>NC_068404.1:19278383-19895383 GCF_023724105.1 Carassius gibelio | reverse complement strand
ATGCAGCAGGGCTTGCCCATTGAAGTGCACAGAGAAGAGCTCTGGCTCAGAGCTCATTCCCAGCAGGTGCCAGCTGACTTTGGAGTGGGCACAGATGTCCAGATCTGGAGGACGACAAGGAGGAGTTTTACACCTCAGTAGATTTGCAGAAATGATGTTATGTGTGAAAAATATCAAACCGACCTGGTATAGAGCCATTTGTGTAGCCATTTATAGTGTATTTCACATTGTGTGCCTGTTCAGGGCCCCCAGTGCTGTACCAGCTCTTGTTCTCATCAAACACGCCAAACAACAGCACAGCCTCCTGATGGAAATGAAGCTGATTTCCGGAGCCGTCTAGGGTGCCTGTGGGACAAAGACACATTAATCATCTAGACAAACAGAGCTGTTTATAGTTGTGTCATTTCTGGGAAACTCAAACGTGTATAGGGTAAACTTTAATAAAAAAAAATTTTATTAAAGTAAATAAATAAACATATCTGCATGTTTTTTTATTGAATAATTAATTAATTAATTAATTTTTCCTCAAAAGTCATGGTTTGAATTCCATAATCGAAATTGGGGAAAGAAATGTTCTGTGGTTTGACATTTGAAAGCAAATAAATCAGGATTATTTGAGATACATTATTTGAGATATTTTTAAAGAAATTAAATAATTGTTATTAATTATAATGAAATTATTATCATTAGATACTTTTTGTTTTAGTGTACAATAGTATTATTACTAGTAAAATATTCCAAAATTGATTTCACTATAGATCCACTTTAAATCCACTTTTCCATTTTAAAGCCTATATTTTGACATTTTTATACCCACTAACTCCTGCAGCCTTCTAGCCAAATTCACTTACATAAAATATATGTTACTGTACAAATCTACTGTACAAAGTAACAAATAGGCAATACTGGGTAGTAACTGATATAATCTGGATTACAATCAGATTCCAAAAATTAAGCACTTGTTCTTAAAATATCACATTTGAATGTTTAAGGATCTCTGACATTAATGGTCACATGACATCCAGGTAAAAAATAAATAATAATAATATTTCAGTTTTTTAGTTGGTGTTTTATTTTAATCGATGTTATGTTTAAACACTTTATTTTATAAGATTATTCTATTTAAATCAATGTGAAAATTGAGTTCAGTGAGAAGAGGGCAAAATTAATCAAAAAGTAGTCTGGTTATATTGCCTAAAATGTGTAATGTAATTAAATTCTTTTGTGATGTAATTTGGAATCAGTAACAGACTACAATTCGTACGTAATATACCCAGCAACATAAAATAAATTAAAAGTTCACCATAATCGAAAGTAAATAAAGATATGAATGAATGAATGAATGAATGAATGAATGAATGAATAAATGAATGAACGAATGAATGAATGAACGAATTAATGAATAATTAATAAGAGCGTAGCCATTCAGTAAATGTGTTGAGATGAGACTTAGTGGTCAAGATAGGCATCTTAACTCATCTACGCATAAATGTCATAATAAACATCACATTATAAATCCAGGATCTGTTTTTTGCTTCACATACCTTTCTTGCAGATCAACATTGTGCCTATTAACCCTGTATTGTAGTCCTTGACTATGTCAAAGTGGGAAAAGTATGTGTAGGTGATGCATGGGGGGTCCGCATCCATAGGGGCCACCTCAGACGTCACCTCCCATTGGTATGTGTGCTCTTTTCCGGGTAAAATTACATCATCTTCTTTCTCATAGAGTGACGTGTTGTCAAAGTATAAAGATCCTAAATGGAAATTTTAGGAGTGTGAGAAGGATTCAGTTTCAGATGGTGTTTATTACAATAAAACCAACATCAATTTATCTTAAAAAAGAAAAAGAAAAAAAAGGTTTTGGGTTTAGGAAAAAATTAGGATAGTGTATCTGTAAATATTTATCAGAGACTCACTGCTTTGGACTTAGGTACAGCCTGTGGTTAATTTGTATCTTGGGTTAATATTTCCAAAGAAATCAAACACAGATGTTTGCGTTACGCAAAGTGTTGACTCAGCCAAAAGATGAGCCCTAAAATAATCTATAATGTTCCCTAAACAACTATTCTCTAGAAATGTGTCTGTCCTTTATTTCGTAGCACAGTGTCTATTTTTTACTTCGTTATTAGTGTGCTGTATGTTACAATTCTTTTGCGTCACTCATACTGTTGCAGCAATCACATCAGATCAGAACACACCCTCTGACTGCTTCCCGTAAGCAATGCCATGTGGGTGGATGCTGCAGGGATGATCTGCCATGTTCTTGAACGTGACAATGATTGTGTCGCCCTCTTGTCCCCGCAGTGTCGGCCCAAGTAGCCCTAAAACATTAGTTTCAAATAATCATTTTTTAAAACTTAATGTAATTGTAATGTAAATGACTTATGCATAATGACTTTTGGGTTTTAATGTTGAAACAAAGACATCATCTTTGTTATTCAAAATACCTGAGGACAAGGGATGTGTTTTAGCCTGTGTGAATCCCTCATTGTACTCCCTGTATACAACCTTTTTATATGACGGTCCAGTCCTGGAAAACAACAAAAACTAGCAATCAATACATTTCTTAGATGAGCAAATAACACACACACACACACACACACACACACACACACACACACACACACACACACACATACCTAACTGTGTGATAATGTAGTTTTGTGTTAGTATCATAGAAATACTGTTTTATATTTTCCACTTTCCTTCGAATTTAAAGTTTTAATAATTTTTGTTGTCTTTTTTTTATGTTGATATAGATTTATTAATTATTAACTCAGTTTCCGTTTTCATTATTTAAGTGCATTAAGTTAAACTAAATGCAAATGAGAAATGTTACCTTAGCTGCTAGCCAAAATAAAATAAGTTTTAGGTTTAAGATATCCTATTTCAGTTAATTTTATTTTATTTTTGTTGTTGTTTTGTTTTCAATTTACTAAAATTACCATGGTGAAATATTTATACATTTTGAATAAAGTCTTGACATATCTGTAAACTATATTAACAAACTTTACAGTAGTTTCTTGGTTCTGGTTTAACATTTTGTTTTATTTGGAGTTACTTGTATTTCATATGTCTTCGTGTTTCCTTACTCATGAAATTTATGAAATTTAAAATATTTACTGTGAATGTTATTGCTTGTCAGTTAATAAACTGTTTTAGAACAGATAATTATTTGCGTACAAATGTAATTATTTGTTACTTTTTTACAATAGTGAATGACTTTATCTGTGATATACAAGAACCAAGTGAACAAAAGGCAAACAATCAAGCTGAATTAATTAAAATTCAAAGAAATATTGATCTTTTTCATACCTTTGCTGTCCGGCAGTGTAGTCCCAGTTAATATTAACAGCTGCAATGTAATATCGTCTCTCCACAGCTGTGGCACAATTACACAGGAATGCCAAAATGGCCAAACCGTAAGGGGCCCCTGGCCAGAAGCAGAGTTTCATATCTGACAATGAAACTCCAGGTAGAACTGTCTGTTCCAGAGTGCAGGGAAATCTGAACCCTCAGAGAAATGGCAGAGAGCTTTATCTCCCCCCTCCTCCCTGTTGCACATGTTTCAACACTGTGTTCGAAAAAAAACTAACTGATTTATTTTTGTTTTGTTTAATCATTAGTGTTCTGAGGCTTTTTTTTTTACAAGTAAAATCTTTTCATTATTGTGAGCAAATATTTGGTTTGCAAGAATGGAAAACACCAAGTCACCATATTTACATATTTGCCAGTTCAATCCTTAGCATTGAAACAAATGTTAGTTAGTGTCATAATGCAGCCAACGTAACTGCTATTTGCACAAAATGAAGAGATCCTGCACCATGTTTCCCCAACATTAATGTAGACTAAGTGTTATTCTATTACTATAAATGTGATAATCATGAAATCTGAAATAAATGACTATGGATTTCAGTTGGTAAGAAATTTCCTCATTACACTTTTCTGCTCCAGACAGTAATGTTGTAAGGATTTACTCATAATCCCAATGATTTCCTTTGAATAGTTTCTTCATACATTGTTTACAGTGTACAAGTTTATGTGAGTAAAAGTCTGTGTATTTGAATATTAAACAGATACAGTCTGGACCTTGTTTCACACTCAGGCAACCTCTACCATAGCTATAAAAAAATAATAAAAAAATAAACACATTTGTTATTACAAACTGAGATTTATGTAATATTGCACATGACTCATGACCACATTTCCCTTAGAAGTGTTTGTTGGGCAATGACTTCTATTTAGAATTTCCTAACAAACCCTCCTCATTACATTTTCCAGACAGATGCCGAGAAAAAAAAAATGACCAGACAAGTATGGGAAATCACGTGAAAACAATGAAATGAACATTACACATTACATAGGTTACAACATTAAACACGCTTATATATATATATATATATATATATATATATATATATATATATATATATACATACATACATACACAGGTCCTTCTCAAAAAATTAGTATATTGTGAAAAAGTTCATTATTTTCCATAATGTAATGGTAAAAATTAAACTTTCATATACTTTAGATTCATTGCATACCAACTGAAATATTTCAGGTCTTTAATTGTTTTAATACTGATGATTTTGGAATACAGCTCATGAAAACTTAAAATGCCTGTCTCCAAAAAATTAGCATATTTCATCCGACCAATAAAAGAAAAGTGTTTTTAATACAAAAAAGTCAACTTTCAAATAATTATGTTCAGTTATGCACTCAATACTTGGTCGGGAATCCTTTTGCAGAAATGACTGCTTCAATGCGGCGTGGCATGGAGGCAATCAACCTGTGGCACTGCTGAGGTGTTATGGAGCCCCGGATGCTTCGATAGCGGCCTTAAGCTCATTCAGAGTGTTGGGTCTTGCTTCTCTCAACTTTCTCTTCACAATGTCCCACAGATTCTCTATGGGGTTCAGGTCAGGAGAGTTGGCAGGCAAATTGAGCACAGTAATACAATGGTCAGTAAACCATTTACCAGTGGTTTTGGCACTGTGAGCAGGTGCCAGGTCGTGCTGAAAAACGAAATCTTCATCTCCATAAAGCTTTTCAGCAGATGGAAGCATGAAGTGCTCCAAAATCTCCTGATAGCCAGCTGCATTGACCCTGCCCTTGATAAAACACAGTGGACCAACAGCAGCAGCTGACATGGCACCCCAGACCATCACTGACTGTGGGTACTTCACACTGGACTTCAGGCATTTTGGCATTTCCTTCTCCCCAGTCTTCCTCCAGACTCTGGCACCTAGATTTCTGAATGACATGCAAAATTTGCTTTCATCCGAAAAAAGTACTTTGGACCACTGAGCAACAGTCCAGTGCTGTAGCCCATTTCCTGCACACGCCCGTGCACGGTGGCTCTGGATGTTTCTACTCCAGACTCAGTCCACTGCTTCCGCAGGTCCCCCAAGGTCTGGAATCGGTCCTTCTACACAATCTTCCTCAGGGTCTGGTCACCTCTTCTCGTTGTGCAGCGTTTTTTGCCACACTTTTTCCTTCCCACAGACTTCCCACTGAGGTGCCTTGATACAGCACTCTGGGAACAGCCTATTCGTTCAGAAATTTCTTTATTTGACTTACCCTCTCGCTTGTGGGTGTCAATGATGGCCTTCTGGACAGCAGTCAGGTCGACAGTCTTACCCATGATTGCGCTTTTGAGTAATGAACCAGGCTGAGTTTTTAAAAGCCTCAGGAATCTTTTGCAGGTGTTTAGAGTTAATTAGTTGATTCAGATGATTAGGTTAATAGCTCGTTTAGAGAACCTTTTCATGATATGCTAATTTTTTTAGATAGGAATTTTGGGTTTTCATGAGCTGTATGCCAAAATCATCAGTATTAAAACAATAAAAGACCTGAAATATTTCAGTTGGTGTGCAATGAATCTAAAATATATGAAAGTTACATTTTTATCATTACATTATGGAAAATAATGAACTTTTTCACAATATGCTAATTTTTTGAGAAGGACCTGTATATATATATATATATATATATATATATATATATATATATATATATATATATATATATATATATATATATATATATATATATATATATGTGTGTGTGTGTGTGTGTGTGTGTGTGTATAAAATACAGCATGCCAAAAACTGAATGTTAAAAGTGAGAGCAAAATGTTACAACTCATTTTAGGCATTGTTATTTGAAAAGAAAGCTCTAAATTATTCAGTCATAATTAAGCATATACTTAAAAATACTATATTTACATCTCTAAAGTATATTAAAAAGAAATGCTTAAAGTTTTTTTTATGTAGGCTAACTTTACACTGTTTGTTCTTCTGCCCATATCCAAACTGTTTATACCTTATCCAACAAGTAAGAAACAAATCGTTTGTGTTTACATTCAGTTTTACATTCATTCCTACATGTAGGCTAGTTTTGCGGGTAAATTTACTATTCCGACTGTGACTAAAGATTATTTTAATATTAATTAGCCAGCCACGCCTTTATCTTTGTAATATGACCAATGAACGTCAGTATAATCTAATTACTATTTATGAGCAAAGCGTGTTGCCTTGCAACGTTAAACCAAACGATGACGTAGCTCTATTATGCGCATGCTCAGAGATACGGAAGCCGTGGGCAGGTTGTTAGTTCAAGTGAGAACATATGGGTAGGTAAATAAAACACCGAATATTAATTTATTTGTGATTTATCGCCAAATTCGCATTATATTAGATACATTGTGAATATCCTGTCGTTTTTCTTTGCGCCGTTAGCATCATAACAATCACGCTGAATGACTGTGATGAACACCAATGTGACTTTTAGAATCATTTTGCTTTCTAGCATCAGTGTTTCTTTTACATCCAGAATGTGTGTAAACTATTTCTATGTCATCTCTAAGATAATGTCGTAATCATCTATCCATTTTGTGGTTCGATGTTTAAACAGTGTTGCACTAAAAGATGTCGCTGTCTTCACAAAAGACAGAATGTCCGTGTTCCTTCTGAACTGTGTGTAAACACTGAAAACACAATAGTCATCCCTCATTCAGTGACTTCATGCATATTTTGTTGGTTTGCTCATCATGTGTGCTTGTGAATCATGTAGAAAACAAAGCGCTAGATACAGAATGTGACGCGTCTTGACAAAGTGTGAAAGTGCTGGAGAGACTAATTTATGCGATTTCTTATTTCATTTTTTTATTGGTGGTTCAGTGTTGTGATTGATATGATTGTCTGATGTTTTCTCACTGATCCTGTTCATTCTTCTGTGAACAGCCTTGGCATACTCCGTCCATAATGGCCCCATCCTCATCCTCTTCTTCATGCCGTCGCTGCTGTCCTTTTTCACGGCTGTGCTCAAGATCTTCAGCCTACACTTTAGTTCTGGGTCTGGGTTTTGTCACCTTGGGAACCAGTCGCATCTTATTACTAAAATTCTCGGCCAATGAAGGTAACATAATATTACACCACCACCAAAGAGCAACTTAATGTACTCTATGATTCCTTACCACCAATAGTTTACTGTTTGCAATGTGCATTTTAAATATTGTTGCAACAATTTTTTTCTTACCTGCAGCAAACAAATATGACTTTCTTCCTGCATCTGTGAATTTAATGGCAGAGGCCATCAAACTAATATTTTGTTTAGTGATGTCAGTACGGGTGGTCATTCGAGGTAAGTCAGATTCATTGTCCTAAAATTACTTTCTCAAACCATACTCATTAACATACTAAGCACTTTAGTTACATTTAATTAGTTACATTTAATGAGAAAAAAAAGTGTAATTAAATTTAGGGATGCACCGATCATGATTTTTCATGGCCGATTCCGATACCAATTTTTTACAAACAAACTGGCCGATTCCGATACCGATTTCCATTTTTTTTTTTATCTTTTAAGCAACAAACAAGAAAGAAGGAAAGTGTGCATAAACAAGATATTTGGTATTTAATAGGCCAAACTTGCTTTTGGCTAATGAAAACAATAACTGTAACCATCTGAAATTAACAGCAGTATCTGCACAATAAGTAGCCTACATTTAATACAAACATAGATGATACAGACATCAGCATTTAGCTTTTGTTTTTGAATTGGGTTGAAACTACAGAGAACTGGCCTTAATTAAAAGATTAACTGTAACCATGTGAAATTAAAGGCAACAACTGCATAGTTCTATAATCCAAACAACACAATCAACACACATTCAATAACATGTTTCTTAATCAGCATTCAGTATTTTAGTTTTTAAATTTGGTTTTAGGGTCTTTACCAGTGAGACTAAATAAAACTATGCTATATAAATACATTTTCCAAAATGTTAAAATCAAATAATGTTTGTGCGAATAAAACAAAGATGCAAAGTGTTTCATTCATCCAATAAAAAAAAAAAATAGGATAATGAATTCACATCTATATTTTTACTTGAGCCAATGAAAAATAAGTAACTTATTGTCTCAACTAAAAAAATATAGATGTTAATCATTACCCTAAAATGTTTTAATTGGATGAATGAAACACTTTTTTGTCAGTGTGCTACAGCAGGTGATTTTTAAATCAAATAAAGTCTATGTAATTTTAAGGTAAAATAAAAATAATCATCCTAATGCATAACTGACGTTTATTTCTGGCTTTTCAAACGTGTATGCAAGTTCTAATAAAAAAAAAAAAAACATTTCAGTTTTGTCACAGTTTAGTCCGTTTCGTTTCTCATCCAAAGTTGAGCTGACCATCTCTGTGCCTCAGACATGAAGCTCTGCACTTCCAGTACTGATCGGCTGCCTGTGTCCTGCGCACAGATTTGGAAATACTTCCACACAAATGACATAGCGAACGATTACAATATAGTCTGTGCACGCGAGCGCACTTCCGGAAAAATCGGCCGATTGCCGATCGCGTATTTTAAGCAAAAACCGTCCGGTTCCGATTTATGGCCGGTTAACAGGTGCATCCCTAATTAAATTACAGTTACTTATGAAAATGTTAATGATTACAAAGGCGGTTATTTTCACAAACATAAAGATCTAATTAATTTGTTTCTCAAATTGCATTGACTGCTCTAGAAATACAAGACACCATTGTTTCGGGAGTTTATTATTATTTTTTAATTCTTATTTGGGTTTATGCATATGCTTTATTTCTTAAGATGTCCTTTTTTCACCAAGACATTGTTAGATGCCAGTGCTGTCATAGCTATGCAAAGATTTGATTTCAAAAAGAGTATCATAGCTATTCAATTATTTCTTATGATTTTAAATCTGTAATTATCCTCAGAATGATCTCAAAGTAAAAAAAAACTGCTAAAGTCTGATTTTGTGTTAGCTGTGCTTTAAATGTACATTTTATTCATCTTAATTCAAGTGATGAAGGATTTTGAGAAGTCTAACAGTAATCAGTGTTGAGTTATATACTCTTTTAACACTGATCAACATTGTAGATCACTGCCTGGTTTACATGTTTCAAAATGATTAACCACCCCAATTAACAGCTGAAATTTAGAAAAGTAATCAAATGTTATCAGTTACATTACTTTAATAAAGTAATTGAAATAGTTATATTCCTTATAACATTTTAAATAGGGTAACCTGTAAACTATAACCCATTACATTTCCAAAGTTATTTCAGCTTACTGTACATGTTATTTGTAATGGGACTACAAGGATTTCTTTTGTTTTCCAGAGGGCCGCTCTTATAAAGATTTGGGCTGTTCATCTGGTGCCTCTTTTCTCAGCTACCTGAAATGGTCCGTTCCTGCATTTCTCTACTTCCTTGATAACCTCATAATCTTCTATGTGATGACCTATCTGCAACCAGTACGTTGAAATATTAAACGTTTATAGTTATGTATAAATATGACTCGGAAAGCACTTACTACTTTATACAAAAATATTTTAGTAATGTGTATGTATATATTAAAAATAATATGTAAACGTATATATTAAATAAATGTATTCGTAAGCTTTAAATTAATTGGGATCTGCAAGATTTTATTTGCATTTGTTTGAAAAATACAGTGAATACTGTTAAAAATACAGCGAAAGCAGTTACACTGTGAAATATTATTACAATTTAAAATAACAGGTTTACTTATTTCTGTGATGCTAAGCTGAATTTTCAGCAACTGTTGTAGTCTTCAGTGTCCCATGATCCTTCACAATTCATTCTAATATGCTGATTTGGTGCTCAATGTTAATAATAAAGTTAAAACTGTTGTGCAGCTTAATATTTTTGTGGAAATCACAATACATTCTTCAAAGAATAGAAAGTGCATTTATTTGAAATAATGTATTTTGTAACATTACAAATACATGTATCACTTTTGATCAACTTTCAGAGAAAAATTAGTACCGTCATTTTCTTTAAAGGAAAAATTGTATTCACCCCAAACTTACGAACGATAACAACATTAATGTTTTTCTCATGTTTTAATAGGCCATGGCAGTTATGTTTTCCAACATTGTAATTTTTACAACAGCCATTCTCTTCCGTGTTGTTCTAAAGTAAGTACCATAATTTCTTGATATCCGTTTAATATCCTTGAAAAAAATGTTTGTATCTGTTACTGACTTTCCATCTTTTGACCTGCAGGAGGCGCCTGTCTTGGGTGCAGTGGGCATCTTTGATCGTGTTGTTCCTGTCCATTGTGTCATTGACCACTGGCAGTGGTGACCAGCATGCCATTGCTGTACATGGCATCCACCCAGCCCACATTTCCACCCCTTCCAACAGCTGCCTAAAATACGCCCATCCCGAGCCAGAGCATCAGAACTATAATGAAACATACTGGAAACGTGAGCTGTGGGACAGCCAGGTCATCCACAAGCTAAACAGCTTCGGCCTGGGTTACGTCCTGCTGCTGCTGCAGTGCTTCATCTCTGCATTGGCCAACATCTACAATGAGAAGATCCTCAAAGAGGGGGAGCAGCTAGTGGAGAGCATCTTCATCCAGAACAGCAAGCTGTATTTGTTTGGTTTGATCTTCAACAGCCTCACGTTGCTCCTGCACTCTGACTACCGTGATGTGACACTACACTGCGGCCTCCTCTACGGACACAACATCTTCTCCATCGCTCTGGTCTTCGTCACAGCTGCCCTAGGCCTGTCGGTGGCCTTCATTCTCAAGTTCCGTGACAACATGTTCCATGTGCTTACAGGCCAGATCACCACAGTCATCATCACTGCGCTCTCTCTCTTCCTGTTTGACTTTCATCCATCGATGGATTTCTTCCTGCAGGCGCCTGTAGTACTGCTAGCCATCTTTATCTACCACAGCAGCAAACTGAAGGATCCAGAGTACGCACTACAACAAGAGAGGCTCCGGGTCATCAATGGCGAGGTGTTTGAGAGGTCAAGAGGGGTAAGAGTCATTTTGAAACATTCTTTATAATTTAAAAAGGTCCCTTTGTATCTCAGTTGATCATTTATTCCATGTGAGTTATTCGTTTCCACCTTAATTTTTGAAGTGCACTCTGACAGTTTAATCAACGAGGTCTTTGTAGAGGAGGTCGGACAAACTATGATCCAATTAAGTTAGCATGAGTAAGAAATTCATAAAGTCATTACTATTAAACGTTGATGGAATATTTGAATCAGGTGGCGTCTGGAAATTTGTTAATTTAGCCACTGTGCTAAATAAAAACCTTGGATTGTTTTGGTTATTTTCAATGAGTTTGTGTATATGCTCTACCCTAGCAGTTTTTAGAGCCTGTCTATAGCTGGACATACTGTTTTTCCATGCAATTCTTAAACCTGCCAAGTTAGTTTTTCTCCATTTGCATTCAAGACTACGAGTTTCTTTCTTGAGAGAGTGAGTATTACTGTCATACCATGGCACAGTACGTTTTTCTCTAACCTTCTTCAATTTGAAGGCGATTCATGTGGGATAATGAGCGTGATATTGCGTAGCTTGTCAGTGATCTACAGCTCTGTCTATTAAGTGCCGCTCCATTTGAAAGCATGTGATGGTGATTTAGCGCTAATCACGGTACCAGATTTACTGACTAGATATGCATGACCATATCATTAGATATATCACCCAGCCCTAATTATCATATACATGGAAGTAGAATTTGCAGTCAGAGTTTACGGTTAACTGCTGAAGCCAATGCTATCATCTAAGCATTAGACCATATAAAGACTTCATACCAGCAACATTTCTTATTAAAGCTGCAGTCCGCAACTTTTGACGCTCTAGCAGTTAATAAACACAACTGCTTGCATCTTGCGGAAGAACATCGTAGCCGGAGCTATTTCTCTCTGTTTATGTCTATGAAGAATCACAAAGGTACTGGTTTACTCCGCCGCGGTATCCCCGAAGCAATCTAAAATAGTCTGAATATAAACCGTTATTATAGGTGTACCCTAGTGATTCAGGACAAGCTAAAACACGGTTTGGAAAATCCATTCATGGTGTATTCATACATTTTGTAAATCTTGAGCACAAAAAAGTTACGGACCGCAGCTCTGATTGGTCGTTTCTTACCGGGAGCGGTGTATTTCTGCAAATGGCAATAGGACCACTGGGAGGAGCCAGAGGAGCTTGATTTTTTTCACAGATTATCGGTCTCATATTCTACTGTCAGGACATAATGACAGGTTTAACAAATATGTAAAAGATGTTTACAAAAGTTACCTACTGCAGCTTTAATTACAGCCTCAAAGTCATGTCTTGCATCCCTTACAAGTGATTACCCAGCACTTATTATTACCCATACTTACTCCAGTATCTCTTAAACATATTTTATTACTTTGTTCTGGTTTAAGTTCTTTTAGAAAATTAAATTACTCCGTAAACACTTCGTGGTGTCAATCCAGAATACATTTTAGTCTTTATCTGAAGGAGTGTGTTTGAATATTCTGTTGCTATTCCGTTTTTCTGTGTCTTGCTTGAGCACTTTTAAATTTTTTTTAAATGCTTTTATTAATGTTTTGATGGCCTGCAGTCTTTTCCATTCTGCTGCCTCTCACGTTTTTAAAAGACGAGGCTATCTTCTGTACGAATGGTCTCTACAAAAAATTCCAAAACTGATACAAACTTTCTTCATTGGATTGTACCACCGATTACGTATCTATAAAGATATATATATATATATATATATATATATATATATATATATATATATATATATAGTCCCTAAAAGCTGTCATATTTTTCTACAGTGGTCTGAAAAGAATGTCTGTGGTAGTTCATGATTGTGTTTTATGTTTTTCTTTTAGGATGGGGAGGAGTTGGAGAGACTAACCAAGGCTAACACAGAGAGTGAATCTGAAGAAGAATCTTTCTGAGTCTGTTTTGATCTCATCTCTCTAATTATCATGTAAATATTCTGGAATCAGCCGTTATATGTATTATGTAAATGTTTTATAATGACTGGTAATTGTTTCAGTCACATGGAATGTCTGGGTGACATGCAAAGTGATTAAAGAGTTGTTTATTTTCTTCTTCTACAAACTGTTTACACATTATGAGCATGTATCAAACTCATGGGGGTTTGTGAAAGTGTTTCTTTCATATTTATTGATTGGTCTATTCTTGGTTCCTTCATAAAGTAGTTGACTAAGTGACAGTGATAGTATTAATGTAAGAGGAGCTTGTTTAAATTTTAATGTACTTCTGTAATGGGAATGTAATTGCGATTCAAAGCATGTGTAATATTGTGCATGATGTCGTTTTTGTTGACATTTTAAAAATACTTGGATTTTTGCAATAATAAACATCCATATTTTAATCCTACTTGCTAAAATATATTTTTTAAAATAAGTTTTTATTTAAATTCTTAATAATACTGCTATTTTGTGGCAATTGCTGATATATTACTGACCAACAGAGGGAGCAAAGCAAAGAAAAAGTCAACTACTTAATTTGACTGTGCTTAAGAATATATTTGATATACCTATATTTGAGTGCCTTCAAATCTCAACTGTATTCTAAAAAAGTTCAGCTAAAAATAGAGCTGACTTGCAATGTTTGGAAACATATATCAAAAGGCATGATAGCAATACAATATATTTTTATTGAAATTAAAGTACAATTTATACGTTTATAAATAAGACACAAAGCGACAGTGCTCTTTAAAAATAGAGTAACAATATCAAAACATTGTTTAACAAGAAAAAGCAGGTTGTGACCTTTAAAAACGATCACTTCTTATAGAGAAGACATCCAATAAATACAAATGTTTTGTTTACGTCTTTATCTACAAAAGAGTTTGTCCATAGATGTAAAACGATATACCCCAACATTAAGAGACAGATGTAAAGCAGAGGAGATGCATCTTTAAGAATGAACAGCTCTATACGATAAATGTAAAACCAGTTAAAAGGTAAGTTTTTAGTTATCTCCTACCCTGACACTGTCTTATGGAAGCGTAATAACCCTAATAACCCTGATGATAACTATCCTGGTACCCCTCATGATAGCCATGGTGGTAGCCATATCCACCGTACTCATCCTCCGGGCAGCGCATGCCTAGAGACTGCTGGATAGCCATCTCCTGTCTGCGGAGCTGCATGGAGTCGATCAAGTCATAGATGATGGCCATGGACCACATGGGGGACGGGTACCAGGACTTGACATTTCCATCCTTTCCCACCAGCAGCATGGAGAAGTATTCGGGACTGATCTGGAAATAGTTTCTAATGTCCCTCACTAGAGTGGCAGAAATGCCCTCGCGCTCCACCGTTGCACTTCCTGAAACACACAAACGTGCGTGTCAAAAAAACAGGTGTGCAGGTGCACATAAACAACATATGATCGATATACAGAAAATTGTGCCTTTTGTTCACCACAAATGACTTGGCACTGATTAATGGGATACTGAACTTCACATTATTTGATAGATTTGAGTTCAGCATGTAATGCAATATTTTTTATTATAAAATGTTTGTTTTAGCTGAGCCAATGTGCATGTCATCATTCATCATTAGTGTAATTTAATAAAGTTATATAAAACATAATTATACCTAAAATTAGCTTTTACTGAATTAAAAAAAATCTTGCTTTCACCGTCCACAGTTTTCTTTTTCTGAAGTGCTTTATGCACTTTCTAAGAGAATACTGAATTAGTTTTTGTCCTCTTTTCAACCCTGTTGAATCTTCTGCCACCTTTAAGGGAGTTTATTAAACATTTAATTTTGTTTCCACTTACACTGACTTTGTCAAGCTTGACAGTTAAAGTTGGTATAAAGTATAGTTAGTATATAGTTAAATAGTTACTGTTCAAAAGTTAGGGGTTTGTGAGATTGTTTTATGTAAAAGTACAGTAATAAACTGTAATATTACCATGGAAAAATTCTTTGATTTTTAGGAAACTTTTTAACTGTCGAAATGAATCAATCAATACAGAATTAAATAGAAATTCTAGAAGTTATATCTTTCCACCATCTTTCCATCCTTTAGCAAAACTCATATATGCACATCTGACTTTAAGTAAAGGGCTTTTTAACATACATAATATTACAAAAATCTCTGATGGAACATTTTCATAGAAACCAGATTTATTTTTATAAAACCAACATGTTTTGTCAGTTATTGACTTTGCTTTTATCTTACATATGGGTCCTGCCATGAAGTCTTCAATGTCAGCACTCTAAATACAGCTTCACTTTTTGATCTTAATGCATCAGACAGACTGCTGATGCAGTCTTTCAAAACACACAGGAGCCTCGGTGCCAGTGAACGCAACACTGTCTGAAGTTTCAACAATAATGGAAAATATGTAAACACCTGAGTCCTTTTTCATTTCGGTCCTGCAAAATATAATTCCTGTGAGAACTGTCTGGTCATTTCTGAGCCAGGCTGGAGCCGGAGAGGCTGACTCATCCAGGGAATGGCCTGAAACCAGAGGCTACTGGCTGCTTTTGACACCTAAAAAAGCAGCCAGTGTCAACACAACACCACCACATCTAACATAACGTGCTGATTAACCCTTAACTCACTAAACACCTGCCTGTCCGGAGGTATATTTTCATCTAGACTTTTCTTTAGAATTTGTTTACTACAAGTGCAAAACAATCTGTTTTATATGTTTCCTAAGACCACATTGAGTAAGCATCTGATGCTTTTAAAAACCATAGCTACAAGTGTTTACATAACTGTAAAAAGGTCTTCTTGCACCTCAAAGTCTAAACCACATTTTACTGTAGGAGTTTACTGGTAAGTTTCATTTCCCAAAAGTGTAGGTTTTTTTTGTTTGTTTTTTTTTTCTTCTAGTGTTTCAGCATCAGTGGTCTTACCATTGATTGGGTAAAGCTCCAACACTCCTCCCATGTCTATCAGTTCTGTTCCCACCAGCTTCAGTACTGATACGTGGCGAAGACCTGCAAATCAACCAAGACAGAAAGATTTTTTTCTCAAATCTGAATTTCAAGCCTGAGTTTTGAAATGTTTGCATGTTTGCTGCTTACAGATTGTTGGTAATGGAATATGTGTGGGATGTATTAATAAACAAAGCTGTTTCTCAAGACATTTAAGTCCGACTTGGACAGCGATATTCAAACCTTACGTCAGTTTAAATGGATTTTTTTTTTGGTTCATGCCTGTCAAACACTGTGATTGTTCTAAGATCTTTCCCTGGTCACATTCTGCCACATAATTATTATTTTTATAGAGCTGAGTAAAGACGTCAGTTTGTAAGCAAATTTTCTAAGAGCTCCCTCTGGTAATTTCTGAATGTTTTTTGGAATAGCAGTTTAGAATTTATGAGTAAATTAAAGTATGTGGTTAACATTATTTCAGGAAACTTTCACATTTTGTTCCACAACATAAATTACTCACAGTCATACATCTAATGTGAATCCTGTAGCCTCAGGTTTCTAAACTGAAGTTGTTAGTTGCTATTAACTAGTTTATTCAAAACTAGCAACATCTCTTTATGATTTCCAAAGGCATTTGATGTGGAATTTGACTAAGGCTACCCTTCACTATTAGCTGTTCCAGGTTTGTTGACTGGATGGGGTCAAAACTTTGACCAACAGGTATGAAATTGGCTAGCAAACCACCACTAATAAATATACTATTTGAATGTCAATAAAGTTCACCTACTCTATGCAGAGCTATATAATCCATTAAAGATGGATGCTGAATAGTTAGTTAATTACAGTTAATTACATTAAGTTATGTGCTTGTCAGGATTTCTGGGAAAAGACAAAATGGCAAACATCCACTGCTGTTGTTTCAAGCTTATTTTCTGGGAACATTTCTGAATGTAAGTATCATCACAAATACACATTGTTCTTATCAAGAAAAATTCCACATCCATTACTCAATGGAGTTTATGAGAGCTGGCTTAGTCTGAACTACAGTAACAATAATCTGGTTTCAATCTTCACTGAGTGACAAGAGAAAATCAATGCGAGATATTATCTTGGCAAACTTGAGACACGAGAATGAAACATTTGCAAACCCCTCAAGATTCTAGAATAAAAATGTCCTCCCCAAAAATGCAATGTGTATTTATGTGCAATAATGTTATCTGGCATTTTTATCCAGATTCTCCTTCAGTGACATCCGAAGGTTTAGTTATTGTTATTCTTACCCAGGTTGCATGCCTGGCTGTTTAGTGAATAGAGCTGTTGCTGATAGGCCCATTCCTCATCATTTGGTGCAGATATAACAAACAACCTGCGTCTCCAGCGGAACCTAAAATCGAGTAGCCCAAAATCATTACTTGTAAGATTCCCAGCAATGAATCTTTTCAATAGAAAATGCTTATGAACTACCTGGAAAGAAAGTTCTCCAAGGATCTTGGCTTGTCTTCTTTTTTACACGTCACCCCATCACGTTTCTGTTGCTCCATCTCTCTGATGCGTGATGAAAACGTGTCGATGTAATCAAACACAGCCTTCATCGCAATCGGCACCTCATAATATTGCTGAAAATAAAAAGATACACAAAACAAGCTTTCATAGAGGGCTAGAAACCAAGATATCTTCACTATTAAGGGGATTTTCTCAATAGGTTTTGAGCAGCCACGAATGCCAAACCCAAAATGATGTGTCAAATCAACAGAGCTGTCAAGAATTCTTGACATTTTTCTGCAAACCACAACAAATCTGCTGTTCAAGCAAGAATGCAATCCAAAACGCAATGTCCAGTATCAAGATTCTTTTGACTTTGCAATTTTATTTTTTTATTATTATCTTATTTCTCTATGTAAATTCAACTATAAGTATTAATGCTTTATTTGCTATGCATTTGATTTATTTTATAGTAACCATTACTTTGAACCCAGTTAATGAAGGCATACATAATTCAATGAATATGGATGTTCAAACGTTCTTAAAAGTCTCATTTACAGCGACGGTGATGATTCCTGTTTATTTGTGGGCAGTTTATTTATTAGCATAGTCAGTTGCGTCGACATTCAGCTCTCACAATTTAGTTCAAACACTTCATGCCCAGAATTAACCAAGTATTCGTGGGTGTCTGACTGGCTACGGTTCTGAGGATTTTCAATAGATTTTACTGTCTATCCGCTGCCTGACTGCACAGTGGCTTCTTTGTGTATTCCAGCTGTCTGCAAACAGGACTCAGCTTTACACTGGCACACCTCACGTACGCCTGAAAAGTACTGTGGAAGAAGCAAGCTTTAAAGTGGTGAAAATGTTATATGTGCCAAGTTACGTGTCTTTTACCTTGGCCTTCATGTCCAGATCTGTGAGGACCATGTAGAAATCACTGTAGGTCATTCCGTACTCCTTCCTCAGCTCTGTGATGAGATCCTGGTTCTCCAAATCCTCCTGTTTCAGACCTTTCATGGGCTTGTCATTCTCTGCAAAGACACCACACAAAATCCCACAGACTGATCAACCAACCAGAGAGATAAATACAGAAGATTACAGATGGCTCCACAGTCTGCTAGTTTTGTTTTGACTGCAGTTCAAAGAGACATGCGTGTCTTTCATAACATGCAGAACCCAGGGCGACCCCTCCAGTGGGGTCAACGCTGGTAGAACTCGGGACAGTGAGGCTCTCGGCTATACGAGGAGCTCAATGCTGTTCTGCTGTTTGTCTAAATGGAAAATCACCAGACATGCTGTCTTTTAATGAAGTGCTGCAGGGCCTTAGGGAAGGCAGCTCTGTGTGTTTATTCTGGGAACATGGCTTCCTTTGCTATACAAGAGACAGATAAAAACAGAGCAACTCATGTGAAAGACCCTCTTTGCTCTGTGGAAACTCTGTGGGTGCGTGAGACAGCACGGGAAGACGCGGCCAACCCAAAGTATTTGTTTTCCTTTCCGCAAAATCCAAAGAATTTCTCGCTCTGATTTCCAGTGGACAACAAAACCGACTGTTTAAGGCACTCCACTTTCAGCACGGGAGGTGAACTACAATTAAAAACCAATCAAAGCAGAGCCGGAATGCTTTTTCTCCCTCTAAACATGTGGTTTTCTTTAAATAAGATCTTTATTTATCTCTCAAGGCCAGAATATATAATAAGGAGGCTTTAGGCTCATGTACTACTTGACTAGCACTATATAAACAACAACTAGGAATCTGAATATAAAACAAATAAATACAGTTTCTGAATAATAAGGATAAAATGAAATCCCCTCTCTATGGAGTTACATCATAAGAATTACAAACGGAAAATGAGAGATTAGGTTTAGCCTCAGCAACTCTCCTAATTATATATGCCTACCATAGCCACAGCACAGGACCTTTAATTGTGGTTTAGGAACCGTTGATCATACAGTCAGTCATGTTTCCTTTTCTAGTACCTCTGATGCTGCACTAGAACCAGTCACAGTGAGCTGGCAGGCTATAAATGCTCAGAATGTGCCAGGCAGATATATGCCTTCATAAAGAGCCTTATGTGTTCACTTAGCTCTCTTTAAGAGAGAGATGTTTATGAGCACCTGTTTTGCTTCCATTTTTCCATCCTGCGGCAGTGAGAGGGACCCCTCGCATAGAGCTATTTGACGTAGACCAGACTGATGAGTATATGGAAGAAAAGTCAAAGCACTGACTCATTCAGACGTAGGATGGATGATGACGATGTCATTGTTAAACCCTTTCAAAGCATTTTGTCTAAACGCTTCTAGAATCTAACTGTGTGACATCTGGTGACAACCAGGGTTGTGCAAAATTTTGAATTAAAGAATTAGCTTACTTTCAAATGATGAGTTGAGTTGGAACTATCTATCTAGCTACACTATATGGACAAAGTATTGGGACACCCCCTTCTAATGAATAGGTTTGACTACTTTGATTTCTATGAATACAAATCTTAATGTTTAAGCATACTGTATAATGGTTTTGTGCTTCTAATTGTATAGCAACAGTTTTGGCAGGACCTTTTTCTATCCAAACATGACAAAAATAAATTACTGATTCAGTCAGTGTATTTATGTAAATGCAGACCTTGAGCCAAAAACTCATCACCATACATCAATGTCTTTTACATAAACTATATGGACAAAAGTATTGGGACACCCCCCTTTTATTTCCATGTCTGTTCCAACAGTTTTGGAAGTGTCTAAAATATATACAAGTGATTGGTGTTTGCCGACAAGTTTTTGGCTCAAGGTATGCGTTTAAAGTCACAATAGAGGTGTTCAGCTGGGATTATGACTTGGCTTTCTGCAGACCAGTCAAGTTCTTCCACACTGCACTGAATCAATCATTTCTTTTTGAAAGGTGTCTTATACACAGAGGCATTGGCATTTTAGAATAGAAAAGAGTCCTGTCCAAACTGTTGCTATAAAATTAGAAGCACACAATTCCCTACTATGCTTTAAGATTTGTACTCATATCAATTATTAAAGTAGTCAAAACTGTTCATTAAAAGGGGGTGTCTAAATACTTTTGTCCATATAGTGCATCTATAAGGCCTTTAAACCTCTTTAAATGTCATTCATAATTCCAAATACACACAACCCTGGTAAAAACAGATAGGTAGGAAGCATTCAAAGCTAAATTTCAGGTAAAAATCTGGTGCTGATTATCTTAGCATGTCTGAGGGAGTGAGCTATTTGTTTGAATCCAACAATACTCAGTGTTTTTGAATTCAAGCCATAGACGTCCCTGCTTGTGGAGCAGTTCCACAACAACACTGACAATGAAGAAATTGTAAGAATGTAGATTGTTGTATGCTTTACCAATCTACCCACCCTGCAAAACTGTCTGATCTGTCAAGAGCTAAAACTCTCCAGTCAGAATATCAGCTACAAAGAAAACAGACATTTTCCCCATGTCTTGGATAATGAGCTAGAGAGAATAACGTGCCAGGGCAGACTCTCTGCACTCTTCCATTTGATTCATCTAGCAGCATTCCGTGACACTTGAACAAGTACCATTCACTCCATTCCCAGACCAAACTTTAAGATCCTTTGCTTTGAGGTTCTGTGTCATATGAGGTCATAATCTGGAAAAGTGCTTCCCTAACTTACAAGTGAGTGCCAACTGTTGGATAAAAGGCGCTTTTTGTTTGGCAAATTAAAAGCCCTTAATCTCCAGCAAAGGAAAATGGCTTGTGTTTATCATATCCATCTTCAGTCTAACCATTCATAGTTCCATGTCACAACTAGTAGCTCTCAAAGAACAGGAAACAGTTGTTCTTTTTCATGAACGTTGCGGAATTTTATGATGGGTGAGTTCAATTCGGCTCAGTGGGAATGGATGGAATGCTCTGACCGGAACTTCCATAACCTGGGTTTAAATGTCCATATGTCAAAACATGACATGGATTCTCAGCAGTGCTTGTTTAAAAATGAGGAAAGCAAAACATAGGAAAGGATAACAGGAAAAAGCAGGCAGTGATGAAAACACATTCTCCTATCAGTTTTAAAGTTTTTTGATGCTTTTTCCATGGTTATTATATGGTATATATTTGATATATGCACATATATTTATTTTTTTTAACTAGATGAATGTGGCTTACCAAGTTGGTAATGATCTATTTTCATGGTGCTATTTGTAAGCATGCCGAAGATGGTGATGATGGAGACCTTCCTGATGGCCATCTCACACACATGTTCCAAGTATTCATCCCTTTGCTGAACATACATGGTGTTCTCCTCTGTTGGAGAGGTGATCAACTGAAGTGAAGAGTTTGTAACAGAAGAACAGTTAATAATAAATTACAGAAATCCACATTTCTTAATCAGACTACTTACAAAGCTACTCACAATTAGTCTTCTTTTGCTTTCAAAATAGTCCAGAAAGGTTGCCAGAGTTCCTTTAGGTGGCGAAGGGGGCGGCGGTGGTGGTGGTGGTCTTTTTGTTGGTTTCTGATACTCTTCTTTCTCATGGATCTTTGATTCTTTCTTTCCATTTTTCTTACCACCCTTTCCCCTCCTCTCCGTCTTGTCCTTCTTGTCCTTTTTCTTCTTTTTATCCGCCCTGCCCTTGCCTTTCTTGGCAGGCACAATTTCTTCCTCCTTCTCTTCAGGATAGATGTTGGTGGGCTCACCTACATCATATTTCTCTTCATATGTATTGCTAATTTCCTTATCGCCATTTTTTTTCCTTGTAGGCTTAACTTTAGGCCGTTTATGTTGTGTAGGTATTATGCTGGAATGTCTGTGGTTGTATTCTTTTTTATCTGTGTGGTTGTCCCTGTATTTTGCGGTGTCATCTTTGGTGTAGACGGGAAGGGTTGTGGGTGAGGTTGTCTGGTGTCTGTCTCTACGGTTGTAATAGTACGGCTCAGTGGTGGTCTTGTGTGCTGGGATCCATTGAGGGGTAGTATGAGCTCTCGTCGTCCTTGGAGTGGTGGTGGTCCGTGTTGTGGTTGTGGTCGGCCGTGTTGTTGTCGTCGTTGTAGTGGTGGATTGGGTTGTAGTTGGGGGACGTGTGGTGGTGGTGGTGGTTGCTTTGGTGGTGGTGGTAGTGGTCGTTGGTCTCGTTGGAGTTGGAGTAGTTGTTGTTGTCGGTCTTCGGATGGGTTTTCGCACCTCTTTTCTCCTCTCCGTTGGTGGGTTCACTTGGGGGTCAGTGCTGGGTACACCCTCGACCACCTGCCCCTCCACCCCAGCCCCTTTACACTTCTGGACAAAGCCTTTCTGCCTGACTTTCTCCATTTTGCGAATGGGCGACTGGTCGATAACTTCGTACATCGCTTCCAGTCTGACAGGGTATGGGTAGCGTTCTTCTACCTGAAGCGTCTTCTTAAGAAGGACCATCCCAAACTTTCCTTTTTCTAATTTAAGAAAGTTCATGAGCCTGGGAATAATAGTTGTATCTAATGGCTCTTCCATCACCTTTCCTTCATTAGTAATGCGTCTGATTTTCCCACCCAATTCCCCTTCCTGGTGGAACACAACAATCTGATGCACGTGCCGCTCTGCTAATTCACAGTAAACATCAGGTTTGAGAAGACTCATCATCAATCTGAAGTAGCCATCAGAGTCGTGAGGTGCAGAAATAACCAGCAGGCGGTTTTTTCCTGCAAATGACGCCAGTAAGTTTGGAGAACCAGCGCTGCTTGGCATGCGGGATGCTCTGGCCCTGGCTCCAGGTGTTCCATCATCTTGCTGGATTGGGTTCCTAGACTCACCCTGTGCTGGTCTCCTTTGTGCCAAGACCTTTCTGGATTGGACGTTCCTGGTAACATTTATACCTTCATCTCCCTGCATCTGCTGGCGTCTCTCATAAATCGATGAAGGAGAACGTGTTTTCACGTAACCCTGTCGTGATTTGTTTTGTTTTGCTCGTCTTAAGGAAATCAGTCTGAGTTTGGCTTGTTTATCGGTCGGGCTGCTCTCTGACATGTAAACAGCCCATGTCAACAGACACAAAACACCGAAACCAAAAATGTACCTTCCCCTCATATTTGAAAACTTTAATAACACTTAAGTCAGTAGAGAGATGCAATCCAGTAAAGCGTCATAAGATCCAATTTATTTTTTTAGAAGTGTTTATAATTCTGATGCTCAATGCAGAACAAGGCAAAAGTTATTTAAAACCATAGTTGGGTACTTAACAAACAAAGAAAATAATTTTCTTTAAAAAAAAGAAAAAAAAAAGACAAAATCGGTCAAGTTAAATCGACCTTGGTTTTACCTGTAAGTGCGTCTAGGAAACATTTCTTGAACAAGCAGCGCGCGATCTGGTTGGATCAGTGCAAATAGGTATTTACCGCTACCCAGCGCCAGATTTTCTCATCATTCCTGTATTAAAATGCATACAATCCCTTAATCATCTGGAAATAGATATTAAGAAGTAAATCTCCGGTCCTCAGTCAGTTTCGAGAAGTTTGACACGCGCCACTTCAACACAATGCACGTTGCGAAAAATGAGAAAAAAAGACAGAAATACTTCCAAAAGTTTGGTAAACTCTCTGTGCGTCTCCTTATCACTGGAAGCTTTCCCAGACATGTCAGAAAGCAACAGCACAGCAGCCTCCGTATCCTCTGACGAGCTCACAGGACCAACCCATGCAGCTCAGGGGTGCCAGTGCGCGGAGATTTACTCCTGCAATCAGAGTAAGTGTAAAACCTGCAAATACTTCAATGAAAAGACCCGTTTCATAAATAAGAGAGCAATATTTATGAACAATAAATTTAGAAAGTGCAATATTATAAAGACAACATGTAGTTTCTAAAATGATGAAAATTGTATTTTCTTTTTTCACTGCTCTTAAAGCCAAAGAAAATTATTTAAATATTATATTGAAAATGGTTGTATTAAATGTTGGCTGTGAATATTTTTCCCCTACCCGAAGAGAAACATTTTCGGTAAATATTGTTTCTAAATAGTTTTAAAGAAAATGCCTGAAAAGCAAACTAAAGGCTACAATGGCGATAAACTAAACAGAATGGCACAAGAAAACAAACATTGAAAATATAATTTGATTGAGATATATAGACAGTCTCTTAAATTGCTGAACATAAGAATTTTAATTTATTTTATGGACTGAGAGATGACACAAATATACAACGACTGGCAACCCACAGAAATATCATGAAAAGCAGTAGGACTCTGGTAACCAGTGAAGGGGTCATATTTCATTCAGAAAAAAAGAAAATAGATTTAATGCAAATCTAAACAGAATTAGGATCACTTCATCATCTATTTATTTTTGAATATTTTATAACATTCTAAGTTTTTACTTTCATAGTTTTTAAAGACACTTTTGTCATCACATTTGAATAAAACATCACATATTTTTGACTAACCAGTCATATAACTTAATTAGTTAATAATAACTAAATTAGTAACATAATGTTTATTTTTAAGCATTGAGAATAATAGGTAAAACACTTGAAATAAACAATTCAGATGGACTTCAATAATGGAACTGTGTAATGTGAAATCAACATCACACGTAGGCCCCTGATATGTATACTCAGCACATGTTTGGCTCTGGTCCTTAAAACATCCCCAAACTCAGATGATGCAACTGGATAACAGCTGCTGAGCAGAATCCAGGGGGTGTGTGACTGTGGAATAGCTCAGCCTGAAAGATAATATAGTGTATATACAATCATATACCTGATACAGGTTAAAATATTAAACCCCCAAATTCTTCTCAGCAGTTGTTTATCTAGTTACATTACATCTCTGATTATTATGCCTTGTAAAAGTGAAACTCAATTATTTTAGTGCATTGGTTGGTCTAAAAGTTTAAAAGTAGGACTAGTGCACACATTCCATTCCAAAGGCAAAGTTACTTTCTAGTCTTAACTGATTTGATAACATCTGAATGTATGGAATTATCCACATCTGGCTCTTTTTACTGAAATTTTCTGCTTAAAAGCCCAGGGTCTTTCTTACCTGTTACTTTTGTTTTTTACTTTGTTAACAGATGACTCTGAGCAGCACATGCTTAAGGCTTTTCCCCAGCCCACAATCCTCTATTCCCCTTCATGCTCGCTTCCTGACACATGTGGGACTTAACACAGTACATAAGTCTGTAATTAAGTCCATTCGCGTAAACAGCTATGAAAGATCATCACATCATATAAACAAACCCCTTTAAGTGATGAGAATCTCAGAAACATGTAATTAAACTATAACACTTGACATCTTTATGCCAGTATTAGACATTTAGCAGGCTCAGATGGAATCAGCAGACTTTTCACACATTTTCTGCACTGATCATGGAGGAAAGTCTGTGGTGTGGAACTCTGAGAAATGGATAAAAACCTAAAACTGAACATTCAAAGGGATTAACTAACGAACATGCAATGGGGTGGAGGATGTGTGCAACTTTGTAAATGATAACCATACAAAGTTCTGGAATATTTTGAGGATTTCTACAGACACAGATTGAGCTGAGGCATAGATTAAAACAATTAAACCAGACAGGGAAGAATCATATTTCTTTTAAGACATCGAAATCAAAATAACTAAAAAGCAGACAACAAATATGAAGGATATGAGAATTGGAAGCTAAAATTCATCCAACATCCAGATCCTGATACAAGGATACACTGGCAATGTTCCTCCAGTTCTACAGAACTGTAATTGGAAATTGCAGTAATGGAGTCCAAAACCCACAGTCCCCTGTTATTAGGTTTGATAGATGAGAGTGGATGAAGTTGAAAATAGAATGGACAAAAGCCATTAAATTAACCATGTGAAGAGTGGTGTCCACTAGCATTTGCAGATGTTTTGAACTTTTTTTTTTTAAAGATTGAGCTTATATTGTATTATAATTTCTGGTCATTGAATACGATCTAGCAGCATTTAGCAGTTCAACAGAACTGTCTTTATGAGTGATTCATTTAACTTTAAACTCATCTGATTGATTCAGCAGCACCTATTTATTAAAGAACAAAACAACTGGCTGAGTTGACTTGTCTGAATGAATCACTAAATCTTTTATTCCACCGATTTGATCAATCACAAAAACATTCAGGGAAAAAACAACACACCTGCTTAAAGCTGAATCACACAGCCATGCGTACATAGCCATAAAGCTCTCTGCCATACTACATTAATAACTAAAATGATTAAGAATATTAAAATGACCTTTTTCCTTGGTGTAGAACACTGCATAGGCTACTGAGCTCAGTTTAGTACAACACACCAACTGCTCAGTAACATATAAAGTACAATATTAATGTCACAGAAGTTAAGAAATATGCTCTCAGTCTATATATGCCAACAATGAAAGTGTATGTGTGGACACAGACCTCTACAGAAGGCCTAATGCGTTTTGCTCAAACCTCACCCATGAACTCACAGTCCTCTTTCAGTCTAGTACACAGCCGCTCTTGTTCCCGAATGTGGAGTCTTTATTGTAAACTTGAAGGGGAAAGGTAATATATGTCATCAAATTTAAATTTATTAAGTACAGAAGCATTAAACAAGCAATAAAAATGACCCAGACTAGATCCAAATATAGACTGATTTGATTAGCAATCTCTTCTACTTTCCATAAGGAGCCATATTTTAATTCTTAATAATGTTAGGAGCATTTAATACACAACTCTGCAAGCTTTATTTTTATGGAACCGCTTGCTAGTAAAAGGCTTGATAATATGATTGGCCCTGCTACCAAGTAAAGAGCAAAAGCTACTGGTAAATGAGCCATGAAACAGCCCAGTGTCTTGGCACGTGTTGAATAGCTGAGAACAGCATTAAAACTAGCCATTTAGTTCATCTTTATAAAAATAAATGGCCTGAGCAATGCTTCAGATCCAGTGTGCCATTAGTTTTTTGGCACACTACTGCATCACTTACACACAGAATGAGTAGCTACCTGTATATTTAAAATGAATGTCTGAAATCCACCCACACTAAGACAACACACCATAAAAAGTAAAAGAAAGTGTTTTATTTAAGTTTATTGTACCAGAGCAAAATTGTAACTTATGATAAAATGAATTGAAGTTATACATGCTCTGGTTTTCATATGCTGTTGCTTAGCCTGTTAGCAAAGATTTGTGTTAATATTTTCATAATGAATCCACTGTTGTTCCTGTCTGTTTTACACAGATCATATGAAGGCATCTCAAGCATTTGTTGTTCCATCCTGTTTCCAGTTGCAGTCACCTCAACAGCCCGTAAAATCCAGGTAAAACCTGTAATCTCTCCAAGGATTGCTCCACTATAGCTTGAGTTCTGTCAAACAGACTGTACGGGAAAAGCAAAGAACGGGAAGAGCAGAGTGTAATCTGTTCTCCATGTGAAATTAAACCCTTAGGACAAGCCATTAATTTTCCTCGCACTGTTTGTGTACCTGGAACGCTTGCAACAGTGTGCACACTCGACCTTGCAAACATTACAGCAGAGTGTCATCACTCTTTGTCATACAGTTTGACCATGTAATGACCCAGAGTCATAGTGTAAATGGACATTATACATTTATGTATATAAAGGGATTGTTCACCCATAAGAGTGTAATTTTAATATCATTTTATAGACTATTATATTTTTGGTGGTATTTTGAATTAAATTATATTGCTATTTTTAATTTTATTTAAAGTCTTGTTGTGTATATTTTTGTCATTTTTAATAGTCTTTTTATGTCTATATACTTAAAAGAAAATGGAAAATGTGGATTCTAATGTGGAATGAAAATAAGACATGTTGAACAAGCTGAAATAAGGGTATTATTATCATTATTATTATTTTGCACTGAAAAAAGTTACACAAAATGTTTTAAGTTAAGTGGTTGCAAACAATTTATTTTAGCTACATTTAAATATTTTTTTCGAAGTTTAGTCAACTAAATGTATTTAAATGTAGCTAAAATAAATTAATTGCGACCACTTACCTTAATAATTTTTTAAAAAAAATTTTTTGTACATTTAATTCAGTGTATTTAGTTTTAGTTAGTTTTGGTTAACAATAATATATCGGGTTTACTCAAAAATGAAAAAAACAAAACATATATTTCTCACTCACTTATGTCATTCCAAAGTTGTATGGCTTTTTTTCTTCTGTTTTTGGTCCCACTGACTTTCATTGTTTTTATTATAGTCGAGGAGTGGATAGTGGAACATGATTCCCTACTTGAACCAGATCAGACTCAGACCAGGGTTTCCATGGGCCACAGCTCTCATATATCATGTGTATAGTCCATTGCACTATAGTTCTGGTAATGACAGATTGTTCATTTTATTGCAGTATGTTGTTAATCATATTAAAATAGTGCTGATTACTTTAACAAGCTGCTTGATGTTTCTATTGTAGCTCAGCTACACAAACCTGGCAAAATCAATGCCAAAATTATTGGTTTGATTCTCATGAAAACATATACTGTTCACTTTGGAAAAATGTGTCTGGCAAATTCATACATTTTAGTTAGATATTGGACGCCCATGGTTTAATTATTTGATTGAGAATCTGCTTTCAGGGTCTGGGACTGTTGCTACAGACCACAAACTCAAGAAATATTATACTGTATTCCAGCTCCTGACAGTTGCCAGTTTTCATTTTCTGGATAAGTCCATAGTCTTGGGTTTGTTCATAATATGATCCAGACCATCTTGAATTTTACCAGATAAAGCACCTGTTATTGCTTATATAAGAATAGAGGTTGTTTTAACAGTGCAGTGTTTTAAATGAACAACTCACAGACAGCTTGTCAAAAATCCTTTACAATCAAACTAACCTACTTTGTTTAAACAGAAAAATTATAAATGCATGTTATTTTGTGTCATTCATTAAGGGTTGTGAGTTTCAACTTACTGGGGTTGAAGATCTTCTTATGCTTTCAGAAAGCGTTTACTTCTCTCACACTCACTTAAAAATATATATAATTCAAAGACCTTATTATTTGTTGTTTATTTGATGTACCTTTCAGCATCAAATGCATCCCCCAGAATGCTGTTTGAAGAAGGGTAGTCAGCTATTTTATATTAAACCCTTAAGGAGCCAGCTCTGACTACAGTGTTTGAATAAGGCATTCCACATTCAGGCATTAGAACAACATTCTGTGTGCAGCTCCAGGCAGGACTGACCCACCTCTCCCACTCCTCGCCCCCACACATTCACCTCTCTCCCAGTTTCCATTCCCTTCTCGCAACACACACATGCACCCACACATATACAGAAAAGGCCAAGGTTACTTGTGTACACAGCAGAAAAGGTCCAGTCAGTACAGAGTTGTAATGGTAGCATTTAATCAGCTGTGTCTGCACATTTGTACTTACCTGTTAGGTGTACTTTCTGTTCTTTCTTGACAACTTGGAGTAGGTATGTTAGCAGACTTTCAGCTTGCTATTTAGAGCTGTTTTTAAAACAAATGTGATCACTTTCAATGCAAAAAATGCAACATGTTACAAAATGGTATGCTACAAATGAAGATTTTGGTTCCAAAACGCAATAAATCCATTTTGATTAAAGGAGTCATACAGTATGATGCTTTTTTAAGATCATTATTTGATGTCTTTGGTGTAACAGAATATGTAGACATGGTTTAATGTTAGAAAAACATTTTATGTTTCAAATACTGTACATTATTGTAGGTCCTCTATGCCCCGCCTCTCTCAAACACATTGTTTTTTTTACAAAGTCCCTCCTTCTGACAAGCACAGTCTGCTCTGATTGGCCAGTTGACCCAGTGGAATGTGATTGGCGAACACCGCAAGGCACTGAACCTCCGACTGCACCCTGGGTGCTGCAGCATAAATGCCTGCCCCCCACTCCGGGTGTGTGTTCACGGTGTGTGTGTGTTCACTGCTGTGTATATATCGCATCCTGCAAAAAAGCGAGAATGGGGTTTGTCGCAGTTTGGATAAAGGGGAGAAAACGTGACCCAATAACTCTTAGAATATCGCCTTTTGCTAAAAATTTACTTTTCAATACCGACCAGAAACAATACTGATTTTGGCAGAAACACTTTTTTTTTTTAAATGTCGTTTATTGAGTTTTGAAGGCAAAGTCTTCATATTGTCACCTCGTATTGTAACCTCATCAAGTTGCGTTTTTAATTCAGCAAACTTATTTTGTATGTGTACGTATGTCTACTCGTGATTTTGCCAAGTTAGACATGTTCCTGGATCAACATCTTTTGATGATCCTGGATCAACATTATTGTCCAAAAATTCAGACTTAACCCAGTCCCTACCCTTAAACGTAACCCTAGCCATAATTTGTTCCTAAAATCAGAGGGAAATTATATCTGATTAACAAGGGTGTAGAAGCACCTAATCCTGGTTTTAGGCCTATAACAATTATCAACTTTTCCTTTTCTTTGTTTGTTTGTTTTTTTAATTGTGATGGAAATTTAAAACAACCGACCCCACTATACAGTTGCCTAATGATCACACTTTAAAAGTGCAATTTACTTTTCCGAGAAATTCCTTTATGAGAAGAACATTGTCAGACACGTTAGTGTTAGGGACGGTCTGTTGTAGTTCTCTAATAAGAACCATCAGTGTTTGTGCTTGGGCTTCAGACAGACCTGTGGGTGTTTGTTCCATGAGTGCAGCGGACCACAGCTTGTGTCCCAGGTTTGTGGTGACACACCCATCAACACAAGCAGATCTGGTGGGTTACAAACACGACTGTTATTGTGCTATAGCAAAAATATTTCATGTGACATTTTTGTCCTTGCTGTTTAACTTAAATATTTTTAAAACTACTTTAACACTGAGAAAACTGTGTGTTTATGATGGTGGTCTTTTAAATATCACTGAGAGGGACTTCAGAACAGGAAGTTGTCAGCCAATTATGGATGTTGCAAGTCAATTTAGGCAGTTAGAAACTCATTAGGTCTTATATTGATTAACTTTTATTTAGATTAAAACGAACTATTTAATACTGAGGCTAATGTTAAAGGTTAGCAGGCCATGTTGCGGGGTAAGACATCTATGGATTTGTGAGGCAATAAAAACATTATTGAGAGCCAGTGTAAGTGATTTCTTATGGACGGATCCTTGAGGAACATCTGTTCTGCATTTCCTCAGACTTGGAATGATGGTGAATTGTGTGTGATATCTGGAGTGCAGATCTGAATTCAACTTGATGTTGAAGACAAAGTGAATCTAAAAACAACTGGATATCAGAATAAATGGAAAAAAGAACTTTCTTGACACAATTAATTTTTTTATAAACATATACACTTTCCTTTTGTTTCCCCCCTAGTTTGCAATATTTTGGTTTTCCTTTGATTTATACAGAAAAAAATAACCATGAAACACCTCGGTAAATGAACAGTGTCTCAGTGTTACAATTACAGTATGAGGTTTCTCTCCAAGTGCTCAAACCAAATTACATACCACATTGCCAGCTCTGCTGGTTTTGTCAGTGGGTGCTATTTCCCACGACCATAAGAATAACTGTATGATGCTGAGTTTCTTTGCTACCATGCAGTGGGTTATTACCAATGATTACATAACTAACTAACTCAGGACTAACGGAGTGTTTTGTCATTTGTTGTTTTTTCTTATTAACATGATTCCCTAGTACGGGAAGTGTCTGAAAATGGATGAGTTTTGAAATGTGCTAACGTACATTTAAGGCACTTGGCCAAAATACAAATACAATAAAAACAACGAAGTATGCTCAGGCTAAATTTGACTTTGTTTTGTGCCAGAGTAAATAAGGCATATGCTATATGTGTTGAATCAACACAGTTCAAACGTGAGAGACATATTCTTTGCTCTTGTAAATTTGGATGGGCTTGTGTCCAAAAATCCTTCAGTACTTTTCCATAACCTCTTCTTGTACATGGAGTCAGGACATGTTTGAATGGTTGTGCAGCAGATGGAGCGTGTTAAAGTCCACATTTTTTTGAAAACCTCTTGACTGCAATTACTGAACATCTTGCTCTGCGATAATAGGAGATGGTTTGCAAAGTAAAAGAACACTTTCAAGGGTGTTCACACAATGCAAATCTGAATGTTTCAAAATGAGAGAGGTTGTGTCTGCACTGGGCATGTCAAAGCGAACCTTATAAATAATTTGTCATGCATGTCATAGAATGTCAGATTTGTTCACTCTCAGTACAAGTATGGTCACATTTACTGTTGTTTGACCAGTTTGTCAATAATTTCAGTTGGAATCCATTCTATCTGGAAGGTCAAATGATTTCCCCACTCAGATTCTGGTCCTGATTCAAGTTGCTTGCGCAAATTTGCAGTATTTTACAGTATGCAGTAAAAATCTGCTTGCTTTGAAAGTGACTTTTTTTGTGTGTGCTGTGCTCCATACATAACTACACTATTGAGAATAGACAATGGACCTTTTGTCAGTGAGATTTCAGTAATGTGACCGCTAATGAATTATAATATCATTGCACCGAGCCTGGCGTTGTTAAATGGGACTTTTTTTATGATGGACTATTTAAAAGTTACATTCAATAGTCTGAAAACAAATCAGGGTTCACAAACTGTCTCAGGGGACTCATTCAGTCTTCTAATGCAGCTTTTGATGCATTCAGCCTTTGAATTGGAACACAGCTGGGATCTATGTAATATAGTTTACTGCTGACTAATGTGTCTCCTACAGCTTTTAATTCAGCAAAACCTCTTTACAAAATTTACATCATTGTTTTAAACTATCCATAAATATAATTTGTAGCAGTTCCTACATTCTGATATTCAAGAATTGGATTTGTTACAATAATTTGTAAAACTCACTTTTTATCTGAACAGAAATTTGTCGGAACTGTAGAAGAGCTTAAACAAACCTTGCATGATTGAATAATGACAGGATGACAAAGGCTAAATGATCTAACAGACCTCTTCTGTGGAAACTTCATAAGGTCAGCTACTAGCAATAAAGGCCAGCACTGGCAAAAAGGGAACTCAATCATCCAACTATAGAACATTCTTTCCAATAACTAAATACTGAAGCAAAGAAAAGACTGTGTGATTCACTTAGACTATCACACTTTTTTTTTTTTTTTTGTGAATCTGGGAAAGTATGAATATTTCCACTTTAAATGATATATAGAGGTCTCTAACACAAATGGAGATGTGGTTATTAAAAAGAGAGGAATGTGGTGGGAATCATTATAATAAGGTTTCAGCAAGAGGGACATATTTTATCACACGTAAATTAATGCAGATGCCCTTAGGTAAATAATATTAAATTGAAGAATGCAGGAAGACATAAAAATAAGTTACAATCAATCCCATGCACAGGTGTCAGAAGTTTCTACTGCTCCCTTAAGAGTGCTTGAGGAGTCCACTGTCTTCTGGAGAAAAATGCACACACAAACCAATTCTCACATATACAGACACACTCAACTGCTGATAAATTTGTGCTCTTGCCATTGGATAATTAATGCAAAAACATCAGTAAATTGATCCCACAAGTATATCTGCCAAAATGTGTGTTGATTTTAATTTTGTGCAACTGTTTCACAAAATCAAGTGTGTTAAGATTTACATTCCAAAATGTCCCACACATTTCTTCTTTTGAAGAATTTAAAACACGCAACAAGCTTTTTCATAAAATCCAGAGAGCAATAAACGAAAAAATATTTAAATAATTCAAAATAAATGTAAAAAAGCTTATATTTACTTAATAGAATTTAATAGAATTTGTATTACTTGACACCACAAGTACAAGTATTTACTAATATAAAATGCTATGACATCTCCCAGCCATTGGAAAGCTAATTAAAGATTTTTCTGTGGTCAATACATTATATTTTATTAAATGGCTGTACTGATCTGGTGGTGGATAAATATATATGTACTATATATGCAGACACTATGCAGGCAATATGTAAAAAAAAAAATTAAATGGTGACACTGAAATGTGTCCCACTAGTTTGTTAACTGAGTGCTGTTTATTACTGTTTGTCACACACTCACGGAAGCCTTTAAAATATGTCCTCTTGCCCCACACTGGACTGTTTGGCTGGCAGCTCATAAAACACATACTTGGAATCATAGTTGGCACTCTTGTATTGTGTGCCCTGATGCTAAATAACTTTACACAGAATTATACTTTAAATACCAACACCAGGAGGCCTGCTTCCTCTGCCAGAGAAACAGGACCAGTGTGGGAAAACTGGAATTAGGTGTGTTTGCTCTCAAAACTTTGCCTTGAACAATATTTAAAATAGGACCTATAAAACTGAGCTTTTGAATTGTGTTATCTATTTGTCTTTTATAGCAAAACAATGTAGGCTATTCTATTTCTGCTGACAGACTGAAAACAGTTTGTATCTGAACAACGAACTGATGATGAGCTTTTATGCTGGAGAAAGTAGAAGATCTGGCAAGCAAATGTTTGACAGGAAAAGCTGTATGGCAGATGGGGAAGGTCTGCACTTTTTTTTCAAAGTGTTTCGATTAGATTATGTAATTAGAAGTGTAATTTATGCCACCTACTGCAAATTCATGTCAAGTATGGCAAGCATCACCTTGATTATTCCAACTGTCCAATTAAATCCTTTAATATTCACCATCATGTAGACAAAGTAGAATTTAAAACATAAAGCATCAAAGAATGATGGTTTATTGCTACAGTATATCTATATTTTTTGACAGTAAGACATGCCCGCATGCATGCACGCACACACACACACACACACACGATTGATAATACCCTCTGCTGGATTTAGGTAGCCTAAAAGAAGCTATGTCAACAACAGACATTTTTAACCAAGGAGTTATAATTAATTTAATTCAAACAGGGGTTTTAAATAGCTTTAACTTATCAGAATTTAATCAGTTATTTATTTGCATAAAATATATATAAATATTCTTTTCTCCAATCTGCATCCTTTAACATGTCTTCTCTCTTATCTGTGATCAAAAACATACAAAATAAAATAAAATAAAAACAAGACAGTAACATAGCTACTTCATGTTTGGCCAAATAGAAACAGCCCCTCTGTCTGTCCACATATGGCACTGTGAGGTGTAAAGAAGGATTTATGTACATTTACACTGAACAAAATGATAAACGCAACATTTTTGTTTTTGCCCCCATTTTTAATGAGCTGAACTCAAAGATCAAAAACTTTTTCTATGTACACAAAAGGCCTGTTTATCTCAAAAATTGTTCACAAATCTGACTAAATCTTGTGATAGTGAGCACTTCTCCTTCTCCAGGAACTGGTACACTCTGTCGTATACACCGATCCAGAGCATCCCAAACATGCTCAATGGATGACATGTCCAGTGAATATGCTGGCCATGCAATAACTGGGATGTTTTCAGCTTTCAGGAATTCTGTACAGATCCTTGCAACATGGGGCCGTGCATTATCATGCTGCAACATGAGGTGATGGTTGTGGAAGAATGGCACAACATTGGGCCTCAGGATCTCGTCACGGTATCTCTGTGCATTCAAAATGCCATCAATAAAATGCACCTGTGTTCATTGTCCATTACATATGCCTGCCCATACCATAACCCCACTGCCACCATGGGCCACTCGATCAACAATGTTGACATCAGCAAACCGCTCACCCACATGATGCCATTCATACTGTCTGCCATCTGCCCTGTACAGTGAAAACCAAGATTCATCCATGAAGAGAATACCTCTCCAAAGTGCCAGACGCCATCGAATGTGAGCATTAGCCCACACAAGTCGGTTACGAACGACAAACTGCAGTCAGGTCGAGACTTCAACTAGGACAACAAGGATGCAGATGAGCTTCCCTGAGATGGTTTCTGACAGTTTGTGCAGACATTCTTTGGTTGTGCAAATAAATTGTTGTAGGCAGCTGTCCGGCTGGTCTCAGACAATCTTAGAGGTGAAGATGCTGGATGTGGAGGTCCTGGGCTGGTGTGGTTACACATGGTCTGCAGTTGTGAGGCCGGTTGGATGTACTGAAAAGTTCTCTGAAATGCCTTTGGAGATGGCTTATGTTAGAGAAATGAAGATTCAATTCACGGGCAATAGCTCTGGTGGACATTCCTGCAGTCAGCATGCCAATTACACGCTCCCTCAAAACTTGCGACATCTGTGGCATTGACATCTGTGTGATAAAACTGCACATTTTAGAGTGGCCTTTTATCGTGGCCAGCCTAAGGCACATCTGTGCAATAATCATGCTGTCTAATCAGCATCTTGATATGCCACACCTGTGAGGTGGATGGATTATCTCGGCAAAGGAGAAGTGCTTACTAACACAGATTTAGACAGATTTGTGAACAATATTTTAGATATATAGGCCTTTTGTGTACATAAAAAAAATCTTAGATCTTTGAGATCATCTCATAAAAAATGGGGCAAAAACAAAAGTGTTTCGTTTATAATTTTGTTCATATCTAAAAGTTACCGCTCTTCTTCGCTGGTCATAACAGCGCAAGAGCGACCTCTAGCGCTGCGTATGAATAAAATATAGCCTACACTAGACAGCCCTCTGGTGAAGGCGGATCGGGATTGTTTGGTAGCCAAGTATGGATGTGATTGATATTATTGTATAAAGAAATATGATACATTTTTCTAAACAGTCACACTTGAGGTCTAAAGGTCCTACGGAAATACTTGGTTGGCATGAACTTTATCAGCGGTCGCAAGATTGAACAGGTAAAGGTATGTGCTTCTTAATCTTATCACACTATAAATGATCCACAATTGGTTTGATTTTATACGTTTTGGATTGTACACGGAATGCATCCCCTATTTAATATAGTATATATATATATATATGCATAATTTTACATTCACTTTGTAAGATGATTATTATCAAAATTGTGAGGAGACCTGTTAATAAGTTGCAATAGACTAATAACTCCGTTAGATGTCACTGTTTACCCACTTTTGTACTACAGAAGTGGATGCCTATTTAACCACAAATAATAGTGCAGTTTCCAGTCATTTTATGTTTCTGGTATCTTGTGTAAACAACATGGGATGTTTTACTGCATGTATAACTAGAGACCAGAGTGTGTGAGCGGTGCCTGGAGTTAGGAAGAGTTTCTGAGCGTTGGTGTTCACTTCATGTTCAATTTAAAGTGAAATGCAGGAAATGGAAAACCTGGAGTGGAGCTCAAGTGGACTGATGAGGAGTGAACACTGAGAAGAAGTTACTGTCGAGCCTCTCATGCTTAGAGGGGAGTAGAAAACCATATATATATTATAAATTAAAAATAAATTTCCAACAAAAGTGGGAGAGGTCTTGAACACTGAACATTTTTATTGATGAATTTGTGTCTCACACCACCCAAAATACAACTGGATAAGTACAATACAAAACTAAATGGAAGATGGTAGAGTGCTTTGACTTCTTTTAGATCTATTGTTTGTTAGGGTCAGAAAAATATAAAAGCTTAGTGATAAAACTGAGATTTTGTTTCTAGAACTACTGTATCAAAACAATATTAAACGCTTTCAGTATGAAAATCAACATTTTGTGATTCCACTTACCCATGTGATATTGCTTAAATGCCTGAGACTGTTTTCATAACGATCACATGAGTTTGTGGTGATGATTAAGTAAATTCTATGCTTTGAACACCCCACCTATCATCTTTTTAATGGTCTCCCAAAACCGCAGATTGTCTCCTCCCTGTTTAAACTTGCCTACTCTTACAGCGCTCCGACTCAACATCTTGCTATTTAGGTGAAGGGTTGGACAGAGCAATAGGCAATGGTCTTCTGCTTGGATGAGAGAGAAAACATTTGTAACATACAAGTTGATTTTAATGCACAGTTAAACGAAACACCACCAGATGATGGCGATATTGCTCACTGAATGGTCTACCCTGCCGGAAAAGTCACTTAGTGGATGGATGGTATGTTAGCAGTATGTGTGTGGTCAATGTTCAGCCTCTTACTTGAGTCTTTAGTAGCCATATTTACCTTTTCATATGTTTTAGTCCCTATACAAAATATTCATGCAAAGATTCAGTTTTAATAGACCCTCTTATCTTATTACTAATAGTCTATTTACCAAGCAAAAAGTTAATTGTTCTCACACAGTTGCAGCATAAACAAATTCAAGGCGCCAGAAGCTCAAACAATATGGTTGCACCTTCCAGCGTTTAAAAACTTTGCACACTCACTTACATAAACATATTTTCATTCTATTGTGTTCATATTTTTCCTCCAGATCTGCCCACACACCTCTAGTGTGGCGCAGTGCATAACCGGCATGCCTGAAGCTTGTTTTCCGCAGCGTTCGCTCCGACTGTTATTGTGGTGTAAACAGGACGTGTCGATTCACATCCCCAGTTATCTCGTTTTTTTCTCCTCAAACCCATGCATTCCTTGGCGTTTCCTTCAAAGATGAACATAAGGGTCAAGTAAAGGCACTTAGATACAGGCATAGTGGTGATCTGGGGGAGCTAGAGTGGATTGGTCTGTCTTCCATCAGCCATGTTTAACAGATCATTCCCAGGTTCATGTGACTGGAGACTGCAGGGCAGCTCGGTTTGTTTTAAGAGGGAATGCCTTTAGCGTACATTTGAAATATCATGCAGGCTTACTGGCACCATCTCAGCGATCATTCATAAAAGGGATATGTTCATAACGCCTTCATTTTGAAGTCGCTCAAAACCGTACGCCACCCATACGCATGTTTTATAGCTATTGCCCATGCCATCAGTCATGGTGCACTGATAGGCATTGACAAGACGTTTCCAGACTGCTCAAACAAGGGATTACAGAGGCATTTTAAAAGCTCTCACAGGATGTCAAGAGTTCACTTGTGGCCCTTTAAAGAGTCTATAACTCTGGAGAAATCTGCCCCAGTTGGGAATGCCAGGAACGAACCCTGCTGATCCTATTCTTTAGATGGGAGAACATCAGATGTGACGAGCAGAAATAAAAATCACAGTTCTTTCTTTCTCACTGCATGTGTGCAGCAGAGTCGAGGATGGCTTGTCCAAAAGATATCAGAGGGAATGTTATGTTTATTTATAATACAATGGACATCAGTCAGATTGCCTTTCAGTGAGGCTTGGGAATATAGGTCATGTCTGGAACATGTTTCTGTGAAGCTGTGATGTTAAACATCTCATTTTACCCGTGATCTTCATAGTGTACATCCTGTTCCCCTGTGAAAGGTATTAGCACCCGTCAAGCAGACAAGATCAGATCAGCCTGTGAAAAGAGATAGTACCTGCATGATACCCATATAGTATAATATTATGACCAATACTAAGGAGAGAATGGTTCATATAATGTTGTGATGCCTAAATTCAGTTGTAGTATTTAAAATGAATGATCTTAGTTATATATATATATGTATTTAGGCAAAATAGTATACATTTCCAACATCTGCCTCTGCCATGTGCTGGTTATCAGCCTATAACATCTGCTTATCTATGTCAGATTTGAATATTGGTGCATCCCTATATTTAAATTATAACACTGTCTTTTTAAAATGGATGACTTTTTTTTCTCCCTGTTTTTTTTTTTTTTTTTTTTTTTTTTTTTTATGTATTTCCCAATCAACCAAATAAACACTTGAATGCTTACCTTTGAAATTAGGAATCTAGATGTAATGATCTGATTTGACAATCTGAGCAATACAATATTTGCTGATAATGTAATGTAGATAATGTGTGTTGGGTGGCGGTATGCCGTGGTGCTTTTGAAATTCCAGAGCTGATTTCACATGGTTTACATTGCCCTCATTCCAATCCCTCCTCTGTGACTCATTTTTGGGCCTACACTAGGGTGTAGAACATGGAGCAGGTGATAGGCGAACTCTTCCCGGCTGACCAGCTCTCTACTGGAAAAACAGGAATGAGGAGTGAAGGAGGGATGGCTGGCGGTTGGTCCCCTCCGAGTCGGTTCCCATGTCTTGTTTAGAATTTAATGGACTGAGACAGTGGGAATCTGACAAGTTTTGTTTAATTTACGAGAAGATGGGCCTTTTTGTAGTTTCTCCCCAGGTCACATACCAAAGATTGTGTGTGTGTGTGTGTGTTTGTGTGTGTGTGAGAGAGAGAGAGAGAGAGAGAGAGAGAGAGAGAGTGTGTTTGTGCATGCATAGAATGGTTTCACGTTTCTATTGCCTAGCAATGGTGTCACTGTTGTTAAGCTGGCTTGGCGTCATGTGTTATCTGCCCTACCTATCCTGATGTTTGTGTTTGAAAAGATGGTATCTTGAAAGAAATTGCATGGTGACTTGCCTCTGATATGGAATTTAGTTGGATATGTCTCACTCACGTATGTGCTTACTGCCTGCTCACGTCTATGATTTGTACATTCCCACCTACGTCATATGTTTCATTTAAAAAAATTCTAAATTAGCTTGGTGAATCCATACTACCATTATTTACCATTGGGATGTACAATACTTATATGATATTATTATATATGTTATTGGCTAACATAAGATATAGATTTTTTTTTTTTTTTTTTTTTTTATACATGTACAATTTTAGACGATAACCAATATTTTATATACTCTTTTCCTCTACATTTAGATGACCTTTGCTGCCATATAACACACACTTAGAGTTTTTAAAAACTAACAGTATTAAATGTAATTTACAAAAAAAAATCTAAATATATATTTTTCTTTACATTGTTACATTGTTATGCTGTGGTGTGTAAATTCACTTGTAGGATTTCAAACCATTGATTTAAATATTTATTGCTTTATTTTAAAATATATATATATATAAATATAAATATTACCTTTAGTTAAAGAAATAAATAATAAATGAAATTTAAGCCATAAATTACTCACCCTGGTCATTCAGGTGTATATGACTTTCTTCTTTCACACAAATCCAGTTGGAGGTATTTAAAAAATTGGCTTTGATCTTTCAAGCTGTTTGATGCCACTCAGTGTGTGTTGTACTCCATCGGTTCTTGAGAAGTTTCATAAAAAGCTCATCCATTAAAATAAAGTGTCTCTCACAGCTCCGAGGGGTGAACAAAGGCCTCCTGTAGCAAATCAATGTGTTTTTGTTAGAAAAATATCCATATTCAAAATGTAATAATCACTTTAATCTAGCTTGCGCTCATAGTTGTAAACTAAGCAGTTTCGGGTGAATGATGTATGAGTTCAGCTTTGCGCATGTGCTGCTCAGAACTGACATAGATGGAAACGCATCGGAGATGAAGTTTTTATGAAACTTCTCATGAAACGATGCAGTGCAACACATGCTGAGTGGTATTAAACAGCTAAGATCAAAGACAATTTTTTAAATAACTTGACTGGGTTTGAATGGAAGAAGAAAGTCATATACACCTAGGATGACTTCAAGGTGAGTAATTTATGGGCTAATTTTCTTTTTTGGGTGAGCTAACCCCTTAAGGGACAGTTACATTTACCATTGAAATTCCCCTAGTGAAATCCAGTTATTTAAGTGGGAAATGAATAATGTCACATGACTTGGTGCTGAAGCAATTTCCCTTTGTAAATTTTGCATCAGGTTCAAGAAAGGCAAATTTGCAGTGCTGATCAATAGCATGTGATTATCCTAGACCTTTGCCAGTTTTGTATAACTCTATTTTACAATACAATAAAATAAGGCTGTTTGGAAAGCAGTTGTTTAGGGTTGTTTCATTTGCTAAATGGCAGAATATTTTGGGATGTTTCTTTTGTTGTCCAAAATGCAAATGTAAATGCATATTTAGGATCCATCTAGCTGTTTTAAAGTAAGGTACTACCATAACAAATTGCTAAATTAAAAATTCTGCCTGTTTTTTAGACACTGAATCATTTATCTGCAAGTGGTGTTAATGTAGACATATCCTTGCCATGGCCGCCAGGTTTGATCTTGGCTTATTCTCCAGCAAACTTCAGGAATGCCACAGTCCCATGTGTCACCCAGGAATTTCCCATCCTTTAAACTAGGTGAATACAGCGCTAATATATATATAACCAATTACACAAGTAGCATTTCCTGTGTTCCTTTGAGATTTTTTTTCAAGCTCAAAATGCCAATCAAGGCTGGAATGCCAGAACATGATTCTTATTTGCTAAGGGTCAGTGCACCATTGCCCTTACATTCTAAAGACCCATTGTTCCCAAAAGCCGGGAGACTCCATAACCCTCGGCCCCTGCTCTCTTACCCCAGAGCCCCCACATCAAGGGCCCGCACTGTTTACACAGCATCCGCTCCCAGAGTGACCTGCCACGTAAAGGATTAATAAGGTAGGGCCCTCGCAGCAAAGGACAGAGAGATTCAATCACTGTCACAGATAGTTAGACAGAACGTGAGAGTGGGAGAGGGAGAGAAGAGGCGACTTGGGTCTGGAAGCTTTTTGTGCAGCGAACAATGGTGAGATTGCTTTACCGAGACGCCGAGCTTGCTGTCTTTGTGTGGTTTCTTGATGAACCCACTCAAAGAAACATAAATGTAAAAGAGTTTCTGTCTGAAAACACTCTCTGGATATCTCAAAGCACCATCTGATATTGGGGTACCGACTTAATTCAGGAATATCAATGTTAGTGTTATTAAACGTAATAATTAAGCCTGTAAACTAAATTAGCGTGATGGTGTGACAATTGAAGTTAGCATTGCTTCAAGATTTCACAGTTAGGGATGTGAGCCACCTGTAAAGAGGGTTAATAATGAACATCTTCAGAGTCAAGTGAAAGGGCACGATGGGAAATGAACCCTCTCTGTGCAATCAATGGCTAATTAATGGAAACATAATCATTTTGAGCACTGCAGATGCAGGAGGAATTTGGAAGAATGGATTATACTAAATCCATCCCTTTACCCATCAAATGCAAAAGCAGCGTCATTTTTACACCGTTTTTTTTTTCCTCTAAAACAATGAGAAAAATATCATAATTTAGAAAGAAAGTGAATTTTACTCTTATTAGCTTATATTAGTCTGAGAACCAGCTTTAACCATTTAAACATAAAATGTTATGAAAGCATAATCATTAAACAAAAATATTATATAATATTATTAAACAATATAATAGGGCTGGGTAAAAATATAGATTTCTTGATTTTAATCGATTCTCATTTTTTACTTTCCAAGAAGTGATTAGTTTAGCCTATTTTCACTTTTCATTTAATGAAGGAAAATTGTAACATGTCTCCCATCTCATAAATCGCAATGAGTTTTGTGCTTTGACACTTTCAATTCTATTACAATACTGAAACAATTATGTAATTGTATTTTTCTTATTATAAAAGCTTAATTGAATGTAATTTAAGCATTTGTATACAAATCAGCTTATGTTAACCATCATTATAGCAATGTAGTAATTACTCTTATGTATATTTTACAACATAGTTTAGTTTTTTTTCTTTGATAGAATTTGGCATGCACTGTACCTGATATATCCAAAATAATCGAATAAAATTGTGAATCTGAATTTAATCGAATCCTGTGTCAAAATCCAGTGCTAGTAATGAGTACATTATTGTAAAATAGTGTTAATGAAGTCTAATGTCAGTCCCTATCATTATTGACTGACTGGATTATTTGAAACCTAGGTATTATTCTTAAAAACATTGAAAATAGAGTTCATTATTTTGTCATTATATTTTTGTATTTGCAATTTTTTTCACTGCATGCAACCCTTCCCATCTTATTTTATGCCTTCTCATTTCAATTCATGCTGTACAAGAGAGCTCAGGACATTTTGGCATTATTCTCTGCATATTATTTTCCAAACTTCTATTTATTTCTTCCCTCTGTGAGAGATCTTCCTACTCCAGGTGGATGACAGCATGACGGTGAAAGTGAGCATTGCTGCAAGAGTGTGGCATGAAATGAGAGCTGCTGGATGCTGACCATCTCCCTCAGCTGTGTCTTTAGGAGAAGTGTCTGACATCTTCACGCTCGCAGTGGAAGAGAACAGGCAGATGGTGTGCATTGTTAGCATGAAGGGCATTCTATCTATTCCTCTCTGTCAGGGACATCAGCAGCTGTAGAAAAGCTCTGCACACATTCAGACTGATTCTGCTTCAATGGCAGTTGATTAGATTTCACTTGGCTTTTATTTTCTTTGGCCTCTGGTAATAGCAGAGCCATTCCAAAAAAAAAAAAAAAAAAAACCTGTTTGGATGAATTAGCTTTTGTAAAATCAGTTTATTTGTGCAGACGAACACTACAACACAGGAACTGAAAGCAAGCAAAAGAAGAGGTAATGGCAGCCATTGCTGGAGAAGTCAGTTTCCGCTACTTCATTATCAGTTATTTCCAAATTAACGTTAACTCAGAATGTCTCTGTTGCAATTCGATGCCTAGTGGCATTTTGATTCACAATTAATTTGTTTGTGAAGCTGATGTTTTATCCGAACAGACCTCTGATGTTTCTCTTTTAATCTCCAGTACAGAAACAGGACAGAGCAGAGCATTTTCGACCGCCAATACTTTTGCCTAAGGCTGCAGTGTTAAACAGCTTAAATATTTATAAAGTTAGACAGAATTAAGTAGTGTGTTTTCATATAAAAGAAAATACCTATCTTCGAACATAATTATGATCAGAATACATCACATTCTGATTCACATATTGTGTTGTCACACAGGTTGAAATATTTCAAACCCATCTGAAACTATCGAATATATATATATATATATCTGCACCTGCAGTCCATATTTGACTCACTTTTGGAAACAAATGACTTTGGGTCTATAGTTTTTCGTAAGAAGTGAAATATGGTGAAATATGAAATATAAGTCATAGTGGCATCAATCAGATAAGCTGATTACAGTTTTGGTCATTAAGGACGATGCAAGTAACTTTTAGAGAAGATGCAATTATGATTTAGTTAAATGGGATCATTTGAAATTTCAGAAATAGTTGTAGAAAGCAATGGCAGTAGCATTATTACTAACCAAATTTTGTATGGCAGACATTATTTATAACTGTTTAACATCACTGGGCATCTGCAGAACTGCTTCCACTGTCTTATTAAAAATGTGTAGAATTCCAGGTGGTCTCATACTTACACACAATCAAACTAGAACACATTAGATCAGTCACGTCATATACTCACTCCATACATTCTCGCATCCACATTTGTACATTCAAGAGATAATGAAAAATAAAACTGCCCTGATATTGAATGCTTTAGCAGTGTGTGGCTTCTGAATGCTTTGACCTGTGACTTGCTGCTCAAATGCAGAAACCAGATTGAAACAAGGGGGTCAGTGCTGTTTGCTCTCTAAACTGCTGTCTTTGCGACTATGTCGGGTATGCCAAGAATTCCACAGATCACTGTGTGTGCCGATATGGCTCAAAGGTATGCAGTCACGTTAACAGAAACCTGACCTACCTGACTGATCGAAACTACACCCACGCGTTATTAAGCTCACAATGCTTGTGTGGGAAACAATGAAACTGTCTTGGAAGCTAATTCCTTCCCAGATAGGGGATGGAGATGGACAGCTTTGAATGAAATGAGGTATTTGAAGAGAAATGCCAAGGTCTTCTCTTCATTCTGTGTTCTGTGGTTGCCAGGATATGCTTAGATTTCTTTTAGATTTTAGATTTTTTTCAGACACCACTGGCAAACAGCTTTATATGATTTCTATTTGCTGCTGCTGCCTCAGAATGCTCTGTTTTTTTAACATTCAGTACCTTGTGTTTGGGTATTGCAGAAGACTCAAAAAAAGAAATAATTTTTAAAGTCTTATTGTTATGTTGTAAAATATGTTGCATTGAAACATTGCTTGATTTTTTTTGTTAATATTTTTCTAGGATGATTGGCACCCTCAGTGTATTTCTTTTTTACATTCAGAAATGCATGCATTCAAATAAATGCATATTTCACTCTGATGTCTGAATGAAACAGATTTGTTTCCCAGTCCTAGTGGAAATGCATTCCTGAGGGCTTTTGTGGTTCTTGTTTTATCCTCCTTGCCTGGCCCAACCCAGCTGTGGGAACAGGACTATGGGGCGTAACTTCGTGCCCAGTCCTCTCACATACTGAAACACGCATGCACGCACATATCTGTTCACATACAGTATACAGCATGCACCCTCCTTTGCCAAATAAATAAATAAAAAAGTGACTTTATAATGCACCTGTACACAGAAGATCCCCTGTCTAGTGCTATTTAAATATTAACTCATCTGTTTCTTGGACCATTTGAACATAAACAAACATAAAGTTTAACAGACTTTTCTTTGCATGCTCTCCCTGTGTCTGCGTGGGTTTAAGCTAGGTGCTCTGGTTTCTTCTTACAGCACAAAGACATGCAGGTTGGGTTATCTGAACATTATAAACGTCTGCGTAAAGACAAGACTTGTATATGGATGAACTGGTTCTCGCCATGAATATAGCCATAGACGCTGGGTTTGCATTAAGAAAGGAATAAACAAACAAAACTGGCTTTTCTTAAAGTCTATGTTCTTATAAATTTCCGGTTATTATATCTAAAGAAATTCATGAATACTGAAAAAAATGTCTGTAGTTCATGTCATGTAAAAAATTTTATATCAGTTTTTAGGTAAATTAAATTATATTTAAGTAAAATATGGAAAATATATTTTTTATTATTTTATAGTCAACTCAAAATATATATTGTTTATATACTTTATGTAGATTGCTGCTAAGTATCCAAAATGCATCTTTCTCCATTGATGACCATTCAAAAGTAAATTGCACTATATTAGATATTGTACTAATGTCTGCTTTATTTATTTAATAGTTTAAATATTTATTTATTTATGGCTCTTAAAAGTGTGAAAATGCTTATCATCTGGCTTAAACGTCACAGCTCAGGAGTCAAGTCAAGTTTTTTATAGTGCTACAATAGAGATTGTTTCGAGCAGCTCTAGCTGAGGCAAATGTAAAATTCTGCTACGAAGGCAACAGTGTCATTATTTAATTCCAGTCAATGTTGATACCATTCAATAGCTGTGTAAAGTTCATAACTTATAAAAATAATTTTAATTCAGCTATAAAGTTCAGTCAGTTCAGTGTTGATTCAGTTCATTTCAATAACTCAAAATCGATCATGAACAATAGTCGCTAGCAAAAGCCTTGTGGTGTTTTTGTGATCACCCAGTCACAGTAGTCAGGTAGTTGCTTTTTTGCTCCCAATTAATTCATCACATGACATATATGGCAAGGACTAGCCAATCAGAGCTGCCAATTTCAGCTACTTCAGTGTCCACTGCAGTATACATCAGATGGCCAATTGAACTGTGGGTGGCCTGTGGGTGCATCGTCTGAGAATAATTTTGATAGATCCACGTGATGCTTTCTGTCATCTTGTCAAACCCACGTGAGGAACCTAAACTCAGACTGTGCGACTGCGGCTACAAGCGGGCATCAGCCAGAACACTCAAAACCAGTGCATAATCCAGCAGAGTGCCGCATGCAGCTCTCAGCCAGTCCTCATTAACCTGCCGTATCCTCAACTCAGACCTGTGTGGATGACATCCTTTGGGGAGCCAGGAGTGTGTGCTCATTAGACAAGCCCACACACACTGCCTACCTCGGGTCAAGCGCATCTACTGTAGCCACCCTCTCCGTTCCCGTGGCTGATTGATGTCGTTAAGATGTCAGAGCATCTCACGTAAAGCCCTCCACTTTAGTGATGATGAGTATGCCAGGTGAGAGGAGAAGAGCACAGGACAGCCATGCTAAGAAGGCCCGCGATTTCAAAAAACAGTTTTCCAGTAGACTAAATTTCATGTCTGAAAAGCATTTGGTTTACTCTCCGCACATTTTTCTGTAGCTTTAAGGCCTGCTGGAAATGTATGCCTACTGTATTTAGACCTACATTAAATAATAAGAAAATTAGGCCTACTGTATGGGGGGAAAATGCATTATGAAACGGATCAAATGAAATGAGCCCTTGAAAGTGATCTTTTACATACAATGCTCTTATCACGTTGGTTTGAACTGTGCTTTGCGCTGTTGGCATTTTCTTTGTTTTGGCTCCATGCAGTGGTTTTTCTAAAGGGTCGATGACATTCTGTGCCCTTTCCAGTTTACAGTCTGATTATGTCACATCAGCTTGTGAAAGCCCACTGATGTCAGTGGTGCGGTAACAAAACAGCTCGCTTCTCTGAAATCTTTTAATTGTGTACTCTAAAGGAACATTGTTGCTAGGCACTCGAGTAACCTTGCCTCATTTGATCTCTTTTATAATCTGTGAAATCATGGGTTTTACAAACAAAAAGATTTTTTCTCTCTTTCACTTTTTTAACAGTAAATAGCTGGAGTTCTTATAAGTTCACCATGCAAAAATAACCTGTGTCAGCTGTTGTTTATTTCACTCATAAAACAATGATTCAGTCCCTATACGCTTTATTTACTTTTTTAAACCAGACTTTATTCAATGCACTTTTTAAATCTCATAAACTTCTGAGACCTTTGTCTTTCTCTTTATTTATTCCTTCCCTTTCTAGCTTGTACTTATTTGAACAATGCCTAAAACTTGGTATTACGAGCACTTCCTGTGTCTGTTTGCCTCTTTAAGGAGAATCTCTTTATGTATCCCCAGTTGTAAGTCGATATGAATAAAAGCTTCTGCAAAATGACTAAATGTAAATGTAGGCCTAAATGTAAATGAGTCAAAGAATGCAAAATCAATACAAATGGACTGCATACATATTCACTAAGGTGTGAGTGCGTGGGCAGGCCTGTTCAATATTCAGATACATTTTCACACATTTATGGCCTTATAAAATGTTTCAAAGTGGACCGAACTGATAAACCGACCTCCTGACTAGCAAAATAAAAGGGCATGGGACAATCTTATCTGAGTTATGTTTTCTTTTGTAACCTTGGAAAGCATTTGATTAGGGGCACTTGAAACGCTTGCGGCAAAATCATTTCTCGTTTTCTTACTAAACGTGGCGTGGTTTTATTGGGATCCCATCAGCCCTTACACGCCATTGGTGGGGTGGTGAGATCACAATACTGTACACAGAATAGCCTGGAAACTTCAACATTACATGTTATACAAGTAACTCTTTACCACTGAAGGCCTCAGTTGGTGTTTAGAAAGAATTCTTGCTGACTGTAGGCAGAGAATAAAACCATGGCCAACATGGCAGGTGTGATGCTGGCAGTGATTTCTTTCTTTCTTTATTATTTCTTTAATTTTGCATCTTCACACATTTTGCTCAGTGTGTGATTCTAAGTCGATTTTTGCTTTTGTGTCACAGATAATATAACATCATTTAATTCGAGGAGGAATAACTTATTGTACAGATTTTTTGTGTTTTTCGGTAATGAAATTCTGCTAATAATACATTTTAACATGATGCAATAAGTGCAAATAAACCCACTTCTGACTATGATAAGATCTTTTTATAAATTACTAACTGAAACAATGAGGCTGTTTCCCCCCATTTTTGCAATTAGATGATGTTTGACCAATATTCTTTCTGTCTTGTCTCATGTTGATGGTATCTGTACTACAGATGACAATGTTCTATTAACCATTATCTTATCTTCTCAAATTAGGTCAGGAAGCCATTGTCTTCTATAGCTACAATTGTGAATATAACGTACTGAGAGCCTTTGGAATTCTGTGACCAACCATTAGTTTAAAAAATGTTATTGATTAAAAACAAATCTAATCACTTATTAAAATAATAGAATTGGTGTCAGTTCAAGTATAAACAAATAAAAAAATTCAGATGTTTTGACTTTCCCTAGTTAGATACACACATGTGTAGAAGTTGTCAGTTTTACAGAACAGATCCATATTGATCTATTAGAAACGTATACAGAAACTGACATAAACTTTGCTTTGAACATGCTGAATTCCTTCAGAAATTGCAACGAATATGGGCAACAGGATATAATATCACCCTCTAAACAACAAACAATAATGTTTATTTCCCTTTAAAATGTCAGTTTTTTTTTTCCTGTTTTGGCAAAGCTGAATGTTCAGCAGCAATATTCTAGTCTTCAGTGTCCCATGATGCTTCAGAAATCATTCTAATATGTTGATTTGGTACTCCAGAAACATTTCTTATTATTATCAATGTTTAAAAGGCTGCTTAATATTAGGAAACGGGTCATTTATTTTTCCAGGATTATTTGATGAATGGAAAGTTAGAAAGAGCAGTATTTTTAAAAATAGAAAACTATAATAACTTTGGCTCAATTTAATGCATCTTTGCTGAATAAAAGCATTATTTTCTTTCACAAAAACAAAAATACTGACCCCAGTGAGTTATGAACTGTAGCATATATTTATTTTTTTAAAAACAACAACATTGCAAATCATGTTGCTTCAAAACTTGTACTCTTTTGAGCCAAGAGATGTCATGTTTATGTGCTCTGTTTGTCAAATGTCTTCTCATTAGGTCAGAGATCACCGAACTTGAACTTTGGTACACAGTGGAAGATGAAACTTCACGTGCTTGCGTTTCCGCTCTCCAACATTTGCACGCATATTGTAAGTGCACTGAGCTCAAAGTCTGCCGTGGATGCATCTTAAGCCTTCCGTTCATTAGCTGGATGCTACTAGCTACTTCTCAACGATATTCTGACAGTCTGGCAGCCTGAAATGAGTGGAATTGACTTTGTTCTGTTTGTTTACCAGATATGGTTCCAGAGACCACAGTGGTTATTAAATCTAATATCCTGTTTAAAGTCCTTTTTAACTGCATTCAGCCTTTCAATTAATTTTGTGCATTGTTTAGCAGTGACCCAGTAATAAACTACAAAATGTGACCTGGCCCTCCATTATCTTTTAGCCTTTGTATTGAAAAATAAAGTGTGCATAATAGTGTGTTTCATGACTCGCCAGCCGAGTTTTCTGTCGTCTATTCTGTGGTCTGCACACCCAATGTTCTCCCCTCTGCATGTGTTTAGCATGCCGTGTCTCAGGAAAAAGCCACCACAACTATGTCATGAAGACATTTATTTTTGCCTTGTAAAACTACCCAAATGTTGTGGCATTTTTGAAAATAGTTCGTACCGTTTGTGATACAAAAACCGGCCTGGGGAAGGAGCTTTTCTGAGGCAATACGAGACCTTTATGGAAGGCGTACAATGAGGCAGTTGATATGGTTTAATTGACGTAAAAAAAAAACGCTTGATAAAGCTGGACGTCACTCAGCCCACACTAAAGCAAACAGATCTGAACTTGTCAAAGGCCTTTGACGTCCCTCTTGCAGCGTAGGTCATATTATCTTCAGCTCGGACGGACTGTGGTTGAACCGCTATGAAAAAAAGGTTTCCTCCCTCTCTCATTTGGCCGTCTCTCTCTTTCATACACCACCTCGCTTTGCTTCTTTATTTGTGGTGTGCTAAACCTCACTATTATTCAGCAGATCCTCACAACTCTGTGTTGTTTGTTCATTGCTGTTGGTTATGGGAGCCTACGACGCTGCTGAGAGAGACTTTTGTCATTTGAGAGCAATCGTTCAGTCTCTGTGTGGTATCCCCCTGTCCCTTCAAATAAACAAACACACAGGCTGATTTGCTGACCTCTAGGTTAGTGACAAATGTACGTCATACATCACCGTCACCTTTGAAACTTCCAAGTCATTCACATGCCGGCCTGCCATCAAAGACCAAAACACGTGGGTATAGTTTTGGCCTCTCGCCTTCGGCACAGACTTTGAGCTTATTTGTTTATTTGTGAGTCTGTCTATATATATATATATATATATATCCTATCGAGATATGTTTTTAAGCATTAAGAACTCTTTTAAATGTGATGTGTGTCTGTGTCTTTATGCTGTCTGACACTTCCTGGCCTTGTTTGTACCCCAATAATGACTTCCAAACAAGTATTCAGAAAGTCAGATTAAGTATACGATATGTGGTCTGTACAGGTTAACCAATTAACTAATTATGGTTAACAATAACACAGTTAACTAATTCCAATTTAAAATAAGGTGTTGTGGTGCTGTTTACTCACAACAAAAACAGTAGTCAAAATTTGTACTTTCATTTGTTGTCACTGAAACCGCCAGTATATGATGTTTGTTGATTAGGCAGCACTTTTCAGTATGGTTTAGGTGACTGCAGCTATTAATGAATAACAATTTTACAGAATGCATGAATGTACATATGTTAAGTTATGAATGTACTATTCTTCTTTCATGCTTTCTTGAATTCCAACTTTTCACCTACCACTTACATGCATGCGTTAGCATTTACATAATAAACTTAAGGTAAAAACAGCTTAAAAACTGCTTTGGCCGCACATTCCACTCCATTTTGCTACATCTTAAAAAGTCAAGTTCTTCCACTTCTTTTAAAGTGCAAAGGACAGTGAGCAAATTAGTTCAAAGAGCATGAATGGATACACTACACACCTTAAACAATCTATTTTTAACATGCTATGAATTGTGATGCAATAATTCTTATCTTTTATATTAAAACATGTAAGTAAAAATAAGCCAACTGCATCTTCAGGTAGCAACAGCACTGATTGTTTGTCTAAGGAAGGTTATTTTTTCTTGTATGTTAAAGACACTTATTATAAAAAATAGATGTGATTGTTATATATATATATATATATATATATATATATATATATATATATATATATATATATATATATATATATATATATATATATATATATATATATATATATATATATATATATATAGGTATAAGAGGAAAATATTTAACCAATACATGCTTGGGTTATAATAGACACATTTCTCTGGAATGTGCCAAATTCAGCTTTTCCTCTGTCACATTTAACATGTTTTTATTTTGCCAGTGCAATCATTTGAAATAAGAAGCAGGGAAAATCATGCCGTAAGAGCATAATTATAGGCATAATCGTTCATACATTTTGACAACTTTGATATGCACGATTTATTTGGACTTTGAAAATGCATTTCGAATGATGCCAGATTACTTGCTTTGGATGGAGGCGTCTTGTAATTTACTGCAGCATGTTAAGGTTGATTTTGTTTGGTGTTTCTCATAAGAAGAGCTCTTACAATATGTATGGATTCTCATTGTTTGTTTGTTTATAAAGTGTTCCATAAAGATGATGTTCTTTGCATCTCATATAAGAAACCAGGTGTATTTTTACCAGAAATTTTTATATCCAATTAGTAAGTGAGGCACAGATGTGTCGAGAAAGAAATAGTTCAGTCAAAAAATTTAATTATTTAATAATCATTTACTAACCCTCATGTGATTTAAACCCATCTGATTTTCTTTCTTCTCAAAAAAATAAATAAAATAAATAAATAAATAAATAATAATAATCGTTTGTGTTTTACAGAAGGAATATGATGCCTTGGACTGTTAAGCTCAAGCAAAACAAGCACTACATTCAGTCAGTTATCTATGCATATGTTCAGATGCTATATGAACGTTTCTTACACTTGACTGATAATTTTCAGTTAGCTGTTGCAATCAGATCATTGAGACAAATCATTTAACAAATCACTGATTCATTGAAGATATATATCTTGAAAGACTAAGTCTTTCACAAATGTGAAATATATTGGTCTTTTGAGTCCGCTCTTTTCAGTTCGGTGACTGTTTTATTCAGTATATCTTTTGTGAATATACCAAGGACATACAACAAATAGTATGAAGCACTTTTATGATACTTTTATGGCACTTAATTTATACTTCTGAGATTTCTCATAGTCCAAGTCAGCATCTAGTTTCATTATACTGAAAAGAGTGACAAGGATATTCTTCAAAAATGTGTATTCTATACAGAAAAAGTACTACAGGTTTTATTACGAGATGCAAATGCGTTTTTGGTTGAACTAGCTATTCCATTAAGAGTAGGAGTAAGGGGCCATTCACACAGAATGTGCTTTTCCATTCCAATGTGATGCTTTTCATTTGTTTTCTATGTAAACATGCGCTAGATGGATGTGTATGAGCATTACACTCGTCTCTCACGAGAGCGTCACGTTTTTAAGGTGCCGTGTCAAGTTAAAATAATTTTTCACTTTTACATGCAAATGCCACAAATCAATGTCCTAAAACAGCGGATCAATCAGAAGATCCCAGAGGCTGGGCAAGCGTTGCAGATTTTGTTTACAGTTGATCTTGCTTTCACCAAATCCATTCATGTAATGTTAACATATGTGGACCTATATTTGTCATTGCCACATATTTGGCCGGTTTATGGTCGGTTTATTTACATGCACTTGAATGCAAATGCTCAGCATCATTCGCAATGACTCAACCCCCGTGTTTGCACATCACTTCGGAGCTCTTGCCTCTTGCCTGTCTTCTCTCCAAAAGCAAAAAACTGGAAGAATCCACGCAAGGAAACAAAGATCTGCTCAGGCAAAATTCAGCTTCTGCTCCACTCACCTCGAGACATCCACCCCCCCACCTTTCTCACCCCCACAGCCAAGAAAATGTGCCATCTAGAAATGGACTATGGCTGAGAGAAGGAGAGGGGGAAAAAAGAAAGCAATTAGTCATCGATTTCAAAGAGAGTGTATAATAAAACGTTTCCCCCCTAAGGTAAACCTGCGGAATACAAACACGAATTAACCGCCCACACGAGTCCTGTGAATAAGGCTCGAAGAATGTATGGCAGCCCACACAACCGCTATTAAAGAGTGACACACTTAGACGCACCGACACATGTAGTTTTGCCCCTCACCTCCCTGTCACTCTCACTCTCCCTGGCATAGAGGAGTCCTACAGCCTTTCAATATTCATCATGTAAAAAGCACAGACTATACTCGGGTCCTCAGATCTTTTCACACTCGCATGATGGAGTTCTTTCATAGCCGTGCGCTGCGGGGTGAGATAAATGTACACCAAACCTATATGTAAACGTGATTATGTGCTGGCAGAAATGTCTGTGTGAAAATATAGAGATATAGTGGTACATTTAGAAAGGTTGTAACTAGTAAAAAAAAAATGTGGTAAGAAAAAATAAACAAACATATACCTAAAATATATATATTTTTTCCCTCTGGTAAATATATCTTGCTCTGCATTTACAGGAAATTTACAGTTTTTTATGTTCTATAATATTCATTATATTGTATTATATTATATTATATAAAAATTGTGCAGTCATAATTAATTGGCTCTCATGGATACTTGCATTTAGCAGTCAAAACTGTTCACTGTACATTATCTTTTATAAATTTAGTCCAAACTTTTTTTCTACAGCTGAACCATGATTTTTAAATATGATATTGCTTTAAGTATTGTTTTTATGCAATAATAAAACAATAAAATATTAAAAACAATGCCATATTTTTGTTGATTTTGTTGTTGAAAAGATGAAATTATCTGTCTTACTGAGTCCAGCATGTTTCTGTTAGAAGACTCAGTTTGGACACCTACTCGACACCCTCCCGCTCTTCGCTGTTACCCTAGCAACGGCTATGGTTACTAGGGTGTCTTGTCTCCCAATGGGCTTTCACTGCGTTTGACTGTTTTTGAATCGAGAGAGAGAGAAAGTGAGAGGACAAGTGTTTGTGTAAAATCCACATTCAGAATTTCCCAATCCCACATGCAACTTAAACTGCAATCGCATCAAAACACCAGCAAAGGTTAAACCTCAGATCACTCTGACCTTTTTTAAAATCTCAATGTGTAGGCCCTCACAGGCCTCAAACCTTTGGAAAAAGTACAGAAATACTTCTTAGAACAGGATGCTTAAGTAAAGCATTGGTACAATTTGTTCCCTAAGTGGTCACAAAAGCCTTAGTGCATGTGTGTTTATGCGTACACATACATATAATGTAATACACACACACACACACACACACACACACACACACATATATATATATATATATATATATATATATATATATATATATATATATATATATAGGATGTATATTACATTATATGTATGTATACGCATAAACACACATACACTTAGGCTTTTGTGACCACTTAGGGAACAAAGTGTACCAATTCTTCGCTTAAGCATTCTTTTTCTGTACTTTTTCCAAAGGTTTGAGGATTTATAGTCCTTGCCACTCTGAAGTACTTGACAGAGTACCATGGTATTATCCAAAATCCATGGTACTTTTTTGTGTGTGACAAAGAATGTTAATTTGTTTTGTCTGAGAAACCCAGCATGTGTCATAGGTTTGTGTTGAGGATAAGCACACTTGCCACAGAAGTGTGACATCAATAGAGTCTTAGTTTCCAGGAAAGAGATATTGTCTGTTCTGTCCCTTCACCCACATGGTGCAGATGAGACATGATGAACTACTTCTCCGGGGCCACTATGGGATGTCCAGAGATGAGCTCTTTCGTTTTTTTAATTGAGTGAGTGATGGCAAAAATGACTGGGGCTGAACTGATGTGATGTCTGACCGCTGAGGACAATGCTGAAAGGAAACATGCCTACTGTGTCTGTCACTCAGTTTGTTTAATCATATTTTCCATAAAATGGGGATTTTTAGGTTAATTGTTTTTTTTTTCCTGTGTTTGGTAGTCTTCAGCAAAATTTTGTAACATGCAGAAGAATATTTCTCTGATATAAACAATGTATGTTAAATACATCTGTTGAACACAGTGGTTGTAGCTCAACAGGTAGCTGAGGTTTGAGTCCCAGGAAATGCTCATGCCAATCTAAACATTGCATACCTTGATCAAATCCTTATGACACATATGCTGGTATTACAGTGAGTATAAAGACTCATTTGCAACCTTGTTTGCCCCATAACCTGTTTTGTTTCTGAACAGGATGTTCAATGAAAGAAAATGTACAGTAGGACCAGCTTGATTTTATCCATCTGTAGTTGATTTGATTGTAAAAAAAAAAAAAAAAAAAAAGGCATTTTGGGTGTTTTTGAATAGTGTTATACTTAAGGCTGTATTATTTGATTTAAAAAAAAAAACGTTGTGAAGTGTTATTACAATTTGACATAACATTTTTGCAACTATGATTACATTTTTAAATGTAATTATTTCCCTTTAAGACAAACTTTCAAATTTCTAGCAGACGTTCATCCACTCTTTAGTGTCACAGTGCTACTCAGGATTTTTGTGGAAACCATGATATTTCTTTTATGATTCATAGAAGAAAAAACTGAATTTTTCTGAAATATAAAACCATTTTGTAAAATTTTAAAGGAGTTTATTATCACTTTAAGATAAAAAGGCTACAGCAGCTAAATTGACGTCAACAGAAAACGAAAGTTGTCTCAGAGAAAAAGAAAATTATTAAATTTTGTTTAAATGTTATGAAGACAATTTTTTTTTTAATGTGCACCAATGAATTTTTCGCCAGGAAAGTGCATAAAGTAAATGGGGTCGATTTTTATTTATCTTTATTCTCTTTCTCTCTCTCTCTTTTTTTTTAGTTAAGAGAAATACATATCTGCTTTTTAACTCTTTTTTTTTAAGAACAACAATACATCCAAAGCTCGAAAAGTGATTTTGATGCAGGCTGCAATGCCAGACAGAAGTTGGTGGCCTTTAGTAAACAGTAGGAATTGGTCATGATGGTCTGACCTCCAAACATTATTGAAGCAGACTCTCATAAGGGTCTCGATGTGACTCATCGCCCTGTTCGGTGTCTGAAGTAGGAAGGGTTGACACGAGCGCTAATGTATGCAAAAGCTGTTCACTTATCAAGAGCTGTTAGCTCATCATTGTGAAATGTCAGACCAATTTCTGTCTGTACGATTCACCCAGGTGTTCTTTGTTGCTACATGTTGCCCCCAGAATTTAGAATATGTCAACGGCATTGATGTATTTTAACATGCCGGGAGAAACTTGACTGATGCTTGCATGTCATTTAAAACATTAATGTCCACAACCAGTGGCACTTTAACGTTGCTGAATTAGACATTCAAGGTCCAGCTCTACTGGATTGAAGCAACCTGCGTCTGTGATGCCTGAGAAAGCGCTTTATCTCCTCACCAGCTGCTGCCTTCAGCTACGTTGTAAACGAGTGTCCCTCCTTAGCCGGACAAAGCCTCTCATTCCCACTGGAATGCAATAAGACAGAGCATGCGGCTGAGTTTGATTCCTTGTCTCAGGTTGCGCAGGTGTACATGTGCTCTGGATTTGCTGTTATTGAATGACTGAATTAACAGGGGGCCACATTTGTCACTGCCTGGTAACCTCCCGCCGACAGACCTCCCGTCATCAAGGCCAAGAGTGAGGAGAAAGCAAGCGGGATGCAGGCGAAAAACGTCTGTCAGCACTCTGCCATGTCTATATAATCCTCCAAGACAAATTAGCAGGATCTTTCAGAAAAAGGAAAGCCCTTTTTACCCACTGTAGGAAGTGCAAACCGTTTCTCCTCATGGGGGATCGTTTCTTTCTTTCTAGTTTTTCATGCTGAGTTTCAGCTGTTACTTTGGAGATGATTGTTTTTTTCCCCAACCGTCAAATGTTTTCCAGTTTCATAGCAAACATATGATATGATGTTCCTTCAGCATTTGAGTTCAGTCTGTCTTTTTCAAGATTTCAATTATTTAAATTGTCTTAAACTTAAAAAAAAAAAAAAACATACAGGTGTCGGGATGACATGGGTCGTGAAATGACTTGACCCTCCACAGACTTCACAGGACCACCGGGGTTCACCAGAGAAAGACCCTGTAGTCAACTAATTTGTGTCCCACTGTATGAGTCTCAAGAATTCTCATCCGAATTAAATACACAGCTCAAATAAACCTGAGAGCCATTATCATATAATCCATAATTTATGCGGCATTTGAGGTCTAAATGTCATTTTATGAGTATGTCAGAGCTTGTTTCCGATGTGTCTCTTAAAAGGGAGATCAGATGCCCATTTTCCAAAAGTTGATAGGATTCTTTAGGGTCTTCAGGAATCATCTGTAACATAAATGTGAAAATTGCTCAGTGGTCTTATAAAACAACATCGTTTTACCTGGTCAAAAACATCTCTGTTCACTGCGACCCGCTTTCAATTAATCCAATGTTCCCTTTAACAAGATATGTGCCAGCTGTTCTTCTTCTTATTTTTTCATTATTAGTATTATTAGATATTTTATAAGTCTATTTAACAAAGCTGCATTTATTTAATCAAAAATTCAAAACAAACTCTGATATTGTATAAAAAAAAAACATCTTTCTATTTGAATAAGTTTTATTTCTGTGGTTGCAAAGCTGAATTTTCAGCAGCCATTACTACATTCTTCAGTTTAACTTAAAACATCAGAAATCATTCTAATATGCTGATTTTGTTTTTAAGAAACATTTCTGCTTATCATTTTTGTGAAAACTGTCATACATGTTTTTTTTTTTTTGGATTTGTTTTGTTTTGTTTTGATGAATATGACTGATAATAGCAAAAGAATAGCATTTATTTAAAAGAAATGTAAATGATTTTACTGTTGATCAAATGAAATAATGTGTTTATTTTTGAATGGTACTGTATGTTTGAATAAGAGTAGTGGCAAGAGCTGCACTAGAAACATTAGCTGAAGTTACAAAAACCTTTGACAGTGAGAATGGTTGGAGCTTTAACATAATGGTTTTATGTGTGCAGTGTGTGTTCTAATTTGGCTCGCAACATTTTCTGATCCTGTTCTCCACTCATCTACTTATCATTGTCTGTCTTAAACTACTCATTTGAGTAAAAATGTGAAAAATTCAGGTTTTCATGAACATTTTGGTGGCTGTTTATTTAATTTTGTGAATCACTTTTTGAAGATATACAAGCAGTCGTTTTCCTCACTTCTGTGACCCCTACACCATTCACACTCCACCTTTAAGTCTAATATTATCATCTTCCACTAATTAATATAGAAGTCCTGGGCGAATTTAGCTCTTGAGTTGAGTCTCATCTATTGCAAGCCAAATCTGTTTACTGTCATTGCACTTAAGGTTTATATTAACATGTTAACTCCTGAAGAAAAAGAAAAAAAAAACTCAGAGTGAGAGAAAGATATATAGTGAGAAAGTGCAAAAAAAAAAAAAAAAGACAAATCTATTGTCTCTTTGTTTTTTCTGCTTGTCTCGGTGGAATTACTTTTCTGCGGTTGAACTTCCCACCCTGCTTCAAGCACTCTAGCCCACTCCACAGCCCCCACCCCCCACAGCTGTCCCTGGAGAGGACCCCCCTGACCCTCCTCAGCCTATCTGCGCCAATGCATCCCACTTCTCCAAGTCCTGGAGAGGAGAGCCGGGCTCCACCGAGCAGCTGGTGAAGAGGCAGAGAGATGATGCCTCTCTATCTTGCTCTCATATTCTCTCTCATTCTTTGCCAAGTTACATCCAAATGCCCATAGTCCAGGCAACTAAATTCACTGATGGACTAATGCACCTGGATTTAAAAATTCATATTTTAATGTAAATACAGTATATGTGGTACTTTCAAGGAATACAAGTTTTGGAGGCACAAGTGACATGATTATTATTGAGAGAACTGTTGGATAATAAGCTATAATCGTAACCTAAAATGAACCTAGTATGTCTTTATCTTCCATTACAGATCCATTTGTAGTTAGGCAGAAGGCCTCAATCAGCAAAGGAAAGGAAATGTGTGAAGCACACTTGGCTGGAGGGAGGAGACTTATGTCAGGGTGCTATAGACTAAAGTGCTCTGCTGAAAGATCCATCAAATTAATCTCTTAGTCTTTCAAAAGCAGAGTGGCTGTTAGTCTGGCTGTGGCATTGAGTTGAACAATACTTTAGTTAATTTAAATTCATTAAAGAAATATTTCTTCCAAAGGCAAAGTGGGAGATAAAGGAGCCTCAAGCATTTATACACATCTAACAATATGCTACTAAATGTTTAGCAAGCCTTAGTATTTTATTTCAAAATGAAACATTTCTCGTGTATGTGAATATTAAGCCTTACATATCCGCACTGTCACTTTCTGATGAATAAAAAAGTCATATTACTAAATGTAAATTACAGGCTGCCATAACTTTTGATAACAAGTAAAAGTTATGTAGTTGTGTGACATCTCAATGTGTCAAATTCCACTACTCTCACAAGTTCAGACATATAATTATTATTATTGTTATAATATTTCTTGAGGCACAATGCAATTTATTAGCACTTAAAAAACATCCATTACTTGTACTTTATATTCTAGAATATAAACAGCAGCTGTTTCATTGATTGGCTCGCCTAATTGTAATGAGTGAGCTAAAATGACAGTAAGACATTAAAACACATTCATTCCAACTGAAATAATGCAAGTTATTCTAAAGTAACTCATATTTGGAACATAGAACTCTCTGCAAATTCATGTCAAATATGGACATTTTCCTGCAATATATACAACAAAAAACATAAAAAAAAAAAAAAACAGTATAAAAATACAATTCTGCTTTCTATGGAGCCCCGCTCATGGCATGCGGGAAGAAATAGTAGACTAAATCGTGCTCACGATTTATTATTTAGTTCCCTCAATTTATAAATTGTGTGCACGATTTACTGATTAGTTCCCTCGATTTGCTAAATCGTGCATATTTATTTTTCTTTGCACGTCATGTGTGGGGCTCCGTAGTTTTCACAAATGAGTCCATTTGTCATCTTAATGTAAAAAGAAAAAAAGTATACGATTTGATCTCCAATATTAGTCTTATTTGAGGTGACCCAAAAATCAATTTTTACATCGGTTTTCAATCAGAACCACAGTAGGAGATACAGAGGACATTTTTCAAACATGAAAGGTAATAAAAGTTTTACCTCCTTTTATAAATCAAATTTGTCAGTATATGGAAATTGTTTGACTCATATTCACTGAATTCAAATCTTGAACAGTTTAATAAACCAAATGACTCATGTAACAAGTTTAAGTAATCTTTTCTCTAGATTTGTTTCTCACAGTGGCAATCCTAACAGCCCAATCCAAAAGTGGCGACTTGAAGCTATTAGACGATGACATCCTGTTCTTCTGCACAACGTACTCAAACTGTCTCCCTCCTGTAAAATATTAAGCAGCGTATGTTTGAGATGTTTATTATAAACTCGGTCAGTAGCACAGCAGCGCAGCAGTAAACAAACTTACTTGCGGTGCCCGTGAGATGAATAAATCACGCCAACGGCTCACATCAAATGAAAGCCATGTTTATGAATGAGCCATTAGGTCAATACTCACGGTACTATGACAGAGACAGATGCCGCAATAAATCATTACAACAGATAACAAGTTTGATGGTACTTTAAACCAACCTCGGGCTTAAATTCCTGCTTTCCCAAGGTATGCAAATCCAGACCTTTTAAAGGAGAGGTCAGAGGAGTCAAATACCACAAGGAAATCTCCTCAAGATGAACCCCAAAACATTGAAAAACCTCCCTCAGGGTCCGTTCAGAGTGGCTTTGTTGCTTGGAAACCAGACGTGTTTGTCTTATGTTTTGTATTATGTCCTACCCGCTCTGAAGCCTCGCCTGTTGAAATTTTTGTATGTATGATTTGCATTGATCATGTCAGTCGGGGCGCTTACATCTGCTACAGTGCATTGGAGTGATTTACTTACAACTGGCTGTGGATGATAATGAGGTACTTGTACGGTGAGTGACGGGGTTGCAGTTTTCACAGGAGGAATCACAGTGGGGCAGCTCCCTCCTGGCTCACGGCCCCTCTGGCTCCACCATTATGTTCAACAAAGAATGTAAATCCACTGTTAGCTATTAGAGTCCCTCCTCTCCTCCTTCCCACACAAGCTCCTGCTCCAAAGGGGCACTGAGAACATTCCACCAAAGCTGTGGAATTTCACTGTTTCAGAGAGGGAAATCAGGGGAAATGTGGAACGTAAATACATCGTTTTTATTCCATGCTATCTGCCATGATTTGCAGTAAAAGCAATGAGGTAATGATAAGAGATTTGTACTTGTGCTTTGTGCTGTAGCAACAGAAGGCCAGTGCGAGAACAAAAATAAAATTAGAACTAGAACTCGAGCAAGTAGAATGCATCTATTCTATAAAACTCTTTTCCCTTGAAAATGAGAGTGACCTATTACTACCTAATTGTGTTAAAACATCCTTTGTGTCCACATGACTTCACCACCTTGAAATATAATCGAACACACCAGATTGAAGGTTTCTTTCCATAGTTTTTTTGGCATTATGTGTCACATTCCTCAATTTGGCATACATTTTAGTATCCCATGGCTTGTTAAAGCATTCAGAAATTCAATTTCAAAGCACATTTTTTGTTTCGACAATTTGTTTAATTAATAACCAATTACTTTTATTAAAAACGTTTTTTTAATATAATTTTTAAGCTTTGTATAAGGCCCCACCCCTCCCCCAGTTGGAAAAAATCCTTAAATTCTTTACAATTATGACACATGGAGTACCTTCATTTAGGAAAAGTAAATAATCCCATATTCATTTTTTTTTCTTCAGTTTTTGCAAGTCTATTATCTAAGGTTTTTTTTTTTTTTTTTTAAATAAGAGTATTGATAATACAAACCCTACTGATTTGATAAATTTCCAACACTATACCAGTGCTCTGTTGTGCAGACTGATTGATTGATTGTTTGCAATGGTTCACCCAAAAATGAAAATATGCAGTTACCTGACTCACCCTAATCAGGCTATCCAAGATGTTGGTGACTTTGTTCCTTCAGTAGAACAGCAAAGAAACCGCATGGTCCTTGATGATTCTTAATATTTTGGAGAGTCAAAAAAGCAGGTACAGAAGCTAACACTTTATTTTGATAGTACGCTTTGAACAATCTACTAACTACAAGTATCTTTGCAAATATATCAACAAGTCATTAGAGTATGTCAGTTTATTCTAATAACGTTAACCCTTACATAACAGTCTCTAATGAGAGTTAGTTGACATGTAATTGCAAATTAATTAAAAGTTAGTTGATGTGTAGCTGCAAAGTTATAGTTGATCAAATGCCTGAAGTGGACAATCAAAATAAAGTGCAAGAACATAAAATACTCACAATAGAAAGCATAAGCTCCTCAGTTAATTAAAACTTGAACTTGATTAAATAAAATAAAACTTTTCCATGCAGTTAGTTCAGGTCCATACAACAAAACTAAAAGAAGAATTGTGTTGGTTGGTTGAACAAAACATTGTTTGTTTAAATGGACTTTTTTTAGTCTTTAGTCAAAGACACACATTGGCATGTTAATGACAATTTTTGCATGTTAATGGAAATTGACCTATCGGTAAGCCCCGCCCCCCTTTGTTACTGTTACTCCCTAGGAAAAACTAATTTAGCTGCTCACTGTCTCACAATGACAGCTGTCAGTGTGAAAACCTTGTCCCATAATGATTTTGCACAATTTAAGACACATAAGGGCTACCATTCAAGTGGGAATTAAATATTCCATGGAGGGATATATAAAAGATTTTAAAATAAATTGGTAAAATAAATTAAAATAAATAAAAAAATGTTGGGCAACTCAAAGCAAGGGTTTACAGATCACAATGCAAGCAGGAGAGGTCGCATATTATTACTGTCACGATCATGAATGACAACACCCCGGATCGACACTGTTCATGTACAGCAGAGTACTGTTAAATTCATTTACTGTACATTTAACCAGTTTAATATGAAGAGACAGTGAAATGTAGACCTTCATTTATGTGTTTTTGACTTACATTGTACATGATGTGAGAACAGTTCGCTAGGTTTGTAATAGCATTGACTCACTAACTTTAATGTTAGCTGGTTTAAGCCAGAGATACCTTGCTGAAATGCATGTCATTAATGTTCTGCTTAAGCAAATGAAAACTTAATTAGATTATGACAACCAGAAAATGAAAGTTTTTGTCTTCATTAGGAGTGGGGTTGAATGCTAGGGATATTTTGCTCTGTTATGTTTGGGTTTAGGAAATAAAATATATTGCCCATCCTCTCAGGAGACCTGGAATCAGTGTTAGAAGTACCATAGGCACATCGTTTTTCCATTTTCGTAGAAAAAACACCATCAAGCCGATGAGCACTTCAGATCTTCCAATGTTTCTCTATGGTGCTGAAACTTACTGATGTCTGAGTTCCAATCCACATGCAACTGATACTGATTCTGCAAAGCATGCTGGCAACTACACATCCACTGTTCAAAAATTATTCATATAGTCCCAACACAAAATGGTTTTGCCAATTTAAGTGGAGAGAATATAATGTAAATAAGTTATTTAGGGAAAAAAATCAAGAATTTAGTTTTTTCTGTTCATTTAAACCAAGTAATTTGAACAATCATTAAAAATCTTTTTTTTTTTTTTTTGAGGGCTGGATCATTTTTTGTACCTACTTTTTGACACTTAGAGTGCTGGCACCCATTGACTTGCACATTATAATTTACCAAGGATCATGCGTTTAGCTAAAAACATCATTAGTGTTCTACTGAAGTAAAAAGTTACAATTTGGAAGGCCAGGGGGTGAGTAAATTAAAAAGTTAACATTTTTGAGCAGTTTTTTAATTTGAGGGGTGAACTACATGTTTAATATTAATTGCTAATGAATTTACATTCAAACAGTCTTCTATTTTGGGGAGCGTATAGCCACAGAAAATTCATAGAAAATTAAAAGGCTTATAAAAGTTGATCTGGGCTGTATTTTGTACCAAATTTGTGGAAAGTTCTGACTACTTTTGCTTCAATTCTCTTCATTTTACGTGTGCTTACATTACACAGAAAATTAAATTTATGAAGAATAAGTTGTCTGATTTTATATTTGAGCTCATGTCCATCATCATACTGGCTGAATTTGTCTTTTTTGTAAATACTTCCTTGGCACAACTTGGTAGGCTAAATTTTCACTGACATCAGTATTTTTTTTTCACCAGGAGACATTAAAAGCCACAAGCAACGGGGCCAGACTCACACGGTGTCCTTTGGCATTCTCTAGCATTTGGTGACCTCTCAATGACAGAGCTAGCAATGTGCTGCAGCTTGTCAGGTGAGTTTTGCCAGCTTGTTCCGTTGTCCTACTGTGCCATTGTGACGCTGCAGCAATCTAAGATTGAGAGCACCAGAGAGCCTTGCCTCATTAGTGCGGGACATTTGTCAGCCACCTGCTTGTTTTATAGCACCTTATAGAATCCAGCGCAAAAATGTATCATCTAAAATGCTGACAACACAAACTAACATTTCTCTCAAAATAAAGGCAGGACTGTCTTCTCGGTCTACAGCCTTTTTTACTTTTCCGGCTACCCCACGTCAAAAGCATTTCTGGTTTTATATCTCTTTTCAGTTTTTCTGTTTAATAAAGTTGTGGTTTCCAGTGTGCATGTGGGTGTCACATCGGTGTGTACAAGAAGTTCCACTGACTTTCATCCTACTGAGCGTTGAGCTGTGCTGTGAGGTTTGCAGCAGCTCTGGAGCCACGGCTGAAAGGCCATGGCCCTGTGCTAGTGTGGGGGGTATAGGCTGGGCTGTGTGGGGTGGCCTCCGTCAGTGCCACCTCCTCCTCTGTCATTTACTTACCACCAGCACTCCCACTGAGGAGATGAGGCGCTGTCAGCCTGTGGTCTGTCATCTGCTTCACGGGGTGAATTCTGGGTGGAGTATTGGGGAGAGCAAGCTGCAGTTGAGAAACTCCATGATACTCTGGGCCAGGCAGATATGTGATGTCCATTCTTTTGTCTATCACTAAAATATTTTTCTGGTTTAAGCCTTTTTTTTAAGTTACTGGAAAAGGTGGACATATATTTATATTAGTGATGTGCCATACCTGTGTTTTTTATATTTCAGTATAAGCATGTATCAGTTGGTATATATACATTGATAGAATTTATATATATATATATATATATATATATTACTATTTAAATATTTGGAGTCTGCAACATTTTTAAATGTAATATTGAATGAGTAATATTGTGAGAAAATATTTTCAATTTTAATATATTTTAAAATTTAATTTATTCCTGGGATGGAAATGATACATTTTCTGCATCATTACTCCAGTCTTCAGTGTCACACGATCCTTCAGAAATGATGCTGATTTGGTGCCCAAGGAACATTTATTATTATTATCAATATTGAAAGTGGTCTGCTTCCTTAATACATTTGTGGAAGCCGTCATACACTTTATTTCTGCCTTTTTTGGCAAAAAGAAAGTTCAATAGAATAGCATTTGTTTTAAAATAGAAATGTTGTTACATTATAAATATCTTTACTGCCACTTTTGATCAATTTAATGCATTCTTGCTAAACGAAAGTATTTTATATATATGAGTGCCATGTATTCTCATTTAATTGCATTCTGATTTAAGCACCATTCTAATAGCAAATGCAAGTCTTATGCACTTCATATAAGGATTGCTATTTATATTAAATTCAGAGCTGCTGCATATGAATAATGTTCCATATCAGTAACTTATGAGATTAAAGTTTAGATGTTGCCTTTGAAAACAGCTGCTTATGTAGGCCATAATTTTGTTTTGGTATATAATTAATAACCTCCATAATGTAACTGATAAGTTCACGTGCAGATTTGCAGAACCTCTTGCACATTTAAAGCACAACTCTGTGGCTATAAGTGGTCTTCTGTGGGTGTAAATGCAAGCCATGCCTGCTTCATCATGGGCAATACTTGCATTAATTTTTCCACATGTGTATCACGGATTCACTTTGACCCCAAACAAACATACAGGCGTTGAAGCGTAAACACACACATTTTCAATGGCTTCCTGCAGCCACCACCTACTTACCCGCCTCCAACCACCCACGTCCCTCTCCACCCTTCACTTCCCCTCAGTGACTGACATCCCACCTAACAACCATGCAAACCCCCACTCACAAATACATATGCACATCGAAGGGAAAGATCACCCCCGGTTCAACCTCTCCTCAGAAACAATGGCACATGTTCATAATCAGGCACGAGGGCTGACACAGATTGCTCAGCCGCAGACGGAGGGAGAGAGGGAGGGAGGATTGTATGTTGAAAGTAGCTGCAAATGATATTCACATGGTCCCTACATAGTGTTCACTGCTCTTACACTGAGTAGGAAATACCTGCAGAAGTTCACCTTAGTTGAAAGGGTTTCAAATATGAAGATGTGTACTGTACATACAGTATAGTGCACTAAAGTGTGAGAGACGTGAATTTAAATTGTATTTAGTTACAGGGGTATATGATGCCACACTTGTCCGTGTGTGGAGACGTTGCGCAGTGCAAATCTGTCAATAAATGTTCCAAAATGAGGTAAACTTCAACAGATTTCCCCTGCTCAGGAAGTAGGGAGCAATGAACACTGTGTAAAGACCATGTCAGTCGGAACACACTTCAAGCTCAGAGCTCACTTCTAATGAGCTGATTATCTGAATCAGGTCTGTTAACAAAGATAATCAGCGCTTGTTGTTTGTTGTTTCTCTGATCACAAATCCGGACATGGTTTTATGTTTACGCAGCGTGATGCAACGCAATGCGTAAAAAGTCAGTATAAGTCATTATAATCATTAATTATTTTCCCACTGGCTGCAACAAATGCCTCGTTTGTAATGGGTTTTTATTATTTTGTCTCGTAGCCCTGGTGTTCTTACCAGGACACACATCACAGTATGTAAAGGGGCATGACATTTCCATCTTGAGGCATTCAGCCAATCACAATGCACTGGATAGCTGGCCAATCAGAGCACACCTCGCTTTTCAGAACGATGAGCATTGTAAAAAATCGACAAGTTTCAGAAAGGCAGCGCATAGAGGAGAATCAATAATGTACAGTTTGTGGAAAATAATGTGTTTCATTACATCAAATACACAAAATAATGTTCTTTTTAGCAACATCATATGACTCCTTTAAAATTAAGATGAATGTATTAGGTATCATAAATTAACAACAAACATTTTAGAGCATTATTTAATCTTGTTTAATGTTTGCATGAAAAATTTGAATAAGTATTAGAACATGAGTTAACTTACATTAGTAATGTTTCAAAAAAATGTTAATTAGTATTTTATGCCACCTTATGCTTTAACTAATATTAATGAACCATATTGTGAATTGTATCAATTTTTTTTCTGTGTAAATTTGATAACTCTGATATTCTGGAGGCGAAATAAACATAATGTCTATTGTACTGAGCGGACATGCTCTATGTGATCTGAATCTCACTTAAGATGGCTGAACACCTTGTGAAGTCCACTCCACAGTGCACAAGACACTTGGACGCTCCCAGTGTCTCACACCATACTGTACATGCTGGATTCAGAGTATGGATGAACGTGTAAAACGTGAGAATCGTCAGAATCACCATTTTCTCACATTAATTTGTTCCCATTTAATCCCATGTCCTTTGGTTTACACATTTCCTCAGTCATTGGCTGCAGAATATGAATGGCAATTTTTTTTATGACTATGAAATCTCATGGCATGAAACCTGATATCCCATTTCTCATTATCGATGCCATTATGTTTTTAGATGTGTTGAAACACTTCTTAATTATCCCTAAAATGCCTCCCTTGGAATGTCCTTGATATAGCCTTGATGTCTCTGCTATCAAAACAAAATGACACCATAACAAGCATGATGGAACAAATTGAGTGCAGCGTTAGTTCAGTCAGGCCACGGAGGCATAGTGTCGTGACCAGCTGACACAGTCAGCTGTCAAATCGCTCCAATCACTACTATTCTCCTATTAGACACGGGACATATATATATGGCATAACTGCTTGGTAAGTATGCTAAAACTGCTCGCAACCCTCCCTCCCTCCCCATTATAAGCATATTACTGTGCACCTTCTGGTTGATGTCTTCTTTTGTTTCAGATCACTAAGGCTTTCAAGTACCGGCTAGCATGGAGCTCACTTCTGAGAGTCATTCATCCTCATAACCAAACTACAGTGTAGACATCTACACAATTACCACTGTTCCGTTTAAAGACATTACTAAGTTTCTTAATTGTCCATGTATTTCTAAACTGACAGGGGATAATGTCAAAGCTCTTCTTCAATTAATTTTGGAACAAGATCCCCCATGAGGAACCATATCGGTTTATACTCTAAGCACTGGCAGCCACATACAGTACATTCATGTCATATGGTCACATTAAAAGGTCTCCACAAGTTTTTAATTCCGTCCTGGTCTTCTCAGCTGAAGGAGCAGCCAAGCTTGTGTTTTGAGTAGTGTAGATCGCTATGTTCAGTGAGTCACGGCAGCGGAAGCTTCATCTGCACTGACTCAGCCCTGGGAAGAGGCGACATGGGGAGATGCACATAGCAGCAGTGGGATGTTTCCCTGCAGATACAGGGAATCCCACGTCAACGATACCCAAAGGAGAAACGAGGAACTGGCACAGTCATAGATTGTGTTTTAAGAGGGAGATCCAGAGGATGGCAGATAACGGCCATGAGCACACAATCACGAGTCCTCATGTGGGAGAACAGCATTCCAAAGAACCATCTTTGATCTGTAACCTCATCCTTATCCCAAATAAAAGAAAGACTAAATCAAATTACGAAGACCAGCATGGCCATACTTATTCATTTAGCAGACACACTTCAATCCAACGAAAAATGCAACACAAGTAGAGTAGAAACGTGTTTTCTGTTATTTCTTGAATACTGCAATGGTTTCTGCTGTTCTGATGAAGATTTGGGAATTTAATATTTTACAGTTGTACTTGAGCAATATTACAAAATAACAGATCAAGTGGTGTGTAAAGCTCAAGTTTTGAATAAAATGACAGTGTCCAACAGCAACACCAGTGTATAATACCTTTTATCCAAGTCCAAATTGATATCAGTGTGAAATTAAAGTGATATCTCAGCTCTGTGAAATTAAAGCTACAAATCTTGCAACCACAATTAACACTTGTAATGATTGAGGATTTGACCAACTGTGGCTGTTAATAAAAGCTGAAAGACAGTTAGTATTAACAAAAGGTACACACAAGAATCTTTTTACTGTATTATTGTAGTTAATGATTATTGTACTGCTTTGCATAGTTCGTACTGTATTATCATTGAAGCAACAGGTAAGAATGCATTTAATTGATAGTGTTTTTAAAACTTTTGATTCATTAAAGAATCTTAAACAAAAATGTTGGGCACAACTGTTTTCAAAATTGATAATAATAATAAATACTTCTTGGTCACCAAGTGACAAAGAAGACAGGAGTAATGGCTGCATAATTCAGTTTTGCATCACAGGAATAAATTACATTTTAAAATGTATTTGAATCGTAATATTATTTCACAATATTACTGTTTTTGCTGTCATTATTATTATTTTTTAATTTTACCAACCCCAAACCTTTGAACAGTACTCTGTATTTCATTAAATTATTTAAAAAAAAGCTAGAATTTGTGTTTTAGGTATGTGGGAATGACCTTTGACACTTGCTATGAAAGGTATGTAAACTTATGGCCATCCTCCACACCTGACTCACCCTTACCTGAAAGAATAGGAACTGTTTCTCTAGCAGGGTGTCCTGTTCTTACTTGTTGTAACAAGTGCAGTAGAGGAATGGAAGTCGAAGTAATGCAGCCAAGCTTTCAGAATGAGAGATTTGACTATCTAGGTATGCACATAATTGTCACTTTGTGAATATTGCCCTGCTGGAGGGCGACTCCTTCTCACATTCCTTAACGTCTTGATCTTAATTACCTGTCGGCATGTCCAGCAAGCTTTTAAAGAGAGCACTCATGGGCTGTTTGGTAAAGCTCCATAAAAGAGAATCCCCAAGTTTTTCTGCATGTTTCACAGAGAAATTCTTTTGTGAGTAAATGACTGTTTAACAAGAGGAACTGGATTTGAATGGGGGGAACAGGACGTTTACGTGGGGTGTGCCTGAACAGCTAAGCCCACCCCTGTTGCATAGCTTTTGTACCTGGAGTGGCTCCTTGCTCAAACAGGTGAGGTGGGTTTATTTGTTCCTTATCTACGATTCTCGCATTGGTTTTGCCAGACGTTAAACATTTCAGGAAGTGGCTTTGGTGCAGTCCTTCCACCAGATGCCAACAGCTACAAACAATAACTTAAGCAAACAAGTGTAAAACAACAGTCACTTTGCCTTCAATAGAATGATACCTCCCATGATACCTTGGTTTAATGCTAGTGCACTCTTAAAAATAAAGGTTCCCTAGTGATAGTTCTTTGAAGAACATCCATGGATCAAAAGGTTCTTTGCATTGCGAAAAGGCTCTTCATATTATCAAAATGTTTTTTACACTAAGAAACAACAACATTTTAAGAATGGTAAACAGAAAGGATCCCAAAATGTTTTTGGACCTTTTATTTTTACAGGTGTACAGTGCATTACAAAAATGACATTAAATACTGTAGCTTTGCATTTATTGCCCCATACCTCAAAACCATTTAATATTAGTGAAATGCATATTGCTAAAGGATTATTACAGCTCAAACACTTTATAATTGTACACTTCATAATTTTAGCAAAACCAACTTATTAGTGTCTTGTTGACATCTCTTGTCCACAGGCTAAATTTAGCAGTCATTTAGTTTCAAGCCGTTCCAGGTATGGAGGTTCACTACAGCACTCATAATCAGATAGCAGTTATAGTCATAATTAGTCAGCTATCTGAATTTCAGATTTGCATATTCTTAGAAATACAGAATATTACGTTTTACAGTAATAACAGAGTGTTTTCTTTAATTTTTGTTATTGATGTCTCAACTTCAAACCAGCCTTTGGGAGAAAAGGAAAAGGATCTGAGCTGGCTGTCAGTGATGCCACTGCAGCAGTGGCCTTCAGAACACATGATGGCCATTCAGACTTGTGATTGCATTTGAATTCAGTTTCTGATTTTGAAATGAAGTAGCAAACAAGATGCACAATTGCATTTAAAATTTCAGAATAATGAAGTAGAATTAAAAGAATGTAGTCTTGTTTAAACATTTTGAAAAACAGGTTTAGATAGATAGATCTAATCAATTAACTGTGTGGAAGAACACTTCATTTCCCAGAATGCATTACCTGTGTTGAACTTCTTTTTAAATGATTTCATTTCCTCTTCCTGTCCAGTTGTCAGTTGGAAGTTGTTCTTCCCCAACATCCCTTGAAGCATTCGAGGCGTCACTGCTCACACTGTAATTCCTCAGTAGTGACAACAGCAGAATTTACCCGATCACTGATGTGCTAACAAAAGTTTTAGGTCTGATCTTTCTTACTACTCTTTAATGAATGAATTAAGGTTACTGGTACCAGGCAAACATGCTTTGAATGGAAATTCATGCTCATTGGGGTGTAGCCTTCCATAAATAATCAGATCGTAAAGCAACTTCAAACCTAAATCGGCACATCCCTAGTGTTTTAGGTCTAATTTGAATAATTTCCATGCAAGAATAAGAACCCTGTTATGAATTACCAGTGTCTCTTTTTGTTTTCATTGCTGTGAAATTACAAGGGGAACTCCCTTCTACATCAAAACGAGAACAGTATTTTACCAGCATGTCCTCCTCCACCTAACATACCATACATCTTTTTATTCATCTTTTCATGCTTTAATTTAAAGGGAAAATATGCACTGTTTATATATATATATATATATATATATATATATATATATATATATATATGTATATATATATATATATATATATATATATATATATATATAAATTATTATTATTTAACTTGTGTCAAAGAAATTCTAACTGGCTCCAGATGCAGGAATAACACTTATTTCCTCTAATGGTACAGACAAGATAAGATAAAAAAATAATAGCTAAAAATAGAACATGTGAGTTAGAATTATCTTGAAATAGCTCATCAGTCCTCTGGGAAAATAAGTCAGATGCCTGAACAAAATGGCTCGCATTCCAAGTCTGCCTTCTGCCTTTTACCTGGTTTTGTTTCTGAATTGAATTGGTTTTTGAATTGTTTCTCATAAGTAATACGTAAGGTTGAGACATGAGGAAATGTAAATGATGACGGAATTTGATTTTTTTTTTTCGGGTGAACTGTCCCTTTATATTTAAAGTTCATAATCAGTAAAAAATGTTTTGAAAATAAAGATAATGCTGCCTTGTTCCAGTAATCATTGTCTGAGCAGAGAGTCCAGAGGGTTTTCCCACTGTGTCTGTCCACACACATCCCACCTATGAAAAAGTACCTAACTTGAAGATATCTGCAAAGTGTTGCGTAGAAAACGGATTCATCTTCCTGGCAATCGTCTTTTTCAAGAAAGAAGAAGAAGAAGAAAAAAGAACAGAAAAAAAGCTAACAATGTTACTTGCATTGTATGTTTTCTTAAAACTCCAAACCAGCACAAGGGCAACATGAGCTAAAAAAAACTTTATGCATGGAAAGTTCTTGATTATGAATGACTCTTGATCTTCAGTGCTAAGCAATAATTGCATCAATTACTCTCCTGTCATTATCATTCCATGGGTCCCCCTCATATTTTATGAAGTGCATATAGGCGCTTGCAGGTATCTCAGGTTTCCACAGCATGATTCTGGGTTGTTCCTGGGTAAATTCGCTTTAAACAGCAGGATAGAAATTTCAACAGTGGACACCCTGAATCTGAGAAAGAACCCAGTGACTCAAGTGTCTGTGAGAACAGGTTTGGCTGTTGAACTCTCTGTGGGTAAAATCTGAGTTAAGGTGGGAGAGGATTGTCGGGAAACTGTGGTGAGGGTGTAGGGGGTGGGGTCTTGTGTTGCATATGTGATGAGAACTTACTCAACCAAATACATGAGTGTTTTTGTTTCTTAGAAGCCACACCTGTTCATTATGAATAATAACAAGGGTTCAAATCTCACGGTCAGTTTTTTTTCTTTTTCTTGAAGAATTACGTTAATGTAAAATAGAATGGACAATTTGCAAGCAACACATGAATTATTGACAGTTTAATATGACTGTAAATTATTTAATGGAATGTAAGTTTTTTGACAAAAATGAACAGGAACTCAAGGAAACAAATCAGATATGTCAGCATTTGTTGTTTGCTTGCATAGGACAAAAACTTCCCAAAATGATTGGATTCTTTTAGCAGCTCAGTAAACTTTTTTTTTGTCACAGATCTTAGTTGTTAATATTGGTAATTTGAAGATCATAAATTTAGACCTTTAAATGCTTTGTTCAAGTCAATGAGAAATCAGAGAAATCTATGGATCTTATAATATGACAAAACTAATTGAATTTGTATTGTGTATATTTGAATTTTGGACAAATGTCATTTAACAAATATGTATATTATGAGGCATTTAACATAGTTTTGAATAAGATTTTTTTTTAAACTTGAATGTTAAACATTTGGAAATTTAACAACTGAATATTTTTATGGCAGAGTATTTTCAAACAGCAATTTTTTTGTTTTGAAATCTTATACTGTGGGAGTTAAATGACACTTGTTAATAATTAAAATTTACACAATACAAATTCAACTTGTTTTGTCATATTATAAGTTCCATAGAAGTCAGGCATATCTGAAAAGGAGAAATTAAGAGAATTGACTGATATCTGGTTCAGTATACACTTTTTATATATACTAACATAGTAATGGATTCATATTTAATATTTCTTAAAAAATTGTCTTTTGACATTGACGGTTCTGTGAAGAACCTTTAACGTCTATGGGACATTTCGATTGTACAAAAAAGTTTCTTTAAAGGGGAAATTAGATGCAAAATTCACTTTTACATGGCGTTTGCATATAAATTTGTCTTAGCAGTGTGTGAATGGATTCACTCCTTTTTTAAATCACCCAAAAACCTAAACAGTCTCAATTATCAAGCCATTTTAATTTAGATTTTTTAATATGACGTCATACAGCTCAGGCCCCGCCCACAACCCATGGTACTTGGTTGTAGAAGTCAACATAAGAGTCTTAATTTTCTCCCAACATCATTCTCCCAATGAAGACGCAGTGGATTAGTTTTGTTTTAATTGGTAAAGCGACGCCGAATACACAAAAAAGGGGTGAGGGGTGAGGTGAGCAGTAGCTCATTATCATTTATAGAGACATGCACCAAAACAGATCGCAGTGAACAGAGGAGTTTTTGACAAAGTAAAAAAAAAGGTTGTTCTTTTACACTACCATTGAGAAATTGTAACAAAGTATGTTGCAGACATTTCATTAATGCCCTAAAGAATCATATCAACTTGTGGGAAATGGTCATCTGATGTCCCCTTTAAAATAATAGAGGTTAAAAGTTGCCATAGAAGAACCATTTTTGGTTCTGCGAAGAACCTTTTAGAATTACGGAGCCCTGCACATGACATACAAGAAAAAAATAAATAAATTGTGCACATGATTTACTTATTCGTTCCCTCACTGTACTAAAACGTGCACACGATTACTATTGCGCTCCCTCAATTTTCTATTGCGTTGCCTCGATTTGCTAAATCGTGCACACAATTTATAAATCAATTGAACTCAATAGTAAATCGAGGGAACACAATAGTAATCGTGAGCACATTTTAGTACATTGAGGGAACTAATTAGTAAATCGTGCACACGATTTAGCCTAATATTTTTTCCTGCATGTCATGTGCAGGGCTCCGTATAGAACAGTTTTTTCTTCTTCTTAACATTAAGGGCATTTTAATAATCTGAAGAACCCTTTTTCTACTGTGAAGAACTTTTGTAAAAGTGGATAGGCTCCATGGATGTTAAGGGTACTTCACCAATTCCAATATAGAACCTTTGTTTTTAAGAATGTATGATGGGAAAAGGTTATACTAGGGGGAAAAAAGGGTTCTTTTAAGAATTGTTAACAAAGGTTTTTTTTTTTTTTTTATGTAGTGGAATTCAACATTTTATTGCATTGCTTAAAAAAAAAACTTGTGCAGCCTTAATTATTAAGAGTGTACACTATGCCACTATACAATATTATGCCATTTTTTAAAACTAATGCCAGTTTTAAGAATGCTTAGTTATTTTAACTAAAAAGGCTAAACACTAATCAACTAAATGATTTTCACAGCTGAAGTTGAATGTTTAGGTACCAGCAAAATTATTTTTTTTCCAGATAAACCTCGTTTGTTTCCATTAGAGTCTATAAAACCTGTCTGAGAGCTTGTGCTCTGCCCACGCATAATTCCTTCCTCTTTTCTGTAGCCATATTACCTGAATATATATGAATATTCTTTCAGACTCGCTCTCTAAAATAGTCCAATTACCAGCTTGGAAAAGTAATCACAAATTGAAGCGCACCCACCCACCTCTGCTTAATGCACAGCACTGAAGGTAAAGCTGTATAAATGTGGTGGTTGGTTCTAATAGAGCACTTGTTGTCTAAATGGACTCTCAGATAGACAAGTTCGTATTTTATGACCTCTTTGCGGCTGGTTAGTTTTAAAAGGGTAAGGACATGGAGAGTTTGACTCTAACACATCTTCCCAGAAATGGGAAACATACAGTTTCTTCCCTCTACATAGAGTAATAAACTGCTCCATTGTGATATTTCAGAGTTGATGGAAATACTGATTGATATGTTCGGGGCCACATATTCATATTCATTCAGAGTTTTTTTTTGTGATGTTGCCTCAAACACTGTTTGATCTCTGATTGCAAACAAAGGCATATGTTTTCCATACACTGACATTTCATTGAGTCCTCACACTTTTAAAAGCATGCACTGTCTATGAGTGTTAAAGGACTGGCTTGATGAGATGCACATGGAAAACAGTACACATTTTGAGGTGACCTATTTATGATTTAATGGAGTGAGTAATCAATCCAATAACAGGGTGAGCATTGTGAAGTCATAAATTATAATTTCACATCCAATTTCCTTTTTTCCCTCAGATGACAAATCCTAACCCGATCAAGTCTCAGAACAGATTATTCTTCTGTAAGACCAGCTTGTGAAAAAAAGCCAAAAGCTATATTGCATAAACAGTATCACACATACACACACACAAAAACTATATTCACTGATAACATTTGCAAACCATAAACAGAAATCTATTAATTTGTTTTCACTTAAAAATGTAATTTAAATCAAGTTTTTTAATTATGCGTTAATGGAATTTAAAATGAATAGAAATTTTAATAGATATATAGTTAAGAATTGAAACGTTTTCTCTGAACAGTCTCAAGTCATTACAGTGTACATTGTAACTGTTTCTCACATTAAAAAAAGCACAAAAGGTTGGCGCTTTTTTCTTTTCTTTTTTTTTTATTAATCAGTATGATTGTGACTGATGAAGAGTTTCACTTAAACGCCTCTTGTTGGCGAGAATAAATTCTTAGAGCAACAGTATGCCAACTTTTTGTGCTTTCTCATTGATTATTTGGGTTATTTTCATTACTTTTTCTACTTAACCATAACTGAGACATGAAAAAAAAAAACTGGGAAAAAAGGAAAAACTGAACTATGTGTGGGCTGACTGTGGTAGGTTGGTCAGGTGACGGCATTTTAAAGTAGGCAGTGAATGTGTGTGTGTGTGTGGTGGGGGGCCGACTTACAGAGCCGTGTAGGAAGAAAACCTTTCCTGCTCACACACGCTTACCATGCAGCCATGGGGGTGGAGAGATGCTATGTAGTTAAACCCAAGGAAGCTTGTGGATACAACACTTCCAGCGTGACACTCGTAGAGAACGGCAAAAGCTCAGCCTCACACACACACACACACACACACTCACACACATATAACAGCAGATCTCAACAGGATACTGCAGTCAGTCACAGGCACATGAACACGGGAGGAAATGGAGTGACAAGAGAAAGGAAGACACAAATCACACTGTGCCATGTGTGCAGGTAAGATTCTTTTGAAGATTAACAAACTTTTTGAGCGAAAGCAAATGACCGGAGTTGATCTACACGACTTGAAATTTCAGATGGAATGAGAGTTTCTGCAATGATGTAAAGTTTTGGCTCAGTCTCTCTCATGCTAAAAATGTGGTCAATTTCAACTCCTCATTAATAGGAAAGAGGCGCCTCACTGTTTGCAGTGCACTGCAGTGAGAGTAGATCCTCTGTGCTGTGCAAGGCTGTTGACAGACTGGGATCTGTAATTGTTTTCTCTGTGCTGAAAGAGTGTCTCTGCCCGAATGGAATGCAAGAGACTGAAATGCAGCTTTGCTCTTTGTTCTCCGCAGTTAAAGAGGGATAAATGGCACACACACACACACACCTATCTGCTTCTTTCCCAAAGTGCTTAAACTTGCCTGCGGGATCTCGGCTAATGCCATTATCTGCCATATTTGTTTTGTTGTATTCCATTCTGTACAAAACCAGATCAGAGCTATCATGAGAAACTTATTGTGTTGGAGCGCGTGTGTGTGTGGGTGGATATGTGTGTGTGTGTGTGTGCCCTGTGCATGTGCACTCAGGAGCACATGAGTGTGTGTGGGTGTTTGGATATAGGTATTTGTGTGGGAGGGTGTAGCTCAGTGTGTGTGGGTGACCAAGTGTGTGTGTGCACAAGTGAAGTGTGTGTATATGTGAAATATTCCACCCATTTGCAGAAGGCAAGGGTTGCTTGTCAAACCCAGAGCATTCCAGTGCTTCTGAAGCGGCGCTCGATGAACTGCGAATCTCAGCTGAAATGTGAAGACAAAAGCCAGGGGGACATTTAAGAGAGTTTAGCTCAGACGGATCCCTACGAATCAATCCCCCTCGCTTCGGTGGGAAAAATCCAGCGCTCGGGCTTGTATTTCAGGTTCAGCTGGAGACGGTTGCTGTCTGCCGCCGAGGGTCTTTCCCAAAATGGGGCACAACTGGGAGGGGATACAAAGAGACCCACCTGTGGAGCTGTTAGAATCACACTGTCTGCTGGGAGGGTGAAGTGTCTTGCTGTCGTTTCCCCCGCGGGGTTGGCGATATTTTTCATTTCCAGTTCACTGAATAATGTGCCGATGTTTTTAAATGGTGTGTGGTCTGGGAGGTGGTCTGATTCCATTCTTACAAATGACAAACAATGAGGGATGTTTCTATAGATGTGCCATTTACAAGTGGTGTTTAAGTTCAAACTCTTGCACAGAGGAGTATAAGATTTAGTGAGTACCGACTCACTCGTTAACTTGCATACTTCACCAGAAAAATCTCTGCAGGCTGCGTCATCTTAGCAAAAACATACAAATATCAGTTTTAAATGCAATAAAACATTATTATTAGTTTAGTATATATATATTTTAGATGGGTTTTAAACAGTGAGAGAAGTACTGACATATTCGTTTTTTTTATAACTGTGTACGCTGACTCTATATCGATTCAGTTAGCAATAAGACCTGATTGGTTCGAAGTGATTCAGTCTTTCTGAACTGATTTACTCTCTGTGGCTGAAATGCCAGACTAAAGAATTAAAGAAAGAAATAAAGAATTATTTGATGTTATGTATTCATCGTTTTTCCACACAAAATTTCCTATCTAAACATTTCATATCCCTTTGTAAAGATTGCTCGACCTAAAAATTCATTAAGGAAGAGTATGTTTGTCTTCAATGAAAATCAATTCTATAGTTCGCTCTCTGAACGAGGAAAGAGGTGAGAGTTCATCTGAATTCCTTTAAGATGACATTGCGTTTAGGAATTTGAGGTCCTTGTACATGCACCAGGATTTTTTTTTCAATACTTTGCACTGAGAATTTTTATAGCACATGTATAGGTAATTCATCCAGAGCAGGCTTTTAAATGTACCTCAGAATCCAAGATCAAAGAATGCAGAAACCACATGCAACATGTTGTAGAAAATATGATAAGGAATAGTTACACATGAACGGGATATAACAGGAGTGGTTATTCATTACAATATGTCTGGTCTAACTAAACAAAGGCAACATGTCCTTTAGACTATGGATAAACAAATTCCAGCCACAGCTGACTGAAATCGCAGATGATTGAAGGTACTTGTCAAGATGAGACTCAAAGAATGCATTTAGGTATTGTGCGCTATTGTCTGCATCTTAAGCCAAGTGTAACCATATACAGTACCTTGAAAAGTATGAGCACCTCTCTGATTTTATGTCTGCATTCTCCCATATCGTAACATGCTATTCATAAACAGTAAATGAATCATGAGCTGCAAGTGGGGGAAAACTGTATTTGCCAGTGGATTTCACTTGATCCACAAGTGTACTCACTGCCAAATACTACAGCTGGCAAAATTCTGTGTACAGATTTTACTTCTCATTAACTAGAAAGGCTTTTCCAAATATTTAATAGACATACTTCAGCTGGACAAGTAAAGATTGTTTTAGAATAATAGGTGCATTGAGAATAGATCACTTTAAAACATTCAACTGTTTATTTTTGCATTCTGGTTGCTGTATATGTTATTGAATCGCTTGCGACCGATATTTGAAGAGGTTAGTCTTGGAACTGATGAATGCATAAATGTTGCCAAGTCATTACTGATCATGATATAACTGAAGAATCATATCATTTTACCCTTAAAGAAATATTGAGTTGAAATAGTGCAAATTTGTTAGGAATTTGGATTTTTCTCAATAGTTAATGGAATTTCTATCAGTTTTAAACAAAAAAAATATGTGTTTTAGCTCCAAAATTCCTGTTATGTGTTAGAAAAGCAGAATTAACCTTATTTAGTCCTTTTTTTTAGGTACAGATCTTTAAAAGAAATTGCACTATTATTTAAAAGTGTATTCATCCATTTTTAAATGCAGCAACTAAATTATCAACAATTTTGTTCTCACTCTTTGTCTGATGCTAGTGTCTTCTTTTGGTTGAAGCAGCTGTGAAACTGATATTTAAAATGTTTCCATACCAGTAAAGGCTCACACTGTGCTGTGTGTGTGAGCAGGGCTGAAGAGACATGCTGCGCAGGTTATGTTTTCATATTTTTCTTTGTGCAGATGTGCTCACACTGATTAGATCAGAACAATATATGTAAGCTGCAAATGAGGTTTTTCAGAGTAAAATCATTAACAGTCATAATATTTCTCTTTATTAATAATATGGCACATTTCTCAGTTCAAAACCGATTGATTTATTGAAGCTTGATTAATTTAAGTAGTTTTGTTGGTTTACACTGAAATGGGCGTTCGATTCTGATAGCGCGTTCAATTCTGTTTTCCTAATTTAAACTTTAATTCATGTGCACATTTTGTTAGCTATTTGGACATATATTAAACAAGAATCCATTGATGGAATGGTAGAAATGTTTTTCTTTAACCCTGTCAGAATGATCAGTTGTGCAAATTTCCCCAAGTTCATCATCTGCTCATCCTTCCCTTGAAAGCCTTCTCTGAGATGTTCTCTGTGAAAGTGTGAGAGAGAATGGAAAAAACGAGACATTTCATCATAAGCCAATCTGGCACTTTGGAAATTTTATGTAAATCACTGGGCACCTCCCACAGCTGTTGTATTTCCCCCATGCATCCTTTTTGCATTCGGGACAAGGACTGAAGAAGAGTGTTCATGGTCTCTTGTGAATGAGACGATGTGGTCAGTTAGGTGAACTCCCATTGTACTTCTTTCCTGCTAGTCTTACTCTCTGGTGAAACCCCTTGTGTCTACTGTAAAAACAATTCTGCTGTTGAGAGAGGGAGGGAAAGCAAAGGGGGAACCAGATTGTACACAAAGCTCAGTGGTTTCCCATATCAATGTACACTAACAAAACTACTTAAATGAGTGAACGCATGCAAATCACTGTTTTGTCGACATGCATCTGGCATGCACTGCACTTGAAATTGTGTCTTAGGAAATGGTTAAAGTTTTCTATGTTTCCACTGCCATAGATTAGGTCTTAAACTTTCTTTTATCCTTTAGGATATTTCGAGTGCATTGAAGTTACAACACAATTTTTTTGACTTTTAAAAGATTATGATGTCCAGATGAAGAACAGATTTCTGAACTAATATTCAGTGTTAACTCAATTAAAAACAATAATCTTCAATGAGTGAATTTCAGAAACCACATCTGGGGATCGTAAGCTCATTATAAAACATCTTAATACACATGAAAGGCTTGTTTCAAATCAATTTTACCAAATGAGAATCAATCAATGAAACGCCTTTAGTGTTAACTTCCTCCTCAATTGGATTAAAGTCCCTAAACTAATTTTAGAGGAAACCAAGTACTGACATAAACACTCTTCGGTTTATGCCAATCTGGCATTTAAAAAAACATCTTAAAGTTCCTGATGATATATAGCCTATACTCTAATAAAGTGGCACATACTTATTTATATTCAATTTTCACTATAAATGTTGTGTTGTCTGTAGGGTTATTTGGAGAACAACTTGACGTCAGATAACAGGTTCTTCAGAATAGCGTATTGGTTAATGGAATTTGTAAAACGGTGATTCCCAACCATCTCATTTAAGCACAATTGCTAGGACTATTTAGACAAAAAAAAAAAAAAAAAATATTGGGAATCCCAACATAAAAAATAAATAAATAAATAAATAAAGAAGCAGCAGCAGAGCTCGACAGTGTTCTATTTGGATTCGTAATCGGTTTATACTTCAACAAAAAAGTAGGCTATTTTTATTATTCTGTTATATATTTACATGTCACGAGTATATGAGACAAATATGTTGTTTTAAGAAGTAGACAACTTAAGAAAGCTGACATTTTACTAACTGTAGTCTAGATAGGCGCGAGACGAACAGCAAAAATTACTCACAGGAAGTCCTTTTAATCCCCGAAAGTCAGTGAATAATTCACACACAGTTTAAAGTACACATATGTTGTCCACATAACCAGAATTCTTTTTTTTAAACCTCTGTAGAATTTTAAAAAGTTGTCTAGTGGCTTCGGGCTTATTTTTTTAAAATGTACAGTTATTTCGACATGAAGAACAACAAAATGTACTGACAAAATCCCCTTTGAATCTACTGTTGAAATCTTTATCATCTGCCTACAAATGAGAGTTATGAGGACGCAGCTGTTTACCCCTTTCTGTTCTCAGAAACATACAAGTTCAGCGTAGAAAAATGATGTCATCTCAGCATAGGACTTTCGCCTTTTCTGCATAAAAGTCTTTTTCTGATTTAGAGTTTCCTCAAATCGTGTGCATATATATTATAGGCCTGCCTGCAGTGCGTTATATCCCCGTTATATCCCCGTGCGAAGGGACGGCCCCAGCAGAGGGGGATTTCTGAACTGAGTGCTGGTTAGTGAAGTCAGCAGCATTCATGTGAATGGGGCAGCAGTGGCATTTCCAAGTCATTCGGCATGTTAATGCACAACGTGAAAAGTCGGCCGGCGCAAGGAAAATGGAAATGACAAGTAGATGAATGAAACATGCGATGATGAACATGAAGTGTTTCTGCATTCGCAACGGAGCCGTACTTTCATTTTGTCGACCGAGCTCATTTTTTTTTATGCCTTTCTTTCTTTTTCTCCTGGACGCAGAGAAACAGATTGTCCGCTATCAGCGGTGATGGTGCGCGGAGGAAAAACGCGAGCATGCAGCGAAGTCAAACAAAAGGTGCGTCCTGTGTCTATTTTATTATATTGTGCCATGAGCTGCATATTGTGCATCCTTAATAAGCATTGTTTGGCATTTGCTTAATTTTTATTTCATTTTGAATAGCATATGGTCAAACTATAACTTCAATGCCACAAATATGATACCATATGTGATAATTAATTTGAAAAGAATACTTGTTTTTGCTGCTTTATGCATTTATTTTGCTTTGTGTTTAAAACCTCGAACTTACAATGCCGCATCCACGACACACACACACACACACACACACAGAAAGAGAGAGAGAATGCTGTAGCTACAGTGTGTGTGGTATCTGACAAATGCATTTTATAGAGAGAGCGAGAGAAAGAAAGACTGAAAAAGTGGTTTAATGACTTGTCATAAGTTACACAGACGTTTTATTTCTATATTTTTGTTATTTGGTGTAAGGGCCATTTGGTTGAGGGTGATGTATTCTTTTTTCCTCTTCTTGAAGTGAGGTAGGAGGGGAGGGCTTGTGAACTGAAGAAAAGGAAATTCTTGTGTGTGTTTTGGAATGCTGTTGCCCCGGGGGGACTGAAAGAATTGAGTTGGGGAATAAGAGAGGGGCGAGTTTAGAGAGGGGGAAACAAGGGGGGACACATTTCCCCTTTCCTTTTTTTCCCCCCAAATGACAAGGATAACACCACTGCCTAAGAAGAAGAAGTGCAGTGGCCGGACGCCTGCGAGTGGAATGAACGGACACATTATGTACATGGATTCAATGAACCCGCTCACCCCAGCACCCTTCATCGCCCCTGTTACGCACCCCTAAACCGAAGGGATTGGAATCTCTGTGTTCATTATTAATTACTAAACTAGTGCTAATAGTACTACTGAAACAAATGAGATGTAATGCTCTAAGTATACAATTAAAATGATTTGTGCATCTGTAACTACTTTTAATTAGTCTACTTTTAACTGTCCAACATTTTTTTTTATCTGTGTCAGCCAAATGATGTCATGCACCCACAAATCATTAATCTAATAGCCTTAAAATACCTGATTAGTGTGAATTTGTACTTTTTGTTTCAAATATTTTCCATCAGGGGGCACACACGAGACATACCGTGATATAAGTGTACAGAGGGTGATAAGAAAAAATTATATGGAAGCAGTATTAAAAAAAAAAAAAATTCCAATCCTGTTGGTCATATGTACATTTGATATTGTAAAATATGGACACCAGCTTATGTGTAACAATAGCTGCTGTCTGAATGCTGACAGGCAGCATTTTTAGCACCAGATATTGTCTCCGACTGATATAGATTATTTCTCAGTTAACCCAAGTCAAAATGTAATTAAAATTTTCGGCAAATGGTTCGTCTGATCAGTTACAAAGTAGTGCATTAACAGAGTCGTCTTTGTACTGTCAGACATGCCAGAGAATTTTCTTTTCGCCCTCAAAAGTGCTGTTAATGGATCCAGCACCTCAATTGGCATAATGATAAGGATGTGAATGATTCATACCGCTGTATATTTCAGTTAAGTACCCCAAAGTGTCTTAAAAGGGCTTTCCTTTTATAGCAACGGCTGTATAATTGCCACATTTTGTCTTCTATTAAACAATAGTATTTTAAACCTTTTATCCATAGTGTATATTTCACTGTTACAGGGGTTATAATTAATATAAAATGTGTGATTATTAAAAGGAAGAAATGACGTGATTATTTATGTGATTTGAGATTGTTTTGCAAGTTGAAGCGCTCATCTCTGGAGATTATTTGAGTTGTGATGAAGAATGGCTGTTGGTGATCGCCCACACGCAAATGTGAAATATTCTAATGAGCAATCTGTCTCACTTGAGTGTCATCTAGCTGGTCCGTTTCAACAAAATGTTCCTTCACAGTCCTGAAGGGTTTCATTTGAATTGGACATGTTATACAACATAATATTGGTCTATGATGGCTGGAACGGTTTTGGGAGTGATTTATCAATTTTTAGTTTTAGCATTATGATGTGGCATTATAAAACACTTCCTTCTCTTTCTGATTTTTCTGTAGGGCCTCAGATGAATATTCCTGAAACAGAACAGGATGGACTTGCTAAAACCAAATCACGCACTCATCCTGCACCGGTAGGTTCAACGCTTTCTCTTTAGTGTCTTTCTTAATGGTGAGTGAGCTGCAGTGGGCATTTTTTGAAATCGACAGACTCTGATGGTGTGCTTTAGAAAGTTTAGGTGATGATTGGCAGGTGCCAGACTTGATCCTGGGTCTGTGAGAAGAGTGAGATCAATGCACGGCAGGATGCTGTGCTGAAAAGAAATGTGGTCAATTGTTTCAAAAGAAAAAAAGTTTGAAAGAAAGGGATGCAGTGTATACTCCAAAAAGATTCAGTAATTTACATGCACGCGGCACCTACGTATAGAGGATAATAGCCCACACATTATCCTGAGTGCCGTGGTTCTTTAGATCTGAGGAGATGACATCATAAAATGCTCCCTCGATGTGGGCTCAGCTCGTGGGTAGAAGAGGTGTATGTGTGCAGAGGAGTAGAGAAAGTGAAAAAATAAGAGACAGAATGATCATCTCTTCCTTTCTGTAAAGCCCGTAGGCTCCAAGCCCAGCATTTTCACACCCACTCTCTGGTTTGTGTGGGTGTCTGAGTGGGCAGCAAACTTGTGACTCATACTTGTTCAAACCCACACAGGGGCAACTCCTCTCTTCTCTTCTCTTCTCTTCTCTTCTCTTCTCTTCTCTTCTCTTCTCTTCTCTTCTCTTCTCTTCTCTTCTCTTCTCTTCTCTCCTCCTCTCCTCTCCTCTCCTCTAACTCACATGTGTTGTAAGACTGGCTTTTGATGTTAATAATGTGGAGTTGAATAATCGATACACTTATTTATTTTCATCTAACCGATGACACATCATCGCCTCTGCTCAACCTGTGACTAGTATCTTTTTTTTGTGCTCTTTCAAGAGAGTAGTATTACACATGAATGATGCAGTGCCGTGAGTCATATGTCAAAGATTATTGTGTTCACTCTCTTTTAGTCCTTATTTATACATCGTTTTTCAGACAGAAGACTTTGGTTTCCCTGACAAAGCTGTGAAGTCCCTATATTTCCTTCATAAAGTGCGCACGGTTACCATCTCTACACTAATCAACTAAAGACCAACTCAAAACTTATTTTGTCAGCTTCACCACCACTGAGGCTCAAGTAGCCCTTCAGTGACACCAAAATGTGTTGCTTTTGACTCATCGGTGTTGAAGAAATCAACATCTGGTGTTTTCAGAGGCTATATGTGCTATTGTCTCTTCCCCACAAATTGACACGGCCTGCACATATTTATTTATTTATTTTTACCTGAAGTGAAACTAACTGAAAAAATAAAAATAAAGAAATAAATAACATGAAAGTAATAACATGAATTATTAATGACCTGATATTTTTATTAGGGCTTAATATTTCTTAACAAAAATATCAGGATGGTCAGTATTTAATCTTTTTTATTATGCATGCAGTCCGTACTCATAGACGAGAACTAAAAGTCTCAGGTACCCCGGTTGGTAATCTTTGATCCAGTTAAAGTTGTCATTTATCAGAAATTATATTTGAATGTAGCATGGGGATTTAATAGTTCTACTCCTCTTAAATAAGTCAAGACTATCTTCTAAAAAGACTACAGACAGTGAATTCTTTGATATAATTACAGTTAACCTAACGTATGCTTAAAAACCATTGTGTGACGGCAGACAAAACATCGGCAGAGAATCACGGTGGATCAGAGAAGTCCTTTTTTTTTTACCATGAATCACACGCGAGGGCAAAGGCGGACAATACAGGAGCACCAGGAAGTCTGCAGGGGATGTGTGACGGCGGACTGTGCACCCCTCTTAAATTTAAGACAAAGGAACATAGGCTGGGACTGTGGTAGACACCCCTAGCGTCCTCCAGGCTCGTATCAGCTCCGTCGGCAAATGAGCCAGATAAAGACGTGTGTGCTCCGGAGGAAATGAACCCTGCTGACCCGTAGCCCTTTAAACAGCTGGAGAAGAGCCCCAGATTCTCTCTCTCTCTCTCTCACTTTTTTATGTCATGTCTTCCCTCCCGCACTCACTCCCAAATTGGCTCTCGTTCTGCTCGATCTTCCAGTCCAAGGTTACTCTCTTTCCCCAAATCTCTTGATCTCTCTCTCAGAGTCTCCCTTTCTCCATCACCCTCGCCGTTGTCCAGCACGATCCCGGGCCAGAGTAATCAGTCCCGCCTTTGATTACGCCACTCTGCCTTAGCGAGGAATGTATTGAGGGAAACTTTATCAGCATTGTATAACATCAGCAGTTTCTCTCCGGCCCTGAGATAATTGAAGGTGGTACTCCAGGAAGCCCTGAAAGAGCCCTTGTCTGGGCCGGGGGAGGCCGGGCGCAGAGGGTGGGCGCAGGAGGGTGGGGGGCTGGGTGTGAGAGCAGGAAACCCTTCTTGGCATAGAATGGAATGTTTCAAAAGAACGTGTTCGGAACTTCCAGGACGAGGGCGTCTGCCGCTGCACTGCTGGTCACTCTCCTTCGCTGGAGCGCTGGCTCTGGAGAGGGGGGCGGAAAAGGGAAGCCGTGGCTCTCCTCTCCTTTCGTACTCTCTCTCTCACTGGTGGGCCAGCCCACTCACAGGATATACGCAAGGGGGAAACGTGGACCAGAGCGGATGGGGTCACCGTGGCGCAAGGCGGGGGTCCAGCATCCTGAATTTATAGGGACATCCAGAGGCGGCAGGCTAAGGGGACGAGGGTCCTGGGTGTGTGTCAGTGTGAGCGTGAGCAGTTAGTGTGTGGGCAGCTGAGGAGGAGAGAAAAGACGTGGGTGTTGAGGGGGCGAGGACAGAAGAATGCTTGAGAGAGCGAGAGAGAGAGAATGAGGGAAAGCAACAATCTCCGCTGCTTTTCATCTGACACCTTTTAAAGGGCCAGCCAAGGGGTGGAGAAGGAGCCAGTCGGGCTCCTTTTACCGTATCTCACGGTTTCCCACCCAGCATCCACCCAGACCCCTGCAAATGGGACAGGAAAGGCATAACATCGTACTTATTAGAAGACTGATTTATTGCTCACAAAAGGAAACGCTTCGTTATTGTTCCTTCGAAGTCAGGCATCTTTATTTTATTATATCTTTATGTTCATTTATTAAAACAAGTACACAGAAACAGTGTATAGCATGTGTTACTAACATAGAGTTTTGTGTGCAATAAACAAAGAAGTATTGCTAATATATACACTACTCTCTAGGATCAGTAAGATATATATATTTTTAAGAAATTACTACCTTTATTTAGTAAGAATGCATTCAATTGGTCAAAAGTGAAAAAAAGACTTTAACATTGTTATAAATATTTCAAGTAAATGCTGTTCTTGAAATGTGATTAAAATAAAACATGTTTCTACTGCTCCAAATTAGAATCATATCTGAAGAATGTAGCACTGAAGATTGGAGTAATGTCTGCAAAAAAAAAACAAACAAAAAAAAAAAAAAACAACAGCTTCGCCATCACAGAGGTACACTTAAAAATGTATTTAAATAGAAACATTTCTTTTATATATAATATTTCACAATATTGCTGTTTTTACAGTGTTTTTAACCATTTAAATGCAGCCTTAATGAGTGTAAGATTTCTTTCAAAAACAAAAAAAATTCTGCTTAAAATAATGATTCACAGTACAGTAAATGAATCAGATGTTGTTTCAGTTGATTCCTCAATTCTTCAGACAGATTCAAACTGGTGACTGATCTTTTTTGGGGGAATCAGACTACACTATTCACGCTGTATCTTTTATACTATACTCGTTCCATGTTATTTGTAAAGACATTTCTTGCCATTATTTTACCATTATTTAAAATTATTTTATTTTTTATATTAGCACACACTCTTTTTATTGCATCACATTTAGTACCAGTTTCACGATTCAGTCCGAGCACAGAAGTTTACAAGCACTTCCGTCACATACTGAAATAAATCAGTCACATGATAGAGTTCCTCAACCATCGTGTTTCATATTAGCCACTCAGTCAGACCGAAGTGAAAAATGAAGATTGCCTCCGTGTATGCAGAAGAGTCCCATTGTTCTGTGAGCCATCTCCAACAGTCACAAAGTGTCAGACAATTATAACCACAGTTGTAAGGCTAATCATTAATAGACTGTTCGTTTCCTCAATAGGAATGTTTCACATTCCTGGATCAGGGTCAGATTCGCCTCCACTCACCGGCTCAATCCCTCATTGTCTTGTCAGCTACAGTATGTCAAACAGATGGTTGGCATGGTTACAAGGTATCTGGGTGCACAGTCTTGTGCCTTTTTAAAAGCTGCGTCTGCATGCTGGTAAAGTGATGGAGGAAGAGCGCGTGAATGCATGTAGCGGAATATATCAAAAGCACGCAGGGCTATCTGCAGCCGATAAGATGCATGAAGTCATGCCTTTGTGGCATGACAATGACATCACAGCTGCGTCCCTGCATTTTTTTCCCCTGCCCGCCAGCAGCCACCTAATATAGGCATCCAGTGCCTGGGGCCAGACTGGCAGAGACCCGTGTGGCGGGACCCGGCAGGCATGCACACGAGCCACGAAACTGCGCTCTGGGAGGAGGGAGTGTGAGGTGGCAGCACGTCACCCTGACGTCTCTCAAACGAATTCCAGTGTGGCTCAAGCGAGCCGAGAACACTCATGTGATTTTGGCCCATTGACACAAATGAGGGCAATTTGTTGCCTCTGTCACCATGAATCCTCAGTGTGCCTTAGGATTGATGTGGTCACCTGATGTTGGCAGCTGCTCTACCCATTGTGCAAACCACTCTGGATGAGTCTGATTACAGCATGGGCCACTTTTAACCTACTGAGATAGAGCCTTTTGTTTTGTAGGTGATGCTCAATGCATATAAAATGATGAAAAATTTGCTTTTGTTTGCAGTAAGACATGTTTTCTTTTTAGTTTAAGTCAGTTTCAATGTCATTTAAAGTAGTAATAATAGGAGCAATTACTTGCCAAATTGATTTAATCTATTGAATAGTGGCAGTCTTGTGTTCCTTCTAAATCGGTCTTGACCCCTGTCTTGCGTCAGGTCGTGGTTTATCAGGTTCCAGTGAGGTTGCGGAGGACGGTATTGGTAGGCTGGACGAGTCTTTCATCTTTACATTTATGGTGGTGTTGGCAGTCATAGCTCACACCTTTTACACCACAGCAATGTGAAAAATGTAAGGCTATTTCTGTGTTCGGTATGGTTGTTGTCATCATTATGTGCTTATAGACACAAGCCCCCCAGCTCAAATATACTGCATGTAATATATGACTGGGATTCCAATAAAACAAACAAGTAAATGGTTTAAAACATGGTTGGCATGGTTGATTCCGAATTAGTATCTTTTTTTGTTTTGTTTTTGATGTCTACAGTAGGGTAAAAAAACAGAAAATGATTTAATGCTAAAGTGACTGGGTTTTCAAAGTTTCAAGGCACATGGTAGGTTTAAATTGAAATAGTAAAATGACAGCATGTTACAGTTTAGGAGTTGGATAATGTTTAAATTCATTCTCTGCAATATTTGAAAACAACAATTATACATACATTTTGATGAAACATATAAATAAATATAATGTCAATTTAAATATATTTTTGTGCCATTTCTTCTATGTATTCGCAGGAAGTTTCCCCCCCTTATTTAAAGTTGTTCAGTTGAGTTGATATCTAAGGTAGCACTTAAGATAATTTCTTTAAGTAGGAACACCGTTTTTAAATTCCTTTTCCAAATGAAAGGACTGGGAAGCACATGGTTGCAACAACAATCGCCCCTGCTTGCCCTGTGATTACATTGTAATGTCACTGACTCATAATCTCTCAACCCACTGACAACAAAATGAGCGAGAGCAAGTTAAATTGTTCGCAAAAAAAAAAGTAAAAAAAGGCAAAGCAGCATGTTGACGCGTTACGATGTGTGATTCATCGTAACCTCCTCCCTTCTATTGGAACACACGCTGTCTGTACTGTGGTCAAGCTCAGTTTCACCATGCAGACTGACACAGCAGGAGCTTGAACACTTTACCAGTGTTGTGTACAGATTGCTGTAAAGAGATGGGGAACGCAGGAGGAAGATACGTAGACTAAAGGCAATTTATGCATACAACTTCACTGACCTACATCATGTCTTCATGTCTCAAATCACAGATATTTGTAATTCCAAGAGATTCATGTAAAATCTATAAACTATGTACTGTATAAGTAACATAAAGTGGCACTTGCAAATATGAAACTGCTAATAACTGATTTTTTCTATTTGACACTTTTCTGATTCAATATATTTATTTACAATTATTTTTACAATCTGAACTTTTGTAACCAGTGTCAAAAGTTTGCTTAGTGACTTTTTTAAATATAAAATTATTTTGTCAAAAACTAAATCCTAAAACTTGCTGTTTATTTCCAGGTTTATATAATGACAAAATTCAGGAGTAAGAAGTAGTAAGAATAATAGTAAGAATAATTTGATAGCTTGGAAATCAAAATGTTTGGAAATGATCAAACCATTAGCTAATCTTTCTCATTGAATAGCTTGACTAAAAACTCTTTCTCCGAGTCACATAGGAGACCTATATTCCCCCTTTTCGCTTCTTATGACTGATCCTCATTTGAGCATCCTGTAAAATCAGGGGCGGTTGAAGAGCCGGTGGGTCGTCAGAGGGGCGGCAGCACTGGCCGACTGTCCTCTGTGTTTTGTAAATGGGCAGTAGGGAAGCACAGAGCTGTGCTGTGTTACTCAGGCAGCGGGGGTAAAATACAGGACTTGTGCAAGCTTCCACGCGGCGTGGTTCACGGCACACGGAGATGACTCACTATTCTCTTGGTGACTAACAACTAAAATATGGCAGTTTAAAAGACGTTTCAGTGGTGCTCCAGTTCCATAGAGCTGTGGAGAGAGGGAGATGGGCAGGTACAGTTGTCATTTCTTCCAACTCTCTCCATATCACTTTATTTGGTTCTTTCTTTTATTTCACTGGAAAGGTGATGCTCTGAAATATTAAACAGCCGAGTGTCCCTCTATGGTGTTGGGTTTCCCACAGCTGATGAGAATTCAGGTACTTTCTCCAAGATGGAGAATTAGGGGTTTATGAAGACGATGAGCCGGGATGAGTCAAAGCAGTGTTTCTGATATGCTGGAACTGGATCAAAAAGCAGTCATTTCATTCTTAGCACGTTTTCATAAATTAAACGCTGAATTTGTACTCAGTTGAACTTATGTTAGTATATAAGACATATAAGCTTTTAAAAAATAAACTCTTGGAGTGAAAAAGAAGTTAGTTTCCCTAAAAACTTCTTATTTACAAAACTGTTTTATCCAGTTGTCTCAATTATAAATGTGAGTCTGCATAATATCAGTTTTATGAGACTTTCTAAAGGCTTGTTTTACGTTGTCACAAACGGCGTGCTTGTTTGACATTGGTGGACCCGTTTAGAAAAGCGTTTAGACTGGTTGGTACGTGAGCGAATTCTTCACTGAAAGACACTAACTAATGTTCCTCAGTCACATAAGTAGGGGAGTTTCCTGCTCCTGCTCCTAGGCGTTTTTCACGACTGCCGGCTTTTCTCTCTCGCCCTTCCTCCCTTTCGCTCTCCCCCTTCTTTTTTTTCTGAATGGGTGTCCTCTCTCTAACCTCTCAATTCACAGCAGCATTGAAACAGGACACTACCCTGAACACTGATAGGCTGCGGGAAAATCGCTCAGCCCCTCAACCCAACACTATAAGTACACTGGCAGTCCGTCTCCAGTGTATGACTGACTGTTTAGAGAGTGAGAGAGAGAGAGAGAGAGAGAGAGAGAGAGAGAGAAGGAGGGGGCGGTAGAGAGTTTAAATTCAGTGACAGTGATAACAATTATATTATTCGTTCTCCGCTGAAACAGGGAAGCACTATCAGACTATGTGGCACACTTCCTCTGTCTCTATCACTTTAAGAGTGTTACTGATTAGTCGCTAAAGAATGCGAGTGGAAAAAAAGAGAGAAAAAGGGACAGAGGCAGAAGGGAGAGACAGACTGAGAGCGTTCGAGCCTGGAACTCATATGGAGAAGACTGATAATACTGAGCTGAGTAGAGTTTTGTTTTATTTTCCAGCAGTTCGGAGACGTTAATGGAGCTCTCACTCTCTCTCTGTGCGTGTGTGTGTGTCTGCGGCTCCTGAAGACGAAGGGGGAAGTCGGGGACCCCAGCGCTCAGCCATCAGGAAATACTCTTTTCACCCAGACAGAGTAAGTCAATGAGAGGGGGAAAAAAGACAGAGAGCTCTTGCTACTAATGGATATCATATGGTGTGCTTTAAAACTGAGAAATTGTTTGCAGGTTTTCGATAACTAAACTGAGAAATTAGGAACCGTTTGAAAGTGTAATATACGATGTGTGTGTGTTTATATATATATATATATATATATATATATATATATATATATATATATATATATATATATATTTGTGTGTGTGTGTGTGTGTGTGTGCGTGTTAACTTCATATGGATAGGACTGCCATTCATTCCACGTGCTTTCATTTTCATCTGTGTCACATGATGGAACTTAACTGAGGAAAATTGACGTGTTTAACCTAACCGAAACTAATTACCGAGCTGATATGGAAAATATCTCATTTTTATCAGTGTCGCTAATGTGTTGAAACGCTGTTTTTGGCTAATTCTAGTAGCTGTTCTCCAAATACCACATGTGGGTCCTTTTTGAGAAAGAGTTGTCAATGTGCCTGTTAGAGCCTGAGAACATATTTTTGGGGTTTCCCCTGGGAGAGCGGTTGTTGCGTTCCACCAATGAGAGAGCGCTCTGTTGCAGCTATGGCTAGCGAGCACAGAAGGAAGAAGAATTTATAGAGAGTACCCTACACAATGCTGCTTCTTATGAATGGAGCGTGTGAGTATCACTTCTGATTGGCCGGCTGCTCTTGGGTAATCAGAGGACACATTCTCTGGTTTGCCGGCCGGCCCACTAGTGGTCAGCTTGTGGGTGGAATCACCGGTGTTTAGATTTACCTTCTATGTCTTCTCAACCAGCTGTTGTTGCAATATTGGGCAATGAAGGCAGAGTGTTTGTTCGTACCGTGTAGATATATTTGTAGTGATATTTTTGAGGCTGTGTGTCAGTACATAGAACAAAATAAAAACTGCTCAGGGCTGCAGATGTTTATCTTAGTCAATGGCCAATCAGAATGTGAGAGAGACACTACATTCGGCCCTATGCCCAGCTGTTGTCCTTCAGGATCTACTGTACGAGAAATGACCTTCAAAGGAGTTGAGTTGAATTACTGATTATGAGTCAGTACTATTTGTTGTTGAATATAAATGTACAAAATTAGCATGTAATGTTTAATCATCTAGTTCAAAATAAATGAAAGGAAATTAAACCTTGATTTTAATAAAAAAAAAAAATACATTTATATATTTAGATGCATTCAATTTATAAAAATAACAGTAAAGTTATTTATGTTACAAAAGATTTCCGTTTCGAATAAATGCTATTCTTTTAACATTTCTATTCATCAAATAATCCTGAAAACATTTAGCAGCACCTCTGTTTTCAACTTTGAAAATAATGAATAGTTTCTGCATGTTAGAAAGATTTCTGAGGGATCATGTGACCCTGAAGACTGGAGTAATGGCTGCTGAAAATTTAGCTTTGGAATCATAGGAATAAATCACATTTTAAAATATAAAACAGTTATTTTAACTTATATAATAATATTTTGTAATCTAAAATATTTCAGATATTATTTTCTATCAGTAATCTAAAAGTTTTCAGGTAGGAGAAATCAAGATTTGTTCTCTTGATTTCCGTAGCATGCCACTAACTCTTTCTCCCAGTTTATCTAGGTTGCTGCAGACACAGGAAGTGTAGTTAAAGTCCCTTAAACAGTCACCTCACACACTAACCTAATTATTTTATTGCCGACTATACACAGGCGGAAACTTCCGGAAACTACTGCAAACAATAGCTACCCTAAAATTAGATTTCAAGGCTACCTGCCATCATGTAAGGCCCTGACAGGAAGTGAAGTCGAAGGATGTTGGGCGTTGGGTGTGGAGAGGGTGTGTGTGTGTGTGTGTGTGTGCATTCGAGACTGACGCCTCAAACAGCCGAAGGAATTTGCCGGTCACACATTGACCCCTGTGCTTGCAGAAGGGTGCAGTGGTAGAACCTACGCCCACCAACATGCTCATGCATCCTCCGTGTCTTTGTGTTTCTAAAACTATTCGAAAAATACCACTCCCTCCAGTTCTCATGCCCACCCAAGGAAGTCTGGCTTAAAGGGATTGTTCACCTAAAAATGAAAATTATGCCATCATTTACTAACTATCATGTCATTACAACCCTGTATGACTTTCTTTTTTTCTGCAAAAAAACAAAAGAAGATGCTTTGAATAATTTTTTGTCAATATAATGAAAGTCAGTGGGGTCAAAATATGTTCAAAATATGTTCTTTTGTTTGCATACAATGCATACAAGTTTGGAACGTAAATGATGGCAGAAAGTTCTGTTTTGGTGTGAACTATGCCTTTAAGCTTTATTATTACTTTTTTTAAATTCCTTGCGAGGTAAGAATTTGTCCTTGTATTCACCAGCATAATCCTGGTGAACGATCTGGGTTTTTATCGTATCACAGTGCTTCCGTTGTCTCTAAATTGTGCATGATAGTGTATTGCAATGCGCACAAGGTATTAAGATGAGATGATAAAGTGTTAGTTTATCAAGACGTATTGCCAGCTTTTGCTCAAATGCTGTCTCAAGGCTGAAATGAATGTGAGGATGCTTCTCTGATTTCTAGGTCATGCTTTTTCAAACAGTTAGAGTTTCAGTGGCAGTTGTGAATCATCAGGTGGCTTTTTAGAGGAAGAATTGACAGACTTTCACTCCCTGTAAAAGGGAGTGGTGGGAGTGACTAGTGTGGGGAGCCACTGACACGTTCCACCCATGTAGAGTGCTTTCGTATCCATGGGTGTGTACCGGCACCATTTATGTCACTGCACGACACAACCTTGACATACCTGTCATAAATGTGCTACAGAGTCAGTTTTGTCAGCTTACGTAAGCATTCTTACTCTATATACTATCTTGTGCTTATCTATTTAAGCAACAGCACAATTCTCTCTCAAACTCAAAATCTGGTCTTCATAAGTCAGACTTCCTGTAAGAGACTTGCTTTTGTTCCCAGCTCTGTCTCCATGCCTCCCTGCTCCTGATGTAATGAAAGCTGCAAATAGACGTAATAGAGGGAGGCAGACAGATAGAAGGTGTGTGAGTGACGTACACACTCAGGTAACGGCAAAACACCCACACCCAGCGCTTCGTGTATCCGTGCCCATATATGGGCAGTGTTTCCCCACCTGGGCAGAGTGCAGGCAGAGCACTGAATTCCAATAAGCGACGAGTGTAGTACGTGTAGCAACACGTCATGGAAAATGAGAATCAATGGCGATCCCGCCGCTTCCTCTCTTTCTCTTTTTTGTTCAGTGTTTCCAGTGTCCAATCAAGGTAAATTATGAAGCAGGTATCAGTCTGTCCACAGCTAAATGCAAACCATTCTGTTAGCAAGGTTCTACACCATTAAAGCAGCATTGAAAATGTCAGTTAAATCCTAAATACATAAATATAGCCATGCGGCACCACACTGCACATTCTTTCATTTCTGTAAATATTGTATAATGAATTGTATAACTAATTTCATTTTTTTTGTATAAATTACCCATAGTTACACACACTAATAACTCATCTCTGAAATGAAACAATTTAATTTACTTAATACATTATATTTCAAATACATTCTTATATAAATTTTTATTTTTATCATTTTTTTTATAAAAAAAAATTTTTTCGCATGGTGGACATTTTGTGTTGCTGCATTGCAATGTTACTCTTTTTGGCAGTATTGAACTTTCTGTCTGATCCTATATTGTTTTAATAACAATTTGTAGAAAAATAGGTCCACTGACAGCATGTATAGCAGAGAAGCAGAGCAGCCCAGCTTCATGCCCTGAAAGACTTGCATCCAAACTCTTTATGGCCTCTGCGATCTATGCTCCGGAGTTGAGCTGGTTCGCATCTCAGCAGCAGGGTTAGTGCACTCTCAAACAGAGCGAGTATTATAGCTATTTTAAGAGCGTTGTGTTGCCTTAATAGAGAAGAATTTATCGGCCCTCATTTAGGTGTAATGCTATACACTTCACTGTTTCGAGAGCGGGACCGGGCCAAGGGCAGTGCTGGGAGTAGTTCGAGTTAGGGAATAGAAGGCTTTTGCTCTCCAGGCCAGCGTGTGAGTGGGTGTGCTGTGGACCAGACTCCTTCTTTCTCTCTTGATCTTTCTCTCCCTTCTCACTCGAGCCTTTACTTCTGCCAAGGCCTTGTAAAGGGACTGTAGGCTCTGTTGTGTGCCAGCTCTTTCCCATCAATACAGCCCTCTGGAAAGAGTCTCTCGCTTCTCTTTACCGAGAGTCCAGTGCAGAGCTTCCAGTAGATGGTCTCCGAATGGCAGGAAAGCGTATGCGTGCGGCTTTTCGTGCGTATGGTAGTTTTGCGTGAGACTTCACCATCCTCCTCAGAGTGCTTAGGGATCGCCTTTCACTTCAAACCTGACCCATCTGTAGGGCTTCACTCTAATGGGACCTGCATTACAAGCCATAAAACAAATGGACTTCCCGCCTCTGGAGTTGGTCAGGTCTTGGCAAAAAGGGGAACTCCTAGTGCAATGGCAGCATGGCAGAAACCTCTCACCTTCCCTGAACTCTTCGGGGAAATGGAGCCTCTTTCACTGATCCAGTCTCTCAATGGTTAGTGATGTTTTAGAAGCCGGTCAGAACCAATTACGCTCACCCTCCCGATGGCAGACTGAGCGCCCTTATCTGATCTATCCCTCAAGCTAATGGAATTACACATTGATTCGTAGAAAGTTAGTAGAAAATGGAGAGCTGACTCTTCCCTCCCACAGTAAGGGGCAAGTGGGCTTAGGGGAAATGAAATGAATCTCTCTTACACCTATCACAGAGCCAGGGCCAAACTCTCCATGTACGATCATATCACTGAAACCCTACTGAGGTTGATTATCAACACTAGGCTACCCAGACGCAATCCCATGATACAGCATGGTTACTTACTCTAAATCGAATTAGACTTTAAAACCAGCCCTCCCGCTTTCTCAATGACAGGAGACCACCTCTTCGTGAAAGTGATATCTTTTTTGTTTTGAATGAAGCCGAGACCCGCTCACCGCTTGTTTTCAATACCACCACATTTATAGCAAACAGCCGGTATTGACAGAAAGCAGTCCAGACTTCTTTAGAAGCATTGCCCTGTGTCGGTAGGAGGTCAAAGGCGGCAAGGACTAAACACAGCCAGAGCCTTTAGAAGAAAATTGATTTTTGCTGTAAGCCGGCTGTTAGACAGATCACCTTAAAGATCCAAAATAGTTCTGCTAGTAAACTAGGCAGCCTTTTAAGTGATACTGAAATGTTACAGGGATGATTCTAAAAGTTTTGAATCATTCTTCACTTATTGATTCTCTTGTGCTCTCCTAAAAAAACAGACTGGCATGTACAAATAGAAGCACACACACACACACCCTCTCAAACACTTGCTTGGGTTCCCCTCCTTCCTCCTGTGCTCAGGGCTGCTGCGGGTAATGATTCAGTTCCTGTTTGGTTGCCGACCACGTTGACAGCATTCTGGTCAGGGGCTCGGCTGCTGCTCCTCTCAAAATCTGGATGTGGTCAGGCCAGTCATCTCCCAGGCAGCCAGGAGGAAACCCACATCAACTGAAACTAGCTGGGGCTCCAGGAATAGCCCAGCTCAGGGAGGTTACCCTGGCAGCTTCCTCTCTGCCCTTTCTCCTCCCCTCCAATCTTCAGCCTCCCCCTAAAAAGACAGCCCTGGCAAACGTCTTGTAAATAGTGAGTAGTACAAGTAGAGGCTCATCAGTTCTGGTTTTGGACCTGCCCCAGTATCTGGATCTGCATCAATAAACACAAAGCCTGCTGTGATCTGGGCTCTGCCTGCAGTGAACGTCTTCATTAGAGATGATTGATCATTATCATTAATGTTGCTGAACATTTTTCATCAAAAGCGGCGCTATATAAATCACATTCAGTTTTTGATTCAGTTTTCATTATGGAGCCGAGAGAGACATCACTCTCCTTGAAATATTGCTTTGGAGTTCTCCTCGAGGCTTTGACGAGTTGTAACTTTGATGCCTGTTCATAAGGCCACCTAAAGGCCCTCACTTTTCAAGAAACATCATGAATTTACCTGTCATGCTTTGTGCATTTCTCTCTTTGATCATAAGAAAAAATTATTCCAATGCTGTACCGTGTAGGAGGCGTAAGCAAGAGGTCTTTGGCTCAATCTACAGATGGGTTTTGAGGGACGTTTTTACGTTAAGTGCAGTGACAAGGAAGGGGGTAGCATCTCATCCTTTAGTGCTTTGGAAAAGACTTTTGTTTGTGTGGGGTAAAAAGTGGGCCATATTCTTTCAGTGGAATGTTGGTTTGGGTCCCTCTAAAGATCCATTTTTTACATTTCTTAGTCTTATTGATGTCAGAGGACTTCAACACATGACATTAGTGATATGATTAGCTATGTGGGTTTTTAATTCAAATAATTTATTGCTTCTCTCTTTTTTCTTACAGTGTTATTCAGACAGGCTGAATATATTCAGATCGCGTGATGCTCCATGTCTTCATTTCAGTTTAGGTGAGCACATGCTTATATTTATTTTATATATCATTTAATATTGCAGCTAATTTCCTGCCTCACTGAATTTGCCAACTTCTTCAGTATCTTCAGTCTTGTGGATAAATGTATAATAAAAAAAAAGGAAATAAAAAATCAAATTCAGAGTGTTTGAATTGAATAGAAATTGTTCATAGGCTTTCAGCTTCCACATGCTGCAAAGCTATTACACTTTAACTGGTAATCTGAAATGTGCAGAAATGTCTGCTGCAGCACTTTGAAAAGAACCTTAGCTCAGAACTTTAGTATTTACAATAGAAGCCGTGTCTTATGTGCTGACTAGCAGGGCCCTGGGCTGAGCAGTGACTGTGGAAGGTTATGAATGGAATGTGAAAGAATTCTTATAATGTTTACAGGTCATTCATGTTAAGTCCTGGGCTGGGGCTTCTCCTTAGGGGCAGACAATAGTGTTGCAGCAGGAAGCACATACTTCCCTCGAGAGCCTCACGGCACGCTCCCCCACCCTGTTGTATCGCCACACACAAGAAAATAAAAAACGCAGCAAATTAGGAAGGCTTAATGGGCCGGTAGATGCGTGTATATTTGTAACTTCATCATATGAATTGCTTTGTTTACTTAAAGCATGGCTTTTGTGATTCACGTCTTCACAAAGCGTCTGTTCGTGCATTTAATTTTCAGAGCCTGTTGTCGGTGCTGCCAGAAAAAAATACAATAGGAATGTAAATGGAACAGAATGAAACAATATAGCTGTCAACATCAGCTGTCACTCTGGAAATGAAACAGCAAATTTTGACAGAATTTTTAAACCCTAGAATCCAAAGCACTTTACGGTCAACAAGGCAGACAATCAGTTTTTTCATTTAAACCGCATAATCATAACTGTAGCGTAGAATAAACTAAAAGCCCACGTTCACAATACAGAACAACACAGAGATCCATTCTACAAGCACCATTCTATTAAGACCACTCTCACATGACAGTTCACTGCTCACTAAATAGCCTTAACTGTTTTATATACACTCTCTTACAAAAGAGTACTGTGTCTGTACCATGGTACAGTGATAGTATCTTGTTGTACTTTGATATATGGGTCAATGGTGTGACACTCTTTTTTTGTTTTTATCTCTAGTTTATTTAAATTATATTTATATTATATTTAAAATGTATATTTTAAAATTATATTTTAGCTTTAATTTGTCTACACTGCTATTCAAAAGTCTGGGTTGGTAATATTTAAAAAGAAGTATGTTATATGTTAATCAAGGCTACATTTATATGATAAAAAAATACAGTAAAACAGTAATATGAATATATTAGTGAAATAATAGGTAAATATAAATATATTTTAAAACAATTCATTCCTGTGATGGAAAAGCTGAATTTTTAGCAGCTATTACGCCAGTCTTCAGTGCCAAATAATCCTTCAGAAATTATTGTAATATGCTAAATGTGGTGCTGAAGAAACTCTCCTTACATTGAAAACAGCTGTGCTGCTTAATATTTTTGTGGACACTGGGGTACATTTATTTTATTCATTTATTTGGAACAGAAATCTTTTGTAACAACTTAAGTAAGGTAGTGGTTAAGTTTAGGTATTGAGTCGCGTTAAGGGATCTAGAATATGGTCATGCAGCATAAGGCATTTATATATGCCTAATAAGTACAACTAAACAGCCAATGTGCAAGTAATATGCATGCTCATAAACTAGTTAATATTGAGAATTAAAGTGTCACCGAATAACTTATTTTTAGGGTTATTAAATCTTAATTTATGATTACACCACCATTTTTTTTTCCTGTGGGCACAATTATTGGTATTCATTGACCCACATACCTTGATACTGAATGAATGCCATACTTGATTGATAATTATTTGAAGGCAAGGTTCTCATTAATCAACTTTACCCCTAAATGTCCATCCTTTTACCATTCTAGGATCAACCAGACACGATTAGTCAATCCATCTTCTCTTTTTCACTAAAAACCATTGGTAGTTCACTGGTAGTTCACTGTCCCATGGTCTAAATCTGACTGCTTATAGAGGGCCGAATGTTGACAGCGAGCAGCGACAGAGCATTGGAATTCAGATTAGGAATGAACTCCCTAATAGAGAAAAATCGGAGTCAAGTGACCATCAGCTGGTCGAAGTATGTTTGATCAATACAGTCACAAGGTCTCAGGTATGCAGGGCTGGAGCCTTTACACAAGGGGGCAATTTCTGCCTGCTCCTGTTAGTCAAATGGCTTTATTGTTAACCAGTACATAAATGGCCTTACACTCTCAGCATCTTTGCCAACAGGAAGTATTTAGCACTATGTGAGTCACTCTCTTTTGTTTGTCTAGCTGAGGGTGATTTAATTAGTTGATGACCCAATCAAAGTGCACCTTTGGCGGCTAACAAGCACCCACTTCTAATTAATAAGACTTGAATTGAGTGTTCTGACTGATGTAGCCTAATGCGTGCCAAACCACTAAGTGGATTCGGGAAATAATAGTCGCAAAACCAGGCTTACATTTTCATGATATCTAACAGCCTTAACATAATGCTCAGGTCAAAGAAAAGGGTTTATGGTGCCGTCTGTTATGAGAAAAATGCACAACGCAGGTCTGGTTAGGTTAAAAGGGTGTGATGAGCACCTTTAAAACGTGCTGGAGCCTTGGCCCATCTGCCTGCCTGCCGTCCTGCCTCCAGGCTAATGGGAAAGAATGAGAAATATTTTGTGCTAACGCCATGCTTAAAAATGCCCATCGGGAGATTAGCTGCCCCTCCCCAGTGCTGCCTGTCTGTGTGCTGCGAGCAAAAAAGAGGACTGTTGTCGTCCTCCGGAGCTGCAGACACTTTGATTTGGGGTTGTCTAACCATTCGCTTCTTTGTCTCTGTCTTTCTCAGGCGCTGAAGACGGCTCAAGTGGACAAGCACTGCAGGCGGCTTGTTAGGGTGCTCATGAGGTGCTCAGTAGTCAGTGTAGATCCTGTGTTGCAATCAGCAGCTACATCTGGCTACTGGGTCTCTGATGGCATTTTCTGCTTCCTGTTGGCACATTCCTTTCAGATTGTGTGGTATGTTATCACAATGTGTGCCTCATCCTGTCAGAATAGGACTCGCTTTTTCATGGACGTTAAAGAGGGCTCATCACAACAGACTGTCTCTTGGACCAGAGCAATTTGGTGGTGCTTTTACACATTTTTAGCTGTTTTTTTATCCTCAAAAAATTTGATCAAGGTGAGTGAACTGTCAACGTGTAGCTAAAAGTCTCGGGAACCCATTTCAGATGTCTTTGAAAGAAAGGATTGAGACATTGTTTCTTGTTTGACTGCTGAAGTTTCAGTTTAAGTGATTAGGTAACAAAGGACAAGGCGACATGTCACATTCTCTTTGTGATTTGCCTGTCACAAGGGGCTGTCTTTGTGCAAATGTTTTTGAGTAGTTGAAGGCTGACAAATAATGAGAGTTAAACGCGCAGACGTGCTGAATCCCATTGGTTTCGGGGAGCGAAGGATGAAGTCTTTTGTGCTGTCGTGAACCTGGCATACAATGTAGATTTCTGTGTGGTACAATCTACAGCTACATTGTCTGCTGGGTTTCAGGCCAGCAGAAAAAGCCTGCTCAGCTCAGAAATTGAAAAGGTGAGTCGTTAAATCGTCATGCATGCTTGAAAAAGACTTATCCTACTATGAGAATAATATACAATAAAAGTACTGAAAGTATAAAAACTGTGATGTGTCCAATTATTTCTCTTCGTGTTTAGTCTTACCGTGGGTTCAGCTTAATATTTGTAGAGCTGCACAGAGTCTATCCAATGACAGACTGACAAATTTCACCAGGGATTAAAAAGGCATCCAAGATATTTCAGCCGTACACCCAGAAGAGCTTCTTATCACTATTACCCATCTGCGTTTGAATACACCCACCAACAACACACACACACACACACACACACACACACAATGAAAGTTAGAAGAAAAATTCAGCAATCATGCAATATAAAATCACATTCCTAAATCTTCCTATATTGCGTACTATTATGTCTTTAGGGATTCGATGCATAAAAAAACTAATGAAGAACTGAAGAAAGCCTGAAGCCTCCAGAGAACTCGGTTCATTAAGTCCTCACACAATCTGACTACGATATTGACAGAAATGCCTTGCAGGAACGCTGTAGCACATCTCTCACAGTCCTCACTTTGTGTTATGTGTCTTTTTGTAATGCATTCATACAGCAGCGCATGCAACCATATTCTAAATAACTGCATAATATAAAAGCAGTACAGAGGATTTATGACACTGCAAGATAATGCAATTTTATAAAACAAAACACCTGTTCCTCTCCAAAGAGCACTTGTTGTTTGCTATGATTAGGTTCATGTGAGTTTTTAAGAGAACCACATTCCAGAAGTTCCTGACCATTTGAAATTCCTTTTGCAGTGCCTGGGTGTTTCCTGCAACAAGCAATTAGTTTGTTTACACTGATGCAAATATCCCCAATCAGAACATATTTGATGTTTAACATATTTATGACATTGACACTTAATCATTTAGTAAATGCTTTTATCAAAACAACTTGAGAAACATTTTGTCATAGAAGAACTTAGTTTATTCATAATGCCAAATTTCCACAGAAAGCAAATATTAGGAGTGAGATTTTGATGAGATGACCAATCATGTCACATTCAACAAAATTTTCATATCTGTTTAGGTCACAGTGTTAAGATGCAATCACACTTAGACTTTGAACGCCATTCACTTTCATCCATATGCATGTGAGTGGGAAAGCAGAAATGCAAGCACATGTAAAGAAGTTTTGCAAACTTGTACCAAAGTTCAAATTTGGTAACCTCTGACCTAGATATTTACATAAAGTTGTTTGACCAATAGCAGAGCTAAAAGTCACAGACTGACCTCTTGGGTCAAAATCTCAGAGCTGCATACCGTTTGAAAATTTCCAAGAAAATGGTACAAGCACAAAAAAAAAGAAAAAAAAAAGTTAATAAATATTTTTATTTTAAAAGTGCAGCATTGCTATTCGTCACTATGTAACGACACATGCTCAAAGCCAAACTGAACAGAGAATTGAAAGTGGGGGGGGGGGGGTCTGAATGCAGTGGCAGTCGGGCACAGGTGTTTCCAATGATGCCATTTCCCCTTGCACTACTGTTTGTACAACAGGAATATGGAGGCAGGTGGTCATGAGCCTCTATGCGCTCTATACTGGGAGCCACTGCTTAGCCAGCGGATACTGGAACCACTTCAATAAAACAACAGGGACAGGGAAAACACACTCGGGCTGCTCCAGGAACAGCCACTTCCCATCTGTCTACTCCGCTCACCCTAACAGACACAGCCGTCATGTATTCCTTCGTGAAGCACTAAATTCACACCCCTCAGACGAGGGACGAAACCATTTCACAGTGATTAAAATGTCTGACAACTGTTACATTTTAATTGAAATGCAAAATATGACTAATGATATGAACTTGTTTTCGCTTAAACTTGTTTTACATTGAATTCTTACTATTAACAGACCATTAACTAAGAATTTGCCTCAATTAACTCCTAATTTGTTACTTATTTCTAGTAATGTAGTTATCACGTTTAGGTATTGGGTAGGATTAGGGATGTAGAATATGGTCAAGCAGAATATGTGCTTAATAAGTACCAAAAAAAAACAGCAAATATGTTAAAAATAAGAAACTAGTTAATAGTGAGAACTGGTTCCTATACTCAAGTGTTATCTTTACATTTTCTGAATCAAACACGATGCTGCATTGCTAACACCTGTTGCTCTACAGGAAGTCGCGTATCTGCACACTAAATCACAAATCATAAATGGGCGCCACACTTTCTTTTCAAACAAGAACATTTCTGTTCTTTGTGAGCTAAAACACAGTCTTCAGCAACATGTTTTTGCCGCACTAACATTTCCAGAGGGGAAAGTGTCCAGGGTGAAAGTATTCCAGTAATGTAAACCTCTGAATAGCGTGTAATGGAAGTAAATCGCTCCTTTGATATCTTGTGCGGCAAGAGCTGTGTGATGACATCAGCGGGGGTCCTCCGGGGCCATGGTTGGGCTTGTGTGGAATGCTAATTGATGCTCTGTCAGGGCTTCCCTTGGGTATCTGAGAGGACTGATAGAGGCAGATTAACCGTGCAGTGTGGGCCGAGAGCTGACCGACGGCACTGACGTCATTTGTTCAGAATATCTGCACGGTGAACTGCAATGTCGTCAACACCACATGCAGTTTTCCACCTCTTGTTTTATTTTATATAAATCGGATACGAATTAATTCATGGACGCACAAAACCCAAACACACGCTTTAGTGTAGTTGGTTTGAATTTGGTGTAATACCCAGATAACCTGAAAATCGTATATAGCGACGTTAATCTCAGTCAGCCCTGACCTTTTCACACCCCGCACAAGAGTAGATCTATTCAAATATATTATAGATATTCTTTCTACCTCCCACAGTCCATGTAGCACATTATAATATTGGGCTGTGATGCGAAACAATAAGGAAACGCTGCATATTAAACACTAGGCAAAGCAGGGGATCCCGAGCATGCACTTTACATGTCTTTTATATGGGGCTATTAGTTTGCGCGCTTGGATGTGTCTTTGCATTAAAAGGCACTGTGGAAATTTTCTTTGGCGCACAAATGGATTCGACAATAAAACCTCACATTAAAAGAGTGCTCGCAGGAGCATTGTATTTTCTCTTAATACCTGAGTGACTCATAGAGAATCTCTTAATATCAGCGCAGCTCACGTGGACCTCAGTGCCAAGGGCAGATTAGAAACTGACGAAAGTTTCAGCATTTCACTTAGCTGCATAGACTCCAATCCATCTGCTCGCTCGGGTACCATGGAGACGAGGCCTTGTCTCGACTGTCAAGATTTCTGGACGGAGAGCGCTTGGTGCGAAAACTGCCTCTCTCCAAATGCTCTGAAAGATGAGCCAATAATTATATAGGCAAATAAATCCTTTTTATTAAAAACTGTGTTAATAGTCCCAAAGGTTGTTGTTCAAAAGCAAACAAGTTCCCTTAAGACACCACTAAACAGGCTAAGAGAAATGATTTGTATTTTGCATTTTGCAAATTACAGAAATTTCATCAGTAAAACTTTTAAATAAGGTTCCATTTTTTTACAATAATTAATGCATAAAGTAACATGAACTATAATAAAAGACAACATTTCTACAGCATTTATCTAATCTAGGTTAATGCATTTTATACAACTTAAAATGTAAAAAATGTATTATATGTACATATTACTGTAGTTTTATTGATACTATTAACATTACTGGTAGTAGTAATCAGTATTTATTTATTTATTTTCTCCAGGTGCTTTCGGTATAAGGTCAAATTTTCACTATTAACAAACCATTAACTACAACTTTTTGCCTCGATAAGCTCTTAAATTGCTGCATATTAATAGTAAGGTACAGTCGTTGTTAAGTTTAAGTATTTGGTAGGATTAGGGATGTAGAATATGGTCATGCACATTTGCTTTATAAGTACTAATAAACAGCCAGTATATTAAAGTGATAATCAAATAGTTAGTGAGAATTTGTTCCTATACTAAAGTGTTACCTTTGGTATTTGTTTGTTTTTTAATAAGAGATAATAAATAAAAATTAAAACATTTTTATTATTATTATATGTAGAGCATTAACCTTGCCTAATTAATACTGTGTTTTCATTGATGGTTCAGGATATTTTGGAAAAGTGTCTGTTTTTTATACAGTGAAAGTCCGTTTTATTGTATGAACAGAAAGAGTTGAAGTAATTGTGTGGTGTGCAAAAGAAAAAGAGTCAGGTTTGGAACTATAAGAGGGTTTGTAAGTGGACAGAACTGCATAATTGTAAAGTCCATTTAACCAAGCTTCTGTCATCTTAATCGGATCATTTGCTGTGAATGATAAATGAGTCTCGTGGGAGCCAGAAGCTGCCTATCCAGCACCAAATCTCTTTCTTACATCCGAATACTGATATGACTCAGAGCTGCGCCTAACGCCTGTGCTATGGGTTTGGTGTGACCGTTTGGCATCTCTGGCAGCCCCCTGTGTGGGTGGGAATGCATTCTGTCTGCATTACTCAGTACTAAGTACCTGTGAAGCTTTAACAACAATACACTCCATCAACATCCTGCAAGTCTTGTCCTGCTGTAGGGGGTTATCTGTTTATCCTGTAGGTAACACTGGCTACCTCACGCAGGGTGTACAGTACACACATGTGCTGGTCTCATGACCACAGCAGACTGGGCGGGAAGACGGTGGAGGGTGGGAATGTGTTATGTGTATACACAGAGACCACACTGAGTGCAAGTTCAGGGTCATAACGGTATCTGGGTGACATGACGTGGACCAGGAGCCACCTCAACTAGCAGATTAAACAAACATTTTGTTTGTTGCTTCCAAGGATATTGATATCAAAACTATCACAAAGACAAAAACGAACAGTAAAGTAATCTTCAATCGACATAAAAATATGAGTCTGAAATTTAAATGTGCACTACAAAATTAATAAAAACTTATTAGGAGTACAGATGTCCAAAAATGACTTTTTTTAATTTAGCAATTAATCTCCCAAATTGAGCTAATCTTATCAAATCGACCTAAATAACCAATAAAATTATGTACCATAAAAATAACTAAAATTGAATTAAATATAAAAGTCAGTAACACTTCATAATATGTATACACTAATAAAGTACTTACAAATCATTTGCAAACTATTCGTTTATAGTTAATTCATAACTGTAGTTAATACATTAACAGACTCAGTTATTTAGTAATTAGCACTGTAACTAACAAACTTATTAAAAGTCTAATGATGTATTAAATACAGTTTATAAACTATGAAATATCTGTAACTAATAGTTTGCTAATGATTTGTAATGATTAGTGTATACTTATTTTAAAGGGTCAAAAATGTGTCAATTTAATCTATTATTTTAATAGATTAAAAAAATACATTTATTCCTGTGGTGGATGATTTGGATAGTAAAATAATTCATTCATTACTGTTATTATGTTGTAATGTAAACCAATATGCTCATTTAAAAAAAATTGTGTAAACTATGAAGCTTTTGTTTTCAGAATTCTTTAATTCTTCTATTTAATTAATTATTTAATTAATAAAAACGTTAAAAGAAACCATTTATTTAAATATATATATATATATTAAATTTTAAATGTCCATACTCTTTGCTGAATAAAAACAATAACAATTAAATTAATAAAACAAAACATTAAATAAACACTTACAGACCCATTTTTTTTACAGTAGTGTACAGTATACAGTATACACTATTGTTCATTGTTAATTCATGTTTATTCATAAAACACTGACTATTAATTTGTTCCTTTATAACTTGAAATGTCCAAAAATGTATATGACAAAAATTTACTTAACTTTATTAACCATACTGTTAACATTCTAGCTACATTAGATGAAAGATGAACAATGTGTCTTACCTGTGAAGTCAGAATCATAGCATTTTAATTGAGCATCCTGGTCCTTTCCAGCCAAGGAAGAGGATCCCTCTAAGCCCAGATGCATGCGGCGGATGTGCTTCACTTCCTCTTTCCCTCCCTTCCTTCCTTCTCTCTCTCTGTCGTGACTCATGATCCAAGGTGTGCACATTCCACACTGCATCCTGCCACTGGAACGAGAGGAGGTTAAACAGACAAACACAAATCACATGAGACATGATCACAGCATGCATTCAAATATTTGGACTGCAGACAGTTCTGGGCATCCTTATCCTCTTTGTTGGCATAGACGACTCCAATATGTTCATACATTCATTTTACATCCAATAATGGAATAGGTGCCCATGCGTGATGATGATGGCAATCATCTTTCTAGTGAACATTTCCAAAATGGATTACTAAAAATACAAATGTTTCCACAAGCAGTAATCCTCGATCCGGCAGGTTAGGGGTGATTGAAGTTAATATGTGCACGGACAGGACTAGCTGCTAGGCATCTGAGGACAGGTCAACGGTCAAGGGTTAACTGTCTTTTTAATATAGCAGCATGTCCTCATGTCTCTTTACCCTTCTCAACTGTGACATCACTGCCTTGCTATGCTGATGCTAAACATGGTGTTTCAGTTGATTGTGAATGAAACAATAAAAAGCATACAGTTTGATAGCCGACTTATCCTTTTGTCTTTGAGATTTTTAATGCATATATTATATTATTCCTTTTTATGTTTAGAAAAGATTATATATAACATTTGCATGCCATAGCCTAAGTTCAATTGTGAAAAAATTGGGGGTTTGCAACATTTACATAGTGTGTGAATATTTACATTAATATAGATTTTTGGACAACTCATTAAGAATGCAGTGATTAGGATATTAATCAATATCAGGTATGTCATAGAACGTTTTATTTATTATTTTTTCCCCATATTTTATAAGTGTTTCCCCAAAATGCATTTTCCTGAGATTCCCTACAAAACAGCAATATCTTACTAAACTAAAATCACACTACAACATTTTTGAAAATATGTCTTTACAAAAAAATGATATATAATAGTTACAAAAAAGAAGAAAAAAGAAAGGAAGATAAAAAGGTGATGTCAGCCAATTTTAAAAACCAATGAGAGGAAGTTGCAAGTTCCTTACTAAAGAGTTAATACATTAAAAAATTAAATTCTGTCATCAGTATCCTCACCCTCAAATGTTGTTTTTCTGTATAACATGAAATGGTGAATTTGTATAATCATTTGTATAATCACACATTTTCTTGTTTCTATATAAACAGTTCATGACTATGTTTGTCAAGCTCTAAAAATGAATAAGAAACGTCATCCATATGACCACTTGAATGTCTTATATATATTTTTTTTTTAAATCTCACATTGCTTTTCAAATCAAATATGGCACCATGCAGGCATTAGGTTTGATGACTAATAATAATGTCATTGTAAAGTCAAATTTGACTACGAAACAAGAGTCATTGTGGATGTCTTGTATTTGACATCATGTTACATTTGACCCTGATGTAGGAGGATACAAACTATGTCATTGCAATGTTCTTTCATCAGATCCACTGCTCTTAAAGGAACAGTGCAACAAATCTACATTTACTGACTCTCATGTTGTTCCAACAAGGTAATTTTGAATAATGTACAACAAAAACAACTTGTGCTGATTTGGATAATTAGAGTCTATATACAGTAAACAAAACATTTTGATTTAATTTTTTTTTTTATTGATGGGTCTATTTCTTTATATTACTGCCATTTTTGTGCCAGGGTTCCACAGGAGCATAAGAGTGGCACTATTAAAATAAGGTAATGTCTGGCTGTCAATTGTGACACTGCTGTTGCTCATTACTGTATCTGACCACATGACCCTGGTACGATCCCTGATGCCCTACAGAGCGGGACAGTAGCGCACAAAGTCTGGCTGTCCCGCACAAGATCTGGCGAGGCAGCACAGCTCAGCAGTCAGGGAGCATCTGACCCCAGCCAGTGGCATGTGACACGGGTTAGATTTTCATTCATTCCCTGAGCCCTGTAGAAAGGAAGCTGTTGTGCAATATGAGGAGGAGGGGAGAGAAGCCATCATTGATGGATGAAAAAGAGGAAAAAGGCATGGCAGAAATGAACACCACATGACAGGAGGCCACCGTACAGGGATTACAATTTTTCTCTCTCTCTCTCTCTCTCTCTCTCTGGAAGTCTTTATACCATCTATAGAGTTCATCTGGTAAGTCTTTCTTTGTTGATGCACTCGCTTATCTAATTATACTAAAAAGCAGCTGATGGCAGAATTAACCAAGACACTTAAAAAAAATGATATGGTTTATCCAAAAATTTAATTCTATCATCTTTACTCACCCTCATGTCGTTCCAAACCTGTATGATTTGATATGACCCGTATGAAGAGATATTCAACACAGTGTACTTTTTCCATACAATGAATCACTTTTTCCACATTCACTGTATTAGAAACAGAAGTACTATGAACATTGTGATGTCTTTTTTTGTGTTTAACAGCAATGATGGGGAGTAACTAGTTACATGTTACAGACAAAACAATAAGGTTACACTTTATTTTAAGATGTCCTTGTTACAGTGTAATTATATATTTAAGTACTGAGTAATATTAATTAACTACATGTATTTACTATATTTTAGGGTTAGGATTAGGGTTTGGATTAGGGATACTTGCATGTAATTATGCATAATGTATTGTTATTACAAAAGTAAGTAGATGTAACGTGTAACAAGGTCACCTTAAAAAAACGTGTAAAATAAAATAAAAAAGTAAAGTAATCTGTTACAGCTACTGAGAAAAAATGTGTAATTAAATCAGTTACTTACGAATATGTTAATGATTACAAACGGGGTTACAACTGAATGTTCACACACGTACATATTTGATAGATAGGGCCCGGCGATAGAGGGGGACCCCCAAGGGGGAAACACGACTAAGGGGAATACAATTGCAATTTTTATTGAGAGGGACCCCCCGGTGTGTGATTTAGCAAGGGTATCACAGAACTCGATCTGTTCGGAGGGGGAACAACACAGTCAGGGGGTTCAGAACATCATAAGGGCAAGTACATGACAGAATTTTCAGTATCTTTTTAGATTAGAGAACACATATTCACTATACTCATCTCAATAAACTCCTAATTTGCTGCTTACTGATTGTAAGGAAGGTTTGTTGTAATAGTTTGGTTTAGGTATTGAGTAAGATTAAAGAAAATAGTATCCAGAATGAATTAATATCTGCTTCATAAGAACTGATAAACAGCCAATATGCTAGTTAATAGTGAATAGTGTTCCCTAATCTAAAGTGTTTTAGAGAATTTTCATTTTTGGATGAACTATCCCTTTAATGGCTGCTCCAGTGACAGCTTTACAAAAGCTGAATCTGTGATTTCGAGCTTCTCACTCTCTTTTATTTGAAGACCCTCTACAACTCGGCACACAGCAAGATTCTGAGTGTGTCCTTTTGTTTCGAGTAGCTTAAGAGTAAGACTGTTGCCTAGCGACTACCCTGCATTACAGCATTACAACACATACTTCAGGGTGAGTGTGTGCATGTTTTCTGTGTGTGAATCAGCTGAGAGCCTGTTTTCCAGTGCAGGGGATATCCTAAGGGTTGATCACTAGAGAAAACATCTCCCACCTCAACACATTTATGGATGCCAGGCTCTGGGACAGTAAAACACATCCCAAAGGGAAGCACTAGTCCATTGCTAAAATGATTTGTTGAAGGTTTTGGCTTTGTGAGATGAAACACATTGAATGACATACACACCCTGTAGCAGGTGCCTTCAGGATCAAGTATTGGCTGTAAACTCTGCCCATTAATACATTTTTTTTTTTTACTGAATGCAATATGACTTTTCTGCACATACAAAATCTATCTATCTATCTATCTATCTATCTATCTATCTATCTATCTATCTATCTATCTATCTATCTATCTATCTATCTATCTATCTATCAACACAACTACCAAGTCTGGGGTCAGCAAGATTTTATTGTTTTTGAATTAAGTCTCTTACTAAAGTTGTATCTATTTACAGTAATATTGTGAATTGTATTGTTAATGTCATCATGCTGTTGTTACATTTTTTTAAATATATAATTTATTCCTGTATTTGGTGTTCAATAAACATTTCTTATTATTATCAACGTTGAAGACAGTTGTGCTGCCTAATATTTTTTTGTGGAAACCATGATAAAAAAAATCAGGATTCTTTGATGAATAGAAAGTTCAATAAAATTACAGTAATGTCTTAACTGTTTCTATATATATAAAAAAAGCATTCTTCCTGAATAAAAGTTAATTTCTTTCTAACAAAATCTTACCTCAAACTTTGCATAATGGTATATATACAATTAATCAAATATATATATATATATATATATATATATATATATATATATATATATATATATATATATATATATATATATATATATATATATATATATATATATTTTTTTTTTTTTTTTTTTTTTTTAATGTTCAAGCTAATTCCTCACTTTCTCACCAATGAGATTTCTTATGCTTCTTGTCACAAAGTTCTGGTTTAAGTGCAAGACTTTGAGCTCTAAAGAGTTAAATGCAATGCTAAAGCATTGAAATACGAGAGCTGATGAGGAAGAGGAAAGCGAGAGAGGGCATTGGAGGAAATTCAGGGAACCAGGGTGAACAGTCGGAGAACAGTCTTTCTCCATTTCTCTCATCTAAACACAGACTTTCAGATGCTGAACTCCACAGAAGTGACAGCTCTGTTTCTCAGCAGCCATTAACAGCATTGCTGGACTGACACTGCAATGGCTGCTATACGCCACCCGGCACAATGTGACCACAAAAGGGGTTGGTGTCACTTTCTTGGTGCTCAAACTACTTTGAAGACCCCATTTCATTGGCAAATCTGAATCAGCTTTGAAAAATGCAAAACGACTGAGTCATACTTCCTCTTGGATATGACAGCGCTTCCTCCACTAACTGATCTGTCCTCCCTCCGCTCCCCTCCCCACATTTTAAAAAACGTTAAAGGGACGGAACATGGAAGAAGTGAGAAGCCAATGAGTCCACTCTGGTCTCAAATGTAATAAACCTACATGGAAATATAAGACAGGCAAGCTCAAAATAAATGACTCAGAATGCATGTGATACTGTATATATGGCCTTGATTTAAATCTGTTTATATATTATAAAGCATTTTTGTCTCTCATTTTTTTTGAAGAAAATTCAATTCAACAAGGGTTTATAATTTTGATCAAAAGAAACAGTAAAAACATTTGCATTACCAAAAATTCAAATTTTCTAGCTTAATTTTTTTTATTTATTTTGAGCTTTCTTTTCTCCAAAAAAATATAAAGCAGCACAAGTGTTTTCAACCGTGACAATAATAAATACTTCTTGAGATTTCTGAAGGATCTGAAGACTGGAGTAATGGCTGCTAAAAAATTTTTTTAGCTTTGCCATTATAAGAACAGATCATATTATGAAGTACACACACACACAAACACACACACACACACACATATATTGGTGAGCAGAAGACATTTTGCTCAAATCATGCATAAATCTGAGAAAAACAGAAGAATATATTATACACATTTTATAAAAATAATTTCTACATTTTCTACTTCTGCATTATTATTATTATTATTATTATTATTATACAATTATAAATTTATATTAAAATATATTACATTTATTTTTTTTATATTATAAACACATAAATCATATTAAAATAAAGATATAAGAATAAATAACACTTCTATCCATATGTGATCCCCAGTGCAAGGGAAATTCCAGAGACTGATAAAACAAAAAGAAACTGTTGCACTTCTGCAGACCCAGCATTTAGCATGGCTGCTGAACTATGAATGATCATTTAGGTGATTTGAGTAATTGCTTAAACCTAATATAAAAAAAGAGGGAAACATTTGCTAGCAACACGTATGTCACACAAGCAAACAAACACAGTCCCCACACACCTAACAAACACACACCCTGGTCAAATGGTACGTCATTTCTACAGGTGTCTCTTGTTAGAAGCAGGATCTTTCCTCTCTGCTTTGTTGACACATAACAGCACAGCCATAAAAGACAACGACAATCGTTAGATGAGTGACGCCGACATTGACACAAACTGATTACTTAATAAATGATGGAAATCGAAAACATTTAGTTTCCCACTGACACAAGCACAAAGGGTCACAGGTACTGGGACCATCATGAACTGCACTAACTAAAGTCATAAAGGAATTCGGTCTTTTCAGTGAAAAACCTAAAGCTTTCGTTTTCCTTGAACTCTATTCAGGGGGTATTCTAAACGGAGTGCAAAAGATGTGACTCATAGAGGGAGCAAATGGTAGGAAGAGAGTGGACAAATATGGGCTCTACACTCTACTTCACTGAAGACATATCCGCCAGGGCTGGACGTATGCGTGTGGACAGGATCGAGAGCAGTTGAGACCGCACTGGAACCCACAGGGACCCTGAAGGTGTTCTGTCAGCATGCCAACATTGCCATGCTGATTCATACACCATGTACCGCAACCCAAACCCTCCTACAAGCCCCAGTATTTAACTCGTCGCGCCAGCAGTCACCCTGCAGATCCGATTCCTCACAGCTGACACATCAACCCAGACAAACATAACAGATCTCAAAACTGTTCCTAAACATCTACTTATACTTACAGAATGAATAGGAGTTGAAATTGCACTTCTTTTCTCCATCAGCTGTTTAGTAAGTTGCTCTCGAATAAAAACAATGTTCCAAAAGGACTTTCACAAGAGAATGCCATAGAAGAACCATTTTGGGTTTCTCAAATAACTTTCAGAGCTGTCAAACAGCTGTCAGAATATTTATATATATATAAGTCTGAAGGACATGCTAATAATCTAAAGAACCTTATTCCAATTTAATGTGAAATGTATATGTTCAATTGATTTTTAAGGTTCTTCATGGAACCTTTATTTATAAGAGTGTGGTTAGTTCTCATGTCCTTATTTAACTAGAATGTCTTTGTGAATTATGTTCAAACTAAAATGTCAATGTTATCATATTTTACTAGATGTTTGGGTATATTAAAAAATATATATTTTTTAACATAAGAAATGTTGTACTGTGTTCTCAGTACAAGGGAGTTTTTCTAAATGTCAGGATGGGAAAGCTGTGACACATGTTTTAAGTGTTATATTTGTACAGTTTATCAATTACACTAATATGCTATTTGTTGGGGGAAATAATTGTCTGATATTTCTACATTATATTTCAGTTAGATTTTTTATATTTTAAAAAACAAACAAACAAATAAGTAATGGACTGTTTAAAGACATCCCTTTATACACAAATTCACTTTTAAAAAATGAACAAACGTGAAATGTTTTCAGTGCATCGATCAAAATGAGAGAAAACGAACCCCGGTTTCCCTTTATTATTCTCCGAATATGAGGAACGTTACCTACTACACAAGTATGGAGCATTGATTACCAGAGAGTCAAAGGAGGCTACTAAGAACAGTAAGCAGCTGTCATAAACAAACATCCATATTTTACAACACTTTAAGTGTCAACTGCTTGAAAATATTCCTTCTAGTTAAACTTGACCATCCGCACAAACTCCCTGTCGGTTTACTCATGGATGATTAATCGAAGAAATTATAAATAAATACATTCAAATATATATAGTTTATATCACTTCAAATATTATTACAACATTGTTTAGTGTAATAAACATTATATGTAATGAACTAAAGCACGATGCATCATTCTTATTTTGAACCAAACAATTAAATTTCAATATCATTGCGATGAATACGCATCAAAATTTCCTCAAGACTAATTCGCACGTTGCTAGATGTTTGTACAGCTGTCTAAATTCAGTTGGAGTTGTAAACACCGCCATCGCGTGGTTTTAATGACAACAAACCATAATGTGCTCTTTAGTGTCTGAAAGGCAAATAACCTATTGAAGTGAAATACCTTTTAACTTTTTCTTCTTTTCTACTTCTCCAGAGAATTCCGCCTTTAGTCCAATACAAACCGTTTAATTACATCCATTCAAACTTTTTCCATATTAAATACGGAAGCCGGGTTGTGTTGATTGACAAAAGCCCAGAGAAAAGAAAGCGTGATTACGAGTGTCATGACAACGAAATCAAACATACAAACATCTTTTAAACACAGGTATTTACGTAAAGAAACGCTTATTTGGTATAAGTCTAATTATTTTGCATTTAGTTTGATCTTGAAGGTGTTTCAAACCTTAAAACTTATTAAAACACATATTTAAATGTTAGACATTAGTTTAAATCAGTAATGCATAACCCGTATGACTAGCTAGCGGCAAAGATTTACATTACAATCCGTTTTGGTTTATGATAATATGGATATTACGTGCACTTTTACATAATAGCGGAAATATAATCCGATGCCACACATGAGTAAGATCATCAGCATGAACACTAACGCAACTGGTATTTGGGGGAATTTTGTGCTTAGGACCATAATAACGGACAACTGCATCTCCGAAGTCAGGGATGTAGGTCATTCTGCTTTAAGGATGCAGATCTACACAGTAAAATTTAACTTTGCATAGATTTATTAAGCATGCCATTGCTATATAATGAATCTAATTTGGAGTATTTTTTACATTTTGTTGGCTTGGTGCTGATAATATAGCTACTAAGCTGCAACATAGTATATATATTATAATAACCGTAGTGAGCTGGCTACATAATAATGAGAACTGATACAATGGCTTGCAAAAGTAGATTAAATAGCCTATAGCCTAATAAATTATAATTAAGAAACGATTGTCTTTCATTAATATTAGATTGTCTACAATAAAATGGGCACAGTTTAATGCAACCATGAGGTCTTTGTTTGTGATAGGAAAGCTTGCAGGCGCAGCCGTTTCATTTAGTGAGATTTGGGTTAGTCACTTAGTCAATAAACTCTGTTTCCGCTCGTCCCGGGACTCGACTGAAACACTGATGATTAATCCACGGTGAGTCAAACGCGCACTGGACTATTTATGTCCCCTATATATAGAGTCCCGATCCGTTCACTCTCAGTGCAGTGTGCAGGTTTACTTCACCTCTATGCACAAACAGACATTGTGTTTATTCATTCCATTTATTTCATTTCAATTGTATTTTATTTTTAAACTATGCCTTGCAATAACGCTTAATGGTAATTGATCAGGGCTGGTACATAAAGATGGCAAGTTCAACACCACAAGGATCGATATCATGAACTAACAGGAGGTTGCTGTAGCCAAATCAGTTTGGGTAAAAATGTCAGTTAAATGACTGTAATGAATAGCATCCAATACAAAAAAATCCCGAAAATGGAGAAGGAAAACCCTAAAAGTACACATTATTATATCCAACAGCTTAAATATTTAACAACGTCTGTCTAAGACATTGTTTATATTGATGGGGCAAAGTCAAACAATATTCACCGCCATTCATGTTTTTCAGAAAATGATTCATCGTTGACACACAGCCTTGAATAGAAGACTGTGTTAAATTTACTCCACTTCCTACAATACTTGAACGATGTTTTCCTGTGGTCGGATGACTAGACCAAAGAAAACTTCCAGAATTCACTCCCACATATTGATATTTTCCTTTTATCTTAAATAATCTCCAGTGTTCTCCATACAGTTGTGAATCAGCGCGAGTAAAAACACAAGCATGTTCAACATGCACTATGAATCACGCGCGTGACTAACGCGACAGGAATACACTTTTCAGTTTCAAAAGCAGCTGAATTCAGTCTTACAAGCCTCACGACTGACATCTATTGCCCGATTTGTGTATTGCACAGCTTGTTTAATAAAAAAATTCAGTATTAGACAACACAATTTTCAGAGGCGAATACTGCTTACTGCACAGCCTACTATTTATTAAAATGATATGCCTATTATTATATACCTATTATGTCACATACTCTTATTACATTACATATTTAATTCAGCTAGCATTATTTTAAATATAAAAAATATGATTGCTTTTCTACACTTTAGACATTAAATGTTTACTTGGTAATACCATGTATAATGATCTAGATCATTAGACGTTTTTTTTTTATTATTGTTGGAAGCCTGTTTGAAATATTAGTTTACTAAACACTGTCATACTGTGGACAGCATGCAGACAGGGTAAGTGTAATATAGTAGTACATTATTCTGAACAATAGCCATGATGAATATGGATGCTTATTCATCGCAATGATATTTCAGTTTAATTGTCTGGATGATAATAAGAATGATGCATTGTTTGTTAGTACATTTAACTACCTTAAGCAATGATATAATAACAATTACAATTTGATAAACTATATATTTTAATGTATTTTTTCATAATTTCTTCGATGTGTCATTCATCTTCCATATTGTTGACAGTTGTGCTTCGGTTTTTAGATTTTTTTTTTTGCAATCTTTTTGACATTATTTTTTTTTCACAAATCAATTTAGACAAAATTAAAAATTCCATTTAAAAAATGTAATATTGCATTATTTAAGTTGTGCATGTGGAATCAACAATTTACAAAAATCACCAATTCAGAAGAACTCAATGGGAACAACAGGGTTTCCAGCCTTTGCATGTGCAGCTTTGAAATGAGGCTGTATGCAGGAGGAAGTATCACCATGACGACAAGGGTTATCTTTGTTCACCATGTGTTTCCTGTCTAGGTGAGGTTTTCAGTTCAGGGAATATAACAGGTCTACTAAAGCTAACACTCAAGAGGTGCCACTTCATTGTTTAATGTGCACATGTTAAGTGTGGATCTGCCACTATGGTGCTGTGATTCTGGGGTTTTAGGATACAGTCCTGGCTGGGATATGGTCAGAAATCTGGACATTGTCCCTCATATTAGCATTTGGTACTCCAGACCCCTTACCAGCACCCCAAGAGAAACTCCTTGACTTCAGAAGAGTCTTCTTGGGGGGGATGCTTCTAGGATGAAACAGGATATTTACTATTAATATAGAAAAATATTTTCTCTTTGTCCTTATGGAGAAATTTATACTAGGATCTCTGGAACAAGGTATCCAAATGTCCAAATATTGAAGTAAATATGTTCAGTTTTATCTTCACTGACCTAAAATACTACATTCAGGGTTAAATAATTTTCTGCTTGTATGTATAAATCTATTCAAATAAGAGCACCGCATGCCATCGGGAAATAAAGCATCAATAGAAAGCTGCCCTTTTCTTCATCAAAATTGTCTTCAAATCGTGCAGCTCACAATATCTAATCATTGATCTGAGTGAGCATGTGCAATGAAAGCAAAAACAGGAAGCTAACGTGGACGCTGATTATTTCACCGCAGGTTTGAAAGATGGCTGACTGCTTGAAGATGTCTAATCTCTCCTCAGCAGATGTGCGCTCGTATGAGGGAAACTTTACAGACAGCACAGCAGGCTGGAGACCTGTGGTGCTGTCCTACGTGATGTCTCCTCACCTGCACCAGATATCAGACAATAGCATTTGCACCTCAGTAGGTAAAGGGAAATCCTGCAGCATTGAAGCTGTCCTCAGGGCCACTTCACGCTTCCAGAGTTGGGTCCGCTCCAACCTACTGCTTCCCAGCATGATGAAGGTCTGCATTCGGTCTCTGTGTTCTGATGTCTAGCAGCAGTGGCTCAGGATTTAAGGTCTGAACAATCACATTTCAAAGGGTTATTTATTTGAAAACTAGAAGGTGCCAATTTAGCACTTACAATGTGGCAAATTATTTGTCAATTATCAATGGTTCTTAAAGCAAAGCTTTGGTGAAGATGAAGGTACCGAGTGTATTTCTTCCTTTGCAGCCAAACTTAAACAGATTATGTTTTACGGATGTTTCTTCATCTTATGTTCCATTTATAAATTACAGCTGTAATTTTCTCCCACAACAAACCAATGTGCTTTAAATAAAGTTCAAAATGAACGAACCCACAGTTGAAGAAACACTATACATCACATTTGAAAACTTCAATCAAAACCTCTTTTAGGGTCCGGTAAACCCGATGCTGCGCTGTCCATATCAGAGGCTGCTGGACCGCATTGTGTGGCTGATGTGGGAAGTGTGCAGATGAAGCGCTTCAGTGAAAAAGACAAACTCAGGCTTCTTTATACCCTGAATGCCAATTAACAACCTCTCATACTGCACATATAACAATAAGTGGCTGTGGCTAGAAGGGATACAGCTACGGCAGGAAACAAACAATAAATTAAATTGTCTACCTATAAGATTGTTTTTTTTTACATCTACATCTACACTGACCCTATACCTACCCCTTACAATAATGCAAAAACAGTAATATTGTTGTACAGTGTGACAGAAATTATGCTATATTGATGTGCGCATGCCCAGTAGCTGCAGCTGTATGTCTCCCTTCTAGCCTTCTAATATAAGCGAAATTGAGCATAGCTAGCAACGTCAAGGTCATAGGTTCGATTCCCAGGGCACTCCCAAAGCATGAACTCATCCATAACCATGTCGAAGAAAAACCAAACCGAATAGTAATGGAAATTCTAGGTGTAATCCTTGCTAGGAAGTTTACAAATAATATTGTAAAATATGCACACATTAACTCTTATTTGTATGTCCAAAACGTACGCTTCTTGCCTCGTCCGCGTTCAGTTAGGAATTACACACATCACGGAAATGACACCGACCTAAGCAAACTATTTACATTTTCAATTTAGAACGGTCATATGCGAGAGAAAATTTCAAGTAGTTTCACGTTTCTATTTTAAAACCGTCGTCAAATATTAAACGTTTGCCTACAATCTTACCTCGCTTTTTTGTTAAACTAGGCGGTCGGATGGGGCCAGAATTGGCGCTCGGGTTCTGTGACGTAAACCCCGTCTACTCTCATTTGATAGGTAGCTACCTCAGTCATTTTGACATTGACCAGCGCTTTTAAATCTTGGCATCAATTGCAAAACTGCGATTTTTGAAAAGGTCAGGGAACTGTGAGACATAGGCTAAACTCTAAAAAGTCGCAATTATTTTTTATAGGCTATTCCGTGGAGGAAACAACCTTCCACATCAATACTAGCTATATAAAAACATGAAAATGTACACACTTGGCATGGTCTGCTTCCTGTCCTCAGCCCTACTTTTGACTTTTCTGCCTACAGAATGTTTCCAGACCCTTCCTCTGCTACCAGGGCCCCTGAGGAAAGATGATGGTCTGGGCAAGAAGAAAAGCTTTCAGGAGTCTGTTTTCCTCTCCGCTGGAGCGCCGTGCAGACATTACCTATCAACTTCTTCACATTACCCAGATCCTGAGCTCTAACAGCCTCCAGTTCAAACTCTTCTACACCAATAGTTTGCACATTTTGTGTTTCTCCCCATGTCTGACACACCAGCTTCAGGTCTTTCGGTCTCCACTAATGATCTGTATCAGGTGTGATAGATGAAGGAGATGTACAAATCGTGCAGGGCCGGGGGTACTCCAGGACAGGTTTGAGAACCACTGTTCTACACCAAAGCCTCAGAGGACATGTTTGGTACCTTGGATGATAGCAGGGTCTTTATTGTGGATGCCAGTACCATAGGATTTTTTGACTTGCATGAAGGTCAGTTTTGGGTCAGTCACATATGCAGCAACATGTAAACTGTTTTTTTAATGGTAAAATATTACAAAGAGACAAACCTGCTTTATCCATGTATCAAGTGTAATTCAAGTCTTTATTCATCAAAGAATATCAGCTTTGTGTGTGTGTGTGCAATTATGATTTAGCTTTACTGGACACGAGTGCTATGTGTTATACCTAATTCATTACACTCCTCCTTCGTGTAGGATACCGCCGGATGAAGACTTGCTACCAGAACATCATCTCCGGTCTCGGATGTCGTGTGAAAGACTTCCTCCGTGTGAAACTGTTCGAGCCGCACAGAGTTTTTATCTTACTTTGCAAACATGTCATTAACAATCTACTTGTGCCTAATGATGTGCAGTCAGGTCATCAAGAAGCGGTCAGTGCACTTGCTATCTGTGCACAACAATCTCAGTCTGAGCAAAGAAGAATTACTACTGTCCAAACCTTTAAAGCCATTATGCAGACATTAAGGCCATGCAGCGCTCTCATAGGTATCCTGCATGCCTCAGTAGTGACAGGTTCTAGACTAAAGCATGAAAAGGAACTGTGAAATCTCAACAGTAAATATCAAGTGTTTCGGTGATCATAGCATAGCTGGCAAACAAACAATGAGACATTAGGGAGAAAAAAAGAAAAGGAAACCAGTCTGTTCAAATTGCAAAAATTAAAGTCAGAGACAAGACCAGGAACTTCATCACAAAAGAAGAATATTTTAATTACAAAGACAACTCTGATTAGTAACCCAAAAACCATATCAATCTTCATGTTTCTGTACAATGCTTGCTAAGCAGTTTTATTCAGGTATAGAAAATGTAAAAAGAGAAATGTTCAAAATGACATTACTCCATAAATTTTAATGGCAGGTACTCTTGAAAAAAAAAAAAAAAATGCATTCCATCAACAAATATTTTCCAAGCAATAAATATTTATAAATAGTGTAAATTTACAACAAGATTAGAAATATATATATATATATATATATATATAAAAAGAAAAATTTAAGTTTATTCCTTAGTCTATGTGCAACCCATTTTTCTTTGTGACTTGGCTACCCCCCAACCCCAATCTTGCTTTTTCCTTAAGAAAAAGAGAAAAATATTTACGAAAAAAGAAAAAAAAAAAAGTTCACATTACAAATTTATTTTTTGTTACCTAAAGAAAATGTTGAACAAAAAAAGCCCTACTTAAAGGAAATAAGATTGAAAGAAAATCATGTATTAGCTTTTACATGAAATACAGAAGACAAAAGAAAAGAAAAAAAGAGGATTAAAGCAACAGTAAAATAAAAAGGAAGAGTCAGTAGTTTTGAGTGATTTTGCCATTTGTGGTATATACACAAAACCATTTTTCTTCAGCAATTAGTCTATTTGTAGTTTGTGTTTCAAAGAGAAGAGGTGCTGAACAAGCTGAGACAGTATTGAAGATGGAGACGAAACCACTTCACTCCAGTGGGCCGAAACTCCAAACTTGGCAAGGTTGCATAGACAAACAGCTTCGAACCAGCAGCCTTGTGGGGTTTGCTACAGAAACCAGTGGTGTGGAACTGGGTCAGGTCTCCTGAATATCAGAAAGCGATGTGTTGCGTTCCAGGGTGTTATCCAAAGAACCGTTAATGTCAATGTCAAGTTGAGGAGGAGGGCAGGGGTGGGGCCTGTGGAAACAGCCATAGCATATTTTAACGATGCCCATTTCTTGCTACCTGAGACCATTAATCAGATCTAGAGAAGGTCAGAGTAAGGGCTTTGAGACTTACTAATGTGAACTGGTCACACACGTGCATGAGGTCCTCTATTCTGTACTGCTCTAAAACCACAAAGTTCTCAAGGTTAGGACTGCATCTCCGAGCACAGTCCTGGCAGTGCACCACGTATGTCTTACGTGAGTTACTCTCACTGGTGACAAACAGCAGATCAAAGACCTCCACCTGCAATAAAATAAAAAAAATAACAATTATTAGTATTTTTTTATGTGCATAAATAAAAAAAGGTTTTAAGGCAAAAACAAACAAAACGACAAAACTGATGAAAGTGTACAAATATTTACACTTTCATTATAAATTAATATTTATAATAATAATTGCCTAATGTTAAACAAAGTGTCAAGAAAAAAAATGTTGACTTCACAAAGCCCTGTATAAAATTTTCTAGGGATGGAAATTCTAGGATCTAAAAATAAAGCCTTGTATGAAATTACTAGTAAAAAGAAATGCTAGAATCTTAAAATTAATATATTTCAACATTCAACAGGCATATTTCATCCATGGTCAATGTGATTTCAACATGATTCCAACCTCTTTTTTTATGATGCTTTCAATTGTTGTGATTAAATGATAAGAATGTTAGAATGAATGAAATCACTTTAAACAGAGATCACATTTGCAAAGGGAAATTTCAAGCCCAAGACATATTTCAAAGCTGAGCATAACTAGAAATATTTTAAATAATATACTTAAATGCTTGTTGACATTTTCATGATTTTTCCAGGTATTTAAATAATTTATTTTTAATTAGTGTGTCAAATGATTAATCACATCCAAAATTAGTTTGTTTACATAGCGTACACTTGTACATAACATCAGAAAATGTTACATACACACATACATACATACATACACAGATATACACATATATACACATATACAAGAATATAAATATATAAATGCATGTAAATATTTTCAAAATATATACTGCATGTGTTTATTTTGTATATACATAAATATACACAGTGCACATACATTATGTTAGCAAAAACTTATTTGGATGTGATTAATCATTTGACAGCATTATTTTAAATATATTTTTTTAGCCTTGACAAAGTCCATTTTAAACATTTCCTGATATATCCATTATGATACATGTAATAGAGCTTTTTTTTAGACCACTGATATTACTGAAGTCTTCGCCTCATGTGATGATTATGTAATTTCAAACAAATGTGCCAAAGCAAACATTTAATTCTTGAGTGTAAACTATTGTCTATCATTTACAACTTACGGGCAATTAAAATATAAAGAACCTTTGGTAAGAACACCAACCTGGCTTCGTGTTCTGTACTAGACTAACTGAGACTTGTCATGGCACTCGTCTGCTGTTGTTGTTCTCTTGTTGTTCTGATTGCTTCTATTGTTCTCATTTGTAAGTTGCTTTGGATAAAAGCGTCAGCTAAATGTTTAAATGTAAATCTAAGAATACACACCTCACAGATGCTACAGTAGTGAGCAGGTTCGTCCTTGCTCCTTCCGTGCCAAACTAGCTCTTTTCCAGCCGTTATAAGCGCCTCCCTCAACGTCTGACACTGCTTTAGTGTCCTCAACAAGCAATACCTGAGGAGGAGGAACAGACCTTATTTAACACTTCCATTAATCTGCTTAAAATTTCAGTCACGCTAGACTTCATTTTGTCCCCTCAAAGAACCAGATTCATAAATGTGGTGCAGTAAACTCACTTGATCATCTCAAAGAGTTTGTGGTCTGACACTTTGATGTTCCTGGCCATGTTCCAAGAGAGGTGAATCATGGGAACGATGGATTTGACACTCTGGAGTTTGTTCCACTCATAGCGTTCCACAGCAGACTTGTACTGATGCACTGAGGAAAAATAAATAAGAGTTAAACCCTTTGAACAGTTAACAAATACAGTAGATGAACTACATTTTAACTTAAGGTTTAAGGCTTTATCAAATATACTGATATTACATTTCACTTTTATTATTATATTTTATAAGACCGTAAAATATCACCTTCTTCAAAACTGATATGCGTAACCATTTAAAACCAAGTGAGCTGCCTACCAAGACAGCATTTTGTTGTTTTAATCGTGGCCTTTTAATACTAAATACATATATCCTTCTTTGATAAAATGAACTCAAAATACGAAATAATTAAATAATTAACTAGCAAACTCTGGTCCGAATCCAGACTGCGAAATGCGTCCATATGGACTGTGAAGGCTTTTGTCATAAATAAATAAATGGCATTTTCAACACTTTGGAAAGTTGACGGGTCCTTAAAAAAAAGTCTTAATTGGTACAAGAAAGAGAAATTTTGATTTCTCAAGAGAGATGGAAAGACAAGAATTGTGATTAAACTTTATAAGACTATACATCGAATAAATATGAGCATTTCGGGTTTCCAAGTCAGCTGCTGCGCTGCTTTGTGTACTGCCGTTCCGAAAGCGCCACCTGCTGGAAGAGAATGATTTTCCCTTTTCAATCAGCCTGTCTTCTGTCATCAAAGACCAATATTAAAACCAACCTATGTTTTTAAGCATCAAGGTTGTAATTGTGAACTGGTGGATCAACAAGATAACGTATTATAAAAAATTAAACAATTAAGATTGCAAAATGTTAATTAATATTACTTGGTTAATAATGGTTTAAATCACAAGAATTGATACCTTTGACTCTTAAAGGTTGAAATGAAGTTTATCATTTTATAAAACCTTTTGTTTTTATGAAAACGTGCATCTGAACTGTAAATCATGCATTTAAATTTATTTTATTTATTTTGTGCAGGTTTTGAAAAGGTCTTTAAAAAAGTCTTGAATTTAAAGCTTAAATATTCTGCAGATACCCTGGTCTGGCAAAAACTATCAACTGTTTTTATATAAAATTGTCTGGTGAAGAGAGTTCATTACTGGCCCTCAAGGGGTTTTAGTTGAAGACCCTTGGTCTGGAGAGTCTGTATGGTGTGCACATATTTTCGTCTATTTTCAATTCTATGCCCATTTTGGCCCCTGGTGGTCCAATATCAGTAATAAGCAACTTGAAATATTTACCAGTGAGTGGTCCTACATTCCAAGCAATGTTGTTGCACCAGCCAATAGCCTGAACCCAATGCACAGTGCCTGTGTTAAGCCAGACCAGATCACCTGGTCGCTGGACAAAGCGATACACTGGAACATTGGCCTCATACAAGTCCTCTAGATTTGGCCACCATGAGCCCATAAGGTAATTTATATTATTCCTGCATAAAGAATATGTCAGTCAGTAAGACTCAGACTTACAAACAAACTTAAATTCATATTTTACAGAGTTTTAGCAGAATTAAACATTTGTGATTGTGCTTACTTTTCACAGAAGTCATTCATGACACCCCAGTACGACTCAGGAACAGCAAACCATTCACAATCTCCAGGGCCGATGTTAATGTTCACAGAGCAGAAGTTGTTATTTTCTTGATGACCTGAATGGAAAAATAAATGGTTTTTAATAACATCCCGACTTTCAACTCCGTAACGTCTGTATTTGAGAAATGTTTTGGTATAGCATGGCGAGATGTGCATGTGCTCGCGTGCCAATGAGCTGACCTGGTGTTCTGCTGCCTGGGACCTTCATATAGAGCTGGACTGTGTTCATGCCGAGAATTGTGTGGCCCACATGACTGAGCAGGTTCCCTGCAGACACCACCCGCACGAAGGCAGGCAGCTTACTCAACTCAGCCAGCTGCAGCTTCCACCTGCAAGGCCACAGGGCAAAGAGGTCAGGTGTGGTGACCTAACATGTCCCCTGTTCAATCATAACTCTAGGAGTCTGTCTGAACACTGCAAGTGGTCTGAAGAGGCCCGTTTGACACTCAAAACCCTCCTTCAGACTTCAATTAAACTCTCTAGAGCATCTTGATGCAGCACTTAACCACATGAGGCATGCATTAAAGTGATTTTATTACTGTTAAAGGTTATTAAGCACAACAAGAAGCGGAGTTCCTTTTTACCAAGGCAAAAAAAAACACTTCATGAACTCAAGTGGCTTACTGCATTTATTTAAGACATTTGACCCTTAAAGAAACAAGTGATTAAAAGATTACAATTACTTCAGATTCTGCAAGGTGACCATCATCCTAGAATTCATTAAATTGTTCAAGAATTACTGTAAAGACATTTGTTACAAAGAAGGATAAGTATTTCTAAAAGAATAAGAATCCTGGAATATTTTACTCAAAAACTTTAATTTCTTTTTGACTGAAGAACAAAAGACTTTAACATCTTGGAAGACATGGGGGTGAGTAAAATCTCAGGAAATTTTTAATTCTGAAGTTAACTAATAACCTTAAATGCACAACAGATCTGCAACGTTGTATTGCATATAAGATGGTTTATGCATGGATGCTTAAAAGGGGAACAAAGCCAGTGAGCACTTACTTTTTTTCATCTGACAAGTCAATGTTGGTCCCAAACTTGATGTTCTTAAAAGGACCTCTTCTTCTGCGGACCGCACTGAAACAAACATAGGCTCCAGTTACAGACTATTGTTCTGTCAAACGTGTTTCAAACAGTTAGACTTCATTTGAACATGGACTTACTTTTCTGACAGAGCAGATTCTGCATCTGAGTGGTCTTTCTGCCCTTTCTTTTCATTTTCCTCCTGTTAGATAAAAAAACATGAAAAAGAATCCATTAGAATCCAAGCACCAATCATGAAGCATTTCACAGTATCAACATCATTCAATGTCTGTCTAAATCTCCAACACAGCTGGCTGAGAGCAAACACTTCCAAGTTTTTTGGATTGCTACAGAAATTTCTAATGCACCACTGTCAAAAATTCAGTGGTGAACAGTAACAGTAGTTTTACTTTGTTACTATACTTAATTAAATTTTGCAAATACTTCACTGGAGTAGTTTTATTTTGAGTAAATATTACTTTTACATGACATTCCAAAGCATAAGATCATACTTTTTGCTTAACTACATTTCATAAAACATACAATTATTCCATAATATATCATGTGCTCAGAGACGCAAAAGCAGTGTCTGATTCAAGAACAGATGGATTATTTTCAATGAACCTTTTAAATCCGTTTGCAAATTAGAATGATCTGATTAGAATGAGTCGACAACTCACTGATTCAAATGAACCGTTCAGTGTGAGTCCCTAGTGAACTGAATAAACAAGAACCGGGGGATCTTGTGAGCACGCGTGCAACTGATGCTGCTAAAACTAAGTTACTAATGTTGAATTTTACGATTAATTATTGTAACTGAAAATCATATTTAGGCAGAAATTGTCAGTTGTTAGTGACCTAATCTGCTGTAAAGGGGTGATCTATTTAAGCCCACTGAAATGCTTGACTGCAGACAATACAGACACATCAATCAGTGTCTCTGCTTTAGGTAAAAAAAAAAAAAAAAGTAAAATAAATAAATATTTAATTAAAAAAATAATAATTAAAAATAACAGATTAAATAAAATAACCCCAGTTTTATTAAAATGATATGCATGTAACCTGTGAGACATCGTTTTTTTTATTTTTTAATCAAATGTTTGGATTAACGTTAATTAGCCGAGTAGACATATAAGTGTTTATTCATAAACATACTGGAAATAAGTAAATATTGTTAGCTGATGCTAACTAACAAGCGTGCTGGTGCTAAGTTGAGGTAATTTTTAACTATAAAGTCCAAATATTTGTATTCAACCACCTAGATAAATTGCATCTGAAAAAAAAAAAAAAAGGATGTTATGTTCAGAATATGGAAACTACAGTAATTATCAAAATGGGAAGTGATGCCCTCTGGGGGCGTTTGACCAGGGGTGTTTTTACACCACAGACAAAGTTTGAGAAGGAAAAAAATCTTCATAAAAATATAATTATATTTTCCTTAAAATGTTCTTCGTAACTTCAGGCCTTATTCTCATGTCATATATAACTGTGATGTTCTGCAAAACAACAAACTTTAAAACACTTTATTCTTACTGGTGAAAATCAGACGGTCAACTCTGTTTTCTCTCAGGTAAAGTACATCACAGTGAACATTACTCTCATCAACATAGTCCATATCACCAACAAAAATATCTCCTTATAGTGGCTATTTTAGGAAAATCCCAGGTATTTTGAGCAGTAGGATTATAAATTTTATTAAGCCTATATAAACTTCCAAAATAAATTCATCTATAGGTACTTTTTTTTTTTTTTTTTTTTTTACTTAAGTACATCAAAAATCTATTACTTTTGTACTTTTACTGGAGTAATATTTTATTATAAGTATCTATACTTTTACTCAAGTACTTGATTTATGTACTTCGTCCACCAGTGCAAAAATATATAAAAAAAAAAAAAAAAAACTCCAACAGCTTCCAAACAGCATAATAGTCACACAGAACATACACATCCAAACTCTTGGCATGAGGAGGAAATGTAGATTGCTGACATACTGACCCCAGTACAGAGCCAATGGACAATTAAGTTTGGAAAATTGTGGCAATTATTTTTTAAGTAGAGAGTTGAAAAAATGTTTGTTCCAAACAAAATATCCACATTAAACTGAATCCACTAATAAAATATTAAGCTAATCTCCAGACATCTCTGGATTGCATGTCTTTTTCCTAATGTGGGAATTATGACGACTCACCCGCAACGATTCCTGGAAAGACGAGGCCTGGTACTGAGCGTATCTGGCGATGGTGGTGTGAGAACGGCTGCTCTCAAAACGCCACATCTTCCTGCTTCCTGTCACATCCCAGTTCTCGTCAGTGGGCTGAGATAACTGAGTCCTCACCTCCACCAGGTGCTCTGGGTTGGCATCCACCAGAGTCTTGGTAGAGAACAATCCTAGGTCTGACATGCAAAGACAGACACCACAATGTCAACTGATGAAAACAAAGGGTAAAAACTGAAACAAATATTACATATTTAGTTAATTATTAAATAATAATAATTTCAGAAGGGGATTATTTTTTGCATGTTTAAGGTATGAAGAGAATGTGTGATTTAATTTTTCACCATTTTCAATTTAAAGTAGCAACTAGTGACATCGGGAAAAAAACAAAATGCTGGATTCAAACTTAGGCCACCTGCATATAAACCATCATTAAACTGAAGAATACAACGAAACTACCATACCTTTTCTACAACTCGAACATGAATATGAGGTTTAGATTTCAAAACCTCGCGCATAGATTGAGGCCATATGTAGAAAAGTATGGACAAACACTTTTTTTCCCATTTGACTTGACAAGCAGTATAGAAATTGTCCAAATCGCCCAAATTTTCCAAACAGCAACTTGCCACACAGTAATGATGAAATATATAATGTCTAACATAATAACAAGCATACAATATCAGTCAGAATCTACATTTAAACTATAATGTCACTTTCCCAAATTAGACCATCAGAGCCCATCTGAAAGCAAAAGTATACATTCCTCAAGTCATTTATGAGGTTTGGGCAGCAGGTACACAAAAACGTCATTTAAGAGGAACCCTTTAAACCCTTTTAAGAGGCTCCCATGTAATGCCACTTTCAACATGCAGATGGTGCTGTTGTCATTTACGCCCAAGTCATCCTGAAACCATCCTTTGCCAAAACTCACTTTAGTTAAATGTCTCCCGACTTAATGCTCAGACACAAAAACAACAACAAAATCATTTAAACAAAGGTGCTAATATGCAGCAAAACTAATAAAAGGGTAAATTAAAATAATACAGACCACAGATCAGCGCTCACACATACATGGTGCTTTGGCAAGAACTCAAATGCACACAAGTGCCCAGAAACACACTCTCACCCAGCTTGAGTGCTCCAGCCAGGCCACGGATTACTGTAACGGGGTTGGCTGCGTTTGTGCAGAACTGGTGTAGCGGCGGAAAGAAAACGTCCCTCTTGTTCTCCAACTGCCAAGGATTTAAAAAGTAGATTTATTTGACTGGAGAAAATAAAACCTTGGAATCTAAAAAAAAAAAGGGTGTAATTGTGCAAGCATAAATTGAGGTCAAACAAAGTTGACTTTTTCATGGCAACAAATGCCTTTAATCAGTGCAACTGGACCCTTTTGCATTGTATTTTGACTTGTAAATTTCATGACAGCAGGAATACTTGAGAGAGCAGATAAAGAACAACCAGGTTGCACAGTGTCAGATGATAGTGATGTTTTACTCACATAAATACTAGGGGTGGGAGGATTGAGCTTGTCCTTTGGCAGAGTTGGGAGGGGTGCAGGTGGTAACCGTGGAGGGGGACACTTGTCAAGCAAGATGCTATTACTGGAGACACCATTCTTCCCCAGGTTTCTGCAAAATAATTCAAGATATTTATTAGCACATGTCCAAATGGTTGTATGTAATGTAATCTTTTATATTATCCAAATGTCATTTTAATTGATTGCGTGCTACAGTGAAGACCGTGACTCTGCTGTATTCTTGTCAACATGACAGGAACATTGAGGGTCAGTACATGTGCTGTTGCTGTCTAGAAACAGGTGGAGCCATAAACCAGATCACTAGAGACATACAGGCAATGTCCTTCCCCATCAACAGCCCTTCCAGTCAAAACAAACCGTGTAATAAGACTGGAAGCACTGAGAAAATGACCCACATTAAACAACATGGCAGAGGGTCAAAAGTTCAGTAACTAAAATGTCTCTAAATAATTACAGCTGTGAGGCTGGAGCGTAGTCATGCTGGTATTTGTTCGGAATCGGAACCTTGGTGATTGTGAAAACTGACTAAGTTTGACACTGCCTGACATCTTCAGCAGCTTATTCTCTGTGCTGTTGGGTAGTGTGGCAGATTCACTGTCATTTTTAATGATGGAATAGCTTTTTTTTTAACATGCTGCAGCGTAAAAAAAAAAATAGCAAGCAGGGATTTATCAGTTTTGCTCACTAATAGGCTCTAGATGGGTTAACAAATGCATAGGAAATTAACACTCCAATAAACAAACAAACCTGTACATATAAAATTAGCAATATAATAAATAAACCTGTGCATACACTGTGGTTTACAAGTTTGGGGTCTGTAAGGCATTACCATTTTTTAATGGCTCTTATGCTCACCAAGGCAACATTTAATCAAAAATACAATAAAAGCATTAATATTGTGAAATACTGTTGTTTGAATGCATTTAGTGTCACAAAACATTTTTAATTATACATTTTGAAAACTTGTCCTAAATAATATTTCTTGATACACTTTTTTTTTTAATCAAAGATACTTTGAATAGAAAGTTCAAAAGAACGTTCAAATAGAAAAGTTAGAAAAATTATAAAATGTCTTTATGGTTACTTTTGCTCAATTTAGCAAATCCTTTCTAAATAAAAGTATTAATTTTTGCAAACCAAAAAACTTACTGACCATCCAAATTTTTGGAACAGTAGTGTACATATATAACTACTATATTGGCAGTGCATTGAAAGCAATCAAAGACCATCTTGAAAAGAACAACACACAGCTGTATATTTTACAGACACACACCTAACATAGTTAGTAGACACATCCATGTTTCCAGTCAATGCAAATTACATTGTAAAAAATATAACATTAATCAACAAAGTATTTACCTTCCGACATCAACAAGTAACTACCTTCCAAAAAAATGTACAACTCAACAGCTCACCAATGCAAATCTCTTTCAGTGAGAACAATACATCAAATCATCAGCCTAAACCATTTTACTGCAGATTTAAACAAAATCAACTAGGATGGATTTGTATTATAGCAGAAAAGGTGAAAATAAGGTCTAGCTAGGGCTGGGCGATATGACGAAATATAACATCTGGACGATAGAAAATGTCTATTGTTTTATATAAGGCTCTATTGTTTACGCCACGATAAGGCGTTTACGGCAGAATTTTACGTCAAGATGCACCTCACGCAACGGCATGCCCATGCACGCTGCAATATATAAACAAACATGGAGGAAGACGGTAGTAGACGCGGTTCAGACCAGGGTAATTCTCAACAAGATGACCAGCCAACCCAAACCGAGGAGCTTGTGAGCGGCTCCCGTGGCACACCATATAGCCATAGCTCCCGCAGATGCAAGCATATCTACACGGTCGATAATAGCGGGTTGAAATATTTTAATGGCAGGTGTTAACACATGACCAACAGTCTTTCTTGAAAAAAAGGTTCTAAATAAAATAAATATTTAGTCCATACTACCTTTATTTGTTTTGTATATCATTTCAAACTGCATTTCCACATTGCAATTTTATATAGACCATTCATAAACTGAATTAACAGAAAAATTGCTATATCCCGATAACGATATCAAATGAGCTATATCGGGATATGAAATTTTGGCCATATCGCCCAGCCCTAGGTCTAGCTATGTTATTTATATTCACAGACACAAAAAAGCTTAGAATCTTATACTGTAAGCTTATAAAGCTTATAAGGTGGCTCGATATAACCATAACCAAAAAATCTGCACAAAACCAATCAAGAATTCTGTTTGGAATTCTGCACATCTATGCCCAAATGGATACAGGAATGGGAAACTCACCTGCATGCTTTGAGCACGTCACTGGAGTTGGGGTAGATGGAGACAGAAGACCACGGGGCAAACGAGGGAGGCTTGGGGATATGACAAACCAGCGGAGATGCCACCTTCAAGTGGCTCTGAGAGTCCTCCGGACCTTGGCCATTGAGCGTGGGGCTGTTAAGGCAGTTGACACTGTTCTGAGTGCTGTGATGGTCAGCTGATTTGGGTGAGGGTGTGGCCGTGGACATGGCAGAACAAGGGGAGGAGGCCACAGAGTTCCCCTGTGCCTTCAGTCCCTGGTGCAGACTTGGGTGAACGTTGTTAACTTTTGTGCCGGCAGCCGTCAACCCACCACCATTACTATTATTACTATCATTGGCTTTTCCAATCAACAAGGCAGAGAGCTGAGGATTGTCTGAACTAAGTACACCTGGTGAGCAGGGTTTCGCCCCAGCAGCGTCTGCCTGGCCCTGATGGACGTGATTAGGCAGTCCTTCTGCAGTGGCAGTGCTGTTAGGTGTCCCTGTGGAATGCCCGTTTCCTGAAAGCTTGCTCTCTTTGGTGTGCACCATGCCTTGCTGTCCACCTGAGGTAGCAGAGTGATGGGAGCTTGGGGAGGGAAGGTGATTGTGACTGGCCTCCTGCGCTAACGTGTCGCTGGCTGAGGCCGAAGGTTCGACCTGATTTGGAACGCCAGTGCCGGCTGCCGGGGTAAGCTGGGACGTCCCAGCGGAAGAGGAAGCCTGCTCGCCATTTGGACCTGCCGAATATGAACCTAGACTCTTTTGAAGCCCCTGCAATAAAGATAGTGTAAATAATGCAAGGTTAAGCAGTGAAATTGCTACCTTAAGAACTGAAAACTAGAGAAACTCAATAGACAAGCAGAAAATCAAGATGAATGTCCATTTTTCATGCCAAATGCATCCCTCTAAACTCCTTTGTACACCGCTGTAATTTGGCTCCAAATTTCAAGTTAAGATTGTAATTTTGAACCCCTTCTACAAAACAATGGACTACTCAGGAAATATTTATCCATGACATTTACGATTTTGGCACTCATCACCATGTTTATCTTAAAATTTTGAGCTGGAGAAGTTTCTGAAATGTGGTTGATTTGACACAGAACGATCCTATAGAACTTTCTTGTCATACATAACATGATCATTACGATCTTACCATATTGACCAGGACATTTAATCTCACCTGAGTGGAGTTGATGTGTTGGCTTTTCCACGGTTCATCATCCATGCTGCTGCTGGTGGGGGTTGTGCAGTTATGAGGTAGTGCATTTTGCCGCAAGTAAGGCACATTTCCGTTGCTCCCCGATCCTGGGAGGTGATTATTGCCCACAGAGATGGCATCTGTGTTACCCATGGTTCCAGCCGTGCATGGGGCGGGGCTTGCAGGGACAGGTCCATTGGCTATTGGCTGAGCAGCGCATCTTGAGAGGGTGGAGGGTGTGCGGAAAAGAGCAATGTGTGGATGTTGAGAGGAGGATGTGGAATTAGAGTTCACAGGCAATGAGGGGTCGACTATAGGACCGTTGGACACACTGGGTCGTATCTGACCCATAGCATTCAGCCTCATCTGTTGGGGAGAGAAAGACTATCAGTATTAAAAACTCAGCAAGTTAATTTAAGCTAATTCTAGCCTGTCTAAAAATTTGCAGTCTTCTATGCACATCCACACGACACATACCTGCTGATTCTGTTGCATTAGACTGAGCTGCTTTTCCAACTGTTCCAGCATCTGCAGCTGCACTGGCTTCAGATTAGCTCTGTTGGTCCGTAACTGTTCCAGAAGCTGAGAGAAAAACAACAAAACCATAATAGTTTGCTTTAAACCAGCTCTAGTATAATATCTGGATAGAAATGCATTAAAGTAAATCGAATAAATCGAAATTTGAATTCAGAATGGCAATTATTTCTGAAAATCATTAGACACTAACAAATGACAATGAGTGCTGAAAATTCAGCTGTCATTACAGGGATACATGTTTTACAAATTATTTTAATAGAAAATGTTATTAATTATAATAATATTTCACAATATTAAGTGCTTTTTATTATACTTTTTGCTTCATTAAATGCAGCCTTGGTGAAATTAAGAAACTTTAGTCAAAAACAAAAGGAAAAAGTTGCCTGTTAGTGTTTATAAATTAGGGATGCACTTATTTTATCAGTAGAAACAGAAAAACAGCCAAAAACATGAGCCGAAATTATACTTAAAATAATTTATTGCACACTCCACATTCCACTCTATGAATGCGCGTTCCGCTCGTGTAGAAGACTACTGCTCATGCTCAAAATCTGCTCTAAATAACAAAGCTCAAAAATCAAAGTCCACTCAAATAACGCGCCGACATAAAATTTCAATGTAGTATACTTGTTCCTGTTCGCAATAGCGCTGCTGTGCTGTAACATGGTGTAGTACAGCTGTACTGGGCAACCTAACACTACCCTCTGCTCACATGCTCTGATTATAATAGCTTTGTAGGTTTATACATGATTTGGACAATTAGTTTAAAAAAAAGTTATATCTGATTCTATTGTAAGGAAATGAATAAAAATAATATACTGCCATTTAATATTAAGGTAACACTTTACAATAAGGCTTCATCAGTTAATATGGTAGTTAATTAATATTTCTTAATGTCAGTTAATGAGAATACAGTTGTTCACTGTTTGTTAATGTTAATTCAGAGTGCATTAACTGTTAACAATCACACCTGTTGATTTTAATAATGCATTCGTAAATGCTGAAATTAACATTAACCAAGATTAATAAATGCTATAGAACTATTGTTCATTCTTAGTTCATGTTAACTAAAGTAGTGTTACCAAGTGTTACCAATATTAATATAAATTCTGTCCAGTTTTATTGTTACTCTCAGTAAAAGTGTTGTTATTTTAGTGGCTTGTGTTTTTTAAATTCAGTATTATAAAATTGAGTTAAATTAAAAAGTCTTACAAAATTACTTTCTATTATTTAATAAAATAATAAATAATCATTACAAAATATTTTCAGGCAAGTGCATCCAGAATTTTCCGTTTCAGTCCAGAATTTATTCCGGTGCATCCCTACCATAAATCAATAATATTCAACAATTTACAGATATAGAAACAACCATATAAATAGAATCTACCAACCTGAAGCTTCTGTGGGGCTAAACTCCAGTTGGGGACCTGATGATGACCTGGATCTTTTTCCCAGGAATCTGGTGAAATCTGATGATGAAACGAGAAACCAGTAAATAATCAAACATTGCTTAATAGTTATAACAGATGTAACAAACTAAAATGCTGTCCTCTAGTACCCTGGCTGGACTTGCAGTCCTCTTCCTTTTGGCTGGACTGGACTGGTCATCAGTCTGGCCAGACACCATATGAGGGGGAAGAGACTGGCCTGGGATTTGGGACTGGGCTTCACTGCTCTGATGAGCTTTGCAGGTGGTCTGCTATTGGCAACAAAAACAAAATAGCAGCTAGGACAGTGGCATGAACATTTCACTAAAGTATGGTAACCAAAATTGCATTTATTGCATAAAAATCAATACTGATGTTTCAGTGACATACAGCTCCCTTATACAATAAGCATAAGGATTATGTTTATGCCAACTTTCTCACTCTTAATTATATCAGTTAAATATATGAAGAAAAAATATATATACACACAGTAAATTGCAGATTTAAATCATTCCCCAAAATTTGTGACCAATATGTTGAAACAAAGGATGATGTGTTCTGATGGGTGTTATGGTCTAATGATCTAGGAGGAAATAACTTTAAACCTTAGCAGTTTAAGATTATTCTCCAGAATCAATGTTAACAACAACATTGTTCTGTATGACTGAAAATTAAGGACCATTAAGTGGTACTTAATCATGAAGTCAAGCCTTACCACACACTTTGATGTTTCATTAGGGAATAAGAAATGTCATGGGTTCAATACAGGCTAAGCTCACTCGACAGCATGTGTTATACAAGATCTGTGGTTAAGGGGCTTCTGCTGATTCAACATACGGCTATACTGCAAGATACAGTGATGTGATATATCCGTTAATGTGCTAAAACATCGCTGTTAATCTATTTTCAAGTTTGGGTTGAGAGCTGGGTCTAAAGCAAGCTATAATGACTTTCACCTTGATATATTAGCGTGGATGTATACATAGCCGAATCTGTAGGGGCGAGAACGAGTCTTTAAACCTGTGTGTATGCCTACTGTGAAATTACCACATCAAATGTGACGTGCTAACATGGATGCAGCTAAGATGCCACCGGGTTTGCTTCAGGGAATTTTTTTTTTTTTTTTTTTAAGAAGCTTTCCAATGGAAACCTCGATAAGACGCACGCCTGTTTCACACAAACTCCGTCTGCAGTATGTGGTGCAGAAGCAGCACGGACTCATTGTGCTTTCACACAGGACGCGTTTGCAGTCCGCTACAAGGTAAGTAAATGAGCCATTTTAATCTAGATTAATCTAGATAAAAAAAAAATTATCTATGCCCACCACTTAGTTAATAATTATAATTAATATTTTATATATTATTATTATTATTATTATTATATATTAACCATAATGCCACTAACAGCGTCAAGCTTAACCTGTACTGAACCCAAAACATTTCTTTAAAAAGTCACAATATCCAAGCTACCACTAACAAATAATTTTAATGAGTCTAAACCATTAGAAGGTATAAGAGTTTCTACTGGCTTGTCTAGCTGATCTGTTCTCACCTGTTGTGTTGTGTTGAGCGCTCCCTGTCTGGAGGTGAGCTCTGCTGGGATTGGTAGGCTCCATGCCTCCTCAATACTAGGGAGCATTTTACTTTTACTTGGTAAACTACCTTGCTGAAGATTACACAACTGAGCCTAGAAAAAGATGGCGCAGAAAACATGTTCAGTGGCGGGTTCAGCTAAGCTTGAGTCAATGCAATGGTGGTATGCATCAAATCACAGATGAAAATGACACTCATATATCATCCTCAGTGAATAATATGTCAGACAAGGGGACGTGATTCAACAAAACAGAAAGGAACTCAAAAGCAAACAATGTTAACAATCAAGAAAGAAAAACACTATGATAGGCACATTAAAATGAAACATGTACACTTCCTCTCCTGATAATTTCATGCGCAAACACTCTTTCTACCTGGAGGCATTTAATGCGAGCAGTCAGAGCTTGGATGTTACTGCAGGACTTGCTGCACGTGGCATTGATGTAGCACTTGATGGCATCCTGCGGCTGGTTGCAGGACTCGTAGAGTGTGCCCAGGTCCATCCAGGCAGCCGCATGGCTGTGGTCCAGTTGCACTGCACAGATATATGCCTGTAGTGCATCCATCGGCTGGTTCTGCTGCTGATACAACACACTGGAGATGCAAGCACAGCAGACAGGGGTGGTTAAAAAGGAAAAGCTAAATAAACAGACAGATCATTCATAACTAGATGCCACAGGTTAATGCAGGTTCAAGAAACATTTAATATCTTCAACATAAAATTTTGCCATGACAACCGATGGATGATAAACCTTTCAAATCATTTTCTAACAACTATTTACAAATGTACAATTTTCATTTTCTGATTGACTTTACTGACATTTTGGGATGTTTCATTGTGGTCTAATTAGGTAAAAAGGGTTTTCACAATTTGTGATAGGACAAAAGTTTTTATTTTATTTTTTTCATGGTTGCTTTCAGTGTTAAGATTGTGATAAAGTGATTACACGGCTCTGATGAGGTCAATGCTTTAGCTTAAATGTCTTGAGCATTTCTGTCTCACTTCTGAGAGCAACATAAACCAAACCTGAGGCAACATCAGCCCCAAATGACCCCATTTACACCCAGCTACCAGAAAAACAAACAACAAGAATGTCTCATTTTAATGTGCAAGAAATGCCTGTAAATAATAAATAGAACCAGCTTAACCTCACAAACATCAACCATTAAAGAGCTTACCCAATTGAGCACCATGTATCTGCACTGGCCTCAGACTTATCAATAGACTGTCGATAAGATATGAAAGCATCTTGGACCTTCCCAATACTTGAGTAGCACCTGCAAAACAAGCGAAAACGCATCAAAACTAGACACTTTCAGGCATATGAGTTGTAGAGATTAAATGTGACAACTGTATTGGATTTGGATTTGACAGACACTTTCAGCAAATTACAGTGGATTCATGATATACACAAACTCAGTTTTGTAAAACAAATTAAAAATATAAACAATTAAAAAATATATCATATAATATACATGGAATAGGAATTTCATTTAAATCTGGTAAAATGTTTGCTTACCTGCCCAAGAAATACCAAGACTGTCCCGAATTGGGGTCTGCTTCTAGGGACTTCTGCAGACATTGAATAGCATAGCTGCTCTTGTTGGCTTTATCTCCCAACTGTTCGACCGTGTGATGCATCCAGCCTGAGTAAGCGATGGGAAATATGGGGATTAAATAACAAGCAGCATTCTCAACAAAACGACTAGAATACTCTCTGCCACAACACTAAGCCCTGGTGTGCACTGTGGAGGCTGTTACACTGGAACTCGTAAAGGGAGCAAATGGTTCCCCCTTAGTTATCTTCAGGGTAGGGTGGGGAGATGAGGTGGAGCAGGATCGAGGGGGGCTGTGGTGGTTTCTACCACCACCAGCAGCTTCAAAAGGTTTCAGCAGAGATGACTGTCCAAACAGCCCTTCTCCTATCCATTCCCAGCCAGCCAGAAGTTGTTAAAGAGAACGAGATAGACAAAGGCAGTACAGACAAAGAACTTCCCCCATGTGGCCTGGCTTCTCCAATGCACTGATCCCAGCCGAGCTCTTAACACCTGTGGCAAGCGCCTGCACCCGGGAAATGTTACTACAGCAACCAGACCATTGCCAACAACTGCAGAGGCAACGTGGAAATGGTTTTAATGGTAGCTGAATTTTTTTTTTTTTACTTTCTTTTTGGAATAGCAAAAGAAATAAGCTTGGTGTGATGAAGAGCTGGGGTTTGAGGATTCACAACACGCAACTGTGCTAATAATTAAAATGATTTAATTACTTATTGATGCTTTTAACCCAAAGTACATTGCAGACATCTCCATCCTGGTGTCCTTTGCTCATTGGTGCCGCTTTCCTAGTTGATAGATTGCCCTTAATTCAGATTTCTAACCACACCATGGTATTCCAAAAGCAATCTGCACATTTATTATTAGCAATTATGTCTGGCAAAATAGCACACCCTAGAGAACTGAAAAATATCTTAGAAAACCTGGACTGCACATTTGGGGATGCTGTTATTGAGAATCCCACTTATGTTATTTGGGGAGATGGCATGATGCAATACATTAGTGAGGACGGTCTGTTATTATGACAAAAAATTACCTAATCTGAAAATTAAAACATGGCTGAAAAACCTAAATGAAATATCCTCTCCTTACAATGTTTTTAAAAATCCACATCAGTACAAATCTGTGGAAATTGTAGCTTCATAATTCCACAAACAGCTGTGCAGAATTTCAAAAACGTAAATGCAAGTTAACAATAACCTCACCACCCTCTTGAATGCTCTTTATTTTTCCACCCAACAAGACTGTGATATTTGCCACGGTTTGCCACATACATTCTTTTTTAAAGCACTGAGAATGATCCTGATCTTGTATGCTAAATCTGTGCAGAAAATTGCAGATTGCATTCTTTGACTAATCAAGACAGAAATCACACAGCAAACATTTATCTAAATAGGAAACCCACAATTTAAAATAAAACCTGGTTTCCCACACATTTTGACCAATGAATTTTCATAACTTTCCCCAGCTGGTTGTGATTACTGGATGGATTAGGATCATTTTGTGAACACTGCACTGCAGTTGATGAAATATTTAATGGCTGAGCATAACTAGAAACATATCTGATGACAGAAATCAGGACTTTTCCATGACTACTATGACATTTTACTAACTTCCATGACTTTTCCAGACAGACAAATCACAAATTCTGATATTTCCAGGTTTTATATGACTGTGGGAAGCAGCAAAACAAGCAAGTAAAACTCAAACTCACCTAATTGTTGGAGCGTAGTTGCCTTCACCTGTGCAGGGAGATTCTCTGCTTGTAAAAGACTCTCGTAAGCTTCCTTTGCGATACGGTATTTCTTCTGCAGACAGTCAGAGAAGGAAAGAGATGTTTGAACAGACAAAAGGGTCAGCACTTTTACGGCCACTCTGGGTGGACACAAAGGGCCTCGTCAGACAGACTAGAATGTACGGTGTCAGGAAGAGAGGAAACAGACTGGACACTGACCAGGCCAGACACAGGGACAAACACACAGACGAAGGGGGAGGGTCAGTCCAGACCAGACTAGACTTAACATGTCAGACAAACAGAGACATGCTCTGAATCAGTGTAACTTGAGAAGCCCTCTCAGGAAAAAGTGTTTGTTTTTCTTAGTGACCTTGACACAGATCTTTGTTGGAGCCGATGGCTGACCATCATAGCTGACCAAAACGACTCCAAACACACTTAAAAGCAATCTCATCTGTGTGTGGTGGACAATAAAATTAACCTATTATAAATCTTAAGCATTGGTTGGCTGATTAGTGCAGTCATCATTCCTTACAGCAACGTTTTGTATTTACATTTCTATGAGATTTAATACAATTGCATTACATTTTAATTTAACATAAGGCGAGGTGGATGTTTGTTGAACAGAAAAGACTGAATGTGTAACAAGAGTCTATAACTCATCATAAAGAATAACTAAAGGTAAGTTGAAGCAAAACCACGAGGGCAAGGTGGGGATCGGTTGGTTGAACACATACAGCGTCAAGGAGGTGCCCAAGAAACCAATCCAATCAATCAAGAGTGTATGGTGGTAAAAGCAGTAAACTGTGAGCAAAAGAAAACCCAGGGACCAACAACACTGCCATATAACCTCTAGAAACTGTTTCCTTTACAAACAGTCATTTACAAGGCCAATTGAACACAACAGTAAGGTTTTGGCTGTTTCTAAAATAACTTTAAATCTGGTAATTATGTATGAAGTACTAGTGAAATTACAAGATTCACCATCAGAAAAGCTGACGGTATCATGAAAATTGTGATCATGGCTACTAGCAGCTGCAGTTTCTGGGAAATTTGGGAAACTTTTTTGGGGGAAAAGTGTGAATACTGTGAAACACCTAAAACTATTTAAGATGAATGCCTTATTAAAGGGACAGTTAATCTAAAATGACTTTATTCACCCTCATGTTGTACATCCAGGACTTTTTCTTTCTTCTGTTGAACACAAAAGAATATGAAGAATGATGGGAACCAAACAGTTGCTGGAACATTCTTCAAGATCTTCTTTTGTGTTCAACAGAAGAAATAAGTACAGGTTTGCAACAACATACTTCTGCATTTCTTCCCCATTTCTCCCCCACTTCTTCAATACACTCAAAACCTGAGTGTATGGTTCTTGAAAATTCTGGAATCATGTTACGTTTAAGTTAATATCAATACACCATTTCTACTAATAAAAAAAAGTTTGAAAATAAATTTATCTTACAGAATTATCATCTAAATTTTTGACATCACAGATTAAACATTTGTTGTCTATCCCACATAGCCTTATCTTCAGTTGCTTCTAATTAAACAATATATATGATGACTATGTCTATAGATTGCAATTTACTTTAAGAACCAAGGTCTGTGTAAAAGCAAACAGTCACTGTTGCCTTCTATATTATCGAGAACATTATACCCTAAAATATGAATATCAACGAAACACTGTTTACTCTGATAAAACGTTACAAAAAAGGGGAACACTCACCTGAATTTCATATACATGAGTGATGTGGAACTGAACTGTAGGGACAAAAAGAGGAACTGATCAATACCGGAAATCCTATTCTAATGGAAACTTTGCATTCAAAACCAGCCTTCTTTGTCTTCACTGTTTCAGCTTGAGTGTGAATAAGCTTATGGGTGTACAGACACTGGAAAGGAAGAATATTAGCTTGCACCTTTGTGCACTTCAAGCATGTCATAACTGCCCGTATGCAAGGCAACACAAGGCTGAATACAGTCATGCAGTTTCCCTGGAAACTGGAGTCTCAGGCAGGATGGAAATGGTAAGAGGAAAAATCTAATTGAAGAAATACTTTTTTCCTATTAAAAAAGACTCTCAAGTAGACAACAAACATCGCTGTCGCTGTTTGTGGCAAAAAAACAAAACAAAACAAAAAACTCATGCATAATGTGACAATGCAGTTGCATAATAATAAAAGATATGTAATAAAAATGAACACGCATTGGAGGTACTTACTTTCAGCTTTTGACAAAGTGCAGGGTGTGGAGTCAATCAATGCCAGCTGAAAATGCTGCAAGAAAACGAGTGAAGTTTGATTAGACAGGATATAGTTAGTAACAAAAACAGGGTATTCTTTATTGATCTAAATTGTCATTCTGAAATTAGATCTGCCCAAATTACTTTGGCATCAAATAACAATCCCAACATAATCATCCATCAAAAGAAATTGGCTACAGCAAAAGCATGATTTCTTCTCCCACCAATGCATATGTCCAAATCTGCTTCCTCTAATAATATGCAACGAGCCATATGCGACTAATAACACAAAATTCCATTGTTACAACGCCCTTAAAAACAGATCCAACTAAATTCGCAACTATATCATAAAATGTAATTATGAAATGGAGACAAATGTAGTAAATTAATTGATCACCATTTTCCCAAAACATCCTCAACCACAATTCCATTCATCAAACTATCCCATGACTTCACATCTGTTGAGACACTGATACCTGGACATTTGGATGTTGGCCACAGACTTTTATTAAACCATTCAGAAAATGAGCGCAAGTACTATGCAATTTACCAGCGGTCAAAGTTAATCTAATGAAGCCTGTCATATTTCTACAGGCTATATGATATGATGTTGTGCAATAACGGACAAAACAATCATGCAGTCATTAGTTCTTGTAGGCATGCACAATATATCTGCCACCATATCGATATTGGACGATAAATTGTAATTTTTCTGTTATCGTTGTCGAACCGATAAGAGTCGCGTTAAATAACGCATTATTTCCTGCAGAGACACTTCAGATGCGCATTGTTCACCATGATGGTTTTTAGTTGCTAGAAATATCACTGGAAAAACATTGAAAATGAAAATACAGTGAACTACGACATGAGCACGGCAAGTATGTCATATTATAATGAGATTATTAGCTACTGTAAAATAATGTAATGGAATCTTTGTTCACCGTGTTCTGTTTTAAACTGTGAAGGCGAGCCAGTGGATATCATACAAGCAACGTGCAAACTTTGAGCAAGTAAAACTTATGCCGATTAACGTCTTTCACAATGATAGTGAAAGTAAAAACTGGCCGAGTTCAGAGATGACAAGAGACAAATCTCCTAACATGTGGTATAACGGTTAGAATTTTTTTTTTTTTATGTTTCTCTTGTGCCCCAAACATAGTGAGAACAATGAGAAGACACATTATTCGTGTGGAACAGGTTGTTTTTGAAACTTGGTGCATAAAATGTAGGGATGCACCGGTTGACCGGCCATAAATCGGAACTGGTCGGTTTTTGCTTAAAATACGCGATCGGCAATCGGCCGGTTTTTGGTCTTCTTTAGGTCGATTTTTCCGGAAGTGCAGCCGCGTGCACAGACTACATTGTAATTGTTCACTATGTCATTTGTGTGGAAGTATTTCGAAATATGTGCGCAGGACACGGGCAGCCGTTCAGCACTGGAAGTGCAGAGCTTTATGTCTGAGGCACAGATAGCAGGAAGCAATCAGCCGTTGGTGTACTGGCGCACAATTAAGAGTCCCTTTTCTGTGCACACTAAAGCTGCGCGAGCTTACGGTTATCGGTCCGAGCCCTGAACACGAGTAGACCGTGAAGAGATGTTCAGATCAACTTCTCACATGTTGGATGAGAAATTAAACGGACTAAACTGTGTTTTTTTTTTTTTTTGTAAAGTGGAACTTGCATACTTGTTTGAAAAGCCAGAAGTAAATGTCAGTTCTGGATGATTATTTTTATTTTACCTTAAAATTACATCGACTTGATTTAAAAATCACCTGCTGTAGCACACTGACAAAAAGTGTTTCATTCATCCAATTAAAACATTTTAGGGTAATGATTCACATCTATTTTTTTTTTACTTGAGAGAATAGTTATTTATTTTTCATTGGCTCAAGTTAAAAAATATATAGACGTGAATCATTACCTTAATTTTTTTTTTTTTTTTTTTTGGATGAATGAAAACACTTTGCATCTTTGTTTTATTCGCACCAACATTATTTGATTTTAACATTTTGGAATAATCTATTCATAAAGCATACTTTTATTTAGTCTGTGAATAAAGACATTGGTAAAGACCTTTTATTTAAAACCAAATTTAAAAACAAAAATACTGAATGCTGATCAAGAAACATCTTCTTGATTGTGTGTTGACTGTGTTTGGATTGTAGAACTATGCAGTTATTGCCTCTAATTTCACAAGGTTACAGTTCATCTTTTAATTTAAGGCCAGTTCTCTGTAGTTTCAACCAAATTCAAAAACAAAAGCTAAATGCTGATGTCTGTAACATCTATGTTTGTATTCAATGTAGGCTACTTATTGTGCGGTTACTGCTGTTAATTTCAGATGGTTGCAGTTATTGTTTTCAATAGCCAAAAGCCGGTTTGGCCTATTAAATACCAAATAATCATCTTGTTTATGCACACTTTCCTTTCTTGTTTGTTGCTTAAAGATTTAAAAAAAAAAAAAAAATCGGAAATCAGAAATCGGTATCGGAATCAGCCAGTTTGTTTGTAAAAAATCGGTATCGGTCATGATCGGTGCATCCCTAATAAAATGTATAAAGTGTTACAGAAGTGTAACAATGTTATTTAGGCTATAGGCCTATAATTCATTGTAGGCTATAATAAACCTGTTTTAAAAAGACAAAACATTTTCATTGAGTAGTCTAAGGTAATAATCTAATGTTTTATTTTCCTCACAGGCTGTGAGTCACAAAGTGTCAGTTATGCAGCGATGCACTATGAAATTGTTGCGAATGCAAATTAATTGTGATATTAATTTTATAATATAAAAGTATAAAGGTAACCTAATAATAACAGGTCTAAATTCATTGGAAATGCCAAATACTCTAAATAATGACAATATTTAATGATTTTGACAATATCTCTGGCTATAGTCCTTACACACTAGACCTCTTTCAACACACTCTATTGAATATTCACCTTTTTTTTTTTTTTTTTTAAGTAATGTTGTCCAGTAACTTGTTTCCATTATTAAAGCGTTATTTATCTGTAAGGCTGCTTTACGTTTGATTTATGTTGAAGTGTTTAATGCCTTTTGATGATACTTTTTTGGTAATCAGGCTCTCAAAGATTATGTAAAAATATGGATTTAAATTTATCGGCCATCATATCGGTTATCAGCTTTCATATTTAAAGAATTATCAGTTATCTGTATCGGACAAAATTTTCATATCGGTGCATCCCTAAATTCTTCCAATCAAGATCCAATCAAATCCCAGTGTACACTTTTCAATAACTTACACGCAGAAAGACAAATTCAGTAAAACAATTCTTGCTTCATTCATTACTTCTGTAATTGCCATTAGTAAATGTCTACACATATATAGCTACTAACTGATTCTGAAACACAGCAACATCATGAGGATGTGATCCTGCAGTCAGACACAGCTAGTATTGTACATTATGTTGTGTGAAGAGCATAGAAACACTCTCTCTGAGCAGCATGACCACAACACTAATCACAAACCTTTCAACAACCCCAGACATAAAGAACCACCAGCTGCTCAGGTTACAAAGAAACCAGCCCAAAAGCAAAGCTTTTAATAAAGCACTGAACCTGACCCAGCATAGAGGTATCTAGAAGAAAAAACCCATCTACTTGCATAGCAACAACTGAGGAACATGGCCATGCATTAGAATGTACTGATGACCAGCATACAGAACTCAAAGATATGGCTTTCAATATAATACAATCACTGGAGACAAATCAACAGACAATACCCAAAATGGATACCAAATTCATGTATTTTAGAATAATGGAAATATGACATTTTAACAATCTCAGCACTTACTTGCCTACAAATCATTGCTACCTTCTGTCAAAATCAAGAAAACATACAAACACACATCTATCTGCTTCATACAGGCATCATCCAACAAACAGAAACATGGATTACTGACCACAGAAAGCTCTTTGTGCAGAGCTGATCGCCACTGATCAACTGCTTCCTACACGCTCGCTCGCTCTCTATGACTCTCGACTGGCAAGTAGATAATGCAGCAGGATTACCAGTGTCTCTCTTTCTCTCTCTCTCTCTAATACTGATTACTATTCAAGAGAGAGCAGCGGCAGCAGCTGAGAGATGCTCTCTCCACACTTCCAGGCATTTTATCAAACACACAACATACGGCTGCCGTAAGCTTTCACTCGCTCGCGCTCTGCAGGAAATCAGGACAGAGGGACAAGAGAGAACAAGGAAAAAACAAGATGAGAAAAGCAGGGGGCAGCAGGAAATACAACAGTTCTAACAATGGAACCAACACAAATTTGAGGAAGATTTTCTTAAAAAATATAAATAAATAAATAAAAAGAATGAATAAATAACTAGATGGAACATAATAGAAAGCAACACGGCAGCCGAGAGACACATTTTTTAGCCATTTTTAACTCTTGCATCTTTACAACTAAATAATTGCAACCTATCCTACAGTGGCCTACATTAGACATACAGTTTTTAAAAAATATATACATCTAGACACACATACACGATTTCAAATACATAGGCTAACTGTACAAAAAAAAAAAAAAAAAAAAACTGGGGTCAGCAAGTTTTGGTTGCATGAGGATACATTACAATGACCAAAGGGTGCATTAATCAAGTGAAAGTAAAAACTTTTCTTACAAAAGATAATGTTTCAAACAAATGCTGTTCTTTTGAGCTTGCTTTTCATCAAATAATTCTTTTTTTTAAAGCCTTTATAGCGTTTTCTGCCTTTATTGGGACAGGACAGTAGAGAGCTGAAAGGAAAGCATTGGGTGGAGAGAAAGGGGGTTGAGATCAGCAAAGGACCTTGAGGAGGGAATTGAACTTGGGTCGCCGTGAGCGCAGTTGCGCTGTACATTGGGACACTAACCATGAGGCCATTGGCGCAACCTCAAAGAATTCTGAAAGAAAATGTTTCCTAATTTCCATAAAAAAAATAATATAAGCAGCAAAACTGATCTCGAGATAAAAGACTCTTGATTTTACTTGAATGATTTCTCAAGAATCATGTGACACTGAAGGCAGTAATGGCTGCTGAAAATAATCATTAAAGGAATAAATTACACCTTAAAATATAATAACAGGGTCATCCGTTTAGGGCTGGGCGATAAGTAAAAAATATCTACATCTATATAACGTCTACTTAAGACCCATGTCCAACACGCAAAGTTAAAAAATGTGGAAATAATTAATTTGGTCTTAATTACTGTCATATTAAAAAAAAATAAAAAATCATAGTTCATGCTTTAGCTAACAGAAAACATTAGCTTTGCTGTTATGTTGGTGTTTCTGATCATTTCTGATAATCTGTGTTTGAAATTAATTTCATTTTGTGATGAGAACTATTAGGGAAAAATAATAAAACCCAATTTTAAGTTCCTCATGGTCAAGTTGGACATTCTGGTTGAGATGGTAAGAATGAAAACTGCATGTTGCTGCCATATAGTAATATCTTGAATAAAATATGCCTATTTTCTGTTGTTTCTTTTTCTTTTTGGCATTATCACGCATGTAGACACATTTCATGACGGTAAGTTTAATTTTCTTTATTATAACAATTTAGTGACTTTTAGTCAAGCTATAACTTAGGGTATGTTATATTTATTATACACAACTAAAATCATGCAGGGAATTTTTTCCTTTCTGGTAGCCTAGTTTGGAGGTCTCTTTTGGCCTGTTTTTATAATGAAATAAAAATAACTGCTTTATTTAGAAGCAGGGTAATTTTAATTTCATATAGGCTTTAGAAATATAGGCTAGGTCTATTATAATGTGACAAAACTTTATAGTGTTATACAAAACTTTATAGTGCTATATCTTAGCTTAAACAATATACGGTATACACCGTTTTAAAAATCTGTAAAAAAAAAGAAAAAAAAAAGAAAAAAAAAAGGGCACTATGTGAGCTGTATAAATAGGCTGTGAAGGCTGGTTTTTCATCATTAAATGCTGTTTAAATTAATATTCAGAAACCCATGCGGTGCTACTATATCTTTTTTCTTTTTAACTTTTACTAAACTGCGGAACAAAAAAAAGATTCGGCCTATACCTCAAATAAGGATAGATGATATTGGAACACATCTACAAAATAATCACATAAACCAATGCACGCTGCCATTACAGTAGTCACAGAGCCGAACAACAGAAAAGTAAAATATAAACTGAAGTTACAAAAGGGATTCAGTCAAGACCAGTGAGGGATTTTCTTTTGTTCTTTGTAGAGTTGTTCCGATTCCGATACTAGTATCGGAAATGTCACCGATACCACAACAAATTCTGGCATTGGCGAGTACATGAACCCATATACCGATCCGATACCATTTTCTTAACAAGACCTAGTTATGACCGCTAGCTTTGCCTAACTGCTGCACAGTTCTTCTCTACTGCTCAGAATGCATTGCAAACACAGGAAGTTGTGCTGTGTTGCCACAAGCAACCCCTGTTTAGAGCAGCGAAGAAGAAATGAAAACGCGTTAGCAGCACTGATCTATATATGACTAGGGGTGCTCCGATCACGATCGGCCGATCGTTAATGCGCATCTCATCAGTAAAGCCGGTTCTCTAATCAGCGGTTAATTCCATCAGGTGCGTGATTTCACATAGAGCAGCTGTTACTACACAGAGCCGTTGTTAATAGAGAAGATGCACCAATAAACGCTGAAAATTAACGTGATTTGCGCATCTTCTCTATTAACAACGGCTCTGTGTAGTAACAGCTGCTCTATGTGAAATCACGCACCTGATGGAATTAACCGCTGATTAGATAACCGGCCTTACTGACGAGATGCGCATAACGATCGGCAGATCGTGATCGGAGCACCCCTATATATGACTGGATCGCTCATCGCGTTCTAAACTTCCAACAGACAGTGAAGCCACGTCTATATTATAGATCAGTGGTTGGCAGTATGTCCGCTGTTTAGCAGTATTTCAGAATGGACCAACCAGACAGTAAAACGGCGACTAAGGATGCCACAAGTACTGGCACTTCACTACCAAGTCGGTGCTGAAAATGTAAAAATGTGATGATACCAGCGTAGTAAACCGGTAGTAAGTTACCGACTTACGAGTGTATTTGGTACCCGCAGCTGCGTTCAGTCGCTTCCGTGTTAGTCTAAGTGCAGGGCTCCAGACTGTAGCTGAATATATACTAGTGTCTGTGAATATTAAACTGCAAAACACTATTTAAATATTACTCCTGCAAATTCTACATCTCTGTGGGTAACGGGCACAGATGTGCGGGAGCTCGCTGTTTTGTAGTCTCTGCCGTGTGTCACTATATGAGGTCACGAACGCATAAACCATCACTTCATAAGAATTTACCGTTTCATTTGAGAAAACTGTCATTTCATAAACACAGACACTCAAAGATCTTCATGGCAACCCATCAAAATAAATGTTCAGTTTAACGAGTAAATTGACAATATATTAAGCTACTGTTGCAGCCTTCAGTAGATTTAGCTATGTCTCTATGTAGTAATAATAATACGTCTCTATTAATAATAATAATAATTATGCCTAGACGGTTGCTTGTTTTTTTACTTTTGTTGTAAAGAGATTATCTGATTAATATCATTTTTTTATATTCCTAGACTTATTTTTTGCAGTTTTTATACAGTTATATTGTAAAACTAAAATACCTTTTTTTAGTTTCAGTGTTAGATTTTTGGCTACATTCGAAGTTCTTTTTCACTTATGAAAATAAATAATATTACTGTCAAATTCATGTCAGATAATAAAAATACTGTAATAAATACAGTAGTTCACCATGTATGTGTTCATGTTTTAAGGGATAAGTCTGAAGCACACCATAAAATTATTCTAGCAATTTACACAGGACTAGTATATACAGCTATATATAATGATACACACCAAGGTATCGAATCAGTACTCCGTATCGGCCGATACCCTGAGCACAGGTATTGGAATCAGTATCAGGAAGAGAAAAAGGGTATCAGAACATCTCTAGTTCATGTATAGAGGTGGCTTTTGTGCATGCAGACGTGAGTTCTATTTCATCTTCTTGCAGTTGAGTCTTTTGAAATAACAATAAATGCACATACAGGAATCAAGAAGCAGAATTTTAGATATTTAATTTTGTAACAAGTAATTTGATTCCAGACCTTACGCATCTGATCTGATTTGCAAAATTGGAATAGCTTTTAGATTCCCAGCCCTCCTACTAAATTGTTTCATTCTTGCATGCAAAAACACCTGTATGGTGACTATGGTGCCATGTTAAATATTTTTTGCGACTTACTAGGTTTATCATTCGTCATTTTTTTCCCCAATAATGTTGATAATCTTCTGTTACCTGACTGCTGACATTAATATCGCGATACTTATGAGATATCATCGATATGTGATAATAGTCATATCACCCAGCCTTACATCGGATGCAAAATGCACTTTTATACATAAAATGTGTGTTGGCAGTGTGTGTAAATAACCACCCTATAATGATATAAGTTCACCTAGTCTTTTTTGTTTTTAATCTACTAGAATCAAAATCAAATCAAAACAAAGCTTCTTTTCTGTGTGACGTCACACAGACGCAGGCCCTCCCACCAGTTGATTGACAGTAGCGTTTCAGCAGACTGGATTGGTGTCTTATCTTAGACCCACCCTGAGTGAACGGTCATAAGTTTGAATCGTTTCAACACCAGAGCAGATTTAGCCAAGAATGTCTCCTAAGCGATTGAGGCATGTTGTTTTTGGATGTAATGCATAACGCATCAGTAATCGTTTGCTCCCGACATCTGAGCCTCTGAAGACGCAGTCCATTATGTTTGTTAGTGAAGGGAATGCGCCCCTGATCTACCTAAATGTATCTTTGTTTGCGCGGATGATTCGTGATCTAGCGTCACCTACTGAAGAAGTTAGTATACTTTTTAAAATTATTATTATTAATCTCTGCAAATTGCCTTTCCTAATAACATGCTAGTTAGCAAGTTAAACGATGAATGCGGTTAAAGTTTACCATCTCTCAGAGAGCGACTCGAAAGAGAGGGGCAGGGTGAGCAGAGCTCATTTGCATTTAAAGCAGCATGCAAGAAAATGGCTTACTGTGTTGTTTTACTCTACCACTGAAAAATATTTGAGAGGTATTAGAGTATTTAATAAATATGAGAAGTATGTTATAGACTTCATTAAGACCCTAAAAAAATCATATCAACTTGTGGAAAATAAGCATCCGATAGCCCCTTTAAAATAATTATTTTAATTTGTAAAAAGATTTCACAATATTGGTTTAGATACATTTTATTTTGAACAATATGTATTATTGGTGAGTATAAGAGACTTTCTAAAAACAAATACATAAAATTTGAACCATAGTGAATACCACAGTTTTTATATGGATAATGGACATAATAGTACAGAGCTCCTATCAGCTGGAAAGGTGGAAATATATAAAAAAATATATTAAGCTTAATATCAACTGGCATTAATGAATAGCTTGAAACAAACACTAAAACAAGAAGACAGGTATATCACATATATCTTAATGCAACTGTGTCTGAGCAAAAAATTGAAATCCCAAAAATGAATATGCATAAATATAATACACAATCCAATTTTCTTAAAGAATGTCACTGCAAATAAACAAAGTATGGTGTTTTTACAACATTTATGACATGTAACGCAACAGATACGTTGCTTTAGAATGCAGATGTAATAGCAAGATCACCTCTTGTTGTTTCCTATTGCAGACAATTACCAGAGGGTTATGTTCGAGGAGTGTAGGGTTGTATGAGAGATATTCACAGAATGCATGGAGAGTAAAGAGAGCAGTGCTGCCTGCCCTCAGAGTTGCCGGTGAGCATTCAGCTGCCTGACAACGAGCCCCAGCCAGCACTTCCCCAAAGCAGAGGGAGGACGTGCTGCACGTGCAGTTCTTGCGACTTATTAACACTCACTCACTCCCTAAGGCTCACAATATACTGAACAGTAAAGGATGGTTGAGGATGTCAAATGCACTGCATTTACACACATTCAACCTCTGCCGTTTCATAAGAACCACCCACTCAAGAATAGACTATCTGACTGACGAATAAAACGACCATTCACAGACTATTTTACGTAGTTTATGTACAGCTGAGGATCTGATGCTATACACATCATGAACATAAAATCAGTAAGCACACTGGTGCTCAAGACCAGTGAACAAGAATAGATGAGAGAGGTTTGGAATAAGGGAAACATTTTCAAAAAGAAGGGGAAGAAAATAAGCTCAAAAATCTAATTATCTGCTCAGAGGTTGTCTTTCCTTTAGCCCAGATGGCTACTCAGCATGCACACACTCACATTAGAAGAGCATGTAGAGATGTTAAAAATCACAGTCTCCCCTGCCCTCAACAATAGGAGAGAGAGAGATTCATAAAAGAACAGTAAAGTAGATCAAAAAAAACAAAAAAAAAACACTCAAAAAGCAATAAAATATAAGAGAGTAAAAAGACTATACCAGTGTATTTACTGACAATACTTTAAAGCTGAACAAAATCACTTGACAGAGGTCAAGAATCAATGACCTACAAAACAGTTACCATTTGCCAAAAACATCCTGCAGCACCGTAATCCCTGACCAGAGTAGAAGAAAAAAAAAAGTATGGAGGAGCTAATTCTAAGCCTGCTAATCAACCTACTACATACAAACAAAAAACACTTTTCTACAATACTGAAATGCACAAATAAATGTTAAATGAATACACTTATCAACAAGCTAAATTAAACATAGCATCATGGCATGTTAACAATTAGTCATATTTTATTTTTTTATTTTAAAGTCATATTTAAACTGCTGTCAGGAACATGTAAAAGCTTATAAACTCAATCATTTGCATAAGTAGGGCTGCATGATTAATCGAAATTAAATTGCAAAGGCAATAAATGGCAATTAGTCAGAAGCTGCGATGGTCATGTGTGTTTTTCAGAGAAGGCCGGTTCTGTAATCAGTAGTAAATCGGCCAGAGGACACTTGTGCAGAAACACGAAATATACCCCAAAGTAATAAATCCAGGAAATGCCTATGGCTTCAGCTGAATAAAAACAAGATATTACTGCTTTCAATGATTCACCGTGACTAATAAACACACGATTATGACAATCAGGGCTGAGCAATTAAACGCATTCGACTGTCATGCACATCTCGTCAGTAAAGCCAGTCATGATTAGTAGTAAATCACTATCACCTGCTTTCAGTTTAAGCGGCATTCACTACACAGAGCTGTAGTTCACTGACAAATAGGTAAAATCGTGTTCATGATCACAGATTAAATCACATTTGATTATGAACGCGATATCACCTATGCCGCGTTTCCACCGAAATTACCCGGAACATTTGTACCAGGAACTTTTTTTCCCAGGAACTTTTTTCCCCCCAGACCTGTTGCTTTCTGCGTTTCCACCACGATGTAAAGTACCGGGTAGATTAGGCAAATAGACTGGTGACGTAGGTCTGCGCGTTTCTCAATACAAAGTACCGCTGATTTAAAAAAAAAAAAAAAAGGTACGCTGATTTTGGACGTGCATCATCCGTAGTTAGTTCTGACTTCGTGCATTCTACTGGGGAGTGTGATGTCAGCGACGACACTGAATCCTGTAATTTTCCTCTCTGTATATTTACAATAAAACGAAATAGGATATAAAATACCACTGCCTCCTTTGGTTTTCATTTAAGCATAATAACAGCTGCGGAAATGTACTTAGTTCAGGGATATGTGTATATGCAGCCATTACAATGAAACGAAATATTATATTTATAATATTATATTATAATATTTTATTTTCATTTTAACATATAGATAAATTGAATACAGACCAAAGAAAACCTGTTAGATTTACCCCGCAGCTGAATTATGTTATGTTTAACCACTAAAGAGACATCAGAGCCAGCGGCACATATCAGAAGATCTGTCCGAGAGGAGGCTGCTCTCTGCGGATGCATGAGGACTGAGCTCCCGCTGATCGAGTGGAGTTCACCGTCTACGAGATCGGCGGAACACATTTTTAAATAGGCGCTGTCTTTATAAATAAACCATAGATTTGAGTTTTAAACAACTACATTCTCGCCTGAAATACTTTTAAAATTACATTTCATGACACAATAACAGTAATATTTGAAAATGATCCAAATAAATGGTGTTTGAACTCAACCAATGCTGCGTGAACTCAGATCGCTTTGGCTACTGTTATTTCCCCCTCAGTATATTTACAATAAAACTAAATAGGATATAAAATACCACTGCCTCCTTTCGTTTTCATTTAAACATAATAACAGCTGCAGAAATGTACTTAATTCAGGGATACGTGTAATGTTATGTACAGCCATGGCAATGAAACGAAATATTATATAGACTTGCCTTTATTTTCATTTTAACATATAGATAAATTGAATACAGACCAAAGAAAACCTGTTAGATTTACCCCGCAGCTTAATTATATTTTATGTTTAACCACTGAAGAGACATCAGAGCCAGCGGCACATATCAGAAGATCTATCCGAGATGAGGCTGCTCTCTGCGGATACATGAGGACTGAGCTCCCGCTGATCGAGTGGAGCTTACCATCTCTGAGATCGGCGAAACACATTTTTAAATAGGCACTGTCTTTATAAATAAACCACAGATTTGAGTTTTAAACAACTACATTCTCGCCTGAAATACTTTTAAAATTACATTTCATGACACAATAAGAGTAATATTTTGAAAATGTTGATTCGAATAAATGGTGGTTGAACTCAACCAATGCTGCGTGAACTCAACCAATCAGAATGTTTAGCGCCAAAGTCCCGCCCCCGAAAGTTCCGGAACTCTGAAAAAGTACCACCTCGCCAGCAGGGACTTTGAGGGGCATTTTTTTACCCGGAACTTTATTTAGTTCCTGGTTCCTGCGGTGGAAACACACCAAGTACCAGGCCAAAGTCCCTAGTTCCTGGGTAAAGTTCCTGCGGTGGAAACGCGGCTCTAGTTTGTCAGTGAACTACAGCTCTGTGAAGTGAATGCCACTCAATCTGAAAGCAGGTGATGAAGATTTACTACAAATCACAGGACCGGCTTTACGGAGGAGATCTAACAATGACAATCTAATGTGATTAACTGCACAGCCCTAACAACAATATGGTTTATCGGAGTATATAATAATGCAATGCTAATCGACATAACCTTTTACACTGCTTAGAATAATATGAAATGTGTTGCATGCTTTATTCTGTGTAAGAAGCCACATCATCTTACAGAAAGATTTATTTCAAACATTACTGATGATGCTGTACATCAATCCCACAAACTCATTTAACCTGTCCAAAACCAAATGAGTAAAAGGAAATCTGTACCGTATGAACTGTCGTCAAGTTGCTGCGTGAGTGTTAAAATGCCCTCCACAATTTCACAGATTACCTTCATTTTTCAAAACATTCCGCAAAATTGTCTATTAATAATTGCTTATTACCGTCGACTGTGAGTGACGTCACTTCCCAATGCAAACACCCCCAATAAAATGGCCCCACCCCTGTCACTTGATTGACAGGTTTCCATGTAGACGTCGGAAAATCAAATGCAAAAGGAATTGCGATTCCATTTGAGTTTGGGCAGTTTACATGCGCTGTGCAGAGTGAAAAAGCAAATGTGGTAATTAATATTGCCATGTAAATATGACATGCTCATATATATATATTAGCAGAAAGTTGAAAAATGTTGCATTTACTTCACACAAGTAAAGCGCCATTATCCCCTTATTGCCATGGGAACCTTATGAAGTGACATAATTACGTGACGTGAACATCATCTGCAAACCCCTGCCGTGAAACCAGGGTGAAACTTGAAATGCGCAAATTATTCTTATTTGCCAACAAAAATAAGCGCAAAAAAACGCGCGAAGCAGTTTCCCGATTTGTTACATGATAGTGGAGCCAAACTATATTGCGAGAACTTGCGAAAACTGCGGTTTGATGAAATAGAGAAAAAAAGGTGATTCCCCCAACACCCCCTTCTCACTAGGCTACTAACACTGTTGGTATGTAGTTTCATTCAGAAGTTGATGCAACTTTACAGTTGTAAGATTGCACTTTTTTGTTACAGAACAGTTCCAAAAACGTACAGTTGTAATTATATTAGTAGTATGTAAAATAATTTACGTTGCAGTAAGAGATTACAACTTAAATATTCTGTGATTAAGTATGCTCGCTTTTGGGGAAATCACCTTTTTTTTTTTTTTCATCAAACCGCAGTTTTTGCACATTCATGCAATTTCATTGCATAAAATTGCAAAAATATCCTGCATATTCCATAGCATTTTTTAAGAAAACGTGCTGCAAAATCAAGGATCTTTGCCCGCAACAATCACAAAAAAAATCCATTTTTCTGGAGGGACTGATTAATCTAACAGCGTGTCCCATGCTTTTTATTTCTCCCTCTCTCTCTCTCACACACACACACACTCATATGTAGTTTACAGGGACTCTCCATAGACGTAATGGTTTTCTATACTGTACAAACTGTATATTCTATCCCCATACACTACCTCTATCCATCACAGAAAAAATGCATGTTTAAAATTTCAGTGAAACACTGTTTAGTTTTTTTTTTAAGCTTTTTTGTTTACGAGGGCACAGGAAGTGTCCTCATAAACCATGTTTACACTGTAATAACCATGTCATTATAGATTCCATTTGAAAAAAAAAAAAGTTTCATTTATGAACGCGATTTTTGTGTAACTTGTCGGTGAACTACAGCTCCATGTAGTAAATGCTGCTTTATCTGAAAGCATGTGATGGAGATTTACTACTAATCACAGAAGTGGCTTAACTAAAAAACGTCCATGACAACCGCATTAAATTAATTGTGCAAGCCAAATTTTAAGTATTACCACTATTTGGCGAAACAGAAAAAAAATCTGCCCACAGAAAAGACACCTTTAATGTATAACCAGGTTAATTTAGAGGTATCAATTGCTAAAAAGGCAAACTATAAAAGGTGTGCTTCAAATAAGACATATAATGCGGCCTGCTGTTTCAAATGGAAAACAATATTCTCCAATACAATCCTTGACAAATGAACTGATGACAATGCCAGCAGTCTGGACTAACCTACTGACACCAGCATAACAATATTTAATAATAAACACGTTTCAAAAGCGAATGTGTTTTAGGGCCCACGCATCGATGGTCTGAGGACACCATCGATGTGTGGGCCCTAAAACACATTCAGAAGACCAGTGTCTTGTATTAAGGCTTATTTAACCAACAAGCTTGTTAGTAAATACATTACAGAGCATGCAGCTACTGTAGCAATGCCAAGGTTTTTAGTTCAAGGGTTGTATTCCCAGGGAATGGACAATTAAAAAACATAATGCTAGAATGAAATGCTAGTCACATGCCAAAAGCACAAATTTTTAAATGTAATGTAGAGAAGGAGACTTAGCCATTAAAAGACATACCTTGAGGCTCGACTCATAGTCTGTGTTGACTTTAAACATCAGGCCAAGTCGCAGATGGATCTCCTTGACTCTTGAGAAACTAGGGTCAATGTAAAGCACCTCCTGAAATGCCTTAATCGCCCTGTGGAAGAAAAGAAACAACAACAAATCTTAAGGAAGAGACATACTCATTTATAGATACAATGTGATTAATAAATAAATATCATGTGCTTCCTGTGGCACATGTGCTTCAAAAGGAAAAGCAGAAGCATTATTGCAATGGAAATACTAATGAAACTCGTGCTGCATGGTTGACTCTGTTGTAACCCATCTATTTATATTCCATATATGCATGACATTCAAATTTATAACCGATAACAGAGTGCCACACACACAGTGGACTATTACACTTGATCTCCACCTCTAACGGAGATTGCAACACATGGTCGGCTCACAGCAGTGGGTTTTGCTTGCTTATACAATGTTCACTCAGACAAACAGAGGGTGTTTTTGCTGAGTCACAGCCCAATGAACTCAATGACCCCGATCCCCCTCCTATCCCCTCCCTTCCAAACAGTCTTTTCTGCTTTTCTGCAGAGCACTGCAGTGTGTGAGAGCTCTGCATGACAGAACGTAATGCTTTAGCATCATTTCTTCATTCCCTGTAAATCACATCACTCTCACAAGAGCTAACGCTATATGACATTTTAGAAAAGGAAATTGAAAAGATCAATAAATAGGCAAATGTACACAATCAATTAGCATGGTGACTGGCATTATAATTAAATCTTTCTTGTGAATTTTGAAGGGAAACCCAAAAGATATTGTGACCATGAACTGTGAGTTTGTTCTCATGACTTAATTTGTTCCCTCATTTTAGTTAAATCATAGGTTAACAAGGGAAAAAATTAAACATGAACCGTAGCCACAAACTTATTATCATAGTATTGAATTAACAAGCTGATTGAACTAATACATTTTTTTATCTCTATTTTTTCAGCAGGAAACAGGAGTATTTCACATGTGCCAGTATTCAGTTTCTCTTTCCCGGCAGCTCAACATCCAATAAATGTTTCACTCGTGCTGAAAATATTATTTGCTTTTCTGCCCATTTTTAAATGGTGTGTGAGTTGCTGTGGAATATTAGGAGAAAACATGAAGATATGAGACAAGAGATGGGCTCCAACCTGTTCCCAATATTTGATGTTCAAGGACTTTGTATTGTTTCTATTTTAATGTACGTTTAAAGTTTAGATCCCATTAAAAGCATAATTTGTACATTGTGAATTATTTGTACAAAAGATCCAGCCCCCTCACAGTTTCTCACAGCCCTAATGACTTGCTTGCTTTGCGTCTGCTGCATGCATTTTGCACATAAGCCACAACCCCAAAGCTATGCACCGTGCTTAATAGACCTTCAATTAGTTTTAGCCAAGGCTCGACATTAAACTTTGAAATGTGCTTGTGCTTTGGACAAGTAAATCAGTTATTCACTTGTCAGAGTAAAAAATGATATTTATTCTGAAGCTATAGTCTCATCAGTGCTCTATCAGGTATTACTTTATTCAGCGATTTGTGATATTTGCCTTTAATTGATTGCTGTTAAACTTTAACTTTATGAAGAACATTATTTTCTTATTTTTGGTGTCATTCGAGTTCACATGCGATTTTTTTCAATCGTGTGGAAATGGTGTATGCTCGTAGCTCGTATCATGTGCGAGGAATTACGAGCAGAGCAGAGTGCCTTACGGGCACTTCCCGACCTCCCGATCATTTTTAAACATGTCTAAAAAGTCTGTGAGCTATCGGTTTGAATTAGTGACGTGCGCTGTTGAACGAGCCGATTTGTTGATCTGTCTGAAGTTGACCAATCACGAACTAGGAAAACCACAGAAGAAGAAAGACGAAGACTGCAGTGCCACGGTGAGTGTGGACTATTGAACCATGATAATAAACTAGTGTTGCACGGTGCACCGATACTTCAAAAGTATCGCAATTCTTGGAAATTAAAAACGTCACGATACCTAAATGTATTAGTATCGATACTTCAAAGAATGACTGCGTTCCAGATTTGTTAGAGACGTATTTCATGTTAGTGTGTGCAACGCACGCTTCCAGTGCCTCCTTATGTACGTCTGTGTTGCAAGCAAAGAAGCACTACTGCCTGTATTAGTGGCTTTACTAACATGTGTGGATAATCGCATTAAATAGTTTAAATAAGTTGTTGATATGAACAAAGCACGAGGTTTTCTTGCATAAATAACATTTTCATCGTTTGGTCAAGAGAGTTCATATATAATATTCACATTAATCTGGGATTAAACGTGGAGTTCTGTTCTGTATGCTAAATATGAAAACGAGCGTATCTGCACAGCACCTATAACTGCTGATTGCTGATCGAGATTTACATGCTTGGCTCACTGACCCTGTACACTCATTCATCAGTTCATTCAACTCATTCACGCATGAGAAGATCTCTCGATCTCATTCAGTGAAGGGCGGATTCGTTCACTACATTCATCAAATCACATGCTCCGTCACATCTTGAGTAACTCTTTGACAGTATGAAACAGTTCAAAGAGCTGTTCACGAGCTGCACATGCGCTGCTAATAGTGCCGCGCTCGCGCGCTGCTGTGGAGGGAGGAGCTTCAGTGAACGAGAAATATGAGTCTAGTAGCAACGTATCTTATGTGATGTCCCCGATGCGCCGGTCGGGGTGGGTAAAGAAATGTTACTTTATTTGCGGGCTGGGGCGGGCCAAATTATTTCATAAACGCGGGACCCGCGGGTTAAAAAAAAAAAACGACCCGCACATCACTAGGCTGCACGTGCGAACACAAGTGATACTGTGGCTGCCAGTCCATGACTGGTAGAAAAAGATGACGCTCAATAAATATGACGCTCATTAAAGCTCACTGGAGTTTTCTCCTCTGAAAGAAAAGGTTGCACAACTGACAGAATAAGTTACAATATCTGAGATATTGCTGCTAAATTTTATTTGCTTTTTTTTTTTACTTGAATGCCATTGCTTAAATTTATATTATTTATCTTTTGACATTTAATCTTCTGAGTTCAGAAACATTGTTTAATATAATTGCTATTCATATTTTTTATTCAAAGTTCAGAATCAAGATAAATTAATTACTCTTATGTTTCTTATGATAACTTAGATAATGCTACTAAATGTATTTTTTCTTTAACTTGAATGTCATTGCTCTATTTTATTTTTTATATTTTGATATTTCATATTTTGTTCAAATGTTTAATATATCTGCTGGTCATATGTTCATTTATTAGTGTGTTACATGATTAGAATGTTGTCCCAGTTGTAAAATAAAGCACATCAATGATATTTGAGAATGCATTTTCCCTTTACAGGAAAAGTATCGGAAAAGTATCGAATTCTTGACTAGGTATCGGTATCAAAACAATCATTTTGGTATCGTGACAACACCATAATAAACTCACTGAACTCTGACTGGAACAGCTAGCGCTGTATGAGGTTTCTAGCAGTTTCTAACAGTTTCTACCCTGGTTATTTTGTGTTATTAAAATTTTAACTAGGCAAGCAGGAGAACTGATCTGCTAAAAAGACTGGAAGCCAGTAAACTAAATATCATAAATTACATGTAGTCCAAATCCCATGCCACAACCAACCCAGCATGTAACCACATAGCTAATCATAAAACAGCTGTTTTTTTTCCATTTCAAGACTCCACAAATAGAAAATTGAAAGGCAAATAAGATTACTTAAACCACAAACTTTAGGTTTATAAACAAAATCTGGCTAGATTATCTTCTAGTACCAAGTACCACAAATAATTGACATAACTGCCTGGCTATAGGCTACATCTTTTAGTCTGTCAACCTTGCTGGCATTGAAGATCCCTGAATTACAGCGATTAGCAAGTGAGTGAACAAGAACAAAAAAACAAAACAAAAAAACAGAATGAAAATGAGAGAGAAAAAAATGGGAAGCAGCTCATCTCAGTTTCCTTTTTGGGAACTGAAAGGCAGAGAAAGATTACCTCATCATTTACTAGCAAGCAAGAATCCATGACTGGGTCACATGCTCTAGTCACTAGTCTCTGCACACTGAAATTAATGATCGAAGTCCAGAAAAGTCTTAGTATAGGCTGATACTCTTATTATTTTTTTTTTTTTATCAATGTAGAATTTCTATAATCTCACTCTTTTGTGTGTTTAACACAACTAAATATAGACAATAAAAAGAAAAATCTATGACAAAAATACTGTTATAAACTAGGTTAGTGGATAATTTAGCAAACAAAGTTATACTAGAAAAACTATAAGTGCACAATTTTTTATAAAATCTAAACATTTAGTGAAATAACTATTTAGTGGGGACTGGGGAACAAATAAAAGCGAATAAGTATGGGAATTATTTTCGTAAACATTTTACACATTGCTCTTTGTATTGTTTTAAAATAATTAATTAAAACAAATATAGTGTGTGTGTGTGTGTGTGTGTGTGTGTTTGTGTGTTTGTGTGTATGTATATATATATATATATATATATATATATATATATATATATATATATATATATATACACACATACATACATACACACATACATAGGACAGAACAAGAACTGCTATAAATAATCTTTCATTGCGCAAAAGTATTATAATACAAAAAGCTCCTATACAGAGCAGCACAAAGCGCTTATGTGCATCCTATGTGCAGAATGATGCGCTTGAAGCAATATTTCAATCACAGTCGTGTTACAGCATGCAGCGCTATGCATAGAGAAATTCAAAGCACAAAGGGAAGATATATTAATGCAGAGTTTATTAAACCTGTGTGATAGTTTATTGAGCCTTTTCTTTTAACAGTTTTAAATTTCAGTTATAGTGCGCTCTTGAAGAGAGTATCATCGTGTTGACTGTCGTAACCGAATGTGACCCACAGTTTGAATTCTGAATGATGACAGACAGACCCAGCGGGGAGAAGAGTTTAAGTGAACTTGAATTTAACAACTTAAATAATCATCTGTAACTCACATTAAACATTGGAATGGCTTAAAAACACCTGGACTTAAGACTTTATGGTGCTTTATAATGTTTCTGTGCTTTTGTGGGACTTAACAATAACATACAATAAAGCACAATATCGTATTTGGATCGGTCTCATCTGACCAATACCCGATTCGACAGAAAATGCCAGTATCGAAGCTGATACTGATACGAAGTATTGAATTGATGATTCCCTAGTTACGATCAACAGGATAACTTGACCTACAAGACAAAAGTGGTTTAGACTTTCAATGAGTAATTGAGTCAAGGACCTGAAAGCTACATGTGACCAAAAAAATAAAAAAAATAAAACACACAACGGAACATAATGCTCCAGATTCAAAAATAGTTGTGGTGTGTGCAAAGCGAAATTAATATTTGCATTGCATTCTAGATTAATCACAGAATTTTTTTCATGTCACTTGTGTAAATATAAACATTACATAATGCTCTCCTCCATTTTCTGATATAACCGGACATGTCAATAAGCTCTTCCCTGATTGGCTTGCATGACAACGTGTCACATGAATTTTCTGCTCAAGCTGAAATGTTTTAACTTACGAGGAAGACACATAAGGTGCATATTGCACATTTGTGGAAACTGCGATCCTTGCCGCAAATTCATGTCTTTGCATCAGGGATGGTAAGATTCACTGGTTCGCATTGGTGCATAGGCATAAAAGTTAACAACGCAATACATCGGTTTAAAAAAGTTTGCATAATCTCCAGAGGCAAGCCTCCGTTACACCTACTTAACATCCATTTTCGCATTTTTCTTGTGCTAATTGAAACACATCACATGACCGCTCGTTTACCTTGCAAGAACGATTAGCGATATGGCGTAGCTTGTCAGCTTGTCAGCTTGTCAGTCTATTAAATGGCACTCCAATTACAAGCAGGTGATGGCTATTTTAGCGGTGATCAAGGAAGCAGCTTTACTGATTAGATGCGCATGATCATATCGTTAGATATATCGCCCAGCCCTACCGGAGCGCAAACCCGAGCCCATGTACAATGATATAAATTAAGCCCGAACCAGACCGAACACGTCGGGTTCCATCGGGTCCCGTCGGGTCCGGGCAAAGATCTTCAGCTCTAGTCCCTAGCAGTAGAAAACGCAGCTAAAGTGACCAATAACATTCTCCTCTCTAAACAGGTTCTTAAGTGTGTTCTCTCATCTCCACTGCTGCTAAATGAATATAACGTATCACATCACTAAAGGAGACCATGGCATGTCCTGAGAGAAGCATAATATAGATTAAAATGTCTATCTTAACTAGGGATGTCCATGGTTAACCGGTTAACCGATTAACCGTTAAAAATTGCGTAACCGAGTGAAACATTTTGCTCGGTTAAGTGACGTCAATGGCGTGCATTGAATTTAGTTGTAATACATTTTTGCACCGCCAGAGCGCTCCCAGACATTTGTAATGTCCACAAGAAGAAGTCATTTTTCTAATATGAAGCGGGCAAAAAAAAGTACAGCGTTGGAGCACTTTAAAATTGAGAGTGACGGGGCAAAATGCAAGTATTGCAATACAGTGCTTAGACATACTTCAAGTACAACCTCGTTGTTGTAATCTCAACAGCCAACACCCGGGCATCATTAGGCCGGTCAGGACTCACTGGATGCGTGGCGATGAGCGAAAGCATCTCAGCTGCGTGGTGTGTCTGTTTTTAATTCGGCTCCCATGTTAACAGGTTAGAGCTTGCCGACTGCCTGCGTGAGACGCGCGGCTCAGGCGCGGCTCGACGCGTGCATGCTAGAAATAGAACTGACGCCTTGTTGGAAGCGTTTCCAGGCAAAATATAATAGGAAAATATGTTTATATGTCCTTTATTTATAACATAGCCAAAGGTCGGTGTATATTTGCTTTATACATTTTAGGCTTCTTCTCAAATACAGATTGTGTTAGTGGGCGGGATTATTAGGTAGTTTTAATAGGACAATTTGACCGGAGAGATTAAATTTTGTCGGACATTTCTTTTTTTTCTTTTTTTGGCCAATGTCTGGAAATTACCGGACAACGGAAACCCTGGCGCACACTATGGTTAACCGATTATTAACCGCTAAGGGCCTCGGTTAACGGTTAATGAAAAACTTGAAAACGTGCAGCCCTAATCTTAACCAAAGAAATAAAAGTGAACTATTTGTATCTGTCACATATTGAATTGCATAGCATCATATTTTTTCCAATTGCATTGAAATGTATTGTGTTGTATCCAATTGAAATCGGATCGCACTGCATCGTAATGGGGTGAATTGGATCGCACCATCGCAACGCATCAGTTGCTGCTTCATACGTATCTTTAATGTATCGTATCATTGGCTATGCATCAAGATGCATATTGCATCAGCCTCAGTTATGAAGATGCACATCCCTACTTTGCATTGACATTGTATGTAATCTACACATGCAAATAATTAAATCTGCTTTTGGTGTGCACACTATATCAACAGCATCTGTGACATTGTACATCCCCACAGGTAAAAAAATGACACTTAAAATGCCTTTACTGTAATTTTTAACAAGGAAAGACAATTTCCAAGAAAAAAAATCAAATATACAGTTTCAAAAGTACAAAACTTAACTTCACAAAACTAAAAATCATATGCTTCAGTATGACACTATGTGATAGAATTGCTAACCAACCTTAACCTTGCCTGTGCAATGATAAATTATCCATTAGACACTTTTTACAAGGCGCAAACTGCCTACAGGCATTAGAGGAATAGCCATTTCATCCACTTAAACACTAAAAGGACCATTTACGAAGAATTTATTTAAAAGAAAAGAAAAAACATTTCATATAATAAGAGTACTAGTACTCCTACTAGCTTGTACTAGTACTAGCTAATACTAGTACTAGCTTTTCATTTGTGCTTTCAACCCCATCTACTGACAAATGCAGCATACTTTCCCATACCAACTGTTTAACGATGCAGATATTTCTAACAGCTATCAACATGTCATTCCTTTTTTACTGATAAACACATCTAACAGAGCATGTCTGAGGCATACCCTTACAAAACCAACATGGTATGCCTACCTTCTCTGTCCAGAATGGGCATCTGAGGGGGTGCGCTGTACTGCCCTAAGACAAGGAAAGAGGGGACCTCCAGTAGTAAATATCACAATTGCCAAATCAATAGCAATATCCTATAAAATTTATACGCTATAGATTAATATATAAAATTGACCTTAAAACACTATAGGGGAGGGGGAAAAAGTTGACTGATTCATGAATGAGGGAATGTGATGCTTTTCCCATAATTCTTTTATACCTGACCGCCATTCTGTGATGGTACAAAATTACCAACTGACAACAATATTGGTCTTTGGCAGATTTTGGCAGAATGTTAAAAGTAATCTAATGTAACCTGACTAGAGACAGTATAATCATATACATTTAAGTGAATCCTTATGGATCATCAATATTTTTTGGGGGGGACCTATATAAACTAGTAAAGACAACTAAACTGGCCAAAAACATGAGATGTAAAACACCTCATTCAATAATCAAATTAGAAAACATAAGTTTCCGTGACCCTTTAAAAATACTAACATTTGATAATTTTATATGAAAATTATCAAATTATGCAAAAAGCAACAAACAACAGAATATGAGGATTCACACGCTTTTCCTATCACTTCACGCACCTGCAGTGCTTCTGCGAGTGGAGAAAAACATAATAAAGCTAGGTTATATACAGGGGTGCACATCATTTTTTTCAGCCTAGTTCTCATAAGAGAACCAGGAGATTTGGTTTGGTCCTCACACTGCATATAGTGTGACCCATTAAATGCAACTATAAAAAATGAATATATAATAGTTATAATATTATTACACTATTTAATTTGTTTAAAAGAATAATAATAGTAAATAAACTAAATAATAGTGTGAGATAATATTATAAAAAATAAAAAGCAGTCTTAGTATTAAATACAAATGCATTTATTTTATAGTAAATAAACTTAATAATAAAATGCTAATATTTACTACTACTTTGTTTGTTTGCCTCTTTAAGAAGAATCACTTTATGTATTCCCCAATTTGGAAAAAACACCTAAAAATAAACAAAAGCGTTTTCATCATATTCAAACTTTAAATCAGCAGTCTTTTATTCCGGCGGGTTGCCGGCAAGTAAATATACGCGCTTCCGGATTAAAGAGTGTCAGTCACAGTTTTGTATTGTGCTTTGAAATGGGAAGCATAGCCTAAATTTATGCTTTCAGGTTGAAAATAAAACTTATATAGTACAGTAGGTGATCTAAAATGGTAATTGTGCATTAACAGCTGTCAATTTTTATTTTGGTCACGCATGCGGACCCGCTGACCACTTATGTGCACCCCTGGTTATATATACCGAATAAATAGGCCTATACAAGAAATATATTTTTTCTTGAATAAATGACAAAAATGAACGAAAAACGCAACATTTTGATTCATTTTTGTGCTGCGCGAAAGGAAACAGACGGCAAAAAAGCAGCATCCTATTTTTCTTTAGGCTTTTTTTATGCTCAAAGATTTGTTTTTATTGTGAATGTACACAGAAGGCAAACCGTTTACAATTTCGATTAACTATGACTAAAAGGAGAAGTTGCTTCGACTGTTAGAAAACAAAAAATCAAGAGATTGCCCTAGCGCCACATGCAAGCACAAAGTTAAGCTTTACTTTGACAATGCAGCCTGTTCATTATGATAATAAAGTACAGTCAGTCAAACATATGGGGGGGACACACTGTTCAGTTTAAATATATAATAAAATCTGTGGTGTTAAGTGTTATCACTATACCGCCATGATGTTATGCAAAACATTTTGTTTCAAGTGGATATTGGAAAGCGAGTGAAGTAGACTATAATAAATAACTTGGCATTCAAATACATCGCAAATAGGGAAACACGATTTTGTGTCGAATGAGAGACCCAACATTGGTTACAGTTTGTTCATTTTATCCTAAACTAATTTGTTTTTGAGTTGAAGTACTGAAATGAAATAACTTTTCCACGACATTCTAATTTATTGAGATGTAGCTGTAGTTGCCAGTTCCCCAGCAATGTTTTCTGCTTGCACTTTGCTGCTGTCGGCAGCACTGCCAAATAGCATTTTGGCTGTGTACTTGTAGAACGATGCAGAGAGACCAATGCAGAACCAGGAACACAAATAACCATGATCTGGGTAAATTATAACGGACCCAGTGAACTAAATTCAAATCACCTCTGGAGCGAAAGTTTGTGGATCATGTACAACTTGAAAGGCACTCTTACATCAGCCCACACACAACCTTAGACTACAGACAAAAAGAGAATGAAGAGCCCCTTAACTCTGAACCACACAGTGCATGCAGACATATATTTAACTGCCTCCATTTTGTGGTTTAATAGCATCTTGCAACAATAATTTTAATTCAATTAATTGCTTAGCCAAAGCCACCAAGAGATACGTTCTCCGAAACACTTCAGTTATTCATCGACAGAAAGTGGACCTAAATAATGCACATACTTTCTGCAGTCTTTAACAACAACAGCAAAGACTAAAAAAAATGATATAACAAAAAATACGAACAAGAGGAGAATAAAATACAGAATTTCTAATTAGTCTGTAAATTGAGAAAGCATCAACATCACACTTCACGTCATGAAAAATGCTATTAGGGATGATATTTCAACAATGTTATGTTACAGATGAAAAAAAGAAAAAGATACTAGATGGAATGCATGAGAAAACAAATGCATTATAGAACACAGTAACTGTGAACTTACCAGTGAAAAGCATTGTAATGGAAGTAAACCAAACCAAGGCCATATAAAAAGGCAGCATTCTGGAAAAAAATAAAGCTGAGTTAGAAACATAATAAGAAGAAACTATTCATTAATTCATCATAGTTTAATTAATCAGCAAAATGGCTTTCTAATAAAGGATGGCACCGTAAGCATGATTAAGGATAGTTTACCCTCTCAGCGGGTCTGACACATCTGCGCTCAGCAGGGGACAGAAACACCTGCGGCTAATGAGCATGTGTTAAACTAAAAAGGTGGCAAAAGTTTTCCATAAAAGGTTATATTTCCATAACGGAATGTGCAAGACAATATGGATCAATGAAACATTATCATGTGTGAACCTCTTATCTGTGCTCACAGAGGCCAAGCGTGACTAAAACTGAAAGCCACTGCGGCTTGTCTTCCCCACAAATGCACTTTCGTTAGATGATGAAACTATATGGTAATTTGGCAAAGTGAATAACTTAAGAATTAAACTAGAACTGGGCTACAAGGTCAAACAAATACAAACCCCAGTCACCATTTACATATAGACAGGGTGAGCTTCATGAAAGCCAGTATATGCAGCGCAAACCACAAAACTTGCAACCAATTTGTATTTTTTGTGAGTTTTCTACTTTAAAGCACTGGAAGAAAAGTAAAATAGCTTAAGCTAGACAATCAAAATATTATTACATGCTAGAATTATAAAAAAAAATCAATCTAAATAGTCAATCATAAAATGCAAAAAGGGCAAGAAGGTAGGATTATCCATGAATAACAATATATATTTAAAGGCTGTTGCAATTTAATCAGAGTAAACCTACAGGAAAAAGTATAGATAAAGCTAAGAAAGTTTTGCATTTATGGGACAGACATTGCATTCAAAGTACATTTTATCAGTTCATGCATTCCAATGCACTGAAATGACAAGCCTGTCACAATTTAGATGAATGTGACAGTTTCATCATCTTTCTCTATTCCAATGCAATCAGGAAGTCAACAATGACAGGGGCTTTCAACGACTGGCATGACAGTGCACGCTACTTATTTACAATCTAGAAAGGATGACTGTCTCACAAGACCTCGGACAGCAGTGTGAAGTCAGGACAGGCGTAGAATAAAACGTGCCAAAAAAGAACTGAATGCAAAGCATATGGTGCATCACTCTGACAGGTTGATGCTACTGCACACGGGCTGCTCATCACACCTGCACAAATCACACACAGCTGTCTGAGTGCTGAGACAGCACCCTTTTTAACCCCTTCAACGCAGGCACACATTTAGAACATGCCCTGACTCTGAGAACAAAAACTTAAATCGGGGGAAGGAAAAATACTAAGCTAAGCTAAGTACTAAGCTTTGAAAAAGGTATGAAATCTGCAACTTCCACAGCTGCGGTCTGCAATGTTTCCACTGGCAAATTTTCCATTCAGACGTCCAAACTAAACAGTGCCAATGCAAAACCGTAATTTATAGTACGAACGGTTAGAAACTACCTAATAGCTCACATAAGAACGTTTAGTCCATCTGTGCTGGAAATCAGTTTCTATAAGCCGTATGTGGAGGCTTAGCGCCTGGTAGGTAAGAGATGACACTTCTACAGTTGACAACCGTATCTAAAGTCAAATCACGTTGAAAGTTTACTCTGCTATGGAAAAGCCAAAGGCGTCACTCTTGCTCTAGGAGAGAACCCAGAACTGTCAGAGGACATTACTGACACTCCTACAGAATCTCATTTCACGTACAAAAACATTCTTACAGACAGCTACACCTAGCAAGACACATCAAACTGAACTGTTTTCACGAACAACAGACACCTGGAATTACATCTGTTACAGGTGATCCAAATGCAAGTAGCCATACTACAAATAGTCTACGGAGTCTTGTGCGTGCATTTGTTCAGTTCTTATTGTAATCATTATTGCTTTAAGTTAAGTTTAAGTTTAAAGCCCTTGTTTTGACGGAATGATTACGCCCCCTTTTGATACTGTCTGTGATGCATTAGAGCAGTGGTGCCCAATCCTGTTCCTGGAGATCTCAGTTCCAAACGATCAAAGTATTCCTGAAGATATTAATCGGCTGGTTCAGTTGTGTTTGATCAGGGTGGAGCTGATCTCTAGGAACTGGATTGGGCACCACTGCATTAGACAAATTAAATGTTACCACATGCATCTACAAATACCTCCAAAAGTGGGCCTGATCCTGTCACAATGAATTCCCAAAACACACCGGACACTGTTAACATCTGTATTTAACACTTCCTACACATTGGTAGTGTAAACTGTGCAAGCGCACAACCACTGAGAATCAAGCATCCATCACCTTCAGGTCTGGATTGGCTAATCGGGAGGACCAGGAGAATTCCTGTAGGGGCGGTCTGTTGTCCTAGACTGCCTACACTGACAGCAGCCCCGACCCTGCTCTTTTTGTTTATTATATTCTCACAGGCCCACTCGCAGGGTTGCCAGCCGTTCCGTATAATACGGTATCGTCTCGTATAAAATCTATAGCCTATAGAATGCAGTCTGTCCCATATTTGCAAGCAATCAATCCTCTGTCGTCTGCTCCCGTTTCGCAGCGAGCGGGACTCATGCTAACGGCAATTCCATTTCACTATACGCATTTTGAATTTGCCAAATCAGTTTGGGAATGCAAAAAACCTATTGATCATGGGCCAATATCCAATCAAAACACTCAATCTACCAGAGGGAAGATGCCTCTCACTTTTGTAAGTCAATTCTGTTGAATGGAGAAAACATAATAGGCTAAATCAACTTCTAGCCAATTGGAAAAGTACAAATCCAAGGACCAGAAGTAGCCCACATTCTTCAAGTTTTCTTTGAGTGAAAAATATACATTTTCATTCATTCATAGGCTATATGGTTGAAATAAAATTTTAGTTCAAAAATGTAAGTGTCATTCAAAAAAAATGCTTTATTGACTGATGTTTAGTTGTTATGCTTTTAACATTTCAATGCCATTTGTATGTATGCACTTTCAGAGTATTTGCAGTATGCAGAGACTATTCTGTAATGGCACAATTTACTCAGGCCGATTTAGTTTTTTTGACAAAATTATTTTTAGAATAATTGTATGTAAAAAGTTTAAACAAAAAAAAATATGATTATTTCTGAGAACTTTTTAGGCACACATTATGGTATACTACAAAATATTTTGAGCTTCCCTTTCTTATAAATAATCAAAACTGTCCCTTATTTTCCATTTCTGAAGTTAATTGGCAACCCTAATGATGACGTTATTATCTTCTGACTACTCCGACAGAGGCACCTTTCTAAAAAAATAATAATAATAATAATAATTGTCGGTTGATGAAGATATGCAAGCAAAAATACAATGATTTAAGGCTGTAGGGAACAACAGTTCACTATTGCAGATGTAGGCCTATAATTACATTATTTAAATAAGCCTATAGTCAGTCATGAACTAAAGTGGGCCAGTCTAAGGTATGAAGCTCCAGGGCTGCAAATGAGTCCCACTCCGGCCCTGCTCACCTTCCAGTAGTCTGACTGTAAACTGTAGTATTTCTGGTATGCAGATAATGCTGAAAAGAAAACAAAAGAAACGTGTTAAGACTAATTGTGATATTTTCAATGACAATAAAAGAAATATTCCTTTAGTCAGAACTCACCTTTAGGATAATCTTCCAGTAAAAGGTTGAAGTGACCTAACTGGCAAAACACCTCTGGCTCCACTTTCCCTTCAGCTTTTAAGATGTAGACGTCATAGCAGCGAACAGCCTGAGAAGCAAACCGTAAATGTGAACAAAAGTCAGTAAGACCACCTGGAGAAATCAACCAGTTTGTCTTGAACTTGGTAAAACCTTTTCAAGGACAAACAAATTGTGACTGTTTTATAATTTTCTCAATCAACTACCATTTAATTCAATCAATCAATTACTATTGTCATATTTACCATAAAATACAGAGGTGAAGATAGATAATGCAAAGAGATATTCGTTTTTCTAATGTATAGAAATCATGTATCTCAGCACTCACCAAGCATTATGAAATTTTACCCTAAAGTCTGAATTCTAAAACTTTTTGCCTAATTAAACAGCAGCCATATGCTAAAAGTTTGGAGGTCAAATTTCCTTGAAATTAATACTTTCATTTAGCAAGGACACATTCAATTGACAAAAAGTGACAGCAAGGACTAGTACAACATCACGAACAATTTTTATTTCAAATAAATGTTGTTGTTTTAAACTTTCTATGCATCAGAAAATCCTGGGGGAAAAAATAGTTTTTCCACAATAATATTGAGAAGCTCAACGGTTTCGAGCACTGATTGTTATAACAAATGTATTTTCCATCAAATAAATTCAGCCCTTCTGAAAATAACAGACATAAAATAGACGCATTATATAAATCCTATACTGTAGTCTATATGTGGGAAATGAGTGCATTTTGAAAATTCAACATTAAAGTTCACTTACTTGCTTTATAAAACATGTTGCATGTTACATTTACATCTAACACAAGATAGACCATCTATCTTAACCACAAATTAAATGTGGCAAATGCCACACTAATGCACAATTAAAGATCTTTTTAACTGCTTTAGTAGAATGTTAGAGAGACTGAAGCAACACTCAAGTACTTCAGGACCCATCACTGTAACTATACTAAATGCAGCACCCAATATACAACTGGTAGACTTCTTTACTTGTACTGTCAGTACCCTTTAAAGCTCTGCTACACCTACAAGGTCACCCGAGTTGAACAGAACTGAAGGTCATAGAAAAGGTTAAACAACACTGGTTATGTCCCTTGACACAAGAAGTTCAGAACACTGAGGTTTTCATTCGGTTTTGTTGTCTATGCATTTTGGAATATTTAACTTGGTGTTTTAAACTGCTAAAACATGCATTAGGCAACAGAATATGAAATTTAAAAAGTTTAACATTCAGACTGACCAATGCAAACTTTCACATATTGAATAACTGATCCTTGTTTAGAAAAAAAAAATCTACTTTTTAAATAAGCGCCTTTTCATTTAAATAAAACACATACTGCAAAATATCTTGCATGAACATTTTCTCTTTAGACCATATCTAGGAACCAAAATAACTTCAGTACAGTCAGTGCTAAACCCATGAATACACGTTATAGTTAAACTAAAATGAAATGCTCATTTAACCGCAGTGTTCAAAGGTCTTTAAAGAGGTGCTGGCTGTATCTGGGACACTGAACATTTTGACAGACATGGCTAGCTTGTGGGAAGAGTAGCACAGCGGCAGACAGACAGTAAGCAGCGCAGCACAACAGCAATGAGCGCTCCGCTGAGGGATGCGCAGGTCTATTTCTAAATGAATCATCCCTTTCTTGTAAGAGCCACCACAGCTTCACAATGTCTGGCTCATTAAGCATTCCACCTGTCTATCTCTACTGCCTATAATTACTATTATAGTTAGCATTTTTTTGTATGAACAGTCACTATTTTTAAGACGCATCAATTATTTATGGCATTTCTTGTGGCAAATTGATGTCTATGAACAATAATTCTAAGCTATTCATATAATTGTTTTTCAGGATAGTTTTGTCTACAAGCTTACATTTATTCTTTAAATTAAAAAAAAACACTTCCCCAGGTACATGAACTTCTTAATCTTTTTCTTTATCACTTTACTACAGTTCAAATGTATTTATTTCATGGGTCCTACAATAGGACAATTATTTTTTAAAAACACAATTATATGCTTTCCTTATGTTATAAACAACGTAAGTAATAATAAAAACACATGTACCTTAAAAAATAATCAAGTGACAAAATATCCAGCGCTGACGTACTGCAACAAATGCTGCTTGCAAAGGCAACCTGACAAAGTCAACTTGCTCGGCCATAATGACAAACCCCTTCAGAAGTACTCGAATCTGCCAAATTAAATGTTAAACCTCACACAAGTTCTCGTAAATAAATTGATTACTGATTTACTGAACGCCTGGATGTTGAGATAAGACTGAAAAGAGCCCAGTTGCGTTCAAATGACTCCTCACATGCAATTACATTGGTTAGCATCATGCTACCCAGCTAATATGTAGCCTTTCTGCCTTGTAAACCACTGAGATCAGAGCTTTAACCTTCCCAGTTCATCTTGAAACACGAAAATAGCCTACAGTCTGGTCTAAGATCAGCAAAATAAGTTCAATAATTCACAACTTTGGCCTAACCGAGTATGAACAGCTCGGCTAACTTAGCTAAACTTAAACACTACTGAGATTGTTTATCACCATCATACGACAGATGCACCTTCTGGCTCAATTAAAAGATGAAACACGTTTCTTTAGATTTAAGATAATTCATTAAAACAAGCAACCTTAGACTGCTAAACTGATACTCAAACGGTGGCAAAAGAATAAAAACAACACCCTCAACTCTTCATTACAGAGCCGCACTGACGATGGGGTCATAACAGGCGAACATGGCTTTATACAAAATAGCTTTACTTAACAAAAATGAAGTCTGACTGCTGTTTACATGCTGTTTTCAAAACCGATTAATTTTTAAAATAATCACCGCAGAGCATCTACAGATCCCCATCACTGACATGCATTGTGCCAGTTTCAATTGCATAGCACTTTCCACGAAACTCAAAGCAGTTAAAATCATGAAGATTTAACTAATATATCCGTGCAGTCGTATTTAGCAGATTAGAGCTGGGTGACAATATAAGTTTAAATATACAACGATAAACAATCACTCAGATGACCTATTTATTGCTTTACGTGAGTGATTTGTGTATGCGGATGAAGTTGGACGGACTATATGCAACTTTTAATATATCATTTGAAGTATAGTACAATCTGAATTTAATACTGTGCGTCTTTTTGCATTTTATAGAAAGTATGCATCTGTTTACAGCATTATAAAAGTGTCACGCACACTACATTATTCTGTACAATGCAATAGTTGTTTCTGTGCATTATACTGACTGTATTGCAGCTGATTAATAAAGTATATATTTATGTCTACACAGACCTACTTGAGTGTCATTGCATACTATGTTGTATCACGCATGTTATATGATTTGCAGTTATGTGTCTATCTGTCTCCAGACCTCCATCAGTGTCATATACTCATACCTTTAACAGCAAGGCCTTCGTTCTGGCGCCATCTTCATGAAGCCTCTGAAATCCAAACAGTGTGCTGCAAACAGAAGACAACACAGGCGGTTCCGTGTTACTTTACCTGCACCGCGTTCATTTGCACCGCTTTAACATGTGGGGAAGGCTCGTAAAAATGCACGGAGGGTTCTCGGTGCAGGTAAAGGGGCTTTAACTGACCTGTCCACGCTGGCTAAGCGCTCCTTCTCTTGCGGCGTAAGCTTCGGAAAGTCCTCCTCGGTTTCACTCGCTTTTCCCGCCGCCATTTTCTTTTCCTCATCACCAGCAGCAGCAGCAGCGCTAGCTACAGCGGCCACTGACACTCCGCACGATTTCATAGACAAAAACACCAGCGAAAATATTTACGCACCGCAAGCCGAGCACCTTTTTGCGTAGATCTGAACGCAAAAAAAGAATAGACGGAAAATAATTTCCCCCTTTTTCACATTGTCCTCGACATGAACGAGTCGCAGGTACACCAAAATGCATGCAGAACGAGCAATGCGGGATTTAACGGCAAATTGTTATTTAGTAATATCTCAAACTTCCCCCTAGTCGCCAGCTCAAACTTGTTATAATTGTGTCACTCAAGCGAGCCCACGCCGCCGCCGTCGGACCGCCTCCTCTGAGGTTCTGGCCAATGGCTGCTCTCGGTGGAGACCACGTGATCGGCCTTGTCTCGGGATCCCTTTTTTCGTATAAACTTTCAAGGGGGAGGGTAAATAACAAACCCCTCAACTTTACGCCGCATCTTCGCCTGTTGCCATTGGCTCACCTGGATTTATTATGATTACGTAACACCAACATAAAACGCATTATTGGCTCAAGCATCTGTCTGTTTGAGAACTCAGGGTTTTGAGGATGTGAGGAAAACGGTGCCTGAATTCTACAGTTATTAGGCAGTTTGTTACATGAGCTAGTATGATTTTCTTTACTCCAGATTATGTGCCAAATGTGGAATATTTGGTTACATTATTTCTCTTTTCTTTCTTTCTTTCTTTCTTTCTTTCTTTCTTTCTTTCTTTCTTTCTTTCTTTCTTTCTTTCTTTCTTCTTTCTTTCTTTCTTTCTTTCTAATGTACATACAATTCCTATTAGGGTTCTGTAATTGTTTATTATTGTATGTTAGTGAATATATTAGTGAGTTCCGTACTGTATTTTATTTTATTTTATTGTTAGTTATCAGTTTAGTATTTGTCCAATGATGTTATTCCTAAATTTCAGATAATAAATATCCTACTATTCTATCATATCACATAAAAAAAATCATCCTATCCTATCATGCTCTACCCTATTTTATATTATCCTATCTTTTCTTTCTTTCTTTCTTTCTTTCTTTCTTTCTTTCTTTCTTTCTTTCTTTCTTTCTTTCTTTCTTTCTTTCACTATTCTCTTTAGAGTTATTAAGATATATTTCAACATCCTTCAATATACTAAGCAAGAAAGTAAAAAAAGAAAAGAAAGAACTAATTATTTATCTTATTTTTACTCCCTTGCTTGAGTGTTATTATTATAAAAATAATACAGTGTTTCTTAAATTAAGCCAGCTTCAGACAGTAGGTTTAAAAGATCTCTGATACTGTAAGTAAACCATATATTAAAATGTAAAAGTACACTCGAAATAATTAGCAGAGTATTTTGTGAATAACGCATATAAGCGACCGTAGCGGTCCGTGGACAGTGATCGCACGTAAATTACGCAGGATTGTGCGTAGCGCTGCAGCGGCTTGGAGCACTGTGTGAATGGAGCCTCATAAAATGGCGGATCGTAGTGAAGGTAAATAAATTGTCCAACTAAACATTTGAAGAGCCTTTAATGATTGACAACCTGTTTATTTATCTCTATAGCTTATATGCAACGAGATTCCAAGAGTTTGCAATATAGTAGAGCTGCAAGTGATCGATTATTATTATGTAGACTGTACAGATATCATTTGGATAAATCTCTCTGAAAATCCACTCATACGGTTTTAATTCTCAATCATGTCTTAGTAACTGCATGTCGCTGAATACATTAAAAATAGTGCCTTGTTCTCAGGTATGATATTTCAGGGTAAGGTGCGATGGTTGGTGACATTATCAGTGTAAGGTTCGTGCTGTTTCTTAACTTTCTTTGTTTTTAAATCAGATCATAAAGGGGTTCATCTAAAATATTAAATAATGTAAAACAGGTTTTGGACCTACAGTTGGTTCTTGGGTGGAAATATTCGAATAATATGTATGCCAATTGTTTACCCATGCAAAACAACCAAATAAATTATATAAGGGTGTATTTTCACTTGCGTCCATGCTGTGATTTTGGACGGTGTAGAAATACAATTAACTTACTTATTGTATAACAGTTCCTTTTGTTTTCAGATGTAGATGCAGAGAGTGAAGATGAATTATATGAGGTGGTTAACATCACAGATTATGCCAGGAGGCATCAGTGGTGGAGTCTTGTTTTTGGGAACAGTACAGGACCCATTGCAGAAAAGTACTCTGTGGCTTCACAGATCATGATGGGTGGAGTGACAGGATGGTTAGTCTTAATACAGATTAAGAAACCAATGCTATTTCCTATGTGCTCTGATATTTGATCCCCCAATGTCAGTATTCTATTCATGTATGAAATAATCCATACTAATAAATCCAAAATTACTTTGTCCTCCAGGTGTACTGGTTATCTTTTTCAGAGAGTTGGAAAAATTGTGGCTACTGCTGTTGGAGGAGGATTTCTTTTGCTACAAGTACGGATTATTAAAATGCTTATGTCGTAGCCAATACTCAAAAATGAAAATGTGCCAAATGTTTACTCCCTCTCAGGTCATTCATTCATTTACTGTACATGTGTTTCATGTAGATGTGAAATGTAGCATTACATCATTGCTCACCAGTGGATCCTCTGCTGTTGGGTGCCGTCAGAGTGAGAGTTCAAACAGCTGATAAAAACATCACAATAATAACAATAAAACACAACTTTGGCTCATCATAAACATTTTATGAATTTAAACAAAAATCTGTGCATTTGTAATAAACAAATACATCATAAATTCATTTTTAACTTCAAACAGTTCCTTCTGGCTAAAATACAAGGCCTCTATCCATTATATTGCTTTTTCATTCTGACGGCACCCATTCACTGCAGAGAATCTACTGGTAAGCAAGTGATGTCATGCTAAAATTATTTAAATCTGTTCCAGTGATTGTTTGTCAAATTCATTGGATGGCCTGAGGGTAAGTAGATTTTCAGCAAATTTTCATTTTTAAGTGAACTACTCCTTTAAGGGTTTGTTATGCTTCTATGTCATGTTAAGAGAGGAAAACAAATCTTATTTTTCTCATTTCAGATTGCCAACCACAGTGGCTATGTGCAGGTTGACTGGAAGAAAGTGGAAAAGGATGTCAATAAAGCAAAAAAGCATCTGAAGAAAAAGGCAAACAAAGCAGCCCCTGAGCTCAATTCCTTTATAGAAGAAGTGGGTATTCTTTCATGCATCCGTTATAACATCGTATACAAATCTGCTAGCTAGTTTGAGCTCCCAAATTTCAATAAAGCATTTTTCCATTATTATTTAATGTGGGCATGTAAAACTTTAGAAAGCTGTTCCAGTGGTGGTAAGTAACGAAGTAAAAATACTTTGCTACATTACTTAAGTATTTTTTTTTGGAGATCTGTACTTTACTTGAGTATGTTTTATTTCCATCTACTTTCACTTTTACTCCACTACTTTATTAAAGACAAAGTTTACTTTTTACTCTGATACATTTCCCCATGCCCACTTCAAGTATTTATTACACTGATTTTTACAAACCAATTAAAAATTTGGTTTTCTTTTGAAAAAAAGAATGCGCGAGTTCTTTGCCAACATACGCTCACGCAGCAGTTAGTTCAAGGTGGAAGATGACCGCTAAAATAGGTGATAGTGCAGCTCTTGCTGCCCGCAATGATCCCGAGATTCCCGACAGGGATCACCCATGGCCATATCTCAAAGATATGTTTAAATTCACTGAAGTCAAGGGAGATTCTTATTGGCTGAAATGTCTTCTTAGCCTGCCACGGGTGAATGAAATTTCAGTAAGGGCTGTGTCGAATGCGATTTTCATGCTCATCTCATCAGTAACGCTCCTGTAATTAGTAGTATATATTTCCAGCACATGCGTTCAGATCAGGGTTGCCAGGTTTTCACAACAAATCCTGACCAGTTTCTTCTCAAAACTAGTCAAAAACTAGCCCAAAAACGCAATTCCAAGAGGTTCACCGATAAAAATTGGTTCCCGAGGTTAAAATATACGTTTATTGGAAGGGTTGCCTTGGTAAAAGTCACATTTTAGGCGCGAAATATCAAGTTATTGGGATTGGGGTTTTTTCGACCGGTGGACATGAAAAACAACCACGGATGTGGCAACACTAAGTTGTGGTTGTTTTTCATGTCCGCAGGTCGAAGCGACAATACCAATAACGTGATATTTAGCACCTAAAATGCGAATGACAGAATTTTCATTTTTGGGAGAACTAACTCTTTAAAGAGTTGGTTCTTCCTCATTGTTCTTCTGAAACAGTCTTACCTTGTATCTTGCACATCTTCTGTTTGATGCAGCTATGATGTTATGTAACATGTCTATTGAAAGTTCAATCTGCGATAAGGTTCTTAATTGTCTCTTTTGATTGTAAATCTAAAAAATTCTAAAGTATCTAATCTCATCATTTGTTCAATTAAAACACTGCATATCACTCCCAAAACAACTGATCTGCTTAATTATTGATATTTACAGTTAATTTGAATATTTACTTTTTACTTCCGGTACTTAAGTATATTTTAAATCGGATACTTTTGTACTTTTACTCGAGTGATGTTTGAATGGAGGACTTTCTACTTTTACTGGAGTCATTTTTTATTTAGATACATCTACTTTTACTTGAGTATAACTTTGGAGTACTTTTACCACCCCTGACTGTTACTTATCCTACATTCTAAATGTAAATGTAAATGGTGTCTTTTTCTTCCAGTCGACAGAATTTGTGAAGAGGAATATTGTTATCTCAGGTGGATTTGTTGGAGGATTTCTGCTGGGACTTGCATCCTAAATGAAACATGGATCTACTGTATTACCAAGTAGTTTGCACATTAATATTTTCCCTTATGTCGGTGTCACAGCAATACAACCAACACTGGAACTTGATGTATTGTCTGAAGCAGTGCAATGGACATTTGCTGAACTGTTGTTCTAAATATATTCCTCTACAATGCTGATTAACTGTACATAGCTTAATCATCCTGATGAAGAGATATATTGTGCCAATAACTTTAAAGAAAATTGTAGGTGTGGTTTTGTTATTTTTTTATTTTATTTTGCATACTCTTAGTAAGACATCAACATGAGGTTTGTTATACAACTAAAGTGTTTCTTACTGTGCTGTGTTTTTGACAATACATTATTAGAGTTAGTTGGATAATTTCCGTGATATTTACTTGTCCAGAAGCATGTATTGTTTTTTTGAGTGTTTTACTTTCTTTGTGTTTTCTTTTTTTTTTAAATATACAGAATCAACCACCAATAACATGTTTGTGGAAAATAAAAAAAGTATGTCTTTCTGGTTGTTTATGGTTTATTCATGTTGTTTTGATTTTTACAAGGGGGAAAAAATAAAACCTTAACTAAGGTTTAAAAAAACAACTTTAGATAATTCGTGGTAGACAAAAGCATGGACTTCTTTACATGCAGTAATATATATATATATATTTTTATATATATATATATATATTTTTTTTTTTTTTTTTTTTTTTTTTACTGCCTGTAAAGATATATACACACATGTATACATGTTATCCAGGTTGCTCTGATAGCGGCCTTCAGCTCTTCTGCATTGTTGGGTCTGGCATCTTCCTCTTCACAATACCCCATATATTTTCTATGAGGTTAAGGTCAGGCGAGTTTGCTAGCCAATTAAGAACAGGGATACCATGGTCCTTAAACCAGGTACTGGAAGCTGTGGCACTGTGTGCAGGTGCCAAGGCCTGTTGGAAAATGAAATCTGCATCTCCATAAACTTCCTGCTATAAGGCTTTGTTGACCTTGGACCTCAGGAAACACAGTGGACTAACACCAGCAAATGACATGGCACCGCAAACCATCACTGACTGTGGAAACTTTACACTGGACCTCAAGCAACTTGGATTGTGTGCCTCTCATCTCTTCCTTCAGACTCTGGGACTCTGAAATCGAAAGGAAACGCAAAATGTACTTTAATCAGAGAACATAAATTTGGAACACTCAGCAGCAGTCCAGTCCTTTTTGAAGTGAGATGCTTCTGACGCTGTCTGTTGTTCAAGAGTGGCTTGACACAAGGAATGCAACAGCTGAAACCCATGTCTTGCATACGTCTGTGCGTAGTGTTTCTTGAAGCCCTGACTCCAGCTGCAGTCCACTCTTTGTGAATCTCCCCCACATTTTTTAATGGGGTTTGTTTCACAATCCTTTCCAGGGTCCGCTTATCCCTACTGCTTGTACACATTTTTTCTCCCACATCTTTTCCTTCCCTTTGCCTCTATACTAATGTGCTTGGACACAGAGCTCTGTGAACAGCCAGCCTCTTTTGCAATGACCTTTTGTGTCTTGCCCTCTTTGTGCAAGGTGTCAATGGTCGTCTTTTGGACAACTTTAAGTCAGCAGTCTTCCCCATGAGTGGGTAGCCTATAGAACTAGACTGAGAGACCATTTAAAGGCTTTGCAGGTGTTTTGAGTTAATTAGCTGATTAGAGTGTGGCACCAGGTGTCTTCAATATTGAACCTTTTCACAATATTCAAATTTTCTGAAATACTGATTTTGTCTGTTATAAACATCCAAATTAAAAGAAATAATCATTTGAAATATATCAGTCTGTGTGAAATTAATGAATATAATATACAAGTTTCACTTTTTGAATGGAATTAGTGAAATCAACTTTTTGATGATACTCTAATTATATGGTCAGCACCTGTGTATATTATAAGTTAAGGGCTTTCATAAGAATTTGGCCAGCCGGTTAATCTTAATAGATTATGCAGTTTAAGGTAACAATAACTTGGTTGAAAAGATTCAAATGTAAATTAGGTCCAGGAGTATGTTCATAAGTAATTTATATAATCTCAAAATTATTTATTTCTCACTGTACAATCCATCTATCAGTCTGTCTGTCAGTGCATGTTACGGGTTATGGAACACAGAGAGATGATAAAACTGGCCTAAGCAAGGACTTCGATAAACCTGAAATATGATTTACGTCTTTCAAGCGAAATCATATTTGAACTGAAGACCGATGAATGTATTGTCACGTGATCTGGGTTTCGTTGCCTAGCAATACTGTTTGCAAACAAGTTGTTATCTTGGCGACCAGTTTTCATCAGTCTGGGCTCGTCCTGCTCTGAGAAAACCGACATTACTTGCTACCAATAATGGCCTTACCAATGTTACCTGGAAATTCAGTCAAAAGAAATGTAAGTGATAACAAAAATGATCTTTAGAAATGTTCTGTCTTTGTTGAGGGAAAACAACTTTATGTGAATAAAGGCTGATTAAGTATTGCTAGCTATAGAGCGGTTCGCTAATATTTACTTATAAAACTGAAAATATTGAAAGTGTGTGTGTGTGTGTGTGTGTGTGTTTGTAGTATCAAACGTTACTATTCTATTTAGTTATTTAGCGAGTTCATTTATGTAATCATTGCTGCCTAAAACAGCTGACTTTCTCAGAGCACATTCATTGCTAAAACTGTCCGGTCCTGCAGATTTGCTTTATTCAACATCAAGAAGATCAGGCCCTTTCTTCCGGAACATACTGCACAACTCCTTGTTCAAGCTCTTGTTCTGTCCAGAATGGACAGCGCAATGCCCTATTGGCAGGTCTTCCAACCAGTCCTATCAAATCTTTACAATTAATCCAGAACGCGGCAGCAAGATTAATTTTTAATGAGCCAAAAAGAATACACGTCACACCTCTGTTTATCAATTCGGACTAGTTTCCAATAGCTGCTCGCATAAAATTCAAGGCATTGATGTTTGCCTACAAAACTACCACTGGCTCTGCACCCATTTACCTAAATTTGTTATTTCAGACTTATGTGCCCTCTAGAAGCTTGTGTTCTGCAAGTGGACTTCGCTTGATTGTACCATCCCAAAGAAGCACAAAGTCACTTTTACGGACTTTTAAATTAAATGTTCCCTCCTGGTGGAATGACCTTCCCAACTCAATCCGAGCAGCTGAGTCCTCCGCCATCTTCAAGAATCGTCTTAAAACCCATTTCTTCCATCTTTATTTGACCCTCTAACTTTAGCACTCACTATTCTAATTCTAACTGCCTTTCTAATCTTTTTGTATTCTATTTTATTTTCATTTATTGTGCAATTGTGTGTGTGTGTGTGTGTGTGTGTGTGAATATACATATATAACCTCTAACATTAGCTTGCTCTATTCTTTTTCTATTCTATCCGTTTTCCTTTTATTTATTATATTATTTAAAAGCCCATGCTACGTGTACTGTGTTAACCTCACTGAAACTTACTGTATAGCACTTATATATCATTACTCTTTTTGTTGTTTTTGATTGCTTCCACTGTCCTCATTTGTAAGTCGCTTTGGATAAAAGCGTCTGCTAAATGAATAAATGTAAATGTAAAACGTTGAAATTATTTTATTGCTAATTTCACAACCTGCAGTGAAGTTCATTCTATGTTTTTAACCATTAATTACTGACAAAGAAACCCCCCCCCCCAAAAAACACATAAAATGAAGTTAAATTGATAGAAACAAAGATTCTGTCATAAAATTATGAAAACACTTTAGAGTGTCATTTTATTTTCTCTTCATTATTTTCCAGCTTGGAAAAGACAAATTTCACAAATCTCAGCATTTTGATTATTCAAATGGAGTAGCCATGATGGTTGGGTCAGAGAAGCCAGGCATTGGAGGAGAACTTCTCCTGGGGCAGGGCACAAGACCCAAGTATTCACTTTTTCCAAAGGGAGAGGGCAGCAATGCTCCTGCATGGGTTGCTTTTGACAAACAGGTTTGTCCTTATTATGAGGAAACATAATATAGCCATTTTACCTATAATGCTGTGCAAATTATCCTAATTTTTCATGCTATTTTCCTACCCAAAGGTCCTGTGTTTTGAAGCTTATTTCCAAGAAGCTGTACCTCAGAGGAGGGAAGAAAAATATAGAGTTAGAAAGTGCAAGATTTACTTCTATCTGGAGGATGACACCATACAAGTAGTGGAGCCAGAGCTCAAAAACAGTGGGATCCCACAGGGTGAACCATCAGAATCAAATGTATAGCATCCTGATTAACGACAAACCAGTAAAAACATCCTGTTTAAATCCATCTGTTCTCCTTCAATGTAGGAACCCTGATTCGGAGGCACCGCATTCCTCTCCCAGCTCCTAAAGATGATTGCTTCTACAATGTGCACCATTTTAACATCAATCAGGAAATAGTGTTCTATAACAGAACCTTTATGATTACGGACTGTGACCCCTTCACACGCAACTTCTTGATAAAAATGGGGGTGCGCCTAATCCCCCCTGCTTCCACGCCAGCAGATCCCTATTCCACACATCGACAAGAGGTAAGAAAGCATTGTGTATCTATATAGCAATATCAATACTTCAATGTTATACTGTTTCTTTCCCTCTCACAGATGGAGGAGAACATGAAGCCACTGCGGCCGTATGAAAGAATAGATACCCTGAAGCAGTTTTTGGAACATGACCGCAAAGTCTTGCGCTTCTACTGCTACTGGGATGATACTGAGAGGATGTTTGGAGACCCCAGAGAGCTGATCTTGCATTACTTCCTGGCAGATGACACAATGGAAATTTACGAAGTTGTCCTTCCAAACTCTGGTCGAGATGCTGTCCCTAAATTTCTGCACAGGGGAAAGCTTCCCAAGGTCTGTAAAAGACAGCACTGCAAAAAAATAAATAAAAAAAATATTACACATCCATAATTTATTAAAATATCTTGATAATAAGAAGAAATGTTTCTTCAGCTTTGCTCTCACATTTAAAAAGTTATTCAAATATTAAATCGTTATTTTATATTGTTATGATATTTCACAATATTACTGTTTTTACTGTATTTTGATCAAATAAATGCAGAGGTGATGACTTCAATGAATGTCTTTGAGAAACATGAAATTAAATGGTCACTGTTCAATCCAGTTCAGTGGTTATCAGTTCCTCTCTACTCTTTTGCTTGGACACATTTCTCCATCCTCCATGCCAAGCTTTTATCCAGACTGACAGGGCTGAAAGAATATCCAACTTCCCAAAGCACTTTTCAGTTTCCTCTCTGCTTGTTTTGCAGTCTAAATTCATAATGAAGCAAGAAGGTTTTTTTTCTGTTCTCATGTAGTCTTGTCACACATTCTGTTGCCTCTCACTAAATGTAATCTAAAAAGGTTTTGCAGGAGTCCCCCAGTGAAAAATTAATAATGAACCCATTGGCAAATTTCACTTGTCCTTCAGGTTCTGCAATATGTCAATTATTTTCCTCTTGATTGTGTCAAACAGCATGCTCCTATTCCCAAACGCCAGCCTGGAGAAATAACAGACCGCACAGTCCTCAATGTATTCGGACCGGTCGGACAAGGAGGGCGCTACATTTTGGATAGCCTCAAGGTTAGTACAGACTAAACATTGGTCCATTATCAACGCCCTTAGGAATTTCATAACAATTGTTCATTTCTATAAATACATTTTTTAATCAGTTCAGTAGCCAGCTGTTTAAATTTGAATGGACGAGTATGTCAATGTCTCCTAAACATTTTACAGACTGGAGCAGTAGAAGAAGAATTCTACAAAGACTGTGACCTGACCATTGGAGGCGTCATTAATGTGTGGGGTCGTAGGATGTTAATTTGTGACTGCGACAACTTCACTAAAGAGTATTATCGGTCTAAATATGGTATTGGTGAGTTACATCGTGCCTCAAAGGGAGGCAGTAGTATTTATGCTTTTAAAGGAGATAACATTATATTTGATTAATATGTCCTAATTCGTGATTTGTGGTTAAATAGCGTTGTATAAATGAAAACAATTTGATTCCAGGCAAAAGAGAGTAAAAGAGAGAAAGTTTTTATTATTATTTTTTACTATTTTTAAATTATTATTATTTTTATAGTATAAAATAGAACAGGAGAACAGATTATTTTATTTATTTATAAAAAATTGGAGGGAGGGGTTTGGCCCCGCTCTTAATGGCCACATGATGTCAGTATTGAGTTTCACCTGTGACTTTAGAACTATGTCGTGAACTCATGTTTATTTTGATTGCTCCAGACAAACTCTCTACAGCATTTGCAATTGTATGCTCGACTGCTTTTTGTAGTAAACTGAAAAGAAAATGTACATACCCCAACCCCTCATTCTCTGTACACATCGCATCTGTGTGGTCTGACAAGCTGTTCATTATTATCAAAGTCTTCCTGTCGTAAATCCCACATCTCTATGAGAGCCTAATGCTCCCTAGTGTGCTTTCATCTCTGTGAATAACTGTTGGAATAACACGCATTGAACAACAGAAGACTAAAGGAGCAGAACTGATTGACACCTCAAGGTGACTCAGTTTTTGGACAGCAGATATGAGCAATGACCAGCTTGGCCTCTTTATCTTCAAAAGCCCGGACATGAGAGGCACACGAGCTCCATGCCAGTGGTAACACAATACGGGTGCACGTGCATCTGTCTGCTGCGGCGTTATGCTGGCCGAACAGATCATAGCATTAGTTACACATGAGTCTAACGGAGTCGAGGTGACACATGCTCTGATGAAGCACTTGTCCGTTTCTCAGAGGTTAAGAGGTTGCTGATTGAATTCATATGAGTAAACGCAACCAGTCTGGCGTCACTTCCGGTTTTCCATGCATATGTCTGCTTAAATATTTGTGTGTTTGAGGTTTTCTTCCTGTGTGGCTTCACAGAGGACTTCACACCTGTCTCATACCAGGCCTCGCTCCCTCCTAAAGCAGCCAGACAGGTGCCACCCTACACTGGATTTGGATCTGAGGAAGATTCGCTGTGCTCCTGTCAGGGCTTGTTGCCTAAACCTCCACAGAAGGATTTCAAGAAGCTTATGGAAAAAGACAGGTAACCAGTGGAGCTAATCTCCCTTAGGACATCTAGAGTATATGGTTGCCTTCCATTTAAAATGATTAATATTAGATCAAAACAACATGTCAGGCTCTAACTGGCTTTCTGATCATTTTGCTAGAAGACATTAGACCCTTGTCTGTCCTACTAAAGTCATCCTTCATCAGTTTAGTGCAGCTTTTTGCAATAAAGCACATGGATGAACACATGCCCTTTATAAATAATCAGAAGCTCAACCGCAATCTCACCATACTTCCGATGTAAAACACTTTTTCAAGTCAGTTTATTATTATACATTGTTTTTGCAGTGTTTTGCTTCCAAATATAATCCCAAGAACCAGTATCACGCTGGAAATAACTGTCTCGCTCAATTTGCTTTGGACAATACAATGTCAGACATTGGCAGGCTTAGAGTTTGAAGGGAAAAAGAATGCTCTTCAAAGTGAAGGGCTCTTTTATAAATACTAATAACCTCAAAGCAGCTAAGTGACAGGAATCAAGACCCATCCTGATCTTGTCAGCCTGGTGAACTATATATTTTAAGAATAGTCACTGTAAGCTGGAAAGAGAACAGGTCTTCAAACTTTCTAGCAAAGTCAGGGAGTCCATTAGTATAGTGAGAATACAAGAAAACTTGGCACAAGTGTGTCACATGCAGTTTGGTCTGTTCAGTCTAGGAGGCTGTGTCAAGTCTTAATTTTCAGCAGCCATTACTTTTCCACAGTGTCACATGATCCTTCAGAAATTTACATTTACTTTTAGTCATTTAGCAGACACTTTTATCCAATGCTACTTACAAATTAGAACAATGAAAGCAATTAAAATCAACAAAAGAGCAATGATATACAAGTGCTATAATAAGTCTTAGTCAGCTTAACGCAGTAAACATAGCAAGTTTATATATATATATACATATATAAGAAAACAGAAAACAGATAGAATAGAAAAAGAATAGAGCAAGCAAGTGTTAGAAGCCTTTTTGACTTTTGTTAATTGCATAATAAATAGAGTCTAAAAGGACAAGTTATTTGTTTAATATAAATCATTCTATTATGCTGATTTGGTGCACAAATTTTTATTCTGAAGAAGAAATAAAGTCATACATGATGGGAACATCTTGAGAGTAAGTAATGATAGATTTTTTTAACTATCTCTTCAAAATAACCATTTTAAAAATAAAATCATCAAACTCTATATGTTTGGATGTTTTATTCAGTGTACCAATGGTATAGTATACATAAATACTTTTTACAATGAGAATAAATATTAAGCTCAAACACATTTCAAAGTGTAGGCAAAAACATCTACATGATTAGTTTGATTTTAAAATGTCAAATCAATGATAAAACTTTTATTCTATTCATTCCTGTAACAAAACATTTCTCAGCCAGATTATAAATGACATTATTTTTCCTCAACTTTAGGCAAGGTCTGGTAAGCAATGTGTTGAGATTTGTGGCGAAAATGCTTACAGACAGTCCTGTGGACAAAGAACGTGTTTTTATCATATATGTCTACCTCAGCGATGATACCATAGCGGTCTTTGAACCTCCTCAGAGAAACTCAGGTACTGTCCTCCTGTTCCTTTACATTCAGATCAGATAAAAACATAAGATTAAGATTATACCTAATGTTGTTCCATTGTTCTTGTGTTTAAGGTGTGATTGGGGGTAAGTTTTTAAAGAGAGGTCGGGTAAAGAAGCCAGGACAGGAGCTGTTTAAGAGTGAGATGTCTGAGTATTTCACAGCTCAGGATTTGTATGTGGGAGCTCGGCTGGATCTGAACAATCAGCCCTTCCAGCTGCTGGATGCTGATGAATTTACATTCAGTTACATGGAGCAGCATGCAGAGGAGGTAACACAAAAATCTACAAAGTCTCAATTTATTCAATTTGTTTTACACAGAAACTTCATTAAAATCCCTTCACGTATGTTTCTCAATTACTTAGTTCCCCAAGGCCAATATTGGCACCATTATTAGCAAGGTAAAATCCATCAGTGAGGAAGAGCAGAAGAAAGTAAAACAGTTCTTCACCACGAGTGACCCAAGCAGCACTGGCTTCATTCCATATGAGTCATTTAGGTAAGAAGGCAGCCAGAAATACAAATAAAAGGTACATAACACCTTGTTATAGCCTGCCATATAATTTATTTTGAGTGCAATTTTGGCTCAGGCTCACTGAATTTGAGATTTTATTGTGGGTGTAATTAACTACAGAAATAGAACTGACTTGCAAAATGTCCTCTCGCAGTTGTTGTGGCTGATTGGGGACAAAACTCAGAGTTCTTTTGGTGTCTGTGTCTGGGTACAACACAGTAAAAGAAACAAACTGTATTAAATTCTGATTTCTAACAAACACATCATAGTTGTGACATTAAACACATTGTCAAATGCAATGGCTGATCTAGCATAAGAATTTTTTTAAGGCTATTTGAGCAAAAATGACAACATTTATGAAACATCTGCCAGATTTCTTTGGTGATTTCAGATATTAAATGTAATCCTAAGCTCATTGGAGAATTTGAAGTTTTCCCATTCAAAGAGATAGGAGCTGCACTTGAATGCCCAAGAGGTGTTTCAAAGATGGCCAGCGAGTGACATGACTTGTATTAAAGAGACTTTGGTCATGTGCTGTTCTTAAGCAACTAGCTCCTGCTCAGGACCAGCTCATAACCAGCTTAAACCAGCTCATGACCAACCAAAGACCAGCTGCTAAGCTTCAAAATATGCGTACCCACTACACTGTTTAGTTTGACAGTGCTCAAGCATTCTGTAATGGCTGTGTTCTTCACAGGACTCTGTTGGCTGAAATGGACGTTCGGTTGTCTGAACACGAGATCATAACGCTGGGTCGCAATTATTCATCGCGGGAACAATCAGAGGTGGACTTGAACCTCGTGCTTGCTGTGGCTCAGGATCAGCTAAAGAAGAAAAACTTTGAGAACTTCACAGATATGATTCGAGCCTTCACACACGAGGACCGGGACAGGTAGCCCTCAACCTAACTCAAATCTAACTTTTGAAAGTAGATTTTCTTGTATTTAATTAGTTGTGCACTTCAAATATTTATTTGTATGATTTATTTGTGAGTAGTGTTACAAATTTCACATTTAGAATTTGCTGCTTATGTTTAGTTTCAAAATGGCATACTTTGTGCATTCAGTTCCTCAGAACCAGAATAATATCAAACATTTTACTACTTTTTACTATACATTTTACTTTATAATATTGTTTTGGTTTACATGTTTCCAGATTTTAATTACATTTGGAAAACAATATTATTATTTTTTTGGTCTTAGATATTTGAACCCCACTGAATAAATTAATGTTAACTTTGTCCCAATATATATTTCCTCCTGTCCATTCAGTCTGTTGCTTGTAAGCACCCTGTTGCAGTATATGCACATGACCAAATGAATATAATAACAAATCAACATTGATATAAACATGCATTCATACAGAACCACGAAATCAGTCCCCGTTGTTCTCAGCTATTAAGAGTCACGCAGGCACTGATGTGGACCACTAACAATCACGCTGAGGTAGAATAACCATCAGTCTGCTTTAGATTGAGGGCGTGCGATTAGTTCCAGCGGTTCAAGTGAAGCATTGGAAACAGATGAAGACCTGTGGCATGTTGCAGGCAGGAGAAACAGATGAGGAAGAATGCCGACAGGTCAACGTGCTTGTCCTGTTTATGTGGCCCTGTGGAAAGTTTCGTTATTTTACGATGTTCTGAAAATAATGAACCAGGAATGCCTGCAGCTGTCCGTCATGAACTCCACAAGAAAATTGAATATGATAACATTTTATTAACAGTATTTTATAATATGTACCATTCAAAAGTTTGGGGTCAATACTTTATAAAGAAATTAATTCTTTTATTCAGGAAGCATGCATTACATTGTTTAAAAGTGAGGCCATTTGTAGCATTACAGATTGTTAATCCTGATTTAAAGAAATACTTTGAAATAAAAAAAAAATTATAATAATTAAAAAATAAATTATACATATGTTGATTTATGTTAATGTTGCTGTTTTCAGACTCTTTGTGCTAACAAAAATCTCATTGGATTATTACAAATAATACCAAAATTAATGTTTGGAAACGTAAAATGATATTTACTACTGACACACGACAGCAAAAGATAGAAATAAATGACTTGAAACCATTTTTAGATGGTGTAAATACTATTGTTCTATATATATTATGGAATATGTTGACGTGAATTACTCATTCCTCTTTCTGTCTACTCAAATGGTGCTGCTCTAGATCGGGACACCTCTCTTCTAAAGAGGCACAGATCATCTTTAAAGCCTTCCGACTGCCCCTGTCTGATGACCTACAACAAGCCCTTCTCGAAAAGTAGGGTCAGCAGAGCAAAACTCCCATTTATTATCCAAGAAACATTTCACCACAACACATCCTTATTTTCTGCATCTCTCATGTTCGCATCCAGGTTTCAAGACGAGTCTGAGAAGATTGACTATCACGCCTTCCTATCGAGTATCAACTGGAGAGAAAACCCTGCCCCTGCTGTGCTTCCAGATGTCACTGTGAAGGTGAGTTTAAAAGCAGTCCATTTATTTTGAGATGTCGTTCTTTGTCTTTTGCTAAAGCGGCCACATGCACATGAGAGTGTTTGTGTCAGGGTGCAGGCCCTGGTAACCTTTGGGCCCCACAAGCTTTGAGCACCTCCAAGCCTCATCACAAGTAAATCAAACTTGGAAAAAACCCACTCAACGAATACTCTGAAGTGGAGCTTTTATTACAGCGCAGTAATTTAGCATGTCTCCTTGGAGCCTAAACAGAACCATCTGCTTATTGACTCGCGCGATGCGACGCCTTCCAGTTGTGCTGGGTCTTAACAAACCAGCAGGTGGAGCCACGGGTCGATTAGTTTCTCACTGCAATCTTTTCTATGTAATCAAGGCTTGGAGGACCATTCATAGCGATTCCAAGATGGATCTATAAGAAGCAAGCCAGGCTGTGTGATTCTGTTTTTTGCTTTGCTCGCTCGTTTCTCATAGCTCATTTCGGTTTATTGATCGCTAAATTTGCCAGTTTCCAGCCATTTCCCGTGGCCCTCACTGAACCTCATCTAGCAGCCATTACAATGGTGAATTGCCCTGCATTTATCAAGTACTTCTCAGTATGTAAGAAAGAAGAATAAGACCACAAGACCACACTGAATCTGAAAGGATCGATCGGTCTGTTTAATTTGTCTAGTCTAGTGACTACAGCCATGTTTCATAAAAACCACATGAAGCTCTGTGCATAAAAACTATGTATATTTGCTAAATATTACATGTGACAGGATAACCAGATGCCTTGGATTTCAAGGGACATTTTTTTCCCTTTGGTAGCCAATATGCATTGATATCCATTGTTATATTAGATTTCTTTATATTATAGTATTTATTCAAATTTAGAATTAGCTTCAGCTTTGTATTTTCAGTTTTATTTATAATTTTAGTAATTGTGTTGTGTCTTTGCCATTTTAAATTCAATTCAAATATTTAAATGTAATTTAAATTATATATATATATATATATATATATATATATATATATATATATATTCCTATTTATCTTAAATTTCTTTTTGTTTACATTTTAGTATTTTTGTACTTCAGTCTAATTTTTTTTGTGTGTGTCTGTTTAATTAACAAAACATTTTTAATCATTTTAGGTTTAGTTATCTTTTTTGACAAACATTAGTTTGAGGAAACGTTACGGTCCTTGCATACGTTACAAAAATAAATACAGCCTCACGATGTGTCAATTAGGTTTACACACTGCCTCAGAAACGTTCGTCTGTCATAAAAAATTTGGATCGAGTTCGATTTTCTGCGTTTTTCATGTCCATAGCAAGCATTTTAAGAGGTGTTTTGACACATCTGACTGTGTGCAAGGTTTGGACGATAAGTACAAAAAAACGCACACCAAAAATCTCAGACTCAGTGAGCAAGGACCTTTACTCGTTTTTTTTACAGTTCATAAGTGTGTGTAGATGATCACACTAATTTATAGTAGTATGTCAGAGTATGATATACAATAACTCATCGCAGTTCTACATTGGCCATGTTCAAATCACACAAAACTGTCCCCCTTTTTGAATTCATAGATAATAATATCGGATATTTTAGTGATATATAGACTGTTGAACTAAATATGTTCCCAGTTTCATTTGAGAAATCTGGTCACCTTAACATATTGAGCAATAAAAATTCTTATCTGTAGCAATTCTTTTAAAAAGATGATTATGTGTCTGATTTACTGAACCACGCAAAGTCGTTAAACATTTGTTATACATTTTTAAATAGCAAGTACAAGACATTTACCATGTGCTAAAGTCAATCCGGCCTGATAAATCTTTGTCTCGCTTCAGCTTAATTTACAGAGACATGAAATGAGAGTGCCAGTTAAACATATGTGCTCCAGGAACCTCTGTGAACTGTTTCTCAAACCCTGTCGTGCTGTTGTTTTCAGTTTGACGCAGACTGGAGAGGAGACGCTGCAGACCCTGCAGTTAAAACCATCAACTACTCGCTCTTTCTGGAGGACGTCTTTGGCAGCGCCACAAACATTAATGACAGCTGAGAACAGCCTGATGGGACCCTCAATAACATGAGAAAGTCAAGAAATCTGCTCGACTTTGTGTATTGCGCTGATTAAATTCACATTGTTGCACATCGTTGTTTCTGCTGTGCTTCATGAATGTCATAATACCGTTTATGTGTATTTTTTATTCGACATAAAATCAAAAACATGCTGGAATGAGAGAGCTGTTTGGAAGTGCCTTATGTGCCTTGGGACTAAGAGTGGAGCAGTTAAAAATATGAGCCGCTAAATCAAACCATATTTCTTATACAGGCAGACAGACATGCGCATGTGCCATGATTATGTGGATAAAGCTGTCAATATAATACAGCAACATGCCAAAGGCATATAAGAGAAAATAACTGCAGTGCCTGCTATAAAGTACCCAAACTCAGATTTCCCAAAGGTCTTATCATGATTAAGTTAAAGGGAATGAGCATTTTTTCCCATGGTAAAAAGGAAAGGTTCAGCATCATCATTTTATAACCTGCATTGGCTGTTCACGCGCTGATCTGGAACATTATGCAACTGAAAAATGCTGATGCTGTATATAAAAAGACAGGTTGAGCGTGTCTGTAATCAGAGCTTTTGTGATCAAGGCCTCAGTTCCTGGCCAAGACAAAAGAAGTGCATTACATCACACCGGTATTATCAAGTAGCCTTCACACTTACTAAAATATTAGCCTCATGAGTTAGCAGGCTTCTGTCCGAAACACAAAGGCTGATGGATCTAGGATCTATTTTTAGCCTGTCTCCAGTGAATGGGGAAAGAGGACACATTTTATCATTCCAAAATGCAACAAAGACCCTAACCTACCTAGGTGTAAACATTATCTTAACATTATCAGTACTGTTTTCATTTCTGTCTGGAGCACGTTAATGGCACAGAGGTGCAATCCTAAAAGTAAGAGACACTATATTAGCAATAATAATTTTCATCACTTGCTTGAGGTAGTCAGCCAATCACAATGCACTGGATTAGTTGGCCAATCACTGTGCACTTTGTTTTTCAGACCGATGAGCTTTGTAAAAATCGATGCTTTTCAGAAAAGCACAACATAGAGGAGAACCAATAATTTACAGTATATGGAAAATAATGTTGTTGTTTTTTTTTTTCCTTAAACCGCATAGACACATTTCATTACACCAAATACACAGACTCTTTCTCCCTCAGGTGAAACTGCCTTTCAGAACATTAAGAAATAGAAATCCTCATTTTAATATTTCCTGGCTCTTGTTTAACTGATGTTTATACAGTCTCCAGTCGAGTCTCCTTAAATTTCTGAACAGGAAAATGTTGTAAAAGTCTCTGGTGCAAAAGATCTCCAATTAAATTTTTAAAGGTCTGTTGGTGGTTGCTAAACATTTCAATGGACCTTTCTCACATTTCCGGGATTCTCAGCAGCGATAGTTGGGTAAACTTGAAGAGCAAATGGGAGAGTAACAAAAATATTTTTTGCATTCCCATTTTCTCAAATAGTCAAACATCACAGTCTTGTGTAAAGGGTCCATTATAAAATTACAGTCAAAATCAATCATATTGCTTTAGTTTTTCATTCTTTAGGAAATATCTTAGCTAAACTGACTTACCACAACATACCTGAAGTTTTGAACCAAAAGTATTTAACCACTACACCGCCACTAAACCACGGTAGACAGAGTTTAAATAGTAAGAGGAGAACTGTTCCCTTAAAGGTAAAGTGTGACATTTTTCAATCTAAAAATTCATGTCTAGATTATTATGCAGAGACAACTATAGGTAAACAATTTGTGGGTTGGTTTCAAAAACAGCTCTGGAGAGCCATCAAAATATTGCTGTTTGCTCAATCAGCCAGCCAATGGCATGTTTTTCTTTTTTGGGTGGGGCCACCTGTTTAGCTAACCAATGGCAGACAGGAGAGAAATCTGTTTGAAACAGTCATAAATTTAGCATTTGGTGACCAGTGATCCACAAACTCCACACTTCAGCTTTAGGAGCGATATAAAATTTCAAAGGATTTCAACAAAAATAAAATTCTGCCTTTTCTTTTTTTCAGTTTTACATCACAATGTCTTGCCATTTCATATTCAAATCATGTTAACATTCTTGATAAATGATACATTTTTAACTATACCCTAGTAAAACACTTCAATCCTAAACGTCAGTACTTTTTCAATAGTCTGACAGTGAATGGAAGCAGATATATTCTTTTTAACAGCATCTAATACATATATTAAGATTTGTTTTATCTAATAGCAAACACCACTAACAGAAACTGCCTAAATACAACACAATTAAACAAGATGTACTCATTTTATGAGTTTTAATTTAATAGGAAAAGCTCTAGAACTTAACGGATGCCGGTCATTTTGCCTTGTCCTTTTCATAGCTTCAGACTTGAGAATGCTTACAGCAGTTGGCACATTGATAGTAAACAGGCAGAATTAAGTCATTTAAGGAGGCCAGTCACAGCCTCAGGTACATTTGGGGAAACAGTTACATTCCCCTCAGTTTTGCCTTTAGATGGTCTTGTTTTTAATTTTGTTTTTTACTGCGCTGTCATAATTGACTCCACTCTCCCAACTAATACACACAGAAATTCTATAATATATATGTATTTTCTGTTATTTCCTCGCTAAGAACCCGTTTTAGTAGGTATGTGTTTTTGCCTGCTAGACCTGGTACAGTGATCAATGCAAAGTTGTCTTTGGCAAGTATTATTTTAAATAGCTAGAGGAAGAAATGTTTTTCTACACCGGCTGTAAATTTGGACTATGGACTTTTTTCATCCAGGTCAGTGTTCCCAGAGGAGCTCATTTCTGGGAGACAGCATGCATTGTTTTAATATAAATCACCCGAAATTATGAGTCTTTTTTGTCATGTAGCTTGAAATGAGACTTCATGATCAAATCCCAAGTTTGAAAACTTTGGCTCACTTCATGTTCTTTACTTGACAAGCTGCTTTGCAAACCCTCAGTCTGTCTGTTGTGGCTAAAAATAAAAGCCAAATTCAGTTGAAGGGGAGACAGATATGAATCTGTGGATAAAATGCATGGATGAATACTGTCATGTAAGAAGACATCAAGGCAAACGCAATGTCTTTTGACAATTCTCACCCCTTTATCCTCTTTGAAAATGTCGGGTCTTTCATAAAAAGGTTTGAATGCACTGAAGCAAATAATAGATGGATGGACAAATGCAGACTGTAAATCACTTGATATAATACTCGTGCCACATCAGATTGCAAAACGGAAGTTGAATGAATAGTCGAGTGTTGAAAGACTGCAGATGCTCCTGGATATAATAAAAATATAATGGACAGGCATGAGAAGGGCTCGTTTCCAGAACGGGAAGCTCTTGGAGGAAATCTCTGCTAAGGCTATTTTGCTCTCGCTGACATACCAGGTCACCGCCAGTCTTCATTTGTCTTGCAGTTGTAGAAAAGATTCCGATAAATTATTTATTTTTATTCTTACGTATGCATATGTGTATGCCTCGCTTAAATACCTTGCTAGCGGCCATGTAACATGACCCAGTTGTCATTATCAGTCCATTCTGAATTAGCATTGCGCTAATCTACTTCAATTCAGATTTGAAGTGTGAACAGGAGTTCGGTCAAGGGGTCGAGAGATAGAAGGTGAGAACATCTGTGAGGTCACACCCACCAAGTCTTGCAGGTAATTTATGCTGAGTAAACATTTGACCTCCTGCGCTTTTAGCACAGACTTTATTTCTCAAGGGGCTCCTGACTTGACACGTTTTGTGCTGCATTTCTTTTGTAAAACTGTAAATTAGTCAATATACGGAGTTAAGTTAGTCCACCTTGGCCTTGTCTTTTCTTAGAGAAGCTTCAAACTAAGTCATTTTAAATTTCTTGGCAGACTTTGCATCATGGAAACTGTTGGATAAAGTTGGTAAGATCTGACAATCAGATATTTTCAAGCCACAAACCTTCAGTCTGCTTTCGGATGAAGTCCATATCTCGAATTTTTCTCCCTCTAGTGCCAATATTTGCAGTAATTTAATTTCAACTGCCTCTTCGACCATGACATTTAAAGGACATTTTTGGCCACAGAAGGACAAACTTTGAGAAAAACACAAATGCTTGCTGGATTCTCTCCATGTCGGAGATGTGAAATAGTAATTATCCGTTCATTGGGAACTTATAATTGCACATCTGTTTTTTATTTTATATTCCAAGAATGCAGTTATGTGCTTTGCATTTGATTGCAATTTCTTCATATTTTGTAAGAATTTCATCACACATGCTAGCGTATGAAGATGTGAATTTAATACAGCTATTGTCATTCCCCTTTGTAGTTTTTCTTGAGTTAGAAAAAAAAACTTTTTCCCCATTATGCTACAACATATAACTACATACATACTTCAAAATAGCTTGCAGCTGGATTGAGTTACACCTCCCAAGTCTCATTCAAGACAGCAACGAAAACCCAGCAGACCAATTGTTTTTAAGTAAACTCTGCTAACAGTTTTATAACCTGGACCTCGTAAAAGAGGGCCAGACTTCTGGTCAGTCCTCTTGATTTGGCTGGAATCCCCATTTGCTTGTCGGTGTGGCAGCTGGGGGCGAGTATGTGTGTGTCCCTAAGGTTATATACGACTGCTGTCACGTTCCACATCTGACAACCATCCCAAGATGTACATCATCCATCCTTTTCCCTTTTCCATGTGATTCCTCAATAAAAGAGGGGGTGTGAATGTCAAAGCGGAGGGGAGGGGAGCCGAGAGGGAGGGGAAGGAGTCAGAGCTCACACACAATCGGCATGCGTGAGAGAGAGTAAAAGAGAAACAGAGAGAGGAGAGAGAGCAAGTGGATGAGGGAGAAGGAGAGATCTAAAGGCAATTGTTGCTTAAAAAATTCATTTCTGTCCTAGAGGAGCCAGCTGGGATTGAATACTGCAGGTTAAACGGCGCCAGGCAGAAGGTAAGACCACCAGTGTTTTAAAGGTGATCAGGTCATCAGAATTACTTTTCATTGACTGCAAGGTTATCGCTATATATCTATGTTTTACTGTTTCCTTGTTTCGGCAGCACATACCTTTCTTAACAAATACTAAATATAAATATATTAATTAGATATGTTTTTTTTTTTTTAGAATGTGTGTGTGTGTGTGTGTATGTATGTGTGTGTATATATATATATATATATATATATATATATATATATATATATATATATATATATATATATATATGTGTGTGTGTGTTATTATTACATTTCTTCAATCTTAAATTTTTTCGTAATATAATGCATTGCCCAAAGTGACATGCTAATTATGGTCATCGTTGACTTCACAATTTAAGAATCCAATTTTAAGAGAGACTGCATATTAATAACATTAAGATCAGACACATAATGATTTTGCTCCGAAATGACTCCAAAATGGCTATATTATAAATGACGAGCTTCACATAATGTGTGCTGTGGGAGATCGGTTGCTAAGGTAAGCCATCAGCTGCTTGTCTAGCACAGACAGGGACTGAATACACAATTTAATGCTAAGCCAGAGGTCGTTAGCCGAGCGCACCAGATGAGAAATCATAGATATTCTGAGGATTGTTTATGGAGCTTGAGGAAGAGGTGAACTAGAACACACTTCCCTCAGGATGTTAGATTTAAAAGCAGACAGTGTCAACCAGTGCGCAACTCATTCATAATCAGTAGGCTACTACATAACAGTCCTTTGATGACTCTTCAAGCTATTTACAAAGATATTAAAATCTGAGGTATTTTCAGAAGATGACGACAGCCGTCAATTTGCACGTCACATTAGAGCGGGAAGGTTAATGGGACAACATAACAGGGTAAACCCTGCCACGGATTTACAGTGCGCAGACCCTTTCATCCTTTAGCATTCCAATCAGACCGGCACTTTTCTGAGAAGCTAAATGTAAAGCTAACATTAGTTTAGCATTGGCTCACATGGTGCCCTGGCTATTGGCAACAAGCTACTTTCCAATCCACTGTGTTTGTCTTATCTTTATCACAGGAGATATATTTAGTGTGGGCTTTAGTGTGGAGACGTGGTTTACTGGCGTCGGCGTGTGGTGGCAGTGCCCCTGGCATGCTGCTTGGGTTGCAGATGGGCATGGGAGGAGGGCTGCGGGGTGATCCCAGCAGGAATCTGCCCTTTGGTTTATTAAAAGCCGGTCAAACAATAGGGTGCTAAAAAAGTAGAAAACAGTGACGTAACCCCTTCACCGGAGGAGGGGGTTTGGGCATGTCAATGTGACTGAGAAGACAATTCTGCTTATTGGCAAATACTAGGCGACCACACGGCTCACTCAACAACTGTGGACTCAGCTGCTGGCAGACCCATCAAGAGCGCCCTTTTGAAGTTTTGATGATACCCTTGTTAGAGTACTCAAACGATTAAATGAAATCTGAAGGATTCATTGGAAACATGATTCTTAAAATTTTCTTGTATAATCAACAAATATATTTTATATTATACAACAGTTCTGGGGATTTTTAGTGACTCTTTCCTTATGACAGTAGGTGGCAACAAGGTGTCAATTAAGTATTCGTAAAACAATAGGCAAAAAGTACCCAGATAACCTACTACTTCCGCAAAGATTCGGATGTGCGCATCCGATAAAACCTTTACTATCCCATGAGGCCATGGCAGTTGCAAATGGTATTGAAGCCATGCAATTAACACTAAGTCATATGGCAGATAAAGTATGTCTGCATTGCATTCAAACTACGTTCAATCTATATAGAATGTAATTTTTTAATGGTTACAAAGTGTGTTTTAATTCAAATGTAGTTCCTACTTAATAATTCATTACATTTATATAGCACTTTCTGAGCACTCAAAGTGCTTTACATAGAAGGGAGAATCTCCTCCTCCACCACCAGTGTCCAGCATCCACCTGAATGATGCAATGGCAGCCAAAGTGTGCCAGAACGCCCACCACACCCAGCTCATTGACGGAGAGGAGACCATGATGGTCAGAGGCCAACAGGCAAGTTTGGCCAGGATGCCGGGGTCACACTTCTACTCTTTTCAAAAAACATCCTGGGACATCTAATGACCACAGAGGGTCAGGACCTTGGTTTTCCTGGGACATCTAATGACCATCTGAAGGACGGTGCTTGTTGACAGTATAGTGACCTTGTCCCTATACTGGGGCGTTAGGACATCACACAGACCAAATGGAGAGCACTCCCTGCTCTCCCATCTAGGTACTGACCAGGCTCAACCCTGCTTAGCTTCAGTGGGCAACCAGTCTTGGGCTACTGGGTGATATGGCTACTGGTTAGTACTTAATATGCAAACCCAGCAGTGTTATTAAAAATAGGACAGATCATCTTTTTCTCCAATGATTCATTTGAAAAACTGAATCATTCAGGAAAAAGACTACTGTTTATTGCTCTAAGATTCACAACAGATTTCACAACAGAATATGCAGAACCATTTTTGTTGACTGCAAAAATACACAAACTATCATCCGATATTGTGTCTAAAATTTAAAACATAGTGTTTATTCCAGTATCATGATTCCTTTTATACAACATTGTGCAATCATTATGATCCAGATTAAATGTTCTTCCAATCTGATTATTTTCTCAGCGTAGTTTGGTTTGAAGGCATTAAGAGACTTTGAGATGGATTACCTCAGAAATTGAGCTCTAACTTAAAATAAGCCCATTTCCTCACAGCAATGTTGAGGAAACTATAACTAATAATGTGGATTCAATTGACTCAATCCACATAATCCAACCCCTTAGCTGGTTTTGAGTAGAAAATCCTCCTTAAAATGACAGTCTGAGCTTTATCTTAAGCAGAAAAAGCAGCAAGGGTTAGAACAGGAGACAGAATTGAGATATCAAGAACCGACCCATGATCCCCTTGAGTTCTTTAAAACCACCATGTGAAGATGACCTGACATGAAAAGCTTGTTGTTCCCACATTTTATACCCTCTTAATCAAATAGACACTATGGTTTTTAATGATATCACAACACAGAGGCCTGAGTGAGGTGAGAAGCAGCACTGAATTGAGTGCAACAACTTCTGCCATACGGCCTTTAAACTGCGGCTGATTTTGAATGTCAGGAATTTCACAGTTCTAATGGTGCAGACGGCGAGGCCCCTCTCAGGCTTGCCACAGCCTGAGAGGATCAGCCATGTTCAAAAGATCCATACTCTATTTCCACAACCACTAGTGCCACGCCTAGGGACAGTTCATTCCAGGGAACTGCTCCCTGAGTCGCGTTATAGCTACTGACTGGACTCCAGGTTAAGACGCGCTCCCTAAGAGAGCAGTCTGTCCTGAGAGTTCAGTGCAGCGGGGTTTTGGCGTGTCTCACCCAGCCCTGGCTCCTGCCTTCCTCTTAAATTTGTTTACTGTGGGATAAAATTTGGCAGTTAGTGAAGGTAAAAGATACACTGTTTTGCATCTTGCAATTTGGAAATATTATAGGGATAGCTCACTTTTACTCACCCTCGTGTCGCTCCAGTGACTTTGTTTCTTCCGAGGGACACAAAAGATGATATGTTCAAGAATGTTTCAACTTTTTATGCAACCAATAAACATGTTAAACAACAATGACTTCACCGCATGGAACAATTTTTTTTTATTTCTTCTCCACAAAATACTAAAGTAATAATATAATATAGGGAACACTTTATTTTAAGGATTAGTTATCACTATCAACTAGTTGTTTATTAGCATGCATATTATTAGCTGTTTAATTAGTACTAATAAAGCACATATTAATGCTTTATTCTGTATAACCCTATTCAAGACCTTTTTATCAACTATTACTAACCATAAATAAGCAGCAAATTAGGAGTTTATTGAGGGAAAATGCCTAGTTATTGGTGAACATGTGTTCCCTATTCTAAAGTGTTACAATAATAATAATAATAATATAATATATATATATAGACACACACACATCAAGATGGTTTACTTATTTTACTTATGCATGGAAGAAACTGCAAGACGAAATATGTCAGAATTAGTCCCACCTTCTAAATTAAAAGGTCAATTGCCAATTTGTGAAGCAATTGTGTCACTGCAACCACTGTTTGAAGCTTCAGTTGCCATAGAAACAGTCATAGGCTTGCCCTTAGGATGACTGTATTTGCACACTGACTGGACTAACCTCAAGTATACACCATATAAACCATTTGAGTGTAAAAAAAAAAAAAAAAAGAAAGAAAGACATAATGAGACATAAGCCCTATTGAAAACACCATCATGTCAGATTTTGCTGTTGATTTGAAATATGTTATTAAGTTATGAGTTTCTGAGATTTCTGTATTTCCTCAATTTAAGTAAACAGGAGTTGGTCTTGCATGCCAGAAATAGCTTCCCAGAGGCGTTGCAAATATGGCCACTGAGTGAACTGACTTTGGTAGATGATGATAGAATTTAACTTTTAGAGTGTTTTACAATGTATCACACTGTGGCGAAAATATTCTGGTTACACACTTTGTTTTAGACACTCCCGAAAATGTCCATGCTGAGAAAAACAAGTTCTTGTCTCTGCCTCCGATTGTACTGTGAGAGCTAATTAAATCACTAATTTGATTACATCTTGCATCAGACAGTTGTTATGCTAAGATTCCAGCACGTCAAAGCTCATTTTCCTAGTCTATAAACTCCAAAATGTAAGTGTACAAAAGTGAATAGATATGAAGCCAGAGAGGGAAACAATTCCTCTGCTCAGAGGTGGACAGATGTGGTGGATTCCGTCTAAGATGGAGGTGATTGTAAGTCCTTCTGCCATTTGTAGACACAGTGGGCTTTATAAATCTACAGGCTGAAGCAGGTGTGGATGCTATGGTGGTCAACATTACCTTACATTGACTTCTGGCAAGAAGCAACACACCCACAACTGTCCTAACAGCACTAGAAGCTTTTGACTGATGAAGCTGCCATAGATGATTGCGGCATGAGGTCACCGTCTCATTGTTTATGAACTAAATTGGATCTGTAGTTATCTTTTGAGCTGGGGTGTCTACACTGCATTGTAAATGCCCATTACGGTGCCTACAGATCACTGCCGCAGACGTCCTCCACCAGGTTTGAATGTCAACAGTCTTGTCTGGGCACAATGATGATGATGAAGATGGCGGCTGGTATGCCCAATACTAAATAAATGACGAAGCAAGAGCCTCCTGTATTTAAAGCATCTGAGTTAAGAACAGACTGTGATATGTGCTTTTGTAAACCCCTCAACACATGCTCTCCGGTGCAGTTAAACATTTCAGGGAGTATTTATTTAAACAAGCAAATTGATACCTAAAATCCTTATGCGAGGAATGCTAAAGTTAAATGAGTCGCTCCGGTAAGAAAAACACAAGGAGAAAGCTTTAAATTAGTCTGATGTGCTTGTGATTTTGGAGCAATTGCGGGTTTCGAAATAAAATTGGAAAGAGGTTTAGACATAATGCAAGGCATTGTTTTAGTGAATGATAATTTCCTCTCTGTCTGATCCAGGTTTGCAGAGTCGGTTACCCTCAGGGCTCTGCTACTCATTCTCCCTCTCATTACACCAAACCTTTTAGCAGTTGTGGCTCAGTGAATTTAACTGCCGCGCATTGTCATGAGGACTGTAAAGCACAAAGCTCATGAAAAAAGAAGTATATATATATATAAATAAATATGTACCTATGCTGGCAGTTGTTTCGCTGTCATGAGAGAACTTGCGTGGAGACTTATTTCGTTTTATGAAAAATTCATTTCTGGGGAAATTCACTGCAGGCTGTTTATTAATATATTAGGTTTCTTCGCCGTGTAATAAAAACACCATGTTTTTGTTCAGTGTTGGGATTGTTAGAATAACACTACAGCCGTCTGCCAGCACTCCTCATACATCACAGCCCACTTTTTCCTGGCTGGAGACATGGCAGCAATCACCTTAACCAGTTGGCAAAGGCACAACAGACATCTGTCTCGGGTCATCTGTCACTGCTGGGTTCCCATGCAGACAAACTCCCACTCTCCTTTACTCTGCACCTTACCTTACCTGCGCAGTCCCTCCACTAACAATTTAAACAGCTCCGCAAACTGGCTTTAACGTGTGAAACATTACCTGATATCACACTCTCAGGTGGGTGTCATTACTGCAGCTTGCGTCCTGGACTAACCATGGTTCCTCTCTTTACCTTTCACAGACACATCCAGACCACTAAAGAGGATGGCTGAGTTTAAAGAGAACACTCACTATATGTTTCGGTTCACATGTGCGGCATCAACATCACAGTGGAGAGCTCTGTGTTGTGTTCTGTAGGAGACGGTCAAGTTTTCTTTTCTTTTACCTGTGGAAGTTGCGGACAATATGAGGAACTCAGTCGCTCTGAGCCAGCCTGGGATTCTTCTTCTTCTGGTCACATGTCCCCTGCTGACAATCCTTAATGGTGTAACCTGTAAGGCAGAGAGTGGACACTTAGGGGACAGTGATCCTGACAGGTGTATGAGACATCATTTTGTTGAGACCATCACACATCCTATCTACAAGTGCAATTCAAAGGTAAGATGGCAAAATGTTGATGAACTTAATTGAACAATGATTTACAGTTCAGCGAGGGAGTCATTCAGAACTCAGAAATGCATCTGAACAACTTATTGACTGAGCTAACACACGAGTTACAGGATGTTCATCTTTTTGACTGAATAATTAAAATGAATGACTGACTCCTTAAAAAGAATCAGAATCATAACAATTAAGACAAAAACTACTATCATAGTAGTATCCCGTAGTAGCAAAACTAAATCATTTTTGTAATTGAAATAAATTTTAAACGAAGTAGAATCGAAATGTTAGATAAAACTATACAGAGAAAACAGAACTTGTTTTTTTTTCTTGAGAAATAACTGAAATTGAAGTTTAAGAATTACTACTTGCACTAGAAAAAAAAAAAAAAAAAACTTCTTGCAAAGACATTTCGGTAACACTTTAGAATAAGGTTCCATTAGTTAATGTTAGTTAACTACTTTCGTTAACATGAACTAAGCAAGAACAATCCTTCTACAGCATTTATAAGTCTTAGTTCATGTTAATTTCAACATTTACTAATGCATTATTTAAATCAAAAGTTGTGCTTGTTAACATTAGTTAATGCACTGTGAATTACCATGAACTAACAATGAATAACTGTATTTTCATTAACTAACATTAACGAAGATGAATAAATACTGTAATAAATGTATTATTCATTGTTTGTTCATGTTAATTAATACAATAACTAACATTAACTAATTTCTTGCATCTCACCGATGTCAACTTAATTTTTGTCGCCTATCAGTGTGGAGAAATTTTTGTGGTCTTGTTTAAAAAAAAAAAAAAAAAATCTTATTAGCGTCCAAGTCAAAGTCACACAAAATCAAGCTCCCATGATTACAACCTCCAAGACCATTACAAAAATGGTCTTGGAGGTCAGATCCTTTTGTAAGACAATACACTCTCTACACCCACAACTTTCCTGCTAACAAGCTGCTTAAAAACAAATCAAGTCTCCTGGTGTTTAAAAGGTTTTACATTTAAATACGGAGCCCAGGGATGTCGCTCATAATTAGAACCCAAGGCTGAGAAGAAACCTTGTTTTCATTTATTGAATCAGATAGCATGGCTGGCTTGTCTAATGACCTCTACCTTTAGGTACTTTGACACCTTGGCAAGGAACACTGCCTGTGCACAGTCTGCCTGTGCGGCCCAAAGCCTCGCCAGAAATAAGCTCTCAGGGGGTGCATAAAATGTCTGGGAGATGGCACAGTTCCAGGGCTCCACGCAGTGCTGTGCCTGACTCATTTTTTGGTTATCGAAACAAAAGAGTGCCTCAAAAACATCCCCTCAAAACAAAGCCATCGATAATAAACACTCTGGGATGAGTTCCAGATGCTCTGATTCACCTGTACCCCTCAGAAGGGCAGCCTCTCATGATCTGTATATCGTGAATTAAGATTCTTAGGCTCTTGTTCTTGCAAACCCAGCTGGGCTGTGTCAACAAATATCCAACTTCCAATAAACTAAAGATGAGCTAGTCAGCCACCTGTGCTTGAGCTGAAAATATTCATTCTGCAAGCATTACACACTGCATTTTCTAATTATGAGACAGACTACCTCGATAATGTAAAAGCATTGGGTAAATAAAGGAAAACGTAGTTGGTTTAACATCCATTCAAGGATCTAAACACGGCAGCTGAGATTTTTTTTACTGTTGCTTCCAGAAAGTGGTTAGTGAATAGGGTTGGGAAAAAATACTGATATAACAATTAATCATAATTTTCATTTTAAAGATCTCTACTTCTTGGTCTGGATCTTGTATCTTGACCTTTGAGTCTCATTCAGCAAAAAGTTCTAATCTTTATTCAAAGCATTTATTTAATTGCTAAAAGGTTCAATTTTATGATAAAATGTTAAAGGGGTCATCAGATGCTACATGCACTTTTACAAGTTGTTTGAACTGAAATGAGTGTTGGCAGTGTGTGTACACAACCACCCTATAATGATAAAATCTACTATATCTATTAAAATATTTACCCCTTTTTCAAATCGAGCCGATCTCAGAAGCCTGTTTTTGTGACGTTACACAGTCATGCAACCCCCCACAATAGTTTGATTGACAGTAGCGTTTCAGTACAGACTGGACTTGTGTCTTACCTTAGACCCGCCCTGAGTGAGCTGTCATCAGCCCACCATTGTTTCAGATGTAGACAAGAATGTCTCCTAAGTGATTGAGGTGTTTTGTTGTTGGATGTAATAATGAACCCAACAGTCATTGTTTACTCTAGTGGATTACGTTTGTTTCTGAAGGGAATGCGCCCCGATCTACCTAAATGCGTCTATCTTCACGCGACTCATTCTTGGTCTAACTTCACCAACAGAAAAAGTAAGTATAAGGTGTCTTAATCAATCTTTGCAAATCGCCTTTCCTAGTAATGTTTCAAGATGAATAACCTAAAGTTAACAGTCCCTCAGAGAGTGGCCCAGAAGATATGGGCGGGGTCAGGAGAGCTCATTAACATTTAAAGGAAAATGCTACAAAACGGCTTGCTCTGAAAAGAGCTGTTTTTGACAGGGTAACAAGGTGTTTTTTACACTATCATTGAGAAATTTTAACCAAACTGTTACAGACTTTTCATTAAGACCCTAAAGAATCATATCAATTGTGAAAAATGGCCATCCGATGACCCCTTTAACATTTTCATCAGGCAACTTTGCAGAACAAGCAGTCATACCAACATATATGTATTTTTTTATTCTGAATTAGGAACATTATTATAATGCAGCCAAAGATACATTACAAGACAAATAAACTTCAGAGTCCTGAGTATTTCATTAATTTGTCATTTGACAAATGCAACCAATGTAGTCAGATTCAAATAAAAATTACTCTTATAAACTACTTTTAGTAAATAAAAAAAACATTCAGTGCAACTGGTGTAGTACCACTGACAAAGCACTGACTCTTTTGAATCAGTGCTTTTTTAGTCAATCGATGGTGCAACTGCAAGTATGATATTGATTTTACACAACAGTTCAATAACCAAGAAGTTAATATTTCTAAACAAAACCACAAAGGAATAATGTTAAGTTCTATCAAATAGAGGTAGGGTTCCTGAATGAATCAAAATTGTGAAAAAATAATAATAATTCAGTGACACACTCGTGAAGACAATCACTTGTCACCAATTGGCCTAATGTAATCTTCTGAAAGAATCCTCACAAACTAATGCACAGACTGAAGCCTGAGTATGTGTGGAGTGGCAAACATGTACAAGTGGATTGATACAAGCAGTGAAAAGTCCCAGAAATCTTAAGAGATTTAAAGAAGAAAATACATTTTAAGTTTACTTCATCCACAAAATACTTAACAGTTTCATTTTTATCATTCATATTATAATGTACCAAGAAGATTCCCTGTATAATTAACAAATCATTTCTTGGATATGTAATCAAAATGGACACTATAGACAATGTGAAATACTTTTCCACTCTGGTAATAAATCGGAAAACAATTTGAATTATGCAATGAACTAACAGTTAAAATTTCCTGTCTCAAAAACAATTTCTGATTGACAGGCAAGTACACAGGCCCATTGTCTAAAAGCAGCACAATGGATTAAGCTCAACTCAGTCACCTTTAAAGAAGCTTGTTACACATTGCATTAGTTATGAGGATGGCTGTTGCTTCCATGCAAATTTCAGCAGTGCGACACAATAGGATCCACCTGCGCAGTCACTCTGAGATAAATATAGAGGGGAAGATGGCTTACATCTGCTGCCCAGCTTTTGTCACCTTGGATATCCATCTTCCGTTGGCCACACACCTCCACTGCACCTCCCTCTGAAATACCCCACATCTCTCCACCGTTTGTTTTACGAACATGGCCGTATGCCTACAGTTTCAGGTAACATTAAATAATGACATCAGCTAAAAGCAGCAAGCAAATGCCGCTTCATTCATGGACGTCGGACCATGAGTGATGCATATCGGGTGCTTTTTGGCTTTAGTCAGGCTAGTGTTCCTTATAATGCGGGTGACACTCTGCTAACACTATGCAGCTGAAAGACAACATGACATAGGAGTCCATTTACGGAGTGTTCAGGAATGTGGCGGCCCGTGGTCTGGCCAGCACCTCATATTCCGAATCAGTAGACCATTGAACTGGGTCACGTTTGTGTCTATCATTGTAGATGCGCAACACTCATTAAGCTTTAATTACCAGAGCACTCTTATATAGGACAGAGCATTTTTTGATGAGTGAATCCCTCTTTATCAGCCAGTAACTTCAGCGATGTTGCCAGGTGGATCACTGAACACCATAAGTCGGTCCCACAAAGTGCAAAGCCATTCATCTGTCACACAACAATCCTCACAAAGCAAACGAGGCAAATTATTAGATTGAGGTATTTGGGGGAGTCAAGTTGCTTGAGCATCCAGGTCTGGGAGAGATCAACCACACTCCCATCAACATGTAGGTGCAAGGTCAAGGTGAGAAAGTACACAAACTTTCATTGTTCAGCACTTCAAAATTTAGTCCTGACACAGGGGTAAAACTAGAGATGCACGGGACTCTTGCTTTATAATAGCTAAACATGTTTAGCCCCTTTCACACTGCACGTCGGACCCGCAATATTCCCGTAACATTGCCTGGTCGCCTTCTGTGTGAAAGCAACCACGTCCCGGAATTGATTACCGAATCGAACCCGGGTCGGGGACATAGTAACATTGCGGTAATCGATCCGGAACGAGCGCTGTGTGAACAAAAGCCAGATCTAATTCCGTATCGAAGTGATGACGCGCGTTATCGCGCGACTTTTTTACCGGCTGTTTTGAAGGAAGATCAACATTCGCGACGAAAACATATGTGCAAACTGTAATGAAGCAGAGATCAGTTAGTTCCTCACTTTCCGCGCTGACGCAGAGATCGTTTGCTTGCTTCAGTTAAAGTATAACGTGCCAAGCGTTGTCGACTCGTACATTACACGTCACGCGCTGATGTCACGTGTCGTTACGGGATCTTCAAGGGTTGTGTGTGAAAGCACGCACATATACCAGGTCATCACTGGCAGTGTGAAAGTGCCAAATCTAGCGACCAGGGAACAATTACAGGAACACTTTACCCCTGTATTTGCAGGAATGGCAGTGTGAAAGGGGCTTTTGTTTACAGGTTCCACTGTTGAAACTACTAAAGAAAATAATTTCTTTAATACACATTCCACAATTTATGTATCAAAAAGTGGTATAGCCAATTTAGGACTACAAAAATGAAGAATGAAAATGGCTTCATTTCCTTCTTTCTTTCTTTCTTTCTTTCTTTCTTTTTTTTACTTCATTTCTTAAAAAAATTAATTAATTAAAGGGATAGTTCACCCAAACTAGAAAATTCTGGCATTAATCGCTCACCCTTGTGTTGTTCCAAACCTTTAAGACCTTTGTTCATCTTTGCAACACAAATTATGATATTTTTGATGAAATCCCAGAGCTTTCTGACCCTGAATAGACAGCAACGCAACTACCATGTTCAAAGCCCAGAAACGTAGAAAAGACATCGTTGAAGGGGTCATTGGATGCCCATTTTCCACAAGTTGATATGATTCTTTAAAAGTCTATAGCATACTTTGGTTAAAATTTCTTAGTGGTAGTGTAAAAAAACACCCTTTTTTTACCCTGTCAAAATTAGTAAGCTGTTTTTAGTCCATGCGCTTTAAATGATAATGAGCTGACCCCCCCCCCCCCCCCCCCCCCATGAGGTGACGAGCAGACTGTAAACTTGATTAACTAGCATGTTATTAGGAAAGGCAATTTGCAAAGATTCATAAAAAACCCGTATACTCCTTCTGTAAATGAAGCTGGACCACAAATGATTCCCTCGAACATAGACGCATTTAGGAAGATCAGGATCGGCGCATTCCCTTCAAAAACAAAATAATGTTAATATCTTCATTTGTGATCTGAAGACAAATGAAGGTCTTATGGGTTTGGATGGAACAACATAAGGGATATTCCTTGAACTATTCCTTTAAACAAATTGGGCTCATTTTCAGATTTTGTAGATAATTTGATTGATACATAGACAGACAGATAGATGGACAGCCTCCTCAAACATGGGACTAATTAACCTTTTTTGCTCTACAGATGGTTCTCCTGGCTCGATGTGAGGGTCACTGCAGCCACACGTCCCGCTCGGACCCGCTGATCTCTTTCAGCTCTGTCTTGAAGCAACCTTTCAAAAGCACGTGTTTCTGCTGTCGTCCACATACCTCCAAACTGAAGGCAGTGCGTCTGCGATGCTCGGGCGGGACACGGATAACCGCGACTTACCGTTACATCCTCGCGTGCAGCTGCGAGGAGTGCAGCTGAATAAATTTGTCATGGAGAAAGACCCTCTGGCTGAAACACATAAAAAAAGTTGAAGGTACACTTTATTGCAGATGATTCAGAGCAAGCATTTTACGATTCATTAGCACTGCCGCAATGTTGCCAACAACCCATCAAGACTTCAAGAAGAATCACGTCACATGTAAAGCGGCGCATGCACTCGGATTTCCAGATGTCACCCCACCAGTCGCACCTGCGCATGCGCTCAGCCAGTCAATTTACTTTTATTGCATTCCATTGTTTTGATCACTGTGTGTGTAAAATAGCGGATGCCGACAACAAAATCGTGAAGAAAATCTGATGAAGCTGAAGGGGAGTCACTTTGGCAGCCTATGTGACTTGATACACAGAACAGGACAGAATCGTTTGCATAGACAATGCAAGTGGTGATGAACTATAAAAGTTTGAGTTGTGTCTAGAATAGAAATTGATAGTTCACCCCCTAAAGCCTGGTTTAGAATCACATGACAAAATGTTGGGGTGAATTGACAGTTTATGGTCTCTGGATTTGCTAACGTTCCAGCATACATTTTTGCTTCATTATACTGGCTTAATATTTAAACAATGAAAAATACTCTTGTAACGATCGTATTGCCAATTTTAGACTTTGTAAACCTCCTACAGCTTTTTTACTGTGGAGTTCAGAGCAATCTACCATGCCAGACTGTATGTGGAAAATGTCAGTGTTAAGTCTGTTTATTTCATCATCAAAGTCTCGCAATGGCTCATGACACATAATAGCAGTAGGCTGTCAAGCTAATCACGTACAGTTATGATAACTATGATGTTTGCAATGTGGTATTGTACAGTAAATGATGATTACCATATATATCTATAAAAATGAAAGAAAATGTATTGTTCCTCAAATGTCTGTTGAAATAAATTCACCCTCTACAAATTGCTGTACCTGTACAAATTGCTGAAATGATGACAGTTTGCTTGCTAGACAGGTTTGTACTCCACTACATACCTGACAGCTTTTTGGGCTCTGCACATGAATCTAATAAACAGTGCCCTTTTGTTTTTAAAGACTGACTGGCTGCCTTGTGCTAGCTGTCTTGTTACACATACTTTGGCTCCTCCATACAATGTGACTTTCAGTGGGGCTATAATTAACTTAATGGCTAATTTGACAGCATGACAGACAGTCCACATAATAGCTGTCAGTTGAGTTCTCTGTAATTTTTATGGCTGCCCTAAGACATCTCGCCACACGGTCGGCTGCAGAACCGAGGAACCCGGTTAGATGTCATACCACATTGTTCTCTGACCTTCCGTTAATTCTAACAGAACGTTCCAGGTGTTGTACACATGTGCTTCTTTATTCCCTTTCTAACAAGTGATAATTCAAGCAAAACCGACAAGTGTTTTAAACAGAATGGGGTTAAGTATTTCACCTGATTACTGTTAATTGAAGCCAGTCCTGATTTTGGCCCAGAAGTGTGCCTCTTTCTTTTTCTGTGATGTCCACTTGAGTGAAGATGATGTTTCACCATCTAAAACAAAAAAGGTAAGTCATTTTCTCTCAGAAATCGTACAGAGATCCCATGATTCTGGTATAAAAGACAAGGGAATTGTGATCATTGAATCGACACATGCCTGCAATATCCTTTTAATTTCTCACAAGATACCAACATGAGGCAGTGTTGTATTCTGTCCTTTCACGTTATTAAACTGAAACCAATATCAGCTGCAATTTTTCATTACTTAAACTGAAATTATTCGCTCGTCCAATTTACTCACGCTCTTCTGTGAAACAATCCTCCTTTACTGAGCTTGCACACACAGCTAGGCTACTTGCAAAAAAAATATGTTGTCAGAAAAAAATAAAACATTGTATGTTTTACACATTGTAAAAGGACGTACATCATTCCTCTAAAAATGTTGTTTTACATTTAACCAATGATAGAACAAGGAGTATGAAGAGATATGCTAAAGTCTTGATATATTAGGTGCGAGTTGAGTTTCCATGTTGAACACTTACGTAGCAATAACGCCCTCTTGTGGCCGAGATAGTTGCTGGCCTGTTCTGGGCTTGAGCTCTCTATTCTTTTTTTACATTCTATAGAAAGATATTATTCCTTCTTCTGGGGAGCACTACAAGAGATACTATAAAGAATGTTCATGAAGTTACCCACAATGAAAGTATATATGAGAGCTATCAAGCTCCAAAAATGTCTACACAACAAAAGTCTAAAAGGGTTTGTTCACCCAGTAATCAAATTTATGTAATTAATAACTCACCCTCAGGTCGTTCCAAACCAGTGAGACCTCGGAACACAGGTTAAGATATTTTAGATTTAGTCTGAGAGCTCTCAGTCCCTCCATCTTAATGAAGGCCAGCTTTCCTACACCATAAATGACTCTCATGTTTTAATGATTTTCTGATAAACATTTTATTAAAGGTATATTAATCTGCCAAAAGAAATTCGATATAGGGCACCATTAAAAAAGCGTTAGCTAAATGAAAATGAATATCTTTATATCTTTCTAAGGGCAAAGATATGTTCTTGTGTTGAGTCTGGGTAACATGCTTACTCAAATAAGATCAACAATGGATTTAGATTATCTATACTTATCATGGACATTATCATGTATGGCCTGACAGCCCCATCCAGAAGTAAGTGAGGTTTATGATATGTCTCTGCCTGAAGCAATGTGTGTGAATCTACAGGCACACCCTACATGAATACATCCACCAGATGGCAGCAAATTCTATAAGAAACAGTGGATGCAAAAAACACTAAAAATCCAGTTAGGGTACACAACAAAGTAACAGACTTGCAACTAACAAGCCCTTTCTTAAACACTAGAAAGGTGCCTAGAATGCCCTAAAGAGTAAATATGGAGTGTCTCAAAATCTGGAATACTTGCACATGCTGCACTGTACTGTATTATAGTATCCGATAAAAAAAAAAATATTTTGTTTATTTTGTATTGCATACAACAGTTCTTTCAAATTAAATAATATTGAGTAACTTACATTTCAGTGAAAAAAGGCCAGTTTATTCGCAAAGTTGACTTTGCTTGATAGCAAACACTGAACAGAATAAAAGCAGGTCTGGATCTCCGTAAGTGGAGTTTCCCGCTCAAAGCCTGCTCTTGTCAGTCAGCTTCAGATCCACTCCGGATTTTCCATTTTCTGTTTCATGTGCACCAATGAGTGAAACAAACACCACAATTATGAAAACGTTTTTATAAATTGCTGACAGTACAATACTGGACAATGATGTAATTTGCAGAATTTACACTTCAATTATGAGACTACAGTCTTTCACATACATTGATTTATTTGTGGCGCCAGCCACATCTTGCAACAAAATATAAAGCAGTGATTGTGAGCAGCGAAAACCTCGATCTCTACCACTCCAACAGCACCTCCTGCTGGCAGAGAATGAATCTGAATATATACGTACATCGGTACATGCCACCACTGAACTATGGTCACTAATAAATTCAACTGTATAACAGTTTCAAGGCAATTCATGTTAGAATTAAACCACAATAAATATAATACATATTGCCGTTACACTTATCTATACATAGTAAATGAAGTTATTCAAGTGGTTGTTGACATCCTATCTAAAACGTGATTTAGCCAAATAATAATAATTATAGTAATGCTGCCACTCTAATATGTCTTGCAATATCCGTATGTGTATAAGTTCTGTGCAATCCTCTTGTTCAATATTCTCGGGGTCTGAATTCGGCTCAGATTGATATATCCTAAAGCAATAGCGAAGCTATTGAGTATCACAGTCCCACCCACAGCCCGAGAGAGCTCTGGTGCCGGAAGTAAATTTCCCATTCATTTCTCCCATTGACTTTCGGAAAAATCTGTATCTAAAGAGTTTTAGAGCATGTGTGAGGAAAACCAGCTACAGCTGAACTCATAAGCATATAACATATCATTTCGAGTGAAAAAATTAAGAGAAAATCCCAAAAAAAGTCAAAGGTACAAGACTGTGTACATATTTTCATTTCGAGCGCAGGAACTACTCATCCCATAAACCACCGCGCCTCATTGAATTCGACTGAAGCCACAACCGCGAACGAGCTTCCAAATGCTTATGACGGCATGGATGACGGCCGCCCGCGCGAACTTTTTCCTCCAGTGAATTTTCTCATGGCAGCCATGGAGATCATGATTGTACTGATAAGTCTAACGTACAAAAATGCAACACAGGTTTTTTTTTTTTTTTTTTTTTTTTTTTTATTAATGATCTTCAGTCTTAAATTATCTGCTGAAACGGGGCGGGGCTACAATGAATAGTCTAAATTAGTGAGCAATTTCAGACGCTGCAAAACGAATGTTGAGTTCTGGAACTCCGGCTGACCAATCAAATTCGAGGGCCATGAAATAACACTATTATATATATATATATATATATATATATATATATATATATATATATATATATATAACATTTGTTTTAATATTTTTAATATTTTATTAAAATTGTGTAATCGAATGTAAATACATTTTTAAATATCTATTTGTACAGTAATGTTGTACTGTTAAAATAGAAATATGAGCTCCTCCTGCTGGCACTCTTTACATAGCACGCAGATGGGAGCCTCGGTGCATTTACCCCAGTGTCAATCATGATAGGAGGCGGGGGCGGGGCTGAGAATGCTTTGAACACAGATGCGGAGCGGCTCTTCTGCTGTGAGCGGAGCGCCAGTGAGACGAACAGAACCATGACTGCGAACGCATACGACGTGATTGTGATTGGCGGAGGCATCTCAGGTTAGTGTCATCAAAATAGCGCATAAAACTTAAGATAATCTCATTGCAATTAACCCACTGTTCAAGTAACTTTATATCACTGAATATTACAGGCTCCTGGTAGTAATCCTGAGTTATGATCTTGGTTATTGAGTAAAACGAGGCGCGCGACAGACCCGTGCAGAACCACTATTCCATTTCCTAAGAAGCTTAGACACCTTATAACAACACTGTACCATTGCTGCGTTTAAAATAATTATGTATATTTACGTTTTAAATAGGACTGTGTTAGTTTGTCAAGAGGACAGGGTTAGTTCGCGGTGTCACCTGAGCTTGCTCTTCCACTTCCGTGACATGATTATTTCATATTCATAACGCCAGAGGCAGAGGCAGTTAAGTGGCATGCAACAGTGTAAGCTTCTAGTTATCTATAACATGCACGTATGTGTGTAAGAACAAGTGTATATTTTTATAAATCCCTTGTTTACCTTCACTAGCTCATTTAGAAAAGTCCTGCAATATGACAAATAATTTTTTGAAAGAACTATTAGTTCAGAATTTCTACTGTTAGGCTAGCATCTAGCATACTCTGCATGTATAATAATTATAAAAAATATGTATTTTTGTTTATAATAGGTTAATCTAGATATCATTAGTTGCTAATTTTTTAATGTAAACTACCCATCCATACTGCACTTGCTCTGCAATACTTGATTCTGATTGGTCAATCACTGCATTCATCAAATATTTCATCATAATGACCAGCAATCTTGCATAACTGATCATTTATCATTGTGATCTTGTTTTATGTCTCCAATCATTTTAACTGTGCATTTGAGCTCAACAAATATTTCATGTCCACTTATTTATTTGAAAAAAATCTTTAGAAAATCTTGTTATATACAACTTTTTCTGAAGACATGGGCATTTCACACCTAAAACTATGTTTGAGGTTATTTCATGTGTGACGTTGTATACTCAATTTTTTTTTCTCAACTATTTTTTATCCTTCATTATTTAATAATCGTTTTACATACAGTTTTAATCACCTTATATTCAGATATTTCTTTAAAAAATGTAGAACAAGACTGTTTAAAAGGAACTAGAAAATGCCCAAATAATGTTTAAAAATTAAGAATGTGGTTAACCCAGAATATAATTTTTTCTTTATATATTTATATAAATGTTAACGTACAGAAAATTCCTTGAACATGCATCAGCTACACACATGTGTTGCAGTCCTTGCATGCACATACTTGCAATGCTCTGGTGCTCATAGTCTCAACCCATACAAAATCAGTGTGAAACATTGCTTTGAAGAATGTGTATGCAACTCAGAGTTAAATAAGATGAAATAAGTGTAGTGTTAGAAAACTAGTTTGCTTTGTCACTGGTGGAAATTGTGGTGTTATACCTAGGAAGTTTATTTTACATAGATTTATGAATATATTGCACTACAATAGGATGAAGTATTCATTAGAAAATTCTTATGTTGTAAGGATTCTGTTTCAGTCAGTCCTAGAATGTGACCAATTTTGTGTAGAGTAGCATAAAAGTGCAGCATAATGTCCTTACGGTAATGACCTGACAGGAAATTGCATTTACTTTGTGCAAACTGACTTGTTCCCACAGTGAATATTCATTATTATATACAGGCATGACAATTTAAACCCAGCTCAGAGGAAGTGCACACCGGATGAAATATTGCTTGTGTAAGAACAGCATTCTTGAAAACAGAACTGAGAAAAAACTGTATCAAGATGTCCTACCGATAACCGATGGAAACTTTATCTCTATGCATACAGACCGAATTGATAGTTTTGATTTTATATGATATGCAAGAAGACCTCAAAATCAAATCAGATGTTTTAGACTATATGCTGTATGTATGTAGCTCACAGTTTATTAACTCTTCATCTTAATAAGCTACTGATTAATCAAACTCAGACTTTGTTTCAGAAAATAAAGGTGTTTGCTGTGCACTGAACCAATCATACTACTCTGCTTGAAAAAAAGCTAATAAATGTAATCAGTCACTGTTATGTAACAAGGCCACACATGGTGCACCATGGACCCAATCCATCGATGTAGAACCTTTTCAACCTCAGAACTTTGATTCCCTGCCAAGTTTCTAGGAGTCAGTGCTTAACAGACTGCACTTTTGAGTCTGTAAAACATTTGTCGTTTATGCATGTGTGCAATATTGCACGTCATCGGTAGTGTGAAACTAGTTACACATTCACTCTCTGGCCAAAGGTGCAGTTTAATTAATGCAATGACATGTAAGTTATGTCTTATGTTCTGATTTGTGCAGTAATGCATTAAAAATGTTTATGTAAATATGATCCAGGACTGTCTTCTTTTGACACATGGAGTAGATAGAAAGATAGTTGTTGTTTTTTCCCCACAAATTGGCTGTCATCGTACACCCATTGAATACGTGGAGGTTTTTCACCTGTTGGCCTTTGAAGAAAATCACAGTTTCTTCTTATTCATAAAGAAAAGAAAATAAATGCAACATTGCTTCAGGGACCTTTTAATAAAGACCCGGCACTCCCTGCAAATCCATTTACTCTTTGCAAAGCCACTGGAGGTGCTCAGAGAGACACCATGTTGGCAGAGGTGGTAAACAAAACTGACAACTCATTTTTATGCTCTCTGGGATCCAAGAACACCTGACAGCAAAATGTGTATTTGTGTCTTTTGTCAAGCGCCACATGGGGTTGTGCTTGACATAGAAGAGAGACAACCGAAGCCTTTCAGCTAAACAATGGAAATGACATCTTTACTCTTGTGACCTTATTGTTTCATGTCATGGACTGAATTAAATTGTTGCAGTTTACATTTTATTCCCATGTTTAGAGTCGAAGTGTGTCATTCAAACAGTAGAGTGCTAGCAGCGCCAAGGTCATGGGTTCTATTTCCTAGGAACAGATAAAACTTGAATAAAATGTTTAAGTTGCTTTGGATAGAAGGGTTTGCTAAATACATAAATGTCATACATTTAAGCCATTTCTGCACCACTAGTGTTACCAAACAAAATTGGAAAATGAACTATATTTTCTGAAATATTAGTTGCTCTTTCCTGTGCAAACGTTGCTGTCAAGATCCTAAGATGTTTTATATAGTTGTCAACATGTTACAATGTAGTTTTTTGGATGTTCTGGTTACAAGGGCAATGTTTGGTGTGCCTTACTTGCCCGAAACAAAAGTCTGTTTTGCAGTTGGTTTCTAAAGGAGTCTCAAGCTATATATAATGTGATTCTTTTTTGTTTTTTTGCTCATCTTAAAATAAAAATGAGCACACCTATTTTCAGTAAGCCAGGCAGTTTGAGTTACCATCCAAGGTCCATAGCGCAAATTGCTTGGCTGTCACTGGTCAGAAAAACAGATAGTCCTGGCATAGACTGAACCAGTGCTGGACTGGTCCTTGATAGCACCACAGAACCACTCTCTGTTTCAACCCATCTGAGAAATCAGCCTGCAAATCATTTAGGGTTGTTTATGGTTCAGCTTGTATATCTGCAAAAACCAAGTGATCTCAGACCCCCCCTAAGAGGACCCAAAAGAGAACCATACTCAGTCCACTTCCGGAGGTGCAATGATGTCCCAATACACTTTTGGTTTTTATGGAGGTAATTTCCATATGTTCCTCTTGTTAGATTAAAACATATTTAAAGATAATAAATAAATAAATAAATCGACCAACTCTTAACTCTAACATTATAAAACAATTCTATTGTCATTTATGTAATCTACCAAGTCTAGCATTAAATGACAAAGAACCAACTAATGCACAGTGGAGATCAGACGCTTTAAATCAGACACAGATAAAATAGTGTTGTAAGATAATTTGATCATCATTTGAAAGCATAAATTCTAGCCTTGATTTGAATTAATTATCCACACAGAGAGAGAGAGAGAGAGATGTATGTTGTGTTTATGAATTACCTGCATCTGTGCGTCTCTCTCTGCAAACAATAAAACTGTGAGTTTAGTTACTTCAAAAACAGCAATTAGCTCCCCATCGATGAAAGAAATAATGTAACAGTTCAGTATCAAAGCTATTATTTTTAAAGTTGCAAGCATCGCTGACAATAAGTGTCCATGATCCTGTATGTTACTGTGTGTGTGATCTGCAATTTCTCTTGCTCACTCTGTGTGTGTGTGTGTGTGTGTTTGCATGCATCAATAAAAGCGACGCATTAATATGATGATTAAACTGACTTGTACAGTTTTAATGCACACCTGCCAGCCAATTAGAATCGAGTTTTCAGATAAACCATATTGTAATATTATATAATTCTTTCGAAAATCACTAAAACACAACAATTATGACATACAGCTAATGTTTTTTTTTGTTTTTTTAGTTAAGAAGCAACAAAATGTACAACTTATCTTCAAACTTGTCTGAGAATTAAAGGAAGTTGAATTAACCTAATGCAGAATGTACGTATTTGAAACTTGACTAAAAGACATTGTTAAAGCTCTGCAAATGTCTTTACCGGGGACATGATCAGGGATTGCCAGCTTTCCTCCTTCAAGTCCACTTTGTATTCCTCTGCTGCGTATAAGCTGGGCTCTGAGTTCTTATTTAGTTGTGGTGTGAACTAGGAAGGGTCTGAAATGATCACTTCCCTGCTGAAGATTACAAACAAACAAACAAAGAAAAAAACCTGGTTCTCTTCTGAGTCCACTATATTGTGAACACAAAAAGGACTGAGGTCACTTTCAGCTGGTTCCCTTTCTGGTACATTTTAGGTAAACACTATGTGAAAATAAACCTTAATGATAGTTGAATGTGCATATCAAGCTAGGAATGGGGAAAATATTTTTTTTCACAAAGTTAATTTATGTCTCTTTGTGCTTACATGTAGAAATAGCTGTCAGAAACATAAGCATTGGGAAGTTGTTTTGCTCAGAACTCTAGAAGGAGTTGAGCTCTCATGAGTTGTGCAAGTGGAGGGCAGGAATTCCACATCTAATTGTGGAGGCTGTTGACGCTGACACTTCCTGGAGAGTGTCCTGCCCTTGCTAAAGAACTTTGGCATTCCTGTTTTGGAAGACAGCCAGGAAAGGCCGGAAGCATGGATAGTCACAGGCCATTTCTGTGGAGTGTCAGAATGCGTGACTTTACATCAGGGTTTTGTGCTTATTGTGCATTGTGTGTTTGTGTATTGATGGCTTTACAAAGATATATGTGACCCTAGTCCACTAAACCAGTCTTAAGTCACTGAGGTATATTTTTAGCAATAGCCAAAAAACATTGTATGGGTCAAAATTATAGATTTTTCTTTTATGCCAAAAATCATAAGTATATTAAGTAAAGATCATGTTCCATGAAGATATTTTGTAAATTTCCTACCGTAAATATATGAAACTTAATTTTTGTTTAATAATATGCATTGCTTAGAATTCATTTGGACAACCTTAAAGGCGATATTCTCAGTATTTAGATTTTTTTGCAAATAGTTGTATCTCGGCCAAATATTGTCCGTTCCTAATAAACCATACACAATGGTAAGCTTATGTATTCAATTTCGAAAAAGACACTTAAGACTAGTTTTGTGGTCCAGGGTCACATACTGTATACTACCATTCAAATATTTAGGGTCAGCTTGTTTTTATTTGTTTATTTAGAAAAAAAAAAGAAATAAAAAAAATGCTTTTATTTAGCAAGGATGCATTGCATTGATTATAAGTGACAGTAAGGACATGAGGTTACAAAAGTGTCTAATCATTTTTTGGGGAATCTATTCATCATCACACAATATAAAAAAATGTATCACAGTTTCCACAAAAAAATATTAAGCAGCGAACTCTTTTACACACTGATAATGTAAGAAATGTTTTAGGATATTTTCAGGGAGTCTTCAGACCATCACAGGAATGAATGACATTTTACAATACCTTAAGATAGAAAACAGTTGTCAACAACATTGCACAATATTATACAGCAATGTTATAAGTTTTGAACAATTGAACAGTTTTGAATGTATTTTTGATCAAATAAATGCAGCCTTTCTAAGCAGAAGAGACTTCTTTAGAAAACATTAAAACCTAACCAAACCCCAACCTTTGAATTTATAGTGTACAAAATGAAAATACAGTTAGACATTGCACAGAATGAGCTGTAAAATAAACCAGACTTGATGCTGCTTCATTTCCATGAAGTTAAACTTTTCTCTACTTAGACCCAGCCACATTGGAAGTGAGTGCAGACACTCATGTTCCTGAACCTGCCATCTCTCTTAGACAAGACTTCGGGTTGCTTTTTCAGTTCAAAAGTGTGTCAACACCTCTTCAAAATATAGGAAACAATGTTTATTCTAGTAATAAATACAGCTGTGGATCTCTGAAAGTCGGTGTAAACAGACATTACAAACATTGATTTTTAGAGCTCGGGAACATTTTGATGAATTTGTAATCATTTTTTTTATATCTCCAGTCACTCTCTTTATGGTCCTTCTTTTAATACACCGTGATAAACCAAACATCTGAACTTGTATAAAGATGTCTACATAGTCCTAGAGAGCCAGGGAAATACACAAATGCCTTTTTGCAGTGTCCTCTAAGCTTGTGTAAACAAATGTCATTGGCCTGTTTTTTTTTCCCTCTCCGAGCCATGCAGAGACTGGCTTCGTTATGCAACTTAAGATAATACTGCTCTGTTCCTCTCTTAGACGAACAACTGTCCTTGGGGTTGCCAGGAGAACATGCCATTTCGCTGATCTCTCTGTAATTGCTTTTCAATAATGCATCTAAACATCGATGTTGCAGCCTGTTGGAGAAAGTAATTGCTTCTAGATGAGCATGAAGCATTAGGAACTGTGCACTCTGTCACATACATGTTTTTCCAAGTGATTATTTGCTGCATTCAGTTTAAGAATGGCTTTCCTTTCCTTTGTGTTAGATTGACTTGGTGCATATTTAAACCACGTAAAGGAATTAAGCATGCTTTAATGTTAACAGGAAAATGGATTAAAGTTCTTGTTTGCTGTGTTTTCAGGTCATAGGCCCAAGCATGTTGCAGCTGCACAGCTGAGGTTAGAGAGCAAACTTAAGAAAAAACTAAACTAAAACTAAAAAAAACTAACCACAAATATTGCTTCTCTAGTTTATTTCCCCTGATTTATGAAAACTTAGATATTGTTACAACCATGTGTAGTCAACAGTGTGACTATGTAGTCTATGATATCTAAAGTATGGAGATGTACATTCTTTCATTATATTTCATGCTTTTAATGCACTTAACAATGGTAATGCACTACAAATTAATACCATTGGTTTTTATTTAATAATGTATTTTTTTATTAATAATTTATATATTGGCTGCTATTGTATTTTTAATTGTTAACAATATTTTTTACATAGATTAGATGTCTTATGTTATCCAATGTTAAAGTGAATCTTTAAAAACACTAATAATTGCAATAATTCTGTTTAATCTAGCATAATCTCTATCATTTTTATACTGTGCATTATAATACCTAAATTCATGTGTAACATTTAAAACAATATATTTTAGATAATTTTTCGGTTTTGATGTAAATTATTATGTCTGTCCATTTCTATCTAGTCAACAATACTCTCTCAAAGTTCTGGATACTTTTGTCTTGTGCGATTAAATGATGAATGAGCTGCTTGTTAAAGCTGACATTAGTATTTTAATTGAGAAATTCCTTGAGGGATGAACCACAGACTTAAAGGTGGCTTGTGTCACATCTAATCTATGGCTTGTTGACTGATAATCTGTTGTGATAATGTGATTGTGCAATTACCACTACAGCTGACAGACATAGCCTCTTAAATGTGATTCTTCTTGGCCTGTAATTGTAGGTTTTATCAGGGTCCGTAAGAGTGCAAACAAAGCAATTAAGTTTAGATTGTGGTATTAATACAAATGGCAAATTGTAATTTGATAGAGTTCTAGACCTGACCTTTCAAAGGTACAGAGTTGTAAACTAATCCGGGACTATTTTGGAAAGACATACTGATGCAGAGCAAAGGTGTATGCATTGGTATAAATCAATATTCCTGATTTAAGGTAAGTTGTTATAAGATAACAATGCTTTTGCCAATGTCCTGAGAACAAAAATGTAAATAACATCAGTCTTTTTTATATTACTTGTTTGCATTTTCGACAATTGCATGCATTAATATGTAAAATATGCATGCATAATTAGTTGTGGATTTCAGCATGGAAGCAAACGGTAGACTTTTCTTTATAAAAACTACTTTTAATGCTCATTTTAGTTAAATATAGAAGGTTTGGTGGTCAGCTGCAGCACATAGTATTTGTGCAACAAGAGAAAAGTGCATAACCCTGTTCTTACAGGACAAACTGATGCTTCATAAGATCCAGTTCAGGCCTATAAGCTAGTATGTTGTCTGATTTACCGTCTTTACCTTTAGTTTGATGTCTTATTGAAAAGCCTAATCTTGTTATGTCATGTCAATTAGAGCAAGAGTGCACAGCCGATTCTTGTTCCCAGAGAGGTAATTGGTATAGATTTACCATGCCAAGCGACTGCATCTTTATATGTACTGTTGCTACGGAAACCCCATCCACCCTCAGACTCGTGTTTCCCAGTAAATGGCCCTCTGAACCGGCACCAACCAAAGGAGTGAATCCTAAATATTTTGTTTTATCATGGTCAGCTAAGTCTATATAAAATTTTACGTGATCAGAGGAAGTTTTTAGACCAAGGCACAACACAGTTGCATGTTATTCCATACTTCCACAGATAAAGTATAATAAAGCACTGCTTGTGAAATATAATCATTAGAAAAGATGTATTTTGTTTGTTTTTATTCATGTATAAATGCCACTCTTATTTTAGTTTCATGCTGCTTAACGTGTTGTTTAGTTCATATGCAACACCTTAAATGAAGAAATACGAGTGGATGTGGAAGGAGAAATACATTTGGTGGAAAATCAAAGAAAAAAAGGTCAAACTTTACTTTATCTTTGATTCTGGGAGATCAAAAAGAAAGGAAAGTTGTGAAAGTTCTGATTATCACGTCTATCATGCTGAAATCATGCGTTTTAAACCATATTATAATATCTTCTGATAGGCCTACGCATTTTGTGAGTAATAAAGAACTAAGTTCTTTTTCATGTCTTATCAAGTCAAGTCTGCTTTATTGTCAGTTCTTCCACATGTACAGCACATACACACAGATAATTGAAATTGCGTTACTCTCAGACCCTTGGTGCATACAGATAACACTAACAGAAGAGAAAATACAGACAGATACAGATTAAATGTAAAATACAACTATACAAATAAGGGCGTGTTAAAAAAAATTAAATACAGTTAAATTAAGCAGCATACAAGGCACATGGCAGATAGAGTCAAAAGCAATGAAGTAAACAAACAGTGCAGATAAACTGTTAGATACACACAAGGTTATGTTAAAAACACACATGAGTTACAAAAACAGTTGGTTATGTCTGTGAAGGTAAACGGGAAATAAATTATACTAGATCTGTGTGAGAACACTAATATACAGTAAATAAATCAATAAATCCACTGCTCTCTTGTGTCCTCTGAGGCTGGGACTTTAAATAGTATTCTGTTCTCATCTGTGCAGCCAAAGACTGAACAGTTAGCATGCTTTTATTGAACTTTACCCATGGCATTAGAACTGATACATCATTGTCATTTGCGAAAAACACAGTGGCCGTGGGTAGAAACATGCAGATTAAAGGGTGGTAATATTATAATAACTTTCGACATCATGGTGGGAGTGAAATCTGAGCTGAGAAATTCAATTTTTCAGAAGCTTGTAGAGAAAGGCTTGCCAAAAGAAAATTTACTGTTTTGTTCTTTTTCACGTTTTCTGGGGTGGTAGATGTACTGCAGACCTTAAACATTGAAAAAGTCATATTTTCTTGATATGTCATCTTTAATGTCTCCACCGAATCTTTGACCAAACGTAAGTTTTTTGCTTGAATGAGCATGAGTAACTGCCACTGTTACTTAGTCTGAAAGCATTTTGCCATTTTTTTACTCACATGTATGTCTTTGCATCATACTTGTTATTTCCTGGTGTTTGTAGAAACTATAGAACAATTATTTGTGTTATCTAAAAGGTTTGCAGTGTGTTTGATTTTGGTTAAAGTTGCAATAAAATTAAAGTAAGAGTAGATCATCAGCAGAACAGCTTTCTGTATTATGACCTACATCCAAGTAACAAAATAAGAAAAAGTAGGCCTAAAGCAGACTAAATGATCGGAGAAGTATGTAATTTCACTTGAAGTTCAAGATAATATTTAAGTGAAAAATTATGAGGTCATCAGTTTTTTATTTAAAAAAATCTTATGTATGGATGAATTGTTCACACTAAGATCAATAAAGTACATTTACTTTTATTCTTAGAAATCTTCTGCACAAAAAGGCTGAAAACAGAGCAAGTTTAATACTGAAATACTTGAATCAACTGGCAGGATGTCCAACTAAGAGACACAGTTGAATGACTGATGCACAGATGTGGGTCCCTACTGAGAAAAACATGAATGTAACCGGATATATGTGTACTTAGACCAACAATCAAAATATTTTGCAGTCTGAACACGAGAGTGTGACCTGTGTGAACGGCACCAAGTCTATACTGTGATCTTATAAAAGTCAAGCACAAATCTTTCTTAAGCTTGACCACACTTTGGGATGTTTACTGTGCTTTTACTGTTACTGTGTCGCAAGAGTTTATTGTAAAAGTTGTTTTTAGCAAACTGCAAGCTTTTTGTATTCGGTTCCACATGTGTTTGTGCGTGTTTACTTGGCAGAGTTCAGTCAGTGCTGCACTTGAGTGACAAAGACCACAGCTACGTTTCTGCCCACTTCAAGATTTTTTTCTTCCTTTCCTGACCATTTAATGTCTCGGAAAGAAGAAAATATCCTTCTGAGCCAGCCAAACATGCAAGACCAAACTTTCTCTCATAAGAGCTTTTTATTTTAAAGAAATATTTTCAATTCAACTGAGCAGTGACAAATAGATCATATAGATCATATAATATTTTATAGGCATCATATAGACAACCCTCAAATATGTGTGTTAGCGAGTAGGACTTTGCACTGTCCTTAACATGGTAGCATCAGATTAGCTGGTAATTGCATACACGTGTGAAATATGAGGTTGTACTGAATTGGTTCTTGGAGTATTTCTATTCTTTATCTCTTTGGGGTGAGATTGAATACCTCCTACTCATGCCACCTGGTTAAATAATCAGGTTTCACTGCAGCGTGTACGACAGTGAGCTCATTTATCATTCACTGCCTTGTTCAGTTCAAGTTAAATTTTTTTAGTCTGAGCACTAAAAACACATTCATTTCCAATATTTACAAACCTGATGAAAAGTACATTCTTCGAAATGCGTCTCTGTCTGAATGGTGGAAATTTGTGTGTTTTTCCAAATATTTAGATTTTGCACACCTTGTCCTTCTGCGGTAATTGTTTTTGAAGACTGTATATGCATGAAGGTGTAAAACTTTGTGGTGAAATGCCATAATGGACATGTGTAAACCAAATGGGCAGGTTTCATTTTCTTTTTCCTCACTAACAGCCACATTGTGCTGACACATTTCTATAATAACTGATTTATACATGTAATATTGGCTATGCTGTCTGAACAAACAGATCCGATTTCATCACTTGCTAAATGGACAGTCAGTCCTAAATACTGGATATGAAAATCAAATTGCCTTTGTGCGTAGTGTGTACAAATCCTTAGCGGTTTACATTGGATTTCTTTCTAGCTCTGTGGCTCGGCCAAAACATAATTTAGTAAAACAATCACTTCAGACCTGTCAGATATCAGACTTCATATTTGTGGCCATGGTTTGCAAGCCTCTGCAGTTTCTTTTGTATCTGTGCTGTTGCTGAGAGCATAAAGTGTGTGTGTGTGTGATGTAGATCACTGTTGGCCACAGAACCCAAATGATGGAGAGCATTTCAGATATTCGGCCTGTGTGTTTGGGTAAGCTGTTTGTCTGGGAGTCTGCCACTTTCTCTGTTTATCAAAGACAGTTTATAGTATTATATAAGCTTCAAAGGTCATGCTTTGACCTCAGATGTTCTTTGCTGCATTGTCACTTCACTGTGGCTGCAACAGAAAACAGTTTTATCTTTTTATTTATTTTTTGTTTGACAGGCCATTTTCAGTAGTGTCAGCACTATCCAATTTTTCAGATCAAATTTTAATCACATTAATTGCCATAAGGGCAAAAGGCAAATTATTATATATTTTTTTATTAGATGTGTGTGTGTATATATATGGTTTATATTTCCAGCATGGTGAAAAGTCATTATGCCATATAAACTTCACAGGAGCAGTAGTTTTGATTCCTCTGTAAGGAGAGGAAGTGATTATGTTTGTGTGTTCAGACAGGAAACTCCTGAGAGTTGGTGTTTGACTTGCGATTTCTTCTTGTAGGGAACCTAGTTCTCACTTGTGGCTTCTACAGTAGTTTTGAGCAATGCATTGGAGAAAACTGTTGATTTATTGCTCTGACACCATAATCACTGTGTAGGGGTTTTAATGTAATCTCACTGAAAGATGCAAAGATTTATTGAAAAATATTTTTAAAAAAAAGATTTTTTTTTTTTTTTACGAATGACACAAGGCTTCAACAATAGACTCTGAGAGACTTTCAGGCTGATTAATGGAGATGTCATTGTATTATTGGTTCAGTGCTGTGTAGTCACACAAATATTTTACATGTGTTGATCAGACAGGTACATGGGTTTTTATGTCTTGAAACTTCAGCATTTGGCTTTCTATGATAGACTACACCTTGCTGTTGTGATATTGGACTAATTATGTATTCATCTAGCAGGCTGTCAGATAAGGTGTTGTTGAATTTCGAGAATGACTTGTGATACTATAGCTTAGGAAACATCATATGAGACTGAAGTAATAGCTGATGAAAATGTAGCTCTCCCATCAAATGACATATTAAAATACATTATAATAGAGAATAGCTGTTTTAAGTTGTAAAAAGTATTTTACAAAATTATGATTTTAGCTGTATTTTTGATTAATTAAGAAGAGCCTGTCTACGATATATCGGTATTGGCATAAACACTATTTTTTACAGAGCATATAATGCAGATAAAATACTTGAAATCATATAATTATTTAATAATTACGCTCCATTGTTTACTACTGGCGAGCTGGATGAAACCTTTTAAAGCTTAAATCTATGGAAAACCATTAAAACTGAACCATATCTCTGTAACTGCATGGCGAATCCGCACCAAATTCAGGGGATCCCTTCAGCTCGAGGACCCCTCTCGAATGCAATCAATTGTATGTCTTGAGGCTCTCTTACAAATGAGACCACCACTGCACTGATAGCCCCCAGGGTTCGAAATTTACGGGTGGTTTAATTCAGGGTCTGGCGCCAACCGATCTAGTGATCTCAGGGGGTTACCAATGCACAGAGGGTGGCATTCAGGAGGGCTTCTCGTGCTGAAGGGATCCTCAGAATTTGGTGAAGATCTGCACAGCGCATTTGCGAGATAGTGTCGCCAGTCAATACTATGTTCAGGCAACATTTAAGTGTTGTCTTATTTGACCGTAATGCCCTGCGATGTGGACTTCACATGAAATTCTGCCACGATTCAAGTTTCAAGGGAACATACACATGATATTCAAAGAGCATTAAAGTGCTCTAGACGTGAATTTTTATTGTATTTATTTACAGAGGTAGCCTATATCATGCCACACTTCACACTACTTTAGTTTTTGTTTTCCTAACTGTTTTGTGGCAGTTCCTGCAAAAAGTTTGCAGGGCAAGTGAGAAGTACAGGCCAAACAAGGTCTTGTATTCAAAAAAAAAAACTTGTTGGTTAACTCTGCAGATTTCCACAGAATTGGAAACGCCCACTATTCAAAAAGTTAGATACATCATCTACTTCTTGCATGTTCATTACGTGTTTTGGCTAATTTGATTTATATTTTCAGTTCCTAATATGAATATACAGTTTGACTAATTTTACCAAGCCAGAATTCTGCATCATTAATTTATAAGTTGAGGTGAATGGAAGACATATGCTACAAATAGTTTACACAAAAGAGGTTTAAATATGTTGATGTTATTTTTAGCTGGTCAGTCATGATATCACACACAATAGAAAGCCAACAACAGCACTGTCATTGGTAACTACTCTACACATTCAGACAGGAAGTAAGTTGTCAAGACAGGAACAACCTTTAATATTATCAGGGACATGAACAGTTTGAAAGAAAAATAAATTATTTTTAGACCACAGACTGCTGGCATCTCATATGTACTCTAAATCTCTGTCTTAGCAGTTATCCAAAGTACCGAGCTGTGCTGCTTTTGACACAAGTCCAAATTATTTTCCCTGTCTCTCTTCATCACTTCCTGTCATCTTCTGAATAAACATGTTTTGACAAAGACCAGTCTAGCAGATATTTTTGCATATACTATGTCTACAGAATATTACAGTCTGCATTTTTATATTCCCAATTCACAGGTCTGAGTGCCGCCAAGCTGTTGGTGGAGAGCGGCCTGAATCCTGTACTCCTGGAAGCCAGAAACCGTGTTGGTGGAAGAACCTACACTGTTCAGGTGAGATATCTGAAAACATCTGAAGCAAATTAAATTACTTCATTGCATGACACACGTTCTGTGTCGGCCACCGTAGCTTCTCTGAAGGGAGGGATGAGCGGGGGACTGAGACGTTGGCTGCAGTTCCCAACCTCACCACTGGTTGCAGCTAGAAATTACACAGTGCACCTTAGGGCTGTCACTTTTGAGAAAAATCTAAATCGAATGGATATCGAATATCATGCAATGTATTTACAATGTTCCCCGCGGTGGAGAACACACGTTCGGAGCGCACAGACGTGCCTGTCTACTAGATATTATTCGCTTGATTTGATCATGGGGCTACGCTACAATACGTCTAGAGTGCCCTCTACTGGGTAAGATGGCAAAGAATAAAATAAAAAACAAACGGTCTAATCATAGACTGTAAAAAATGCGCTAAACATGGCATTTTAAAAACTGGGTCGTTTATTTATAGTTTGATTACGGATATTTCACGTCATGTTCGAATGCATATTCGAATATCAAATAAAAAGTGACAGCCCTAGTGCACCTTTAACTGATTTTAATTGCAGTGTAAATGCATTTATGCAACGTTTGCATTCAACAATCTATGTAAATACATGTAAATGCCACTTAAGATGCAGTTTCTGTGCCACTTTTGCACTGCAAAAATGTATATAGTTAATAGTAGTTTATCTGGCATATTGGATTAGTAACATATTTATTGATTAAATGAAAGAATTTTTGACAAAATGTGATGTATACATCTAATGAAATTAGGGGAAAAAATGCCCCTAAAGTTAAATACACTGTTTTTCAAATAATTTGGCTCAAGTCAGTTGTTCACAACCACAGCGAGTATGTCGAAAGAAAGGGGAAAGTCAAAACTGAGTTTCAAGTTGCCAAGTGGGAGGCTGTCTTCACATGGAAGGGAATCTGCTGTCTTTGCACACATATTCTAACACTTCCTTTTTTTTGTTTTTCCTTTTTATTTTTTGCTCTCATCGTGGCTTGTAGAAATTGTTGTTACTATGTCATTGTGAATCTGTGTGCTTTCAGAATAAGGAGGCCAAATGGGTGGATCTGGGAGGAGCGTACATTGGGCCCACTCAAAACCGCATCCTGAGGATAGCCAAACAGTACGGCGTGAAAACATACAAAGTCAACGAGGAGGAGTCTCTGGTTCACTATGTGAAGGTAAACCTCAGTGAAGGCCTACACATGTAGCAGCTTAGACTTCTTACCGAATCAAAAGCAAAACACCTGCGGAATTCAAACAAGATTTTTCCCCTGCCTTTAAATCCAGCTCTCTTCACAGCCTCAAGCAAGAGCTTCGACTAATAATATGGCCTTTTGTTTGAGCACACTCATGTCTTAATGCACAGGAAGTCAGAGCTAGCCCCGGTTTGCTCAGCTGAACAGGGCTGAATACAGAGTCCCTCCTTCACATTAGTGTGCTGCGCTCAAGCCAGGAGATGCTAATCGCTGCCTGAAGGAAATCTGTAATATGGTTTCAGATGTTAGGAGTGGGTAAGAAGGGTGGAACTCAAGAAACCAGCCTTCTCTTCATTCTGCCTTTGAGTAGACACATTGCTGCCCCTAGCACATGCACGCTGCATGACCTTATTAGATTTGGCTGTATACTCAGTGTCTTCTTCGCTCTGGCCCTGCTATTACAGGTATAAATCACTGGATTCTTAGTACTGCTCTTTATCATGTGGGCTTTACTGCTTTCTGTGGTCATATTTCATAAGGAAAATACAGGTTGTTTTGAAGTTATCATGGTAAATCAAAGGGGTTCTTGAGATGGAGACCAGGAAAACAACTAGCTGACTCATACTCCAGAAGGCGGTGTGCACGAAGGGGAAGGTCATGGTGGAGATTCATTGGAGTTTTCATTGTAGATTGTGTCAGGATGAAACTGGATTTCAGTTGCTGTGGAAAAGACCCTTTGGCATGTTTCCCATGATCTTTCGATTTTTCCCAGTAGAATAGTCAACTGTGTTACACCATACCATCAAATCTGGACATTATCTATCTAAATAGTTGCTTGAAGCGAAATATTTATAAGATCTGAAACTTTAACTTTGCTTTCCGGATCAATATCCTAAATCGTCTGAATATTTTAAAATCATGAATGTGAAAGTACTAGAATCTTGTTAATGAGAAAGTTCACTCAAAAAATAAAAAAATAGTTGTTCCAAACCTATATGACTTTATTTTGTCCATTGAACACAAAAAGAGAAATTTTGCAGAATGTGTTGGTTGTGCTTTTCTGTGCAGTTACAATGAATAGTGCTTTCTAGCTTTAAAAAGCAGCAAAAACATATTATAAAAGTGGTCCAAATGGCTGTTCCGTAATGAAACATGATAGCTTGTTGTTTCAGTGATCTCTTAAATTTGGTGACCTCGCTGAGTCAGTGAGTTGAATTTGAGATCAGTGAATAAGTTATATAGACTTTCTGAACCGATTTTGTGTACCTGAACCTAATGAGTAAACCATTCAATTATGAATCAGACAGGTTTTTTTCTCAATATTTCCTGCTAATAACTTTGACACAGAGCTGTTATCATAACTCATAAACAGAACACTTCAGATTATAAGTGCCTTTACTGTCAGTTTTGATCAGTTTAATGCATGTTTCTTGAATAAAAGTATTCATATCTTTTTAAAAATCTTACAGACCCCAAATTTGAACTGTGTTTTTGATCTTTTGAGTTACAATTCAGTGCCTCGTATTCCTGCTGGAGTCATTTCTGAAAAAATGCAAACCCTTTGAAAAACAATCCTTGGTTCCCTTTCCTTGGTTTGTGCAGTTTGACAGCACAATGCCCTGTTGAAAAAAAAACAGCATATGCTGGTTAGATATGTTTTGAAGCATAGCTGCTGCTTTGAGCTGGTTTAAGATGGTCAAGTGCTAGTCCTAAAATGGTCCTAAGCAACTACTGTAGCTCCTGTTCAGGACTAGCACGAGACCAGCACTTGATCAGCTAAGGACCAGCTTAAACCAGCAGCCATCCTTCAAAACATATCTAATTTTTCAACAAGGGTCATTGTCAAAGTCAACATCAAACCAGCATTTCCTTTTTTTTCAGGTTTTGTTAGAATTAACACAAAGGCAGTAATGCAGAATGAGGTAGACACCAGTAGGAGGCTATAAACGCATGTAGGCATATCTCATTGATTTCAAGGCTTTATTTGTGGAAGAATGCATCAGCATGGATTCAGACATCTGTAAGAAAGATGCTGTTCAGAGGCTCAAGGATACTGCTTGAAAATAAAGGAGAGTGTTGTGCTAACATCACACTTTCATTTGGCTTCTTCATGTCAACTGAGACTGTAATGGTCTGTCTTGCTAAAGGCTACTTGTTGTGGTTTAAATGGAATGAATGTGAATGTGTCTGTCCTAATGATTAATGATGTGTGTGTTTGTGTTAGTGTGTGTTCTGAAGGAGCGGTCCCCTCTCTCACCATTATCTCCTGATCGGAGCATCCCTGTGGGTTACCATGGCAGCACTCCTCATCAAAAGACAGTCGCTATCGGGATACACTCTCTGTCTCTCTCTCTCACACGTTTTCTCACACCATGATGTCTGGCTCGTCTTTTTTATCAAGGGCGTTTCCTTCATAACCAAATCGTTTCAGTCCACAGAGGCACACATGCAAATGTCTGGTGACAACCCACTAATTAATAAAGCTAGTGTACAATTTCCAATCAAAACTGCGGATTGTTCAGCAAATTTTGAGAGGAGAAATCCAGTCATTTTAAATAGGAAGCCATGCAGTCTGTAATTAAGTGTCAGTGTGAAAGATTTTCGCAAAGGTTGTGAGCAACGGAAAGAAATTTTGCACTTTAATTGTTATAGGTCACTAATACAATTATGTTTTGTCACTGAGGAATGAATGAATGAATCTCTATTGAGCTAGTCTGTTGACTTAACAACAGAGGTGCAATTCACCTCTTGAGTTTGTGCTGGATATTATCATTGTTTCGCTGAACTTTGTCCATTTTTCTGCATAGTTTTATGAAAGAGGCTCATATGGTAGTTTTATCAGCCCCTCACGTAGTCAGTCCAATCTGCTCCTGCACGCTTTGTTGAAAGTTTTACAACCGCTTTTACAGTATCACCTGTTACTCTGCAATCACGTATTGGCCTTGAGCCAGTATTAGCCAATAAGGGCCATACAATGAGCAGACCATTTTATAATTAAGGTGAGCGTGCGGACAAGGCGCCCGTGTAATCAGCTTTTCTATAGCTGTAATCCTAAAGGCCAGACCCAGTTTCCCCTGCTCTGCTCTTTCTGGCAGTCTTAGCATATCAGTATGATTATGATTGAACAGTTGTGCAAAGGCAGTGTTGTTAAAAATTAATACAGCCTATTGTACAGTGTTTGCATTACTGTGCGTTTACAGTAGTGGTTTCTGAGCAATACTAATAAACCACATTATTGCAATTAATTATAATGATATGTAATATGTGTATAGTTTTACTGTTAATACCTTAGTATTTTCAAATGTAAAAATACTAAACAATACTAATACTAAACAAATTTGCAAAAAAATAGGCATTTTTCTAAGAATGAACAATATATAGGAAATGTTTTGGATGTTGGTATTAGATATTTTATCGGTAGATTTAGCTTAAATTTTGCCTTATATACCTTATATAAAGGTGCTTAATATTATTTATATATTATTTTAATTATTTAGACAAAGTAGTGTAGTATTTTTTAAATCAGCCAAAATTATCACCATAACAAAAAAAACAATTGTAAGCTGTATGTGTATCGGTCAATATCGGTGCAAAAAAATGCAAAACATTGTGCACAGCTGCTTATAATGACTTCTATTTCTTCAAAAGAATATATGTTCATTCTGTAAAAAGTGAGGATGATACATTTGCGTTAGACAGGATGTGGTCTCATTTCATTGCTTTGTAACCGAGGAGGGCAGTAGAGCAGTATGAGGTTAGTGATAGAGAGGCTTAGGGTCTACTCTGGGTGAAAAGATATCATAAGAGATGCACTCCCATCTCCACCTCAATTCTGTTGCCATGGGAACAGACCTGTTGCTAGATGCTGAGCAATCCAGTGTCCTCTCCTGCATTGGTCTGGCAGGCTGCCAAATGATATGGAAATGTCACAGTCCCTTATTTAGCTGAACATGTTTTCCTGGTGTTAGTTGGTTTGCAGATGCAGATGGCTAAGTCACATGAATTATACATACTGTATGCTTCTTTGAAAACCCAACTTAGGCCAGGGAGACCATTTCTGTAAGATATACCAGTTCAACTGACATTTCTGGAGAAATCTCATGCATGTTTCCCATCAAAAGTGTAATGTAAATTTGAACTGAAAAGGTCATGGGTTCATGGGTTTGATTGCCAGGGAACGCATGAACTGTATGAATGTAAACCTTGAATGCAATGGAAGGCACGTTGCATAAAAGCGCAAGCTAATGGATAAATGTAAATGTATAATAAAGCATGGTTATTATAGTTTATAAATATGTCAAGTTCAGTTTCCTTTTGTTATTGTTAATATAATAGGCTAGATTTGAACCTTGTAATACTGGACTGCTAAGTTGTGATGTCTTTCTTTGATTTTGATCATGTTTCATCTTCTTTAGAGCTCCACGAGAGCCAGAACTGCCTTAGTGCCCACTCAAAAAGGAGCATGTTGTCCCTTAGTTGTTGTGCGGTGGTCTGCCATTTGAAGTCTTCAATCATTTATCTGTCCTACTAAGTGCATTCTAGTCCTACTCAGAAACCACTTTGGTTCCCATCAAATCAATTTCTGCGAGCAATAAAATAACAGGGTTTTGCGAAACGTTGTGTTGAAAATGCACAAATCACTATGACATGACAAATTGCTCGGAAGTGAACGCTGGACATCAAACCCAGGGTTGCGTGTGAACCGTTCTAGGTGACAGGTTTTTGATTTTGTCAGCAGTTTTTGACTAGGTTGCCTGATTCAGTGCTAAAGTAATAACCTTTAGCACATTTTCAACTGTCCATCTCAAGTCTTCTTTATCAGAGATTTCATTTTTATTATCATTATGGGTTGAGCAATCTTTAGTGGCTTTATGTTGAAGAAAAAAAAAAAATTGAAACGCAGTGCTTCCTCTTTGATGTGTAGTTAAACATTAATCAATCAGCCCAGTGGTGCTTATTTAAGAGCCCCACAGCAACAGAGCAATCCAGGTATGAAGTAATGTCTGCATATAGTTACGCCATTGGCCAGCCGCAGAGAATGATCATACTGACTAAGCGTTTCCACTACTGTGGGAAACAAGCGATGTGTGAACAGCTTGTGTCATATAGCTGCTGTTTGCCAAAGGCTAATATTGTCATTATCTGTGATTATGAATTTCACTGAATTAGCATTATCATTAATGTCTATTTACCCCCTAATGAGCATATACATATTTTTCCTGGTCCTAATGAAGAAGATTGTCACATTTTTATGTGAAATTCATAAAATCTTACTGAGATTTGATAAGGTCGAGTTGTTTCTGATCTTCTGCTTGTATTAACGTAAACTGTAAAGGCTGTGAACAGAGGCCCTCCATTAACTGATTTGTTACCAAGCCAGGCGAAATGCAGTTACGTATATTTTAGGCAGCAAAAACCATTTTCCATTCCAGACTGGTTACACTTCTAATGATAATGAGGTCATGATGGCTATGATAAAGACATTACGTCAACAATGACAAAATAATAATGACAATTTGCATTATTTGGCGCTAAGGTAGTCGATTTCTTACGGACACTGTTTCTTGTTTCCAAGGGCAAATCGTATCCGTTCAAAGGGTCTTTCCCTCCAATGTGGAACCCTCTTGCCTACCTGGACTACAACAACCTCTGGAGGACAATGGACAAGATGGGAATGGAGGTAAAGGCCATTTTAATTCAGACTCAATCTAAAAAAGTCCTTTTACTGTTCCGTATACACGATACTTACCTGCAGTACTTATTGAATGCAGCCATAACACTGCTGTTATATATACAGCACATCACAAAACAAACACTCAACCATACAATGCAACACATGTAATCTGATTCCCAAATGAATGACTCATGAGTCGATTCATTGTAGTGAATCAAACACATACAGTGTTACCAGTATAGTCTGATTTCCTGAATAAATGACTCTCTAGTGAATTGAACACAGACAACACAACAAGTGTCTGTAAAGTCTGTATTTTTTGTGAATCAAATGCAGTGCAACATCTGTAATTCTTGCTCTGCATTTAAGCCATCCAAAGTGCACACACACAGCAGTGATCACACACCCGGAGCAGTGGGCAGCCGTTTATGCTGCAGCACCCGGGGAGCAGTTGGGGGTTCAGTGCCTTGCTCAAGGGCACTTAAGTCATAGTATTGCTGGCCCGAGACTCAAACCCACAACCCTAGTGTTAGGAGTCAAACTCTCTAACCACTAGGCCAAGACTTCCCACAATTTTTTTTTAAGTAAATCAAAAACATACTGTGTAACCAGTGTAGTTTTATTACTGAAAGAAATACCCTAATACAACACTTCTTTTTATTGAATCAAATGCATACAGTGCGACAAGATTTCTGAATGAAATACTGTGGTTAGTTAGCTCTTTAGTTAATTGAATTAAAACAATGTAGTCCAATTTATGAATAAATGATTCTAATGCATCCTAGTAAACAAAATACATACAGCTTAGAAGTAACTGAGAAGTAAATCTGGGAAGTTGTTAATACAAGTATGCACTTTGTCAGCAGTATTTTATAAATTATGGATGAAATATGTTACTACATTGAGTTCTATATTGTTTAATAAAGTGCCCCTATTATGGGTAATGAAATGTTCATATTTTGTTTATTTGAGTCCCTGAACAACAGGGTGACATGCATGCAAGGTCAAAAAACACTTTCATTGTCTTATAATATGCATTTATTTTTACCATACTTCTTCAACGACACATTTTTCCAAAATCCTCCTTTGCTTGACACTAATCTGCAGTGATTGGTCCGATTGGTCTCATTGTAATTTCATCATGCCTGTAATGCCTGATAAAGCTGAGTTTCTGAGTGCAGTGCTGCTTTGTGTACAGTGTTACCAGGGAAACAGCTATTTTTACTGCTCCAAAAGCAGCACCTAGTGGCAAAAAATAAATTAGCATTTTCATTCATATCGACAGAAAAAAACAACAAGTGGGAAGGCAAGTATGCTAATGTCTCATGTTGACATCAACATAAAATGGCTTGGGATTAGTTTTTAAAAACAAATAATTTCAATGATTCAGAGTGGACTCTTTCTTTTGAGAGACAATGGGTCTTATCATACATGGCGCAATGCGCGGCGCAAGTGTTTTTGCTAGTTTCACAGTTCTCATTTTCCCATCCTGCAATGCATTGTTTAAATGACAAATGCATTTGTGTGCCCATGGGCTTGCTGGTCTAAAAAAGAGGTGTGTTGGCACGTTGCTATTTTGAGGAACTAGAAATACCCTGCACCATAGATCTACTCAAACCTGATCTAAAGTCTGGCGCTGTCACGCGGCTGACGAGACGCAATATTGGCGCAAAAATTTGCAGGATGTTTTCATTCGCTTTAAGCTGTGTTACACACACTGCATAGCAAGGTAATTTTAAAAAATCCACAATAGGGGCAAAAAATTAAAAAATGAACACCTTTTACCAGAATTGTTTTATATTTATTTTTGAATTAAATTATCTCATATTTTTGGCAATATAATTTAGTTGTTTCTTAAAAATAATCGTTATTGGAACTGGAAGCAGAATTAATACAAGTGAATAAACAGACTGAGTCCCTGATCACAACTGTGCACTTTAGATTCCTAAAGAAGCTCCATGGAGGGCCCCTCACGCGGAAGAGTGGGACAAGATGACCATGCAGCAACTCTTTGACAAAATTTGTTGGACCAGGTACAGAGAATGGACCAATTAATATCAGGTATTGTAGTGGCATATTGGCTGTTGATGGCATATCTCTTCACCCACGGATTACTTGCAGCTCTGCTCGTCGCTTTGCCACTCTGTTCGTCAATGTGAACGTGACCTCCGAGCCCCATGAGGTGTCTGCTCTGTGGTTCCTTTGGTACATCAAGCAGTGTGGAGGCACCATGAGAATCTTCTCTACCACAAATGGGGGCCAGGTAAGCCTTTAAACAACAGATTAGCTTCAAGAAACTGTTGGCCTGTTGTGTAATGTTTGTATACTGTTATCTCGGTTGGTTATTTCTCTGTCGAAGACCAGAGTTAATTATATGCCAACTCCACGACATTAATGTTTTTGCAGCATGTTTGTGCATATCTCTATGGCTTTTTTACTGCACCAGTGCTTGTGTTTACAGTATAATTAACATCTGTGGGAGAGTGAGAGATTGGCAGGCCGAGGGAGTTAGAGATGGGGGGGGGGGGTTTAGTGTCCTCACTCAACAGCGTCTTTTTTTTTAAATATTGGCAGGCCAGGAAATCAGGTGATAGAAATAGTGATATAAATCAAGCTGTAGATGTTCAATCCAGTGGTCCTGCCAAGTCCAACAGTCATTGTCACTGTTCAGTCTGTACTCCTAATTTAGTTAACCACAGCTCTCAAAATGGGTATGTTGAAAGGCAAATAATGGACTTTCTGTGGAAGAAAGAGAAATGTTTTGCTGTTACAGGTAGAGAGGAAGGGTTACATAAAATTAAAGGAAGCGTTCACTTAGAAAATATTCAAACTGCATATTTATATATATTCATGTCAGACATGTCATGCCAGGTTTGATGTCTGTGATAGATTGTAGCTTTTTGTTCTCAACCAATACTTTATGACAGATACAATACAGTGTAGTTTTTTTTTGTGTGTGTTTGTTTATATTTTTGTAAATTTTTTATTTTTTTTGTTGCTTTGTGACACAATAACTAGATCATTATACAAGATTTTATTTAATATTTTAGTATATTAATATTACTATTTATTATAATTAAAGAAAATATCACTTGGTGCCATCTACTGGTAGACCTCACATTAAACAACCAGTAACAAAAAGTGAGAATAATGGTAAAACAGTATTGACCTTAAAACAAACTATCATTGTTTCTCCCAGTCATAATGTGTAAAGTATTCACTGTAATTTTTCAGTTAAGCCACTGCAATACTCCTTATAGGGGAGTATATTCAATTTGTTTATTAATCCATGATACTTTTTTTTTTATTATTTATTTGATTATAGTATATAATTATAGTATACACATCTCAAGAGAGGCTGCCTTGTGTCATACCCATTCATTCCTGTGTCACTGAACTGATTATGTAACAAACCAAAATAGTGGCCACTGTATCTGGGTCACATTTATAGCAGGATATTTCTAGCAAATGTGATGGTACACAAATAAAGCAAATACGAGTTTTGTTTTATTAAATTGATAACAACATGTTACGTCTTTGATCTTTAATTTCCTATGGAATGACATTGTCAATAAACTGTTCTGATCTGCCTGTTACTGCTCTTTAGCCTGTTTTATATTCTTAATGTGTCTGGTAAGATACGTGCACGGTGGGCAGTATTATACAACGCTGTCATAATTCTATCTCTGAGAGACAGAGACCCCTATTGGCGAATTAATGAATTGCAGTCCTTGTTTAAATGTGAGTGTTCATTTGTGTTAAACTGATCATTTCTGTTACATTTTAAAGTCTGGAAACTGTCCAATATGACAGGAGCGCAAGTTTGCCGGAGGTGCCAATCAGATCAGCGAGGCGATGGCGAGAGAGCTGGGTGACCGTGTGAAGCTGGGCAGAGCTGTCTACAGCATTGACCAGACTGGAGACCTGGTGGAGGTCAGGACCGTTAATGAGGAGATATACAAGGTGAGAATGTGCACAAATCTCTCCATGGCTGTGTCCTATTAGGCATGGACTATTAACATACTGCTTCCAGCATATTACAAAGTTTATAATGCATACTAATAATCAAAACATAGCATGGAAAAGAATGCAAAGCTAAGAAACAAATTGCACGTTTTTCCACTCTGTAAGTAGCAAATCATACCCCATATTTGCAAGTACAGAATTATTTATAATATACACACAATATACATACCACATAAATGGTAATATGGTAGTGTGCTAGTGACAGAGCTCCTTCTGAGTAAGTAGCACTTTAGATTATTTCATGCTAAAACAAATGTCCCACTTTTGGAGTATGTATCACCATGTATGTGTATAAGCTTGGTGGATTGTAATCAGTAAGCCACTCTTCATCCCTCTGTCCTGGCCACATCCTCTTTCCTGTGCTGAAAGCTTATTAAAGGCTGCTGTAGAGCTGCTTAAACCTCTGGGGAGGAACAGTGGGGACGACACTGGAACCACTATATTCAACTATATATATATATATATACACACTACTGTTCAAAATTGTGGGGTTTTGTAAGAATTCGCTTAGACAGACCAATACTCTGTGTATTATTAATATTTTACCATGCAATGTATTCGTGTTATGGCAAAGCAAATTGGTTCCATGCAATTTCAGAGAGGTTTTGATCTTTTGAATCCATTAAAACTCTTTTTGTTATATACAAAGGTAACAGAGACTGATGTGATTTCAGTGAAATCCATCAGATAGAAGGGACCTTTTAATGTGTGGCATTCCCAAAAAAATCACTTTAAATACGTTGTTAATGGACACAGTGCTGATGATTTCTAGGGTTTGATCATGCCTCCTATAACTTACTGAAATAGTCCTTTTAACACTTAACTATCTGAAATGATGATGAATTAGCAAAATAGGTCTTTTTTTATGGATTTTCTTTTTCTCTCTTCTTGTAGGCCAAATATGTTATACTTGCCATACCACCAAGCCTGAACTTAAAAATCCATTTCAACCCTGAACTACCGCCTCTGAGGAACCAGCTCATTCACAGAGTCCCCATGGGCTCCGTCATCAAGTGCATGGTGTACTACAAAGAGAACTTCTGGAGGAAGAAGGGTCTGTATCACTTGTCCACTTTCCACTACATAAATCACTTGAAAGCCAATTACAAAAGAATCTTGGGACTGAAGTGGCATTGACTATTGAAATAAATCTGAAACAAGCTTAATAGATAAATATGATATCGAATATGATATAAAAATAATATAAAAGCACATTCAATGATTCATAAAAACAAAAAGAATAAAAGGAAAACTGAAGATATAGAAATAAAAGCTCATTCAAAATATTATTAAAAACTATGTATGTAAACAATGCTAACACTGGCTATGACGTGTGTTTGCTAACCCAGGTTATTTTGTTTTTTTCAGGATACTGTGGCACCATGGTGATTGAGGAGGAGGAAGCACCTATTGGTCTCACTCTTGACGACACTAAGCCTGATGGGTCTGTGCCTGCTATAATGGGGTAAATAAAGCACTGAGCTTTCTATCATAGGATGAACATAAATGACTAAAAATATAAATGAGATCCTTCTCTTTACAGTTTCATCCTGGCACGAAAATGCAGGAAATTAGCCGGCCTGACGAAAGAGGAGAGGTAGATATGTAAACTGTCACTGCACCTGTGCACACTTTGTGCTGAAATGCTTATTCTTACCAGAATGTTGCCAATCATTTCAGAAAGAGAAGGATCTGTGAGATTTATGCTCGTGTGCTTGGCTCAGAAGAAGCATTAAATGTGAGTCTTCATGACCAGTCACAGATCTCTGTTATCCTCTAGTCTTATCATTTTTAATAACTTTTCATGCTTTGTTTTTGTGGTGGTGTCTCCTTTAGCCTGTGCACTATGAGGAGAAAAACTGGTGTGAGGAAGAGTACTCTGGTGGCTGCTACACGGCCTACTTCCCCCCTGGTATCATGACACAGTATGGCAGGTTAGTGCACCTCCAGATGGTTCGACAGTATGCTAGCCTGATGGATTGACACGAGAAGTGACCGTTTGTCTCTGTTTTAGGGTTCTGAGGGAGCCGGTGGGCAGGCTGTACTTTGCAGGAACTGAAACGGCCACAGAGTGGAGCGGTTACATGGAGGGGGCCGTGCAAGCTGGAGAGAGAGCCAGTAGAGAGGTGATACTAAGATCCAAGAAAAAAAACATTTCTGCCCAAACTTGCTGTTTCAACAGGAAATATATCAATGCAGGAAACAAAAAGCTCTCGAGTTTGAAAATCTGTCATTGAATTCCATTATTTGCATGTTCAATAGGATCTATCTAAACCATCTATTTAACAACGTGTCGCAATCTGTTTAGTTCTACTTCATTTTTTGCATATATTCATGCTTCATTTTCTATTTCCAACACATCTGTCAGTACTTGGATTCTTATGCATAATTGTGTTGGATTGTTTTATTACCACAAGGGTTTCTCGTATCTGTATTAGCTTGTCCTAATTTAGCTCTTGTTTGTACAAAGGTTTAGGGGTCACTTTTTGTCATTTGCTCTAAATGCTTTTCATGTAAATGTTAATTTCTGATTTTAAATATTGCCATCTGTTACTTAAAGGAAAAACTCAAAATGCCGTATGCTTTTCTTTTCCAGATTTTGTGTGCAATGGGAAAACTCCATGCGAGTCAGATCTGGCAGTCAGAGCCTGAATCATTGGTAAAAAAAAATTGCACTTTTGAATGCACTTAAGAAACATGTTTTCATTAAATCCATAAATATAATTCCGTTTTGGATCTCAAACAAATTCTACACTGAACACTTTTCCCCAGGATGTCCCGGCCCGGCCATTTGTCACCACATTCTGGGAAAGGAACTTGCCATCGGTTGGGGGATTCTTTAAATTCATGGGCGTGTCCTCCTTCCTGGGTCTGGCCACAGCAGCAGGACTGGTCGCTTACAAGAAGGGGCTCCTCCCACTTTCTCCACCTGTTCTCTGAGCTGGCCTTGTGATTGTGGCGTTTACTCACCTGATCACGGTCATAACGCTGCCTCGGTGTGTGGCATGGTTACTTAGATGAGAATTGACATACAATTGCTCAGTCATAGTTAAAAATTAACCAAGTGATTATTATGGAATAATGAGTAGCTACTAATTGTTAATGTGGGAATTTTTGCCCTGTCAAAGAGTTCACTAGCCACATTAAAGGAACCGAACGTGTGACATTCCACAACCATTCATTATGTCTGTGAGAGCGTGTGTGTTTTTCACCAGTCTTATTGATTACCTCTGCTAATTTCAGGTGCTGTTCTCAGGAACTCGTTAATTAACCTTCTGAAATATTGAAGTTAACATTACAGAGATTAGATTAGCATTTAGCAATGCATTTTATGGTACTCTATAACAGAGACTTTGAGAATATCTTCTCTAGATCACTACACAACACAACACAGAAGCTGTATTAGCTTCAGCACAATTCACTATATCATTTGTGAGAGAAGCAGAGGCTGTTCATATCACATGCATTATTGATTCTCAACATACAGTGTTACACAACAATTAGTACATACTGGCTTTATGTGTCTGTTAGTATAACGAAGTGAAGTCTATCAGTCGTAGAGACCTGATTTGAAGGTTGTCCCAGTGTTTTATATAATTTCTAAAAGCTGCTGTGTGATTGAATCATATATGAAAGCATTTGAATGTACTTTTACATCGTCAATGTTTTTCATGTATACTTGAAATATAAATTTGTTTTCAACCATCCATTGTTTAATAGTTCTCCAATTCCATATATTATTAATAGTAAAATAAAAATGATAAAATGTAATTAAATGTTAATTTGGAGAGAAATGTAAAACCTGTTTATCTCAATGGTTTGACTTTTTCTTTTTTTCCCTCATCTATCAATCTTGAGATAGATAGATAGATAGATAGATAGATAGATAGATAGATAGATAGATAGTGTCCCTCACCTTCATAGTAGTAACCTGTGCAATATTATTTACAGAGTAATTATACCATCATGTATGATGATTTATTAAAGTATATGGCATTCATACACTCTTATATATATAATTGCAATTAATTGAAAAGGTCATGCAGCCCCATACAGATTAGAAAATAAAATGTATTATGTGTGTAAACCTGAAGTGTGTACATTTTGTTGTTCCAAAGATGCATTGTAACTGTTGTTTGTGGTGCCTTAATCTGATGTAGTATTCCTCATTTCTCAAGTGCCTCTGTGCTGATGAGCTTCTCCAGTCTTGAACATTGTCTCTGGGTCAGTCACCGGCTGCTTTAGGTGATGCTTTCTAAAAACGAGCTCCTTTCACAAGAGTTAGAAACAGCATTTTTGGTCAGAGCTTTGTGAAGCTCTTTGACTGATAAATCTGCATTGAAGCACCATTCAAAAACCCACAGTCATCAGCATACAATGGAAGGCTTTCACAACTGCTTCCTGAAGGAGCCACAGATGATCCAGGACTGACAGAATCAGAGGCTCCTGACTGTTGACTAATGTTTGATAAGAAAGCTTTCTATCTGTGACCTACATCTTTGGTTAGAATCTGGTCCACTGTGAACTTGTAATGATGTGGTGACACTTTTGTCCTGACATGTTGTATTTGCTGTAACTCCTCCACCTGGTGTGCTAGTGAATTGTGCCTCTGTGTGTGTTCTGATAATGCTTTTCCGAAACCACATAACATGGCCCTGTTTACCTAAAATATGTCGTTGCCTGCTTCAGTTTGCATAGCTGCCCTGCTTCGATCAAGCCCCTTTTGTGTGTGAGTATCACAATGTCCAATGGTCCAGTCTTGTAATTGCATTATTTGATCTCTTTGTATAAATTCCACGACTGATAATAAAAGTGTGTGATTTACCACCAGACCATGCATATGCCGTTCTTTTGTTATTGGGATAATTGCTATGTTCTCATCTGAATTACTCCCCTTTAAAGTCACAAGCTTCTTGATTAGTGTGATGTCCTCCTTCAGGGTAAAAAGCAGATGAGGCTCTTCCAGCAGAGATGAGCTCATTTCCACCACAGCAGGACATGAACTTATCCACTGATTTAAGTTCCTTGGGTTACATATGGAAATACAAGTTAATAGGCAATGCACTTCCTTTTTTAACATCTAACAAACTGTTACAACGTTTGCGATAGATAGATAGATAGATAGATAGATAGATAGATAGATAGATAGATAGAATCTTCACCACTTATTTTGACCCTTAGAGGGTGCCAATGTCTCACAGTCATAACTAAAATTGTACCTACCCCCCCATGTGTGTTTCTGTCTTTCTTTTATATTATGACTATTGTTAAAAATGCTTAAAGAAATATTTGTTGTTTTCTTCAGGCAAAGAACTTTTTTGAGCACGTGCTGAAAATTGCCTTCATTCGAGTGTGTCCTTTGTCTCGTTTCGGCAAGGAAATGCAGATTATCAATGGCCATATGAATAGAAAATCGAATAATATTTGCTCTATGAAAACACTGATAAGCGAGAAATTAGGAAACGAGATATTCGCCTCGCCAATCTGCCAAATGTTATCGCTTCGTCGTCACTCCCTACAATGTCTCTCACCGTCACAGCTAAGAAAGTTCAAAAGGAGCGAAGCATCAGTGTTGTGTAGCGATAAGGGATGCTGCTGCGCCTAATGATACTTTGAAGTTGTGAATGCTGAAAATGGGTTGAAGTGCAGAGGGGGGGTGGAGGGGATGAATATATTTGTGCGATAAAGCACTGGATAAGACTCTCCTCCAGAATGGAAAGGAGAGAGAAAAACAGAAGCTGCAACACCAAATATCATCAAACGGGGGAGAGCAAATCCCACATAAAAGGAGTAAGAAAATTTCCCGGAAGACACAATTTAGAGATGACCTGGGGTCCTTATAAGAATTTAGCCTTCATGCTAAACTGTTATTTGCTACTGTATTAAGGAATAAGGTACGAGGCGCTGTATAATTTCTTCAGAGAAAAGCCTGAAACCCCTTCAGCTGTGACTATTGTGTGTCTATTCGGGATTGTGGGAAATTATAAGCAAGATGCATTAAAAAATGACCAGACAAAGACATAAAATTATGTCATTAATGACTCACCCTCATGTCGTTCCAAACCCGTAAGACCTCCGTTAATCTTCTGAACACAGACTACCTTGAAGATCTTTTTCTTACCTTTCTGGACATGGACAGTATACCGTGCACACATTGTTAATGGAGGGACTGAGAGCTCTCGGACTAAATCTAAAATATCTTAAACTGTGTTCAGAAGATGAACGGAGGTCTCACGGGCTCTGAACGACATGAGGGTGAGTCATTAATGACATAATTTTAATATTTGGGTGAACTAACCCTTTAAAGGATGTTACAAAAGCACGAGCATCATTGAAGCATTTTGAGTCTTGCAGCCTATATCTCATAGATATATAATTAAATAAATACTGTAGTTCTTCTGACTCTGATTGGATGGGAAATGTTCTGTGACCGACTTTGTATAAATTGATGTACTGCAAAGACTACTGTTCTGCTAATTTATTATTTGCTGTTGGAATAACAGTTTTTATTATTATTATTAATGATTAATGCAACTATTTGACATACTATTTGATCAGTACTAACTGAACTGATGCTGAGATTGCTGATTAGTTCTCTTGATGTCTTGGAGGGCTTCTAAAAAAGTTTGAAAAACTTAGAATTAGAGTGATCTTCGAGAGTTCATATCAGTGGAAATGCTCTGAATTCTGCCACCATCTTTTTAACAGCATTCACAATTGAGTCATGCATTATTTATTTGCTGAATAAGTAGGCAAATGTCGGCCATTCAAGGTCTATTAAAGTTCAATTGTATGTTCAGTGGATTGATTTTATTTAGGCAGTGAATTTAATTTAGGACCGTGAGAGACCACAAACCAGCGTCTGATTGAATTGAGACTGTTCATTTTTAATGCCTCTCACGTCCTGATTGACCGGAGAATGTAAAACTTGCCTCTAGCATTCAAATGATGTACTAATCTTTTGTGCTGGAATAAGATCTCCCAGCTAGGTGAGTCTCTTTGAGGATGAATCCTCTGTTTGTTTGTGTGCATGGGTTAGGCACATATGAATATTTAGAGCCTTAAAAGTGCTGTCTAAATGTCCCACTGCTGAACATTAGGACATTTACCATCTGCTGTTGGATCAAATCGTGTGCTGTTTGCCGAGATAAATGGATGATATCACACTAAATGTTGTGTTTCAGTTCATCTTTTCAATGGCTCCTAGATTATCCATACATGCCCCACAACATACTGTATATGACGCCATTTGAGTATGAATTATTTTCATCAAGTATGGAGTGAAAGATTCTGTTTTCATTCGTTTAAGCGATATGATCAAACTTGTGTCGTAAATCCAATTCAACTTTAAACTAAAAAGTCTCAAAGAGGTATTTGGTAGACTTCAAATTCTCTTTCAGCTCCATTTTCTTCTTGATCTATGCTTGTACAATTTTTGTTCTGAAATGTAACAAGAGTATTTTAGGGCTTTGTGAGGAACAGGGCTAAGTATTAGTCAACAAGTGGTTTTAACCCATAGATATGGAGTAAAAGCCGCAACACTTAGAAATTGACTGAAATTTGGATTTAATTTAATCTTTACAGTAAAATGCAGAATCATGTATGTACGTACATACTGTTTATACATAAAGAAAAATCAAACCACCTGTTTCTCATACTATAATAAATAAATCAATAGGGATTTTTCAATTAAACACATTTTGCCATACTTAATTAATTCAATAATTAAATAACTAAATAAATCGTACGGCAAATACGCTTTATCCCTGGTTCATGGTTGGATACTGTACAGTCCATTCTGCTGGATATACACTGAAGGCATGCTTTAAGTCACATTATTGCTGGGCTAATTAAGTCTTTCATATTTGGTGTCTCCAGAGTGATTCTGAATGAAAGAGGCAAACAAAGGAGGTCGAATGTGACGTGCAAATAATTTGGCCCATAATGAAAATGTGAGTTCTATAATAAAGAAAACAGAAGCTCAGGCACTGGACGAACCCACTGGGGAAAGGGTCAGCAGTTCCACAGACAAACTGAGATGCTGCTTTAGAATAAAGTGTGTCAAAAGAAGCTAGCACTAGGAGGGTACCTGCTCATTCATTTTTGTCTTATATGTTATCATATTAACCAGAAGACTCTTATAGACAACATTAATTCATAATGTTCTGTCATTGTTTTTCCCACTGTTTTCTAGTTTTATTTTAAATTATTGTTCTGGGTCATTTACAAATTAAATGCGCTATAGTTTCTTGATTTGAATGTGTCCACAAGTTAAAACTGGGGCAGCAATTCATTGTGTATCCGTTACACATATGTTTGAGCAAGTCTTAAGCGGCTCACTGACAGATGAGAGCTGTGAGTGGGAGTTTAGAAGTGACAAGACAGATAGAGATGTGTGAAGGCAGCACCAGTGAGGAGTTAATCACAAGCACAGTGTGAGTTCAGACAGCTGAACATTGGCCAGCGGCTGCAGGGGGGATCCTCACTTCTTCCCTGGACTTGCTATCATGAGTCTGCATCTATATAACAGAGATGTTGCCAGAATCTGTCAGAACAGCAGGCCATAGCAACATGACCATACACACAAGAAATCATGTTCACATACAAACACTGAATGCAAAGACAGAAATCAAATAATATTTATAATCTATATGAGAAAACAAAGGGTTAGTTCCAAAAAAAGTTTTACTGACCCTCAAAGCATCCAAAGTACCATGTAAGGCACATTTTATTATGAATGTGCTTGCTTTATTTGAATACTTTTGGACTGTTGAACAAAAAACACCTGCTTACTCCTATTCTAACGCTTGGAAGAGCAAGGGTACTTTATAATACACACCCGATTCCAAATAAGTTGGAACACTGTACAAATTGTGAGTAAAAAAGGAATGGAATAATTTACAAATCTCATAAACTTATATTTTATTCAGAATACAATATAGATAACATATTAAATGTTGAAAGTTTGACATTTTGAAATGTCATGCCAAATATTGGCTAATTTTGGGTTTCATGAGAGCTACACATTCCAAAAAGTTGGGACAGGTAGCAATAAGAGGCCAGAAAAGTTAAATGTAAATATAAAGAACAGATGGAGGACCAATTTGCAACTTATTGGGTCAATTGGCAACATGATTGGGTATAAAAATAGCCTCTCAGAGTGGCAGTGTCTCTCAGAAGTCAAGATGGGCAGAGGATCACCAATTGCCACAATGCTGCGGCGAAAAATAGTGGAGCAATATCAGAAAGGAGTCTCTCAGACAAAAATTGCAAAGAGTTTGAAGTTATCATCTACAGTGCATAATATCATCCTGGAACAATCTCTGTGTGTAAGGGTCAAGGCCGGTAAACCATACTGGAAGCCCGTGATCTTCAGGCCCTTGGAAGGCACTGCATCACATACATGAATTCTACTGTAATGGAAATCACAACATGGGCTCAGGGATACTTACAGAAAGCATTGTCGGTGAACACAATCCACCATGCCATTCGCCGTTGCTGGCTAAAACTCTATATGTCAAAAAAGAAGCCATATCTAAACATGATCCAGAAGTGCAGGAATTTTCTCTGGGCCAAGGCTCATTTTAAATGGACTGTGGCAAAGTTGAAAACTGTTCTGTGGTCAGACAAATCAAAATTTGAAGTTCTTTTTGGAAAACTGGGATGCCATGTCATCCGGACTAAAGAGGACAAGGACAACCCAAGTTGTTATCAGCACTCAGTTCAGAACCCTGCATCTCTGATGGTATGGGGTTGCATGAGTGAGTGTGGCATGGGCAACTTACACATCTGTAAAGGCACCATCAATGCTGAAAGGTATATTCAAGTTCTAGGACAACATGCTCCCATCCAGACATTGTCTCTTTCATGGAAGACCTTGCATTTTCCAACATGACAACGCCAGACCACATACTGCATCAATTACAACATCATGGCTGCGTTGAAGAAGGATTCAGGTACTGAAATGGCCAGCCTGCAGTCCAGATCTTTCACCCATAGAAAATATTTGGTGTATCATAAAAAGCAAGTTGTGACAAAGAAGACCTAAGACAGTTGAGCAACTAGACGCCTGTATTAGATAAGAATGGGACAACATTCCTATTCCTAAACTTGAGCAACTTGTCTACTCAGTCCCCAGTTACAAATGATGGTGGCTTCTCTCGCTCCTGACAGAACGGTGTTTTCATGTTTTTTTGTCTTGTGAGTTGCGTCTACTTGTATTTAAGTGCACACACAGCTGTGAGTTTCTGCTGGATGTCAGCAGAACCACATTTTTAGAGTTAAACTCTGTGCACGCCGAAGAGCTGCAGGGCCTCGGTCTGCTCCAGAGGCCTTCATCATCACCGACCCCTACTACTGCATCTCGCCCACAGCAGAGGTGCCACAAGCATCAAGCATCAAGCACAAGTGGATGTATATGGGCTTGGCTAAATGCTAACCCACACAAGCCAGCTATCCCCACCAATGTACTGGCTAACATATGCTCTTTGGACAATAAACTAGACTACCTCCGATTACTACGTTCAACTCAGAGGACTGTAAGAGACTGCTGTGTTTTTGTGTTCATGGAAACATGGCTTAGCAACAGCATTCCAGATGGCGCTATTCAGCTCAATCAGCTGACATGCTATCGAGCGGTGCTGCGATGCTGTCGTGTTCTGCAAAAAATGCTCACCCCTGGTGGAGTTTATGATTATTAAGTACCAGCCATTTCTGTTTACATTGCCCCGAACAACAACAACAGCAACAGGAACAATGCACTAAATGAACTTTACCAGCACATCAGTGAGCAGCAGCTGGCGTTGTATTCTGAATAAAATATTGAAATTTTAAACTTCCACATCATTGCATTCTGTTTTTATTCACAATTTGTACAGTGTCCCAACTTTTTTCGAATTGGGTTTATAAAACTCTGATTGGATTTGTCTGAAAGAAGAAAGTAATATAATGTATATGTAATATATACATATAATGTTCTTTAAAATGCTTTTCATGGTAAGAAAGAGCAAAAGTTTTTTTTCTGCATACATTTTTTTTTTTTTTTTTAAATGGATAAACATACTGTAGCTACTTGCCGTTTCAACCATTTTGCATTTGTGCTCAGAATAGAAAAAAGTATCATCTGTGAATTCTCATATTTAGTAGTAATCATCTATGCGTGACATACTGCACAATAGGCTATGATTAGCTTTCATTATTGGAATGCATTTCATTGAAACATGTGTCCCCACAGTTTAAACTTTCTCAAATGCATCAGAACTCTTGTGGCTGCTAATGTGTCACATATGCACCTGTCTGCCATCTGCAATAATTTGTTTGATGTCGAATTAGTGAGTAAAGCTTAGAGCTAGCAAGTAGAACAATGGTTTTTCAGTTTTTTACTTATGCACAGTAAGTTGATTTGATTTTAGTGTTTGCTAAGGTGGCTCAGTGCACAACACAAAGAAACAAGTCACAACACAACGGAAACATCCTAATGAAAAAAAAATATATGGTAATATACTGCAAAATGCAATATATTACATAATACATTTCCATATATTGGAAACTAGTGTTTATATTTTTCAATATACATTTATATATGTACACTTTGTAAGATATTTGAAGTAAAATATCCAAAAAATCACTAGGCTAGTGTTATATATTTTGTCCAGCTGATTACTAACAATATCTCTAATGTTTTCAACTGCTTGTAAATCATGAGAAAATTCCCATTCTAAACAGTGACACAGGGCAGTGCAGTCGCCTGTCAATGACGTTAGTTACCCTTTGTTTCCGCCTTTACTGACGTAGAAACCACATGATATTTGTATTATGGACTAATGCGGAAGTAGCTTTGCGACAAACTTCAACTAGAAAGAGATGCCGATCTCGCTTGTGTTTTACTCGACAGGTGAGTTGTTTTGATTCGTATCTTTACAGAAAACGTATGCTATTATAACGATCAACAAGATTAGTATTATGGGGCATAGACGCCAAACGCAGGGCATCGCATCTCTAGACCCGCACGAGGACGCGTCTGATGCATAGTCTGATCCTGTCTTTGCATTGACTTTGTATGTAATCTACTCGCGCAAATTGTTGAACTCGCGTTAAATCCATGATTTATCTTTCCGTCTGCGGTTGGGTAGAAGACAACGAATCCCATCATTCCACGCTCCTTCTTAGCTTCATCAAACCACGCGATTGTTATTGTTTGGAAGTGCGCCCTCTAGTGGCAGGTCATACAACCTGTACCTTTAATTAACCCTTGCATTGAGTTCCTCAATGAGGTTAAAATTATATTAGATACACCAGTATAGATCAGAGTCTGGAGGTACTTGCATTGCCTGTGTAACAGGGGCTCTCAGAGCTGTGGGCTGGTTGTAGTTGAACGGGCACTCGAGGTCAGACTCTGAGACATGGCGATACAAAACTTAACTCAGAACACGAAACTCTCAAATGGAAAAAAAAAGAAACTAAAGTAAAAGAACAGAAGTAAAGTTTGACGAGACTAGGTGGTGTTTCTTTTCATCGTGGCTACGTAGCAGCAGGCGTGCAGGCGAAGCACACTGGAACTGCGCTCAGAGAACGCTAAAAGTCATGACTAAAAGCAGCAGCTGAAAAGCAAATGCTGAAAGCTAAAAGCCGAATTTGGTGGTGTCCTGAGTATTTAAACTGGCCTTTTGGCCACACCTCAAATGTTGTCTTGACCAATTAGATATTGTTTTTTTTCGGGGTATCATAAATCAGATGTTATCTTATCAAGCACATGGGCTGAATTTTTCTGCTCTTGCACGGTATAATTTTGGACATGATTCCTATAACAAGAATATGATACATTTGACAAAGAACTGATGGTCAGAAACGTTTCAAGCAACCAGATTCAAACACATACATACTAAACATGAATATGAATCTTTAAGTTATTCAATAGTTATTAAAAGACACACACAATAAGTGATTATAAACATGAAAGTCAAATGTGTGGGTTAAATATAAATGAATATGGAGTTAAGCAAAGGACTGATATTCATTTCTAAGTAATTTTAAGTACATTTTGGTCTATCTACATCTATAAAGGACAGTTCCTGTGCCATTCTCTGACAACATAAGGATGTTCTGTGGAGACCAGTGGTTAAAAGGTCCCCTTAGGAATTTCAGTCTGGTTCTGCTAGGTGCTCAATCCAATGACATTGTTTACTCTCATGAGTTCACATGTGATGGTCTGATGTGCGTCTCTTTGACCACCAATCTTGATTACTTGCCCCAAATTTGATCTTTTCTCCGAATTTAAATAATTGTTCTAGTGGTGTTAATGTTGAAAGCTGTTCTGTGAAAGAGTTGGTTGGTTTGTTATCTTGCTTCTGACTTGTGGCACTAGGAATGATTTACAACATCCTGTTGCCTTTCTGAGAAATTCGGCTCGTGTTTCAACCACGGCCCTGATCGACTCTTTAATTTGTCTGGTTCGGGACTGATACGCTACAATACCATAAATGATTGTTAAATATAAGCGATATCTATTTCAATATGTGTGTGTATATACTGCATGAATATATGGTGAATGTATTTTTACACATGCCATATATACACGTTCCATATTTTATCACATCCTCATATATATATTTATATATATATATATATATATATATATATATATATATATATATATATATATATATATATATATATATATAATGACATATAATTTTTATATATAAGTAAATATTTTGTCAAATATATTTAAATATATGAAAAGCAGCTATTTTATATATTGTAATATATTTAAACAATATATTATTCTGTATAATTCTAATATACCATTAATATATTACTATATACTATATTTACTATACTATATTTAGTCTACAATATATATATATTTATATCTAGCCTATATTTGGCCATTTACCCTCCCAATAAACATAACATTGATCATTTATTTCTTAATCAGTCATTACAATTATTAGTTTCAAGCATCAAGCTCCAGTCAGGACTCATACAAGAAGTGACAGCACCAGCACATCACTTTCTGTCCACTGCTTTCTGACAGCAGTAGCAATTTCATGCTAAATGCTCCTCTCATTAGAAACGTTTATTGTTTTTCATCAGGAGTTTGAGGACTTTTTGAGAGTAACCCAAAAGAGAGCGAAGTACATCCAGTGAACAAATCTCACTGTAAATGCGCTTGTGCACCCCCGGAAAAAAGAGTGATTTGTACTTTCTGTAAAACCATTCTAGGGATATCCACATGATGAACTGAAACAAACGTGTGCTGCAACATCAGATAGAATACTCTCAAAGGGTAAAGCCTCCTGAACAAAAGAACATTACTGAAATAGAGTGGGTGAATCTAAATTAACAATGCATGACATTGCCCTGGGGATTGGATTGGTCTGAACAATGCAGATTCACAAGGAAACAGAAGTAATCAAAGTGAAAAAAAAGAAGCTGGAGGAACAGATTTGCTCACGAGGACAACGACAATCTCAAACAAACAATAAAGCAGTGTAATGCAGGCCAAAACATTGAAAATAAAAGAGCAGAGCAGTGAAAAGCCTACTTAAAACAACATCCACTGCTGCAAATGGAAGAACCATGCAAATACTACATTGTATAAATAACATTTAGGCATAAAATATGTCTTAATAAACACATTCAAGTCTTTTGACTCATAATGTGAATGGCCTGTGGTTGCACTGCTTTTCATTTGGAAGCAATTACGTCCCGCTCCATTAGTTAGATGTTTTTAGCCTGAATTAGATCTAGCAGTAGGTGAGACCCTCCTGATCATCAGAGAAAAATGATCAACATCAATCAGGATGAGTTACATGTCAGACTCATTTATTTCTCAGTCATTAGCATCAGCATATCAGTGGGTGGATAATTGGTTTTCTGTTGATGGGTTTTTATGTCAAAGGACAAACAGAAGTGTACAATTCATTGATATTAGAGAGGGATGTTCATTTTCAACATGCCACAAGAAAATGCATTTTTCAGTTTTTTTGAGCAGTTCAGGTTACTAATTCTCTAGGTGTGCTGTTAGTGTATCAATTATACAATGACTATACGGGGACTGACTATTTTTAAAATAATTTGAGCTGTTTTAAAGGAATTTTAAATGCCTGATAATTGGTTTCATGTAAATACAGTTTTCACAGGGTAATCTTATCAGGTTTATCTCATTTGTTAAGTTATTGACTTATTCGGTTTTCTTATATTTGCTATGATTTGCTATGCCACAGCAGTTTATCCTACTTTTTCCAAGCCCTCTAGCAACTGTGACACTTGTTTGCTTGCATCTATTTATGACAGGTGAAATATTCCAAAGAATATTCCTTTGATAAAAAGAGCACTGAGCTTTCAAACTCTGTCTCTGAACTCTGTAAGAGATAAGCAATGAAAATAAGTCAGTAGAGAGCAAGAGTGCATAAAAGCATGCCTGCCTATAGTTCACCAGCTGAACATGCTGACAATGTCTGAGCAATATGAAATTACAGAGTCTAACAGCGTTTTGGATTTTAGAGTGGGGAATAATACTTGAGTAATATTTGCAGAGCAATCAATAGCTGATTGTTTAAAAATGTTCAGAGTGGGGATTAAAATACTGCAGATTCAAGTCAAAGAATTCATTTCATATTAAGAGATGTGCACAATAACCAATGAAACTGATTTTCAAGGAGGCCTTGTAATTCCTGGAGAACACCATCTGTTAGCATTTGCATTATTCTCAATGGCAGCTTGTCATGAAACAAAACCAAAAGTGTATGGATATGTCTCTATGTCAGCTCCAGCTGCGGTCTCCATTCTGAGTTTAGCTAGTTGAATTTACATAAGAGATAAAGACAAGAATGTTTACTGCAATAGATAATGCAACAAAGATCATGTTTTTCTTACTCATATTGAGTTGGCTGTTGTCGGAAAAATAATGATTTCTTAAGGGGGTCGTATGGTGTGATTTCAAGTTTTCTCCAAAATGGCGCTACAGTGATACAGAGGGACACAGAGGAGACAAATTGTTGAATAAAGTCATTTATTTGGTTTTCTTTGTGTTCCAAAGACGAACAAAGCTTTTATGACATGGTTGGTGAGGGATTAATGACAACATTTTCATTTTGGGGTGGAGTAACCCTTTAAGTGGGATTTTTTTTCTTATTAACTTTGTTTAGAGTAGAGTGTTCGCATGAAAACTATAAAATTTCACTTAAACTTAATTGCTTGTCTCCTAACTACATTTTGTCAACTCTGGCCCTTGCTTTAAGGCCCTTGTCTGTTAGCCCCGCCCACACAGAAAACGCACTGGACCGAAAAGCGCTATTCATGCAGATTAAACATAAAAACATGGATGAGAAGGGGCTGATTGTAAACGTTAAAAATAGTATGTTGAATTAAAAATTTCACAGGTTCCATAAGGGAAAACATAAACATGGCAAAGGATCACAAAAGGCAAGAAAATACGAGGTTTGGCTGTGCTTTGTGATGGGTTGTGTTGCAGACCTTGTTAGGATGAAGCGTCTGTCAGAGAAACAGGCCTGATTTCTTAGTTTATCTATTTCAGTGATGTCTGTCAGGTAGTTGAGACCTTTAATGCTTTGTATTAAGAAATGGTTACAATCAAGAGTTTCAATAACCATTTATTTTAATATTCATTCTGCAGTGAAAACACATCATTATGAGTCCATGGTTACTGCATCCTAGTGAATCATCTGTGTATTTATGTAGGCCTATATTTACATACATAGAAATAATCACTTTGCATTACCCAGGCCAGCACTTCATCTCATGTTGATATGTTATAATTGTAAATCATTCTCTGGAGTGCCAAAGAACATGATTACAGCTGTCTAGTATTTAGTAGGACAACTGGGTAAATGTTTGACACCTATAGCAGAAACTCTAATCACAGCCTGTTTCCGATGGAAGTTTAGATTCAGAACATATCATAATTACCTCAGAAAGATAAACATGGACATGTTATTAAATCCATCTCCCACATAAACAGCCTAGCATGTCTATTTCTCCCTCGCCCATCAGCTTATCACAGAAAACCAGGCTTATGAGGAAAAGTGTGTGTAAACTGTCAAATGTGATTCAAACATATGTGGGATGAGCCTTGAAACAGTTTGTGATAGCTTATTCATTTATTTTAAGTGGATCATGAAGAAGGTGCAAGTTGAACCTTTCCCCTTCAAAATAAATATAATTAATTAAAATGCATATAAGGAAATATACAGGTGCATCTCAAAAAATTAGAATGTAAAAGTTCATATATTTCAGCAATTCAATTCAGCAAACTTGTGTATTACATAAATCGTAACGAGTGGTTATTTGAGTTACTGTTGCCTCTCTATCATCTCTTACCAGTCTGCCCATTCTCCTCTGACCTCTGAAATCAACAAGGCATTTTTGTCCACACAACTGCCGCTCACTGGATATTTTCTCTTTTTCAGATCCATTCTCTGTAAACCCTAGAGATGGTTGTGCATGAAAATCCCAGTAGATCAGCAGTTTTTACTCAGACCAGCCCGTCTGGCACCAACAACCATTCCATGTTCAAAGTCACTTAAATCCCATTTCTTCCCCATTCCTGTGTTGGTGAAAGTTACTTTTAGAAATAATGCATTACAATATCGCGTTACTCCCTAAAAAAGTATCTAATTATGTTACTTAGTTACTTTTTATGGAAGGTAATGCGTTACATTACTTTCCATAAGAAGTTTTATTTATAGCAGATGTAAAAGCCGTTTCACATAAAAAAAAAAAATGTAATGAATAAACCTCAGGATGAAGGAAAAGTAAATTCATGTCTGTATAATACAACGCAAGTGAGGAAGGTTCAACATTCATCAGCAATAAAAAAAAAAAACAATGAAGCACAATTATTAAGTTTATCTAAAATCATTTTTTGCTTATTATGGTTGAACTGGATCATCAAACATTGGCAGCAAAGACATTGGTTAATAAAATGGGATTAGTTACATTTGTGTTATTTAACATTTTATTATTGCGTCATATTCTGAGTCTGCATTTTTTTAAATAAATTGTAATGAATACTAAATCAGTTTTGGTGAGGGGGTTGAATGAATATATATATATATATATATATATATATATATATATATATATATATATATATATATATATATATACATATATATATATATATATAGCCATTTATATACACGCACATACACACACACATATATACATACATACTTTTAAAAGGATGATCTATAGAGAGTGTATTATTAAAGACTTAATTTAGTTTTCTTCCCACATAATTGTCAATAATGTAAAGGTATCTGTTATGAATACTGAAAAACCATGACCAAGAAGAGCAGTTTTATAATGTCATGAAATAAACCCAAAAGATTGTCGACTACAGCTCTGCAGTTCACACAGTTCCAGAACAGTTGGTGTCTTCATGCTGGGTTCTGAAACTTGAGTTCAGTCACAGCTCAGCGACTAGAGGAAATCTCTGCAGCCTCACCAACTGTTCTCCTGCTCTGCAGTCAAAGATCTGAGGTTTATAGTTGTAAGTGGATGTGCAAATAAAATGAACATTTGAAAAGACAAGTACTTGTGAAGCAGACACACACACACACAAAAAGTGAAAAGTGGGGACATCTCATAGGCGTAATGGTTTTTATACTGTACAAACTGTATATTCTATCGCCCTACACCAACCCTACCCCTAAACCTAACCCTCACAGGAAACTTTGTGCATTTTTACTTTCTCAAGAAAACTAATTCTGTATGATTTATAAGCGTTTTGAAAAATGGGGACATGGGTTGTGTCCTTATAAGTCACCCTCTCCTTGTAATACCTGTGTCATACCCATGTCATTATACAAAGTTGTGTCCTGATATGTAACAAAAACAAGAGCACACACACACACACACACACACACAAACAAACATTGATATGCCCCTTCACTATTTTTGAATGCCCATGGGATCATTGGGTTATTTTTATTCTTATAATACATAATAGGCTATTGTTTTTTCTTGCTCTGTGTTTTGAGTGACTCCTATTGTAAGTTACATGGATTTGTCAGCAAGTTTGTAATAATTGCCAGCATTAAAGATTGAGTAAGTGAAATTCCTTCCACCCATTTGTTATTAAAGCCAAGTTTGAATCTCGTCCAATTACTTTTTTTAAACATTTTACATTTATTCCAATATAATAACTCAAGGCATTAACAACTTAAATAATATATTCTATTTGTGAACTTATGTTCAGCTATTCATTTTAATAGTTAACTTTTAAGCTGTTTTTTGTTTCAGGCCATTTAAAGTATTATTTTGAAGCAACAAAAATTGTATATCTAAGTGTGTGAGTTGTTTCCTTATTTTTAAAATTAATCTTTCCTTTAACATCATTATATTGTTCATTTAGACTGATTTGCAAAAGCTCACGAACAAAATAGGAAAATTTTATCGCATGAACCAATCACAGCTGATCATAACTAGTCAGATTCAGTCATATCACAATGGAGGCATTGTGATAATTGTATCTCCATTAGGAAAATCAATCTTACTTATGTTTCCAACTAGGTGAAAAATAGAACTATAAAATCTCTACCTTAAACAATTAATCTCCCTTTACTTAAATATATTCACTAATAACACATTACTGCTCCAGCCAATTAAAATAAGAAGACAAACTGTACCTGTCTAATACAGCGATCTTCAGTGTTTGCAGTTAAGTATAGAATGATTATTATGGGGAGTATAAGTATGTTTTTTGCTGGTGCCATTGTGCAGTAGCAGGTGTGAAATGCATGAGTGTGGGTCTGCTGTGTGAAGACTATTAAGAGCTCTAAACACATCCCTGAGTGCTTCTTAAAGTCTTAAATCCTCACCTTTAACTCATGATGCTGGTCCTTTACTGGGATACACCTGTTTTTCCAGACTGGAGGGGAATGGTTTGCTGAACAGTTCATCTGTTAGCCGTGTTCAGTGGATGACTGTCATTGACTGAGCATTCTGTCTCAGTGATGTTTAATTAAATGTCCTAAATATTAAGACCAGATAAAGAGAGATACATATGCAGCGTTTCTTTACTAACCGAGTGAGATTATAAATGTAATCATTTTCAAATTAAGCAGTTTGCTTACATTCATACTGGCACTTAAGATGCTTCACTCCATTGAATGTCTTTTGGTTCTCACATGTGTTGTAACAAGTTTGTTGAATTTGAATATCCAGAATCACAAATAACATTTGAAAGCAAAAAAGTCTGTTCCTCACACAAAGCTATTGAATGGCTGGAGAACACTTGGAATAGAAAGCACATGTGGTTTGGACAGCTCCCCCCCCCCCCCCCCCCCCCCTGCATTTGTTGTTTGAGGAAAAAAACAGTTTGTGCAGTTTGAAAAAAAAAGAAATAGGTAATAGTTCAAAATTGTGTATGTAATGAAAATCTCACTTCACAGCCTTTGATGAACTGTTTTCTTTAGTTTTGAAGGTGTGTAATTTTTCATTTTTAGAATCTGATGGCTCTCTAGCTCCTCTGGCATTATGGGATGGAAAAGTGCCATCCCTGCTGCTGCTTTTAGATTCTCAGCAAAAGCATTACATCATTTGGGATTATTGCTTACCGCATCATGTATACTGCATATGGATACACTTATTCATATGCATTTCTAGTCATCTTTTGACTTAAAAGATATTCAGATATTATGGGAAATGTATAGTGCTGTATGTGTGAAGTAGCAAAGAGTACATAGTTCATCCCAGCTGTTCATTAACTGTGAGTTTGCCAAAACATTGTATATGTGACTTATTTATACTTTTTTTTCAAATTAGGCTGAATCGCAGGAGTAGCAATTAAATTTGAGTTGAAACTTTCTGTTGGCCGACTGCCAGCACCATTCTCCTACTCAACTGCTCTCTGAGTTGCTATGGAAACTGCTCTTCTCTCTTTTCCCCTTTTCTATCCCTCTTACCTTCTTTTTACCCACATCTTCCACTTCCAAGAAAACTGGGTGGGTATATAGATTGGTGGCACAGGCTGTGTACAGAACAGGAAGAGTGGAATGTATCTCTATACTGCCCGCTCCCAAGGCCACGTCACTGGCCTGGCTGTTCTGAGCTGATCTTGTCTCCATTCTCCAGAAGCCGTTGTTGTCACTGACGAGGTGAAAACCACTTGGGGAGCTCTGACATTTCTAGCGCTGGAAATGTCCCTTCAAACCCACACAATGGAAAGCTCTTGACATTTTGTATTTACGTTCTGCATAATCTATCAAAAGTCAGTTCAACAAGACCCAGCGATGCAGTTCTCAATGGGAGTTAAAATGACAAAGAGAGTCAGAATACAAGTGGTCTGTTGTCACCTTGCATTTTGTTCTGCATAAAATCTGTGTGAGGCAGCTTTTGGTGCCAACCTGCCAAAAACACACTTGCCTTGAAATTTCTAGTAATCCTGAGCTTGATTAACTAATTCAAGTGTGTTTATTGTATTATGATTGGATTTTTCCTGTCCTGAGTTCAACTGAAGAGTTTAGGAAGGGTTTTCTGCTTAAGGTTAATGTAAAGAACGATAAGTTATTTCATGTATCACACCTACAGCAAAATGGAATCGTGGTAGGGCAGAAGTATAAGTGATTCATCATGCAGCTTATATTATGATGAAGTACAGAAGTTTTCTCTTTTTCCTGCTCATATTTTAAGAACTTTAACAGCATGTGGGATACACCTATAGTAAATAAAATAATGTGTTACTTATTTTATAGCATGACAAAGCCTCTGTGCATTTTCAACATCTTTCTTCATTAACAGGGGATTTGTTACTGAAATAAGATCTCATGGGTAAGGTGGTAAGGTACTGTGTGATAATGTTCCACAGCACCATCTGTTACACCACTCGCTTTGTTTGAAAATATTTGCAGTATTTAGTGAAAAAGTGAACTTGTTAGGTTGTTTTGATGGAATAAGAAAGCAAATGTTGTCATATCTCATTTTTAAAGGGGTAATCAGATGCCAAATTCACTTTACATACATAAACATAAATTTTGCATAAAACATAAAACTAAAGTTTACAGTCTGCTCATCACCCCATGAAAAAGAGAGGGGAGGGGTGAGCAGAGCTCATTAGCATTTAAAGAGACATGCAAGGAATTGGCTTGCTATGTACACAGCTGATTTTGACAAGGTAAAAGGGGTGTTTCGCTAACACTGAGAAATTTTAAGTCTATTATAGACTTTTCATAAAGACCCTAAAGAATCATATCAACTTGTGGAAAAAGGACATCCAATGACCCCTTTAAATGCAAATACTTTGATATAGCCTTTTCCTTCTCAAGAAAAGAAATATGACATCAAGTCATGAAACACCTATATATAAGCACACTTACTTTTCAAGGTAAGAGAGAATGACGTCAACTTCATGATAGCAATGAACCTGCCTTTATCATAACAATAGATATTCTCACTCTCTCTCTCTCTCTCTCTCTCTCTGTGACTATTTTCTCTTTCATTTCTTATATTCCATTATATAAAAAAGATTGTAAAATTGTATAATTCATAATCACTGAAAATCTATTTAAAGAGGGATTCAAAAGTCTGTGATCAATAGTGCTACTGTTCTAATTATTAATGTATTTATTTGCATTTGATGTGTTTAATGACAGCAGTACTCAAGCTGCATGAACTCCACAAATTTGTTTAAAAGCTGATGTTTTTGTTGTTGTTGTAGTTGTTGTTCTAAACCCCAGTCTTATAATTTCCAGGATTTCAATTTGAGTTTGAATCTGTGATTTTATGGGTAATCTAAGACTTTTTTGCCCTACTGTATATTAGGACATTCTCTATACATGATATTATGCAAATAGAACATGATCCAACACTACAGAGAATTATTCCTTTGAAGGACGACACAAGGCCTGTTGACTCATGTTTTAATTGTATTATAATCAGTTAAGCTGCCAATTCAGACTTCAAAACTGGGTTTTTCCCTCTCTGCAGTAAATTTCCCACATGTTCCTTTGTCATATTCAAATCTATGTTAATAGCACATTATACCCAATAAGAAAGCAGTCAGAGTGCCCCATTAACGTATACAGTAGTCACTGCCAAGCAGACACAGGCAATTTCCGTTAATTAGCACTCCTTGAAAATGAAGCTATAACGATGAGAACGACCAAGTGTTTTATTATAAGAAGCATCAGTGGGAATTGAGTCTCAGTTGAATCGTGCACCATACGCCGGTGTACCTGAGGCTGTATTACGTGTGCCTCAACCATCGAACACAAAATCATACTGCATGATAAATACATAATGTATCTTCGAACAGTCTGTTTTAGCATGATTTTTAATGACACTTAAAACATTTACAAATGTATTTAAGCTTATTGTGAGTGATCTGATGAATGACAGTTCATGTACAATGCTGTGGGAATAAAAACACTTTGTAATGTCCTAAATTAAGGACACTACCTTAATTACTCCCTCAGGAGCCTGCTGCTTTGGGGGAGAGTCTGTAAAATGTATAGTATGTGACTGTTTGTGGTTTATGATGTATAGTCATAATCAGTGGAAAACATGAAAAACTCTTTTCAATTTCTTTAAAGTGTGCAAATCTTAATAATTGAATAATTGAACATTAATAATTGAACATTATTTACAGCATTATTACCTGTAAACCACAGATATCCTCGAGATTTCTTGTTCCTGCTTTTTTCCCTCAGAGACACAGCACCTGCTGACTTTCACATTATGAATCACCAAGGACCACAGGTTCAGCTAAAAATCATATTTTAGTGTTGCACCAAAGAAAGAAAGTAACCTACATCTTGGATGGCCTGAGGGTGAGTAAATCAACAGCTAATTTTTATTTTTGGGTGAACTATTCCTTTAAAGGTTTCCCTTTCTCTTCATGAACAGACGACTGTTGTAACTGAATTCTTTGTAAGCGGATTCCTTTTTTGTAAATCAAAAATATGAAGCATGACACCATGGTCAGGTTCATGAACCAATGACTGTTATGGGGTAGATTTAGTGAATCAGAAACATGCATTGTGACCCGATTCACAAACAAAAATGACTCTTATTTAGACATTTCACTTTAGACATTCTGTTGACTGTAGTAACTTTGCAATTGCATGTCAAGGAGTCAGTTCTTTTTAAAAAAATGATGGTGACTGGGTTGAGTTCCTAAGATAAAAAGAACTGAAATATTTAGGTACTAAAATGTATCTTTAATTTAGGCCTAATATTTTACCCCTTTAGGTGTAAATAAAGTAGCAAAGGTGTACCTTTTAAAATAATTCTGGCCCAGGGACAGCTTTTGTACTATTTCACTTAGAGTATATTCCAAATCAATTGAGGGGTGCAAAGCAGTTTTTAGGGCATCTGTGAGGTAGGGCAAAAAGTTCACCTGTTCAAAGTCCCAACACATGAAATACAGCTTGGACTGATGCCCAGTAGAATTCATTAAAACATCACCGGCTTTCCCATGAGATCATTTCTTATGCTTGTCTGTTCCCTCACTGCTCAGTCCCTCTTATTTAATTAAAAAATGTTCAGTGGACGTCCATTTAAACACCCTCTTGTCTTTCATTACTCTTTTCATCTAATCTTGATTTCTGCCCTTTCTCAGCAGGAAGTGTCAGGTTTTGAAAACACTATAGTTTTGTGATAGACAGATTCTCAACACTCAACTCTGAAATGTGCTGTGATAGTCAGGCCACAGGAGATTTGGACTGAGACCAGTTTGGCAGCATAGGTTTATCTTGATGAGCAAGTAAACTCTGACTCTAAAGGCAGACCTGAGGGAATAAGCACGATTATAGTGTACCTGAACTTCCTGAACCACAAACTCAAGGAAAATTGCAAAACAAAACCAAAAAAAAACAAATTCTCAACAAGAAACATGAACTTACAGCTATGGTTTTAGATCATGCTGAGTGAATTAAGCTGTTGATGAAGCTTTTGTATTTGTTCCTAATTTGTTCTTGAAACACACTGAAGAAAATAATATTAATATTTGCAACTTAATAAGGACTTGATCCAAACTTGTCTTTTTGTTGGACGTTCAGTTACTTTCAGACTGGTGTCCAAATAACCTCATGTTTCTCTGTGGGTCACATAATAAATTGTGCTCTTAACAAATATTTATCTATAGCTTAAGTTGACTTTAATAAATGTGCAATATACCCCTCTAACAGGGAATGTTCTGGCAAGGTTCTCTCATGAGTAAACATTGTTCTAGTAATTTTAATAGAATATAATATTCTATATAAATTCAGTAGAAAAAATAGCAAAAAGTTGGATGCATGTAGCTTAGCTAACCTGTGCAAAATGTATTCATCATTATTTTATTTATCTATTTAAAACCTTTTAAATTATGTTTTTTTTTAAGTAGTAGTGTAATTCTTGTAGTGGCTGCAAGTATATACTATATTTTCTGCTTTTAGATGCTCCCTCATATGCATTTTACTAATTTCTCTTACCTATATAATAACTTCCAGGGTCTGTACTGTATTTTAATAGTGAGGAGACATGAGGTGTGTAATTTAATGAAGCATCATTGTGACATGGGCTCTTCAATGCACCATAATTTTGCACAAATGCTGCTCTGTCATTTTAATCTATTACACTGTTTTGTTGCAAAACATTATGTGGTCTTTAGACTTTGAGATATCAAAAAGATGCACAGAATTACACTCAATGTTTGGTAATCTGCACAGATTACCAAAGAAAAAACAGCATTAAGGGACCAGTGGACGGATTTTATTTTTTACAGAGCATCAACGGAGTTGTGTAAGTGTTTGTTCCCTGCATTTCGAAGATGCTTGTTTTACAAACAAGGCCCAGTTTGACGCCGGGTTTGCATATCGTTTATTTCTTAAGGATGATGCAATCCCAACGAAAAAGGGTCACAATCGTGTGTTGGAACCGCAGGCGGTGAGTAAAACTGCTTAAAATATCTCTACCTCCTTGTTAGTGCATCCCCTCCCATGCCGGAGACCCGGGTTCGAGCCCCGCTCGGAGCGAGTCGTTGCTGCTGCTGCTCTCATTCAGTTTCAGCCTCTGGATCTGATTCTGGATCATAAATAAACGGCTGAATCTGACTGTTAGCCATGGTTTGTTTTGGATGATGTTTTTTTCCTCAAGGTAATGTCTCAGCTTCCAAACGCTCTCAACTCAAAAGCCTACCGGCGCTCGTGATTCTTTAGCTCCGCCCACACGTCACGCCTCCAGCCGCTCGTGTTTTTCCGGGAAAAATCGGTACAGACTATCTTTCTCTTATGAATATAATATAACTAAAGACTTTTTGGAGTTATGAAGGATGCAGTACTACTCTATAGGTACTCAAGATTAACAGGATATTGAGTGAAAACGAGCATTTCACCCCCCCTTTAAATAGAGGGAGTTTATATCTGTTTCTTTAGACTATTTTGTGTTTTTAATACATATACCCCTAAATGGTAACCTAAAAACTACACATTAGCACTAACACACTTTCAGTCATATCCAGAACATTTCTTTTTCTTGATCCAGAAGTAGAAGTAGGAGGTCTTTTTTCTTCTTCTTTTTTTCAACTGTACTGTTCATAAGGTCCTCAGCTCTGGTAGATCTGTCTTTTAAATATCAATGTAGGTTTTTTGGATATGCTGTAACTGGTCAAATATATTTTTAATTGGTTTGCAGTACTGAAGGAACTCCCAGCCTCTAATGTATTCTTTTTTTGATGGTCTTCTGTTGAGTTGGAGCTTCACAGAGGCATTACAGATGAGATCCGTTACACACTGCTCCAGATGTTCATGCAGGGGGAGTATCACCTGTGGGCCAAACACAGACATGCCAGACACCAAGACTTGTTTTTAACAGTTTAATGTTAAAACCTTCAGTCTGAGTTCAGACTGTGGTGTGACTCCCTCAGTAACTTCACATAGAGCTTATGGCAAATTAATCACCATTATTATCAGAGCAGCATATTTGAAAGAAAAATGTGGCAAATCATGAATGGCTATTCTACTAATGTACTATTTCTTTAGCCACTGAAATAGAGGTCAGTGATTCATTGATTATGCTACACTTTAATTATCCACAGCCAGTGCTTCTAAAACAGGAATGATGTGCTGGTAGTTTTCTGACATTCTTGTAATTGATGTGATTTGATTGATCTCTTCAGTCTACTGACAGATTCTGGGGAGCAATGAATACCTTATAATGTACAAATTCTCACTGGAGTAGATCAAGGCTACAGTGTAAATTTACCAAAGTCTTTCCTCACAGATTAACGTCTAAACACTGGATGATTCCCACAGCATTTTTTGGCCATTTTCTATGAGATACATATAGAGCCATGGGGTTCAGAATCTTCTTAATGTCTTGTAAACCAGATTGTTTGGAAACCATCTGTGATATTTATGCAATACACTTTTGATGTATAGAACTGGAAGTGATATTTATTCAATTTCCCCACCTAAACTTGCTGTGTATATTTACACAAACATACACAAATTTTTATGATTTAATTTTTGAGAATTTTTAAATCTACACTTTAAAATCTCATATTGGTTGTTCATTCAATGCATTGCTTAGTTAAAAAAAATCTATATAAAAGTGTCTCCTGTTTGTGGAACCTTTAAAAGCTATTACAATGCATTCCTCAATGCGAATAAGAATTGTAAAGGATATTGTGATGGAAGCATAGTATATGTAATTTAGTAGTGACCACATGGGGGCAGCACCCATATGACGCTCCATTAATTCAACCTTTGGGTCACTGATTTAGTTTCTCACAGTTAATCCCCACTTTTTCAGGCCTATTTATTGTGCCATAGAGTTTTGTATTGTGCCTAGCCTTTCAACTGCTGCAGAATTTTAACAATATTACTTACATTTAGCAAACACTTTTATACAAAGCAACTTACAGTGCATTCAGGATATAGATTTTTTTTCTTACTAATTTGTGTGTTCTCTGGCAATTGAACCCTCAATCTTTTGCGCTGGTAACACAGTGCTCTACCACTGAGCCACAGGAACCACATTATAACCTGTAAAGTGAAATGATTACATTTTCAGGGGGGGTTTATGTTGTTTAATCTACCGTATATGCAAGAGGGCGCTAGCACATGTCAGGTCAGTCTCTCCTGAGACCCTGAGCATCAAAAGTGGTGATAAGCTTATTACAGCAAGTCTAATGAATTTATTATTATTAACCCTTTAGGTTACAGGCCACATGACTACTTTGCATCACAGAGGAAGGTAAAGTGATGCAAGAACTATCCTCTCTTATTCAATAAAACATCACAGGATGAGTCTTATTCATATATTTTTATCTGTAATTTTTTGTATTTATTTTCCTCCATATCCACACTCTAAAGGCTAAACCAAATGCTGTGATAGGTCTGTTTTTATTATTATGTATTAGGAAGGCTACCAATTATTTTTAGTAAAGTCATTGCCACAGAACTCTGGTGTGTGAAAGTGTATCTTTATTTACACAGTGTCATGGAAACAATCAATTAATAAACATAATGACATCTTTAACACAACAGAGTAAAAAGTTGGTTTATTTGGAATCGAACATAATTGAAAAACAACAAAAACAATCATGCCTGATTTGTGAATCAGTTTGATTGACACACTAAAAGATCTGGGTCTTAAGAATCATTTCTTTGTGAATCATATATCACGACTTGTGCTGTGTTTGGAAATCACTTCAGCGCACTCTTACAAGGTGGTATCTGGTGCAAAAGTTTGCTCCAACAAAGGGCAAATTTAAATTCAATTGAAATTCTATTTTTGCGGTAAGTTGACGTTACTCGAATGGTTGTTCCAAATGAAAGTTAGCAACTGCAGTGTCTTCTCCTTGCGATAAAAATGTTGAAAACCAAGGTAATATATTTGAGACTGAACCTATTTAATCAAAACTGATAATCAAGCCTGTAACGTTAACTGAATTTAAATATTTTCTGGTAGTCTTTTCGATATTCAACTCAAGGAAGTCTGATGTTGCAGGCACAGATTTCAGACACATTTATTCCCTCATGCTTTCTAACATTAGACACTTGGGTAAAGGCTGTGAGGGTAGAAAAGATTAGAGAATGATGATGAGCAGCAATGTTTCTCCCCAAGTTCATTTGGCTAAATGAGAATGAAACATTATTGAGCACATCAGGAAAGAGGCTACAGAATTTCCATAGCAATGCAATTAGAAATACTCTGCTTACTAATAATTGTTGCAGTGTCTTCATTATACATGCCAGAGGGCATAATGGGCTTTGAGGGTTTGTTTTCCATTTTCTCCCTTCAACCGTGTGCAGTGGTCCATCAAAATCAAGTCTGAAAAAACCCAAACGCCTGTCTTGTAAATTGGCTCTCCCAGTGTTGTTCTTCGGGGCAGCTGAAATTGAGCATATTAAGAAGGTGTGCTTTTTCCCACAATCCCCTGTCTTTGGAGACTGGAGGTGGTTTAATCAGATTGTAATGATCTCCTTGAGTGATAGTAGAGAGCAGCACAAAGCATACACCTAGGGCACTCCACAGTGTGAAACAATCCCTTGTGACAATAAAACATTACCAAGGCCTTGCTACTCGCCCAGTGATATACAAAGCACCAGAAAAAGAGGTCATCCCTGCCTCTGGAGACTAATTTGAGCTTTCTGTATGTGTAGACACGTACTGTTATAAACACCAACAAATTTTTTCTGCTATGGTAATTCTAGCTAGATTGACCAAACATGCCTTTTATAGAGGTGTTCAGGTAATGAGAATTGCTGGATACATGACCACTTTTGTTGCCACAGTTGGCTGAACATGTTGAAATATGTCTGAGTGATTTAAGTTTTAATTCAGAGGATTCCATTGTGGGACATTTCTCAGGGGAGGTGTAACAACAATAGAGGGGTCAGTAAGTCTTCCCTGTGGTGACTGAGGACCTGTTTTCCCTGTTGATGAATCTTTTAGGCCTCAAAAACACTGTTACCCAGTGAATATTTAAAATAGCAATGAACCATTACATCACAAGTGTAATTGTTAAATACTGTGGGGAATACATTTATTTGATCCTCTGCTGATTTTTCAAGTTTGCCCACTTACAAAGAAATGAAGGGTCTGTAATTTTTATGGTAGGTTTATTTTAATGTATAGAGACGGAATACCAACCAAAAAATCCTGAAAAAACACATTACATAAGGGTTAGAATTGATTCGCATTTCAGTGAGTGAAATAAGTATTTGATCCCCAAGCAAAACATGATTTAGTACTTGGTTCAGAAACTCTTGTTGGCAAGCACAGAGCTAAGACGTTTCTTGTATTTGGTCACCAGGTTTGCACACACCTCAGGAGGGATTTTGGTCCACTCCTTGTTCCAGATCCTCTCTAAACCCTTAAGGTTTCTTAAGGTCGTTTGGCAACTCAAAGTTTCAGCTCCTTTCACAGATTTTCTAAAGAATTGAGGTCTGGAGAATGGATAGACTAAAAGACCCATCCATGACCCATCTTAAATTTTCTGGCTGAGGGGAGAAGATTCACGTCCATGATTTTTCAGTACATGGCCCTGTACATTTGCCCTTCAGTTCAGTGAAGTGGTCCTGTAGCCTTAGCAGAAAAATAGCCGTAAAGCATAATGTTTCCACCTCTGTGCTTTACTGTAGGGACGGTGTTCTTGGGGTCATAGCCAGCATTTCTCACCCTCCAAACACGGCGAGTTGAGTTAATGCCAGAGAGCTCAATTTTGGTCTCATCTGAACACAGCTCTTTCTCCCAAGCCTTCTCTGAATCCTTAAGATGTTCATTGGCAAACTTTAAACGGGCCTGTACAGTGCGGGACCTTGCGGTCACTGCAGGATTTAAGTCCATTGCAGCGTAGTGGGGGAAGTCGTGGCCTAGTGGTTAGAGAATCGGACTCACAATCAAAGGGGCCAAGTCTCGGGGCCAGCAGGAATTGTGGATGGGGGGAGTGCAGGTACAGTGCTCTCTACACCCTCAATACTATGACTTAGGTGCCCTTGAGCTCCCTGGGTGCTGCAGCATAAATGGCTGCCCACTGCTCCGGGTGTGTGTTCACTGCTCTGTGTGTGTGCACTTTGGATGGGTTAAATGCAGAGCACAAATTCTGAGTATGGGTCACCATACTTGGCTGTATGTCACTTCACTTTTTTTTTCCACTTTTTAGTGTTTTTTAGTGTTTAGTGTTGCTTGGTGACTGCCTTAAGATAATTTACAAGCTCCTTCTGTGTAGTTCTTGGCTAATCCCTAAACTTTCTCATGATCATCCTTACCCTGTGAGGCAAGATCTTTCACAGAGCTCCAGACCAAGGCCGATTGATGGTTATTTTGTATTTCTTCCATTTTCGATTAAAATCACCAACTGTTTTCTCATTCTCATCAAGCTTCTAGCTGATGGTGTTGTAGCCCATTCCAGCCTTGCGCGGATCTACAGTCTTGTCTCTGATATACTTTGACAGCTCTTTGGTCTTGCTCATTATGGTGGGAGAGGTTGAAATGGAAGATACAGTTTGTGTGGACAAGTCTCTTGTACACCTTATGACCTGACATTAGGAGTAACTTCTTAAAGTGACAGGACTAATCTGTGTTCCACATGGGCACACAACCACATAACCAACCAACCAGAATTCTTGCTGATTGGCAGGGGATCAAATACTTATTTTACTTTCTGAAATGCAAATCAATATCTTATCTTTATATAATGGGGTTTTTTTCTGGATTTTTTGGTTGGTATTTTGTCTCCTTTTATCCTTTTATTATTTTATAAATTTCTTTGCAATTGGGCAAACTTACAAAATCAGCAGGGGATCAAATAAATATTTTCCCCACTTTAGATCTATTTAAAAAAATATTTTTGCAGTTAAAAGCTGAAAACTAAAAATTTGATAAAACTAACATAAAATAAAGCTAAATAGAAATATAAAATATTAATAAAAATGACACAACAAAATTATTAAAGTCAATAAAATTGAAATAAAAAGTTTGTTAGTTAGTTAGATGACTGAGTCACACCTTCATTAAGGACTGCATTACCCACACCTGCATCAGATCCCCAATCACTACACCTGCCACCATCACCTCATCACCCTCTACTATATATAAACATTCACTTTTCACACCCTTATTGTCTGGTCTCGTCAAGGTTTACCCATACCTTATTCCAGTGGTGTGCACAGCATCTTTAATCGCCAGTGCCCTTTTTGGTCCAGTCTGTGCCCTCGGACAGTGATTTCTACTAAGGGGGATCTCCCAGGATGTTACTTAGCCCCTGTCCCTCTGGAGGTCTGTGGATGCCACTGCCTTATTCCTTTCCTACTCACCTGCATTCTCATGTCTTGACATCTTGTCAAGTGGAAAAGAAATGTTACTCCTTACCTGATTCCCCTGCCTGTCTTCACTGTCTGCGACAATAAAAGTTGTTGTTTGTTTTACCTTTAATACTTAAAAACATAAATTTAGTACTTTCTTGTGCTCAAGTAAATCTTTGAATTACTTTTGAGTAAGAGTAATAGATTTAAGAATTAAACGATATTTAATATGAAACGTAGTGCAGTAGAAAGTACAATATTATTTTTTGGAATGTTATGAAGTAAAGTTTTCAAAAAAAAAAAAACCCACTCTGATAAAGAACTTGAAAAGTACTTTTACAGCAGAGTAAAAATGCTTCATTACTGTATGCCTGTAGTCCGCACCAAGCTGTCTGTTTCTCCAAGGTCTCCTTCTGTAGTGTGACAGAAGACTAGTTCGTAAGATTGGATTTACAACATGAATACCCTCCCCCTTCTATCGGACCAGCTATACTCTTTTTCTCAACATGGCCTACCTTTAGTGGAATATGCCCAGGAATTCTTGGAGCTGGCCTCTGCAGCTAATTTGAAGGATGAGGAGTTGATGACTTTCACGTAGGTTTGGATGGACCATTTCACTCACTGTTGCCCTGCAACACCACTAATTGCACGTTGGAACAATATGTTCTATGCCCTTCTACTAAGCCAGTCCACTTTGGAAAAAATTGCTCAGCCTTCCGGTAATATCAGCACCTGTCATGGCTACCAGTCTGCTTGCAACAGGGCTGCTGACCTTCAGTCATTATCCGCCATGGCCGCCGACCTTCAGTCATCACCTATCAGGGTCTCTAACCACCAGTCCTCACCCATTATGGCCGCCGATCCTGAGTCCTCACCCATTAGGTTTGTTGAACTTCAGTCATCAACAATCATTGCCTCTGATATCACACATTATGGCTGCTGTTCTGAAAGCATTACCTGTTAAGGTCACTAGTACCAAGTCAGAAGTCAAAATGGCTACCATTCTAGAGCCTTTCCAGTGTCCAGTCCAGCCCGTGGGTTCGTTCCAGTCCCAGAATCCAGAAGTGAATTTGCAACAGTGTCAGCTCCAGTCCATGAGTCCGCTCATTTGATCAAGTTCAGTCTAGAATCCACCACAGTCAAAATAATTTCAGAGTCTGTTCCTACCCCAGAAATAATTTCAGAGTACGTTCCTACCCCAGAATTTAGTAAAGAGCCCGCTCTAATCTAACCCTTGAATCTGCACCAGAGCCCATTCATACCAGTGAGTAGACGCCAAGTTTACCTTCAGTCCAAAAGCCTGTAAGAGAATCGCATCCAGACAATACACCCGTCTCAGAGCGCAGCTCCAGATCAGTTCAAGCTCCTGAGCTCCTGTCCAGATTCGAGCGTGGGCTCCCGGCCCCAATCAGTTCCCAGTAAAGGCTCATGCCCCTAACCAGAAATCAGAGCATTCTCCAGCCCTCAACCAGAGTTCACTGTCGGCCTCAGCCTCGGAACAAGGTTTAATGTCGGCTTTCCCTTATGAAAGAAAAATATATTGCAGTATATTGGAAAATATCATGTAATATATTAGGCATATATTCTTATATATATATTAATTTTTTTCCAATATATTGCAATATATTGAAAGTGGCAATCATTTGTATATTTTGCAATATATTATATAATATATGTATCATCAATATATTATTAAATGTATTCAAATATATAAAATATTAGAAAATAAAAAGGGAAAATAATATATTACAATATATCACAATATATTTTCCTTTCGTTAGGGTTAGTCCCTGACTAAGTGTCAGTCAAGTGTCAGCTTAAGCCCCCGACAGGTGTCCAAAGCAGACTGTACAGTACAGACTCCTCCCAATGATCTGAGTCCTACATGGCCAGGACTGCCATTCTCTCTTCAGTTGGATAAACAACATCTTTGCCACGGCCAGGAGTGCCATTCCCATTGCTGTAAGAATCAGCCACCCTATCATGGCCCGCAGTACCATTGCTTCTTCAGTCGGATTGAATTTAAATTCAGTGTTCCCAATTACAACAATACAATTAGCCTCAAATGTGCCAAACAGAAGACTCGTAGAGTTTGCGTTTTTCACTGCCAATTGCAATATCAACGTAATTATTAAGTTAACTGCTGCAAAAAGTCAGTCTTTCTATTGACATCTTTGCATGTCACAAAATGGCTTTCATCACAAATTGCTGATCATTCACTGTGGTTTCAAGTGATAATTGTCTAGAACGAATCTGTTCAGCTGTCAGAGAGAAATAACAGAGAAACACTGAGACAAGAGCAGAGAGACAGTTGAATTATAAGGTATAGGCAGTCTTTAGGCTTAAGAGGATCATGTAAATCTCAAACCTTAAAAAATTTGTACTAAATCCAAATAACCATATAATTCTACCGAGGGAGACCCCCCCCCAAGCAATGTCGTTTAGACCCTGCACCACTGGAGCAAAGTCATCCAGGAGCTCAGACAAAACCAGCCTCTGGCGCACACATACAATTCCGCTATTTCTGCCATTCACCTGCCACCATTGGCCAGGAAAAGGATATCAAATGCACTGGAGGATACCAAATTTCCTCTGTCCATCACACTCAGTGCCTGAAACGCATTGTTTGAAAATCAGCTGCCTTTTCAGTGTTGTATATTAATCTCAAACTCAGTGTACTAGTAAAAAAGTAACAATTTGACATTTAATAAATCGGTATTCTATTTAGCATTTTAAATACATGCAGTCATGTGGTCATTGTGTGCGTGTGTGTATGACTGTGTGTGAGTTAGTAGTTTAATCTTTGAAAATTACTGCAGCTGAGTCAGCTGACTTTATGCCAACATCAATGAGGCTATGATTCAACTGTTTTTTTAGGACTCTGACTATAAATTTACAATGAGAAGTGACTGAATGATTTCTAGACTGAATGAATGGACTCAATGTAGAAAATCCAATTAGCTCAAGTGTATCCCACCAATCATCAGCTACAGAAATCAATGCAATAATTCAAAGGCACTAATGTAAAAAGTGCAGACAAAACCCAGAGTAATGCATTTCAATCTGCTGCCTTTGCCAACCTTAAGTCAGCTTCCTTGAATTGGACTACAAATACACCGTGGTATACCATGAATTTATATTTGTAATCTTTATTCACCTGTGTATTAGAACCATTAATTTTATTTAATTTGGCCATTATTAAAAATAAAATGACACAGTATAGCCTACTAACTAACTAAATGATTAGATTTGGATTAGTATGGTTCCAATACATCTAAACATTATTATTAATAGCTATTAGTAGGCTAGCCTACTTTAAATTCGAATTAATTTATTTTAGATAAAAAATAAAATTTCACTCTTCCAATTACTTTTAAAGATACTTTTTAAAGATTACATTATATTCATATACTGCACATTTTCTGTATTGACGTATAGCTAGTAAATAAAAGGTTTCCAAAAGTAGAACGCTTCGCATCTATCAATGTACACACACTGTATTAAGAAACGGTCAGTTTGGCAGACAGTTTCTGAGACGCCTGTTCGTCATTTTGGCTCAAGCCGTAGTGATGGGTTATGCATGAGTTCCGGAATACAAAAGTCCTGCAGGAGCCATTACGGCGTGAAGGAATCCAGTTTCATAACCTTGAGTGGGAGGAGTTTGGGTTTTCGGGAAACTGGGAGCAGCAGCGCTGGAGTCAATGTTGCCAGGTTCGCGGTTTTCCCGCACATTTGGACTATTTTGAAAATGCAGTCGCAGGGAAAATTGCAGAGCCACATGTTGCGTATTTTTGGGCTACTTTTATCATGTACCGCGGCTGCCTAAAGTGTATCTATATACAAATAAACATTAAAATAGATCCTACTAATGTGTATTATACTTGTAATATATACCTGGCAACTTAAGAATGGAGAGGATGCCATATCACAACTTGAGTTTCACCCAGAGCACAGCAGATGTTAAAGGGGGGGTGAAATGCTCGTTTTCACTCAATATCCTGTTAATCTTGAGTACCTATAGAGTAGTACTGCATCCTTCATAACTCCAAAAAGTCTTTATTTTTATTATATTTATAAGAGAAAGATAGTCTGTACCGATTTTTCCCGGAAAAACACGAGCGCCTAGAGGCGTGACTTTTGGGCGGAGATAAAGAATCACGAGCGCCAGTAGGCTTTTGAGTTGAGCGCATGTGGAAGCTGTGACACAGATCCAGAGGCTGAAATTTAACAAGAGCAGCATCAGCAAAGGCGGTATGCTATGTGGTATGTACTGAAACTGTATATATATGCTTAGCGGTTTTGGAAAATGACTAAGTTCCACTTTATGGCGTCTTTTTTTTTTAAGCTGTACATGTGGAAAGTGCAGTTTGATGACAACATTGCATGTTGTTTACTTGATGTGCTTATGCGCTGAGAGCTAAGTTAACAACACAGAGATATTTGAAGCAGTTTTACTCACCGCATGTGGTTCCAACACACAATCGTGACCCTTTTCCGTTGGGACTGCATTATCCTTAAGAAATAAACAATGTGCAATCCGAAATGCAGGGAACAAACAAAAACACTTGCACAACTCCGTTGATGCTCTGTAAAAATAAACTCCATCCACTGGTCCCTTAATGCTGTTTCTCTTTTGGTAATCTGTCCAGGGTTGTCTTGCCCTGGCAACCAAAAACACACTTCTTTTGTGACTTTTCGCGACGCTCTCGCTCTGATCAGGCTGTGCTCAGCCTCTCAGTGCTCTGCTATACGGGAGCGCGCGCTCTTCCGGCAGAAGAGCGCGCACTTAGGACCCATATAAGGAAATTCCGCTCCATCTAACGTCACACAGAGCCATACTCGAAAAAAACTTTCCGAAACTTGTGACAAACCAGAAGAGGTTTTTTTGGAACAAAAATACTCCTTCAAACTTACAACTTAATTTTTGAAACTTTGTCCATGTTTAGCATGGGAATCCAACTCTTTAACAGTGTAAAAAACTCAGTATGCATGAAATAGCATTTCACCCCCCCTTTAAGTTTTCTTTTTTAGACATCAGAATTAAACACGACAACAACCAGTCAAAACATGTCGCTTATAAGTCTGCTTATAAGTTATAGTTTTGTCTACAAACTAAACACACGTGAAGCTCACAGTCATTTCAGCATTTGCCTCGCACTTCATGAACTTCATCTCCAAAGCCTCTGCGAGAGAGCTGCTCACCGTATCTTCCCGACAAACGTGCAATTTTTTTTTACAGAAATATGTTACCATTATATAGTACTTCTCAAAATAATAGGCTAATACTATTACTATTATTTGTAAGAAATATAATTCAATCAAAATAGTTTTCATCCATGCTTTAATATCAAACATAGGCTACCGTTTTTTCGTGCATCTTATTTGAAAATAAAGTTGCAATGTTTTTGTTGTAAATTAATTAATTGTTATATATTTTATTATAAAAAAGTCATGCCTATATGCATTCTCAAAGCATTTCCTTCCATAATAATGGTAAATGAATAGTGTGATAATACATTTTAATATGAAAAAAAATATTGTCATAATATTTCTGGCCATATCACCCAGCCCTAATTTTAAATTTTATCATGAATGTGCTGGGAATTAAAATGAAAGAAAGGTTAAAATAAAAATAATAAAATACAAATTAAATAATATGCACATACTACATATTATATGTCAAAGTCTCGCTAAGATTCTAAACATAGAATAAATAAAATCTAAAAGTTTATTTAAAGGGTATTTATGGAATAAAGCAGCTCTCAGCTGTGATTGGACAGGGCAAAAATTGGGCTAGTTTTCGTTCCTTTTGGTCGGGTTTTGAGAAAGCGTTGGCTGGAAATTTCTCTAGGACCTGGCAACCCTTGGCTGGAGTTGTGCGGGGAACTAGAGCAACGGCGGCGAGCAGGGAAAAGCCTCGCGCGTCTCAGCGAAGCCCTGCGCGTGGGTAGAATGAGTAGAATCAACTGAACTGCGCACTTTTAATAACAGCCTACATTTTTATCCCAGAAACGGCGTGTAGTTCTTTTTTGGGCTCGACAGAATCGAGTTAGTTAGTTTAGCGTTTAGTCGACTTAACCCACTCGGTTCTCTGACTTCAACAGCGATTATTTTGGAGTTGTTTTTAACGTTTGAATTCCCCCAGCCTCGAGTGGAAGCGGGATTAACGTTAAGGGGGCCTGGAGAGAGGGAGGAGAAGGTGGGGCACAGTGAGTCAAACGGACCGTGCGCTCACTACTGTCCGTCCGCTTCAACCGAACCAACAACGGATATTTTTCCTTTCATTAAAACTGACAGGAATCAATAATTTCCTGTTTGTCGGAATTTGGAGAGCGGTAACGTCGGCTGTCAGCGTTTCTTGGCGCCGCACGTTCCTGGTACTCTGAAGTATCTACGCTGTAATCCTCTGATATATTTACCATTTGGACGGATTTTTCTGGTGGAGTGTAAATTCCCCGGTCTTGTTGGACCATGGCCGACGACGACGTGCTCTTTGAAGATGTTTACGAGCTGTGCGAGGTCATTGGCAAGTAAGTGTCACGGTTTGATTACTTTTATAATGCAACACAAGCAAATGTGCATCTGCAATTCGAGCTTCGTCTTTTGCATTTTGTGTCTTATGTCAGATGAGCATAATAGTTGTCACTGCACTTTCGGTTGTTGTGGTGCAGTGCTGCTGTCGAACATACATGACAGATACATCCAGTCTTAACTCTTCAAAAACGGCATGTTGTCTGAAGCAGGAGGAATGGGAGTGGCGTGTGTGAGAGATGAGATAAGTCTGTACTTTCAGCATTCATGCAGGTAGATCATTCACAACCAGTGTACAAAACAGGAGTGATTTTGCATAGCTACACTTATTGCTGTCAGCACTGATGATATCTGCAAAGGATTGTGATGAATAAACCGTGTCATATGCATTTTTAAAGGAGATTTAGGTGTCACCTGACATTTGGGGTGTTAACTTACATCCAGAAATCAGGTTTGTGCTTGTAGTCATGCTAGCCTGTGGTTATGTTATTGGTCATTGTTAATAGCCACTGCATGTCTTTTACTTTGAATGGTCAGTATTGGATGTCTTTTGAGTTCTGGCTATCATAATGAGTTGTTTAATTTTTAAAATGCAATAATGTCCCAAAATGGGCATTAATGTTTCATCCAATGTAATGTAATTTGCTCCAACATTCGGTAGAGATGGACTGCTTTTTTATGACATATAAGAAGCAAATTAGTTGCTTCTTAACTAATTTAGTTAAGAGGAGTAAGTGTCTAAAAAAAAGTATATTCAGTACTGATTGTAATATTTTCTTTTGCTCTTTGACACAATATATATATGTGTGTGTGTATGTGTATATATATATATATATATATATATATATATACACACACATACATATATATATATATATATATATATATATATATATATATATATATATATATGTATATATATATATGTATATATATATATGTATATATATATATATGTATATATATATATATGTATATATATATATGTATATGTATGTATGTATGTATGTATGTCTATTCTAATAATTAAGTTTTATATTATTTGTTTTGCTCATTGTTATGGTCATTATTGTTGGACTCAATATCGAACAACAGATAACAGATTTGAGAAGTTAATAAAAATCAGTCACACCAATTATCTGTAACATTTAGAAACACTTTCTTTCACACAAAATAAAATATATTTTTGTTAGTGGTACCTAGTTGACCGATATTTGTGGTAAGTGTCACATCAATGCAATAGTAGTACAGCTGTAGCCAGGCTTAAAGTAATAATAAATGAACCTTTTAGGGAATAAAGCTATAGGGATCTAACACCATAGAGATTAAAGTTGTTTCTGATTGAATGCTTTGTTAAGCCACATTACGAGTTTGGTGACTTTTTGATGTGAAGGGCACTTCACATGTATCAGCAGGCCTGGATCCTTTCATATAAAACCGAAACACAGTTATCTTCAGGTTGTAGATGTATTTGTGGAACTATTGTTGTTATAAGACAATCTCATATTTTTGTGTTATATAACCAGGTTTTTCTCCAGCTGTCACTGATATGCAAGTGTTTGCTTGAGTTTTGATGTAAAGAATATAATGCATGTACTTTTCCAATACCATGTAATTAGAGCTCCCAACATGGCACTCTGGTACTCAGAGTTTGTAATTAGAAGCAGTTTGGTACATGTAGCTGTCTCATAATTACAAAACAACATATAGTTAGCATATGCATTGCGGTGGATTCTGCTTAAACTATATTTAGGTGCATATTATAAAAATTTGGGTTTAAAAATATTCAGGCAATCAAAATTTGCCAGTGAAAAAAAGAGAAACTCTGTTGATGGACTGTTTTCATATCGTATATTTAGATACAAGGATATATTTACCTCTGCCTTGTTTAAAAAAAAAAAATACCTGTAGTACTGTAAGTTTTGTTTACAGGGCCTTACAAGGTTGTTCTGCCATGGACCGATTCATTTTCTTTCAAAGTGATGCACATACAGTACACACACAAAATTGAAATCCTTTTTATCTGTCTCTGTGGCTTGTCACTGTCTGTGATCCACTTTCTTGTTTCGTGGCTACCCTGAGGCCTCATAATGGTGTTTGGAGGTAAAGAAAGGAAAGAGGATGCTGTCCATTAAGCAGGTACACTCCGACTGACACTGCTTCCCTCCCTAGGCCAATGTGAAGCCATGCTCACACCACAGGATTTTGGGCTGGATTTAGTCACGGACAGTGACACGGATTTTGACCAAATCAGTGCTCGTTAAGTATGAGCAGGTCAGCAATGTGATCCAAACCTGTCTTGAACTATAACAGACGCTATGACATTTTCAAACCTGTTTGATATTATCGGCACGTGAAAAATAATAAATAATGAAAACAAATTGTTATTTTTATGTAAGGCTTATTACTTATATAAGCAATACATTTTACTTAAAGCATCCCATTTTGTCCCAGGGCTTGAGAACCTGTGCCCTAGTTAGGTACACGCAGAAACTCGTGACCGATGCTTGTTGCGGCGTCACCATTTAGTAACATCATTGAATGCTCCTGGAAAACGTATTGTCAGTGTCAGTCACAGCCTTTTAATTGCTGTTTTGAATCCAGCAATGATTTATTTACAAATTATAAGCTCTGATTATGACAAGTGTGGTATAAAAGCTTTGTTTATTAGAGGAATAATAGGTTAACTGGAAAATATTAGATCGCGACCATGCCTCTGGATGCCGTTCGAGCCTATGGCCTTCACTTATGTCGTTTTGTTCTGGTTTGCCGGTTGGTCACAAATTTCCACAAATTCAATAACATTTAGGCATTGTTTCTGTTCCTAAATCTAAATCTTTACAGTCTAACCCTCTAATTTCGCAGGTTTATTTTATTATCTTTCACTTTTAATCACTGTTTTCGCACAATGTTTTCGCATCTCTTTCTGTGGTAAACATGGAAAGGCAAATGAAAGATTTCATGAATTAAGAATTTGCTCGATTTATTAATTTGTTCCCTTATTTCAGTTAAATCATGGGTTATTTAGGGAGCAAAATTAATGAAACATGGACAGTTGCCACAAATTAATAAGTAAAAGGGATGAATTAACAAGGATGGCCTTTCTGTCCTGTGTCCCGCAGCCCTACAAAGCAATTATCTGGGGAAATTATTTAGTTACTACATTTCCTTTGCTTTCCATGTTGAATAACTTTTGTGTTGTTTCTATTTTAATGTACTTTTAAAGTTTAAATCACATTAAAAGCTTCATTTGTACATTGTGAATGAATGTGCATTTATATACCGTCACATCACTCACAGCCTCTCGCATTTTTGTAGTCGCTGTTGCGTTTGTCATAAAGCCCTTTGTGTTCAGACACCTATGAGACCAGGAGCTCTACATTCATCTTGCCTCAATGTATCTTTGTCTACGTTTACTTCCTCTTTATAGTTAGGTATCAATGTGTGCGCAACAAGACCATTTTGTGTTTGAGCGCCACCAAGTCGTGTTTTACTGTAACTCAGCAGCTCCAGGCATGTGAACAAAAGCAGCAATCTCATTGGTCGGCCAGTTTTTAACTCGGCCAGTTTTAAATAAGGGTGCTCCGATTGATCGGTCGCCGATCATAATCGGCCGATAATAGCTTTTGGATGTTTGATCGGCCGTCTCTATAAAGGCCGATCCAGAAAAGCCGATCAGATGACGCAAAACTCGCGAGACGATTTTTTTACGCGGTGCTAAAAATGGCTTCACCGGTCTGGCAATTCTACGTGGTGTGCGAAAAAGATAATACATTAGCAATCTGCAACGTGTGTACCAAGCAAATCCCACGAGGCGGAAAGCACGCAAAACATTTTAACACCACCAACCTCATCAGACATTTGAAGGTTAGTCACGTAAAGGAATATGAGCAGTTTTCAAAGTTAGCTAGCGCAAAGAGAGAGCGAGACTGTTCAGCAACTCAAGCGCCACTCACTCAGCTGTCAGTAACAGAGACATTTCAAAGAAAGCAACCCTACAGCAGGGACAGTAAGAAGCATAAAGAGATATCAGACAAAATAATGGAATTCATTTGCCTAGATCACCAGCCTCTGTCTGTTGTGGAAGACGAAGGTTTCCAGCGACTCATGTCCTATTTAGATTCACGTTACACTCTGCCAGGGCGTAAATATTTCACTGATGTGTGCCTGCCGCAGTTATACCAAACCGTGTTTACATATGTCGACAGCCTTATGAAGGACAACATAACATCGATTGGTTTCACTAGTGACATTTGGAGTGCGAGTGTATGCCCCATGTCCATGTTGAGCCTCACTGCGCAGTTCATTAATCAAAACTTCGAACTACAAAAAGTTGTTCTACATTCTCAAGAGTTTTCAGGGTCACACACCGCAGAGGCTCTTGTTGCTGCATTCAGCGACATGTTTCAAGCATGGGGAATCCCGAAGGAAAAAGTGCATGTTATTCTAAGGGATAACGCAAAGAACATGGAAAAGGCCATGAGGGATGCCAATCTACCCAGCCTGCCGTGCATGGCGCATTCACTCCAGCTCGCCGTGACCGAGGGAGTCATGTCACAACGCAGCATCGCTGATATAATCGCTTCTGGAAGACGCATCGTCGGTCATTTCAAACACTCCCCGCTTGCTTACTCACGACTTCAAAGTATTCAGAAACAACTGGGCCAGCCTATCAAGAGACTACAGCAAGATGTACCTACCAGGTGGAACAGTACTGTATACATGCTGCAGAGTCTGCTGGAACAGAAACGTGCCCTGTGTGCTTATGTAGCCGACTATGACTTACCCTCCATGTTCACCAGTAGCCAGTGGAAATTAGTTGAAAACATGATTTCGCTACTCGCCCCATTTGAAGAGCTCACGCAGCAGATCAGCTCATCCACTGCATCGGCTGCAGATGTTATACCATCCATCAGAGCTTTAACTCGTCTTCTTGAGAAGACAGCAGAGACTGACCACGGTGTAAAAACTTCAAAAGCCACGTTGTTGGAAGCTGTCCAGAAAAGATTCCGTGACATTGAATGTGAGCGCCTGTATAGCATTGCTACAATCCTCGATCCGAGGTGAGAAAACTTATTTTACACATTTGTTTGTGTGAGTGTGTGCGCGCGCGCGTCAGAGCGAATTAAAGAGCATGCAAATGAGTATTTCAAACGTTTTAATTCATAACTGATAAAAATATATATATTTTTGACTATTCTAGTAAGCTCCTTAATTCATATAGCAAGAATAGGCATATTTGGTCTAAATGATTGATACAAGAAGCTATTATTACTGAAATAGTGTAATTGTGTTATTTTGGGTAGGCTGGTATTTCCTTCAAATTCTGTTAAATTTGCTGTAAACATGAGCATTTAGAAGAGTTATTAATAATATTAATAATAATAATAAAAAAAGCATATTTTTTGGAGTATGCTAGGCTGACTAATCATAGCAAGAGCCAATCATAACCTTCAAAATTAAATAATAGAACATTTTCTTAGTATAGATTTTCCATTTTTCTTGTAATTTCTCTGTGCTGTTACATATTTCTTTTCTAACATGTAGCAACTGTAACCCAATAATTAAAGTATTTTTGATTCTGATTTTTGACAAATTCAAATTCAATTTAAATAAATTAATGAATGTTTTGTTTTCTTGTAAATAAAAGGTACAAAGACAGATATTTTTCTGACGCAGTCAAGCCCCAGATACGTGGACTGCTTTCTAATGTCCTGGCCACTGGATTGGAGCAGCAGGATGGTGAGGCGAGTTTGGCTGCAAGCGGGTCCGGACCCCCAGAGAAAGTACCACGAACCGGCTCCTTGCATGCTATGTATGCTGAGTTGTTGGGTGGAGATCAGGAATGTGGTAGCAGTGAAAACAGCAGCTCAGCATCATTGCAATTGAATTTCTACCTGTCAGAGCCAGTTATCGCTCAAAGTGGACAGCCACTTGTTTACTGGCAGAACAATAAAAGCCGCTTTCCCGCTCTCGCACAAGCAGCACGCACCTACCTCTGTGCACCGTGTACAAGTGTTGATAGCGAACGACTTTTTAGCACAGCAGGGAATATTATTGATGAGAAGAGGAACAAGCTGTCAGCCAAAAATGCAGAGATGCTTATATTTATAAAGAAAAATCTGCCATTGATGCTTAAGAAGTAAGCTTTGGGCAATCTAATAATCTCTATCCCCCCTCTCTCTTTTTCTACCTCTCTCTTCCTCTCTCTACCTCCCTAAATGCCCACAAAATCTGAATGAGCATCTCAGAAAGCTGTTATAGATATACAGATAAGGAAGTTGTTAGTTATTAGAATGTTTTGTTGCTGTGCACTTTACTACCTGTGCTCCTTGAAATGGTGTTTTACAATAACCAATGTCTGACTGACTTAAAACAATATTTTGGTTATAGCCTTTTTTGTTGCAGTTTTAAAAGTAGCCTAAAGCTAAATTTAAAGACTCAGATGTTATGTCTTATCTTATTTTATTTATATATTTTCCAGGAAAGTTGTATTAGTCAAGTCCTAAGTTGTTCCTAATAACCAAACACATGCTGCTAAGTTAATTTGTTGGAAATGTTGCTTCCAAATAAATACACAGTTGTCAATTCATGATGCGTTGTCTTCTCTTAATTGTAATACTTAATGTGCATTGTTGTTAAATATTGTTAAAAAAAATTATGCTACATGATAAATAGAAGGCTTCAAATAGACCCTGTAATCGGTGATCGGTATCGGTATCGGGGGATACAGCTTCCAGCAATCGGGGATCGGTGATCGGCCCCAAAAATCCAGATCGGAGCACCCCTAGTTTTAAAATATATATATTTTTTAAATTATGCTTTTACGCCTGGCATTTTGCACATCTGTCAGTGTGCACACTCACATTGGCACCCTTTGATTAGTCACAAGTAGGGCTGTCACTTTTGTGAAAAAATCATTTTCGATTTTTAAGACATAAGTGTTCATTGAATCGATTGTAAAATCGATTTTGCATGACTAAAAAAAAGACGTTTCCTTTTTCAACGTCAAATAAGGGACGAGCGTAAAGAGAGTGCTGCAAACGCACAAGTCAGCAATATTTATTATTTATTGGCATGACGTTTCGTGCAGAATAACAAACAGCAAAAAGCAAAAAGTATATGTGCAGAGGGGACGGCTGCCATAACAAAAACATCAGTGCAGGCTTCAACCCGGCTGCATTTATGATTTAAGCAATTCAAAAATCTCCAAGACTATTTAAAAAAATGATTCAATGCATTTCAAACAACTGTTCAAAAAATTAAACTTTAAATGGACTTGAGAATAGGCCATGTGTGTGTTTTTTATTGAACGTAACCGACACCATTACAAATTTATTGGACAGGAAAACAAGTCAATCAACATTTTCGGGGTAAAATAAGTGCACAGACCAATTGAAGGGCCAGTTGATCGTCCTTGCTTGAAGAAATGGCCTACAATCGCTGTAATTTCTCGAGAAAATTAGAGAAGACTTATTTTCACTGATTATTGGGAACGCCTCTTTACTGAATGTTTTGTAGTGTGTGCACCTTGTTAGCATTGTGTTGTGTAGTATGCACGCAGCTATGACAAGATGACGACAGGTGAGAAGAAATCTTGTTGCGTAGCGTGAGCAACACAAGTGATTCGGCTAGTCTTTCAGTCATTTAGCATGAGCTTGCCATAAGCTCAATAAAAGATGTGGGTGTGTGCACGTGCTGTGTTTATGTCTGTTATTATAAACGGCACAGATTGCTAATACAGCACAGGACAAAGAGTCAGGGTAAATGAACCAGCCAGCAGTGCCATATTTCATTGTTATATTTTGTCTGACCTCTCGGTATGTTTGTTAAACACTGAAAGCTGCTACCTTCCAAGTAGCCGTTTATATTGTGTTATTCAAAGCAAAACTGACATTTGTTTATTTTTTACATTCTCATGTTCAGGACAGATGTTTGGAAATCTATTCATTGTTTTTTTACAGCCATGGCAGATGGCTTTGCAAACTATTAGGTGCGGACACTAGTAGTATGCCAAAGCACAGAGCTGGATAAAGTGACTGAATTTGGCTCTGTATATATTGTTACTGGTCATCTACTGTAATGTACTACTTCCAAGTGGTGGGCTTTAAGTCCAGAGTGATCGTGTTTAGGGATGCACGATAATATCGGCACAACATCGGTATCGGCCGATAAAAGCTTAAAATGACCATCATCGGTATCGGCCGATATAAAAATTTCTGCCGATGAGCCAAACCGATATTCTCCAAGTGAAATAATTGACCTGTTTTTCAGGTGTGAATGTCTGTCTACATTTGTAAAATAATACATTTATGGTAGAATCAATACAGAAGAGATACATGGATTTCTCTTCAGTAAAATTAAAGTTTAAATATATCAGGCGAAAATGTTTATATATATCGGTATCGGCATCGGCCAAAATTATTTAGAAAATATCGGCATATCGAATATCGGCCAAAATCCAATATCGTGCATCCCTAATCGTGTTGTTTATGCTCTATTGCTTTAGTAGTCTCAGAATGGTGCCAGAGCATCTTAGCAGTCTGATTGAGATTTGCTGATGCATGAAACCATCATCAAGCAGCCTGAACAAGAGTTTTAGGCCACAGTGTGCTGCACAGCAGATTTAGCTCTGTTAGACCTGGCAGTGCAGCCTAGCAAAACACGCTTCAAGTGTTTAAATTCTAAAGACTACTGTGTGAGTCTAGGAAAGTTTTAACATCCAGGTATTTGATATAACATATTTGTCCTTAAGAAACCTTTTCATACAGTTTTCTTTTGTCCACTGAGAGTGAGAGCCATAGATAACTTTGACACGGTTTCCTGCAGGTTAGTCCCCACTGAGAACAAATCAAACTATCCCGGTCTCATAAACCCCCAGGATTCTGCTGGATCCTGTTGTGAAAGCACCACAAACCATAAGTAATTGACCTTCATTTATCCCTAGCTGCAGAAGAAAAATCTTGTAATAAAGGCAAGCTCCCCCCACACTTCACCTCAACCCCTCAAAACAAGTGTTAAAATGTAAATTAACAGCATGCTTATAAGCATGTTGTCTTTAATAGTGTTTTTTTTATGAGCGTGGGAAGGGGGGTAATGAGGTCAGTAAGAGTGTGTCACTGACTTTGTTTCAAGGCTGACTGACACACTGACCCAGATGAGAGGGTAAGATCACAGAATCGGCTTGCTTGAGCATCTAGCTTTGAGCAAAATTTTGGGAGTGTGATTAAGTTTGACAGTGTTGTGACTTATTTCAGCTTTATGTTGTTATGAGTTGAGTTTTGGCAATCTGTGCCATGGTGGATGCAGACAGCAGGTTGTTATTTAGTGAAGGCATTGTCCCTCAGGTTTTACCAAATTTTACCTTCCTTTAATGTTGTTAGGATGCACTGTGAAATTAAACGTGAACGGAGACGGTTTCCTCTGCATTTCGTCATATTCCTTCTTCAAGCACACTATTTTTTGTACCATGTATTGAATTTTAATTTCTTGTGTTTTCATGGACATTCTGTTTAAACTGCATTGCTTAATGTAGTTTGTTTAGAAGACTTTGTAACAGAAATGAGTCGAACCAGACAAATCAAAGAGTCTATCAAAGCAGTGTTTGGAACACGAGCCGAATTCCTCAGGAAGTCATAAAACATTCTGTGCCACAAGTCCCAAGGAAGATAACCAACCAACCAAACAACTTGTTCACACAACAGCTTTCAACATTAACACCACTAGAACAATTATTGACAATTTTAATTCACAGAAGAGATTGTCAGATATGTTGTTCGTAATCGAAATGCAACGCTGGACATCACATGGAAACCCATGAGTTAAACACTTCCATTGACTTCCCCCCCACCTAGCAAATCCAGACTGAAATTCCTAAGGGGGGGGGGGGCTTGTATCCTCTGCTCTCCACAGAACATCCCTATGTCAGAGAATGACAAAGAAAATGTCTTTTTGTACATATATATATGGACCAGAATGAACTCAAAAAGACTTCTAAATGAATCAGTCCATCGCTTCACTCCATATTCATTTATGTGTAACCCACACATATGACTATCATGTTATAATCACTTATTGTGTATGTTTTTTAATAACTATGGCATAGCTTAATGGTTCATAATTATGTTTGGTATGTGTGTGATCGAATCTGCTTGCTTGATATTGTCCTGACAATCATTTATTTGTCAAATATATCATAACCTGGTAATAGGAATCATGTCCAAAATTAGACCCTGCAAGGCAGGAAAATTCGGACCACATGCTTGGTAAGATAAACATATGATTTATGATACCCCCGAGCCAAGACAATTTCTGATTGGTCAAGACAACATTTGAGGTGTGGCCAACAGGCCAGTTTAAATACTTAGGACACCATAAAATCTTTGCTTTTAGTCTCTAGCTGTGTTTTCTGCTATTAGCCATGTTTTTTTTTAATCACTATTCTTTGAGCGCGGTTGCAGCGTGCTTCAGCCTGCAAGCCTGCTGCTACTCAGTCACGATGAGAAGAAACACCACCTTGTCTCGTCAAACTTTATTTCTTTTCTTTTCCGTTTGAGAGTTTCGTGTTCTGAATTAAGTTTGTAACGTCGAGTTCAACTTCAACCAGCCACACAACTCTGCATCTTCAATCAACGCCCAAGCACGGGCTCCCCAAGACGTAATTTCAGCGACTACTGAACTTCTAGCCAATCAGCGACATCGGAAACCAAGGCAATGTACCCTCAGACATTTGTACTGGTGTATCTAATATAATTTTAACCCCAATGAGGATCTCAATGCGAGGGCTAATTACATGATTGATGGTTGTTCATGTCTATGCAATTTAACGTATTGCTGTAAACTTGGGATTCCATATTTCCATTCTCTTAAACTCATCTTTCCCTAACTTTCGATCTTCCTGCAACTTGTGTGAATGTGTGAGTGCGTGCGTTTATGTGTTCGATTAGTTTATATGTCTTAGATTTATCTAATAAAGCCTTATTCATATTGAAAAGAGAAGTATCTTGTGTTTTGTGCTTACAAGTTAATGTCTTAAACTGCCGATCTTGTTACTGTGCTAATTGATAGTTTTCACTATAGTTTGGATATAAATATCCAGCGCAGATTTGATGTTAAACGGCTTGTTCAGTGAATCGCAGGGCGTCTCAGTGATCAGCCGTGAAACAGTGATTCTGTTCAAATTCCCTTTAAATTATTAAATGATTCCCTTTGAGCTAAATTGACCTGTTTCCGTTACAACTTTTAAGCATCACCTGGCGAGTGTAGTTTGGGCTCCTCCTCAGTGCATCTTATAAATGTTGTCTTACACGCTTATAAAGGGGCTTCATGATGCCACAGAAGAACCTTTTTTGTCTAAATGGCTCCATAAAGGACCTTTAACATCTAAAGGACCTTTACATTTCACAAAAGGCTATTTGTGGAGAAAGAAGGTTCCTTATATTATAAAAAGTTGCGAAAGAGATGGTTCTTTGAAACATGTAGACAACAGGTTAAGTAAAAATATTAAAATGCAATAGCGCATAACTATAGCAAAATGCTCCTCGATATAGTTATTTTTCTAGCTGACTGATGAGCGAATGGACACCGAAAGGTTATTCTGAGGCCAATTTATATTACATTGAAATGTTTATAAGCTTTACACGTTTCCCGCAGTTTAAAACATTGAATGAGCTTTTACACACAGCATTTCAGTAAGTTGTTCTGTAGACTCGCTTATAAAATAGCCTACCTATTTTGACAGGGAAATGCAACAAATAATATTGTTTAAATGTTCTCTCTCTCTCTCTCTATCTCTCTCTTTCTCTACGTGAGTGTGGGAGAAAGCGACAGCGATTTCACACTAGAGTTTACGGTACATTAAATACAGGTGCGCTGCGCATTATGGCTGCACGATATTGGGAAAAAATTACATTGCAACATTTTATCTTTCTGCGAAATATATTGCGATATGAAATCAAATGGAATATATTTTTTTTACAAACAAAAATGTGGTGAGCACACTTACATTCTCATTTTAAATGATTTAAACAGAGTATTATTTAAATACGAGTAAATTATTTTATGATATGGTTTGAATTGTTAACTAACATGAACTTACCACGAGCAATACTTTTGTCACTATATTTATTAATCTTTGTTTATCTTCATTTATAAAAACACAGCTGTTCATTGTTTGGTAATGTTACTTCACAGTGCATTAACTATGTTAACAAATACTGTACAACTTTTGATTTCAACAATGAAGGCTATAGCCTAAATGTTGAAATTAACAATGTTGTAGAAGTGCAGTTTAGTTATAGTAAATGTTAAATAATGTAGTTAAATTGTTTAATAAATAAAACATTATTGTAAAGTGTTACAGATTTTTGTATGCACCAATTCAGACATCTCGTGAGTTCAGTTTTGGACAGGTCAGTTGTTTAAACCATTCATTAAACTGAATCGGTTCAAAGGAGTTATTAGTTCGCGAATCAGACATGTGCGGCACGCATTGTGTAATTATCTCTGCAGTTTAGGATATCGCACAAGATTTGACAACACAGAAAACATTTCATCACTGGATAGTTTTTTTTTTTGACACCATCGTGTCAATTGATTTTGATTAATCTGCGCGAGGGAGAGAGAGCAAGACAGCGCTCGTGTTGTTTGAAGACAAGGTGAGCGTGCGCGCGCGGCCGGGGCTCTATCGCTCTCTCTCTCTGCTCGTTCTTATATGTGCCCTGTTAAAATGACAGAACTTAAAAACACATGCAAATGATAAACTTTCACTCTATGATGGTTAAGCTGTGCATTTAATCCGCGAATCACATTTGTCAAGGGCCGGGGAGCAGCTGGCACGTACAGTTAATGAATAACAACTACGACAGCCTACATCACACATCCTGCGATGTGACTATTGTGGATTCATACATCGCGATATTGATGCTTAAACGACACATCGTGCAGCCCTACTGCGCATCCATTTAGGAAAAAAAGTACAGATCGCCTGACGGAGAGTCAGTGTTCGCGAGTGAACATATATCTGTGCTAAACTTATGCTTAGCCTCCAACTAACACACTCTCGAGTAAAATCTGAGAATTTATTAGCCATTGGCTAATATTCGACATCATTTAGTAGCCAAAAGGAAGATATAGTCGCATGTGCGAGTGATTTACTAGCAATGTAGAGGGTTGGCCTGTGCTCTTAACATTATTTGTTATTATTTTCTGTTGAATTGTTTAATTGGCCCTAGTAAGCCTTTTGCACTTGATTTCCTTGATAATATATACCTCTGTTTGATTATAATGTCTCCAACTGATGAGACAAAGCCCTTCATATTATATTACTAAAGAGGATATTTCTAGCTCACCTGTGAGGGCCGTAGTCTCTCTCTGACTGCATCGGCTTTAGGCTCATTCTTTCCCCCTGTCAATCACTGCTGTGTCTACTGCCCCTGAAGCTGCTCTCTGATAGACCCCAGCCCTTATCTCAGTCTGGATGCTACACAGGACATTTGCCTTATTGACTCTACACAGACATACCAAACTGACCCACTGGAGCTGCTGAGGCAGACACTACAATTTTTTTGCTTTTATAAACGTCTTTTCCTTTTTTTCCCCCCTTTCTCTCTTTCATGGTGGGCCTTTTGAACTGAAGTCATTTCCTGCTGCTTTGCCAAGATACACAGCAGCCTGGGCCGTCAGCTCAAAAACGGCTGGATTAAATTTAACTATATTTCCTAGGTAACCACTCAGCACTATTTTACTGCGGCAGTGAGTCAGAGGCAAAGTGAATACAGTAGTCCCTGACCTGAAGTGGTGCTTGCTTTGATCTGGTATCTCACAATGACAAAACAATGTGAAGGATGTCAACTTCAGGACATCTATAATGGGGAATGGTTCTTTATGAGGGTGACTCTTGATGTTCACACATTACCGGGAAAGTGGCCTTTATCCTGTGTATGTGTGAATCATATTATTATAATTATGACTTCTCTGTGGACCGTGATAAGAGGAAGCACAATAATGCTGTGACTTTTTGCCAGCCACAGCTCAGGGGAAGTTGGTAAATCAAATATATACAGACCTCACACTTTTGCATGAGAAAGATTAAAAATGCTAGGTTTTTCATATATTTCATTCATATAGTTTACACTTGTTTGTTTCATGCATCTGAATTGTTAAAACATCTCCATTTATACTTCACACATAAATGTGTCGTCGCAAAACCGATATAAATCCGATCTTCAAATCCTGCGCTATATGTAAATTTAGCGTAGTTTATGTCAACATGATCAAAAGATAAATGCTGCATTCTATTCATTAACAGCTCATTTCAAGATCAAAGCCTGCAATAGGAGAGCGCGCAACATCAGCACTGGAAAGATAGGTTAGTTACACTTCTTTTAGTAAAGTTGATTGTGTGTTGAGCATCTGCGTCTTTCAGTTTCATTCACGGCAGTTTGCGCGTCAGCTTGCTGAGGATGAGCTACTCGTCCATGGCAATGCGCATTGCATTAGCGCTGTCATATGACTATAATGTCATACAGCCTATAACATGCTCTCACACGTTTATTATTTTAAAGTTTTGGGAGGAGTAAAATTAGCATTTGTGGTTTCAACAACCAGATGCATTTACACCGTCCTGGACCACCTCCTGAGGTGGTTTGAGTGATCGGATTTGTATCCATTTAAATGCGTTTCGGAGGGCATTTACATCTGGTCTTTTCACGATGGGATAGCTATATCAGATCAGAAAAAACGCATGAAGTGACGAGGTGTAAACAGGACCATAGTGTTCATTTAGGGCAGGGCTGGGCAGCTTCGTACCTAGAGGCCACTGTCCTGCAGAGTTTAGGTCCAACCCTAATCAAACACACCTCAAAATCACTAGAAAGCTATAGGCAGGTGTGCTTGATTAGGGTTGGAGCTGAACTCTGTAGGACGGCAGCATCTTGATCATGGCTCATTCATAATTTACAGGGGTTTTAATGTAGCTTGTATAAAAGCGTTTGAGCGCTGGCATGAGATTGCCATTGTCTTTTGTATGTGAGCCACCAGTGAGCCCATATGGAGGAGATCCCATCATTCCCCATTGCTCCTCTCTCTCTTCCGTCTGTCCCTCTGGATGTCCCTTCTTTATCTCTCTCTCTTTCTTATCCTCATTTCCTTCCTTCAGGCCACCTGTCTCACAGTCCCCTCTCTCCCGCCCTATATTCCATTTTCGTTATGCCTGTCCCTCTCAAAGTGCCAGTTTTCCTTGGTCATGTGATGTGCGTTGGGTTTGTACCCCAGCCCCATCCATCATCCAATCAGTTCTGCGTGGTGTAAGATCACTTTGCTAGCACTTAAACTGGTCGTAGTTATTTCATAGGCTGCTAAACACCAGATGATACAGAAGATGCACATTCATATGACTTTTTCCGACCATAAAAACAGGCTGTGCAGTTTGCCAAAACACTGCATCTGTTAGTGTACAGTTTTCTGTATTTACAAGAAGTAAAAAAGAAAAAAAGTATATTTGATTAACCTTCATACAGTGGCTTGAAATTTCTGAAATTGCACTCAAAAAGATTACTCAGCTTTAAAGTTTGTAGGTTAATATTGCAGTTTCTTTGTTTTTTTCCCTCTCCTGTGTCCTCTTTTCAAGGAGAGCTTGCTCAGACTTCATGAAAATTGTGAAGTTCTGATGCCATGTGATGATAAACCGCTCCATTTGACAATGAAAAATGTTACTTCAGTTCAGTAAAGAGCAGAGTAATATATTTAGTTGGGTAGGGACTGCATCTCTGAATGCTGAAAGTCAGATAAAGGATGTGTGAACTGACATTAAGTTGCATTATATTGTGTATTTTGTCTTTCTAGGAGTCTGTCAGACTACTGTGACCTCCGACTTTTATTTTCCTCTGAGTAGGGTAAATTCACCAAAATCTACATTGAGACATTTTTAGTGCACAAGATATTGGTTTCATGTTCCGAGTTACGTTAAAATTAAATATTTATCTCTCACAAAAAATATAAATTGTATTTTAAATGATAAAAGCATTTAAATTAAGATGTACATCATTAAATGCAAAAAGTCTGGTTGTGCTAAATGGTTGCATTTTTGTACACTTTCAACCCCCACTGTTGTGTAATAAATGTGCTTCCACAAAATTTACAATTTGCACTTGCTGTCAGGGGTGTTTTCTTGTGTTCTCAGATCAGTTTTATAGCTTTAATAAAACTCTTGTCACTGACTGACCACTGTACGTAAATCAAACACCCTGGTCAAAAGCTGCAAGGCTTGGAGATTAAATATATAAAGAAAGGTCAAAAATCAGTAATCATACTGTCTTTATACTGATAACCTATATATTAACCTATAGTATTTTCACCAGCTAGAAATGGTTTTAAGTTAGTTTTGACTATCTTTTACTGTAGTGTGTCAGTAGGAAATTTTCATTTTCAAACATTCATTTTTGCCATTAATTGTAATAATCCAGTGAGATGATTTTATTTATTTTTTTAGTTTTTTTTTGCACAAGGAGTCTGGCAACAGCCAGTGCTCCACACAGAGATCTGATCTCATCATCATCCAGTGTGTCTGTAATGACATGAAGAAACAGAACAAACTGAGACAGACTAAATCCAGAAGAACTGTGGCAATGTCTCCAAGGCTGCGTTTACACTTGGCATTAACATGCGACCTGTATCCAGATGTTGTCCATATAAACATTGAAAAGACAAGTGTAAATGCACTTCTGATCGGAATGTTATCCGATCAGCTTGTCCTGGTCCAGAGGTAGTCAAGGACGGATTGTGATCGGATCTCAGTGTAATGTAAATGCAATCCAGCCATCGTATCTTGCATTGGCAGGTCGACATCACACAACCCCCCCCCCCCCCCCCCAACACTTCTCTCGCGAACTGTCAGAAAAAAAACAGAGAGAACACCCGTGTGGAGACTAGTGGGACTCCTACACTTATTTTTGATTTTTAAAATGTAAACGTGCTGTTTTCTGATGATCCAATCTGCTTGATCGGATCATAGTGATTGCATGTTAATGCCAAGTGTATACGCAGCCCAAGATGCTTTAAGAGACCTAACTGCAAAGCTATAACGGATAATGGAGGATCCTCACAAGACCCCAGATAGCAACAGCAAATTGAACTGTTTAATGTGAAAATTGGCAGGCAGTTTTCACACCAAGATAAAGACTGTAGCTCAGTCAATCAGCACCTTTGCTAACACTTCCTAAAACAGTTCTTTAAATAAGCATAGAAACTCCAGGCTTTCCTAAGAGCCCTAACCAAACTGTTTTGCAGTTCCCTTTTATCTTCGCCCCTCTGTTATTAATATGGCTTATTTAGATGTGTATTTATCTATTTATTGTGAAAGTGCCTGCAGAAATACCTTTAGATCTTCTTACGGAGAGTGCGGACTGAAATGATTTAGCGCTGATCCCATGGGCACTTGCTTCCTGTTTGGAAGAGTGATTCTTCAGGAAAAAATAGCCTGTAATCTCCTGCCTCTCTTACTATCGCTACAATCAGAGCTCAGTCTGACTGCAGATACTCTAGGACTTACCATCAGCTGACTGATGAATGCTAATAAAAAATAGTGGATTTTACATGTTGCATGGAAATAAGGCTTATTCTCTTAGCTGAAACTTTACCCTTTTCATAAGTAGTTTGAGTCTTGTGTCCTCTTCCTCATGAATCATGAAGTCACGTTTTCTACTACAACCTTTTTGCATGTAAATATTTTTGCAGTAGGCTAATACTTTTTCTTAATTCAAACTGCCAGTAAAATCTCTTCAGCTGTGAAGTCTGTGTTGCTACTTTTGTGAACCATATTTTCACGGTGCATAATTAGTCTGAGCGGATGGAGTGCTGCTTCCAATCTGCCTGGATGCGAAAAATCCAGAGACAAATAGCTCTGCGACACTCCCTTCTGCCCACAAATCACGCTCACGCTTGGCTAACCCCTTCCTATTATCATTCCTCTGTAAGTATATCTCCCTTCTTCTCATTCATCTTTTACAGATCATCATTTTTCTCCTCTGCCTCTCCTCCTTTCATCTTCCTTTCATTTTGAGTAAGATTGATTGATTGTCCAAATGTGAGAATCACAGTAAAATTATAGAGCTCCTGCTTCATATTTTGGGCAAAATTGCATCTTCAGATCCTGTTAATGGTCTTCACCTTGTGTTGTTTGTTGTTGGTACTTCTCTCTCAGGAGATAGACACAAAAGGTACTGCTGAAGACATACCTTTGCACAGTTTAGTCAGTAGCAGAGATGTTTCTTGGCCCGCTCAGCAGCTCACAGCAGCAAAAATATGGCTAACCGCTCAGTTGTGCTCATTACCCACGCAATGTCACTTCCTATTCTTTTGTTAGTGCTTCAGTTTCCCTCTAAATAATTTTCACTGGGAGCCTCTTTCTTCCTCTACACCTTTTTAGTCTTTTGCACCTTTTCTCTCTAAAAAGAAGCCAACCTTCTGGGATCTAACTTCATGTGTGACTTAAGAAAAGCAGGTCTTCGTTGTCAGAGCAGCTCGGGCTAAAGAGCTTTTGTTATAAGGCAAGCTACTGAATGTCAGGTGTATAACAGCAAAGCTCCCGGTCTGTCTTTCCAGTCTAACCTGGATTAGAAATTTCACTGCTCCTATTAGCAAGATCTCTCCATTATCCCTGTCAGTGATTTGAACACAGAGCCTCGCAAGAAATAGACAACTCCAACCTATATTTATCTTTTCAGGGATGTCAAAAATAGGCTTGTAATCACATTTACCCAACCCAGGAAAGGAAAGGTGAGGATTACTTGGGCAAAGAAGAGCTTCCCTTAAGTCTTTAACTAAAAACATTTGCTGTTGTTGCACTATTCAGGTGTGGGTTTTTTTTCCCATACGTTGCATTCTTGTGTCCATCCAAGCTGTTTTTTCATTTGTCTATGGTTTTGAACATTTTACTAAACAGGCTTGTTTGACTGATAGCAACACATCTTGTGCCACAATCGCTGTGCTTTTTTTTTAATGTTAAAGACTCCTCAGGACACCTGTATTTTGCTTTCCCTGTGTTATGTATTGTTTCTGTTTTTTGTTTTTTTTTAACGTAGAAGCATGGACACGGAGGATGGCCCCCTCAGGCTGCTTGCCCATCTTTAGTAAATATGGCAGAGTGCTGAGTTGAACCCAATCAAAGCCTCCAGGGTTTATCGCCTCGACCCAAATGCACACTTATCTGGAGGCTATCGAGCTGTGTCTAAGTCAGTACTGGCAGGCTTGTGAATGTAGTAATTAAGTGTTTCTCATCTGGAGCTCAGCATGTCTCGACAGGTCCGGAGTAGACCCCCCCCCCTCCTCCTTCTTTACTAGTTTCTCATCTTATCACATAAGGCACATATGGTTCTTTCACACTGTGTTCTGGTGCTTTCAGTGTCTAAAAGTGGCTTGTTTTGCAGCAAATGCTGCTTCACACAGGTTTGGGTCAGTTATAACATGCATTTGGGAATGCAAACTATCTTCCCAAACTTGTAATGAGAAGCTATTATAAACTGGATGTTGTCAACAAAAGAGGGCTCCCTGTGGTTCTCTACCAAAATAAAAACTTGATGGTTTAATGTTTTCAAATTAAGAAATGAAGACTGAAAAAAAATTAGTATTATAATTTTAGTTTAGTAAAATATTTGTTTTTATTTTATATACATTTTTGTATTTTACAGTGAAATATTGCAATAGTAGTATTTACATGAATTCTTTATTTGTTTACTATATTTATAGTAATAATAATCATAATAAAAGTAATATATACTTATATATGATTGTACAGCACTTTAGCTCAGTGTCTTGTCTCCATATGGAGTAGAGGGTGTAATGAGATGCCTCTGTCCTCCATCTGTTTAACACAATAGTGTGTAGGGTGTAAGAGGTCAGACACCAGGGCTTAATATTACTGGATGGGACAGGAAGTGCCTTGACCTCAGTACAATGATTGTCCTTTGTAGATGTGCAGATAAAAAGCTGTTCATATTTGCCACAAAACATTCAAACCTTCACAACTTGCCACAAATAAATAAATAAAAGCAAAAAATAATGGAAGATCAGATCATCCAGTAATTTCCCACACATTTGTTAACCTTAAAACATAACACAATGAGGTTTAGAATTCAGAATACAGGTAAACTCCTTCATATTAATACAGTACTTTGTGCCCTGTTTTTTTTTTTTTTTTACAGTGTCTAGGCCTGGGCGAAAAATCGATTGAATTAATTAATTTGGATTTTTTTGTTACAGGCGATTTAAAAAATAAGTAAATCGAGTTTTGTGTAATGGCGCATTTTTAGCTCCCCGGAGCTTCCGTAGCGTTAGTTTCACATGGCAGTATGGCAAGAAACAACAACATCATAGCACACATGAAACAGCAAGTGACAACATGGCTACCGTTGAGAGTTGGAAGTTTGTTCAAAAAGAAAGGAATAAAATCATCTTTTGTTTGGAACTGGTATGGGTTTGCTGCGACAGACGTGGAGCAAGAGACCCCACGCTGCAACATTTGCCTAAAGCCCATCGCAGTCAAAGGCAGCAGCACCACAAATCTATTCTTTCACCTGAAACCGAGACATCCAGCCGAATATGAAAATGGGGGTTACATTTGTCTTGCTTTTGATTAGAGCTGCTCCAATCACGATCGGCCGATCGTTAATGCTCATCTCGTCAGTAAAGCAGTTCTCTAATCAGCGGTTAATTCCATCAGGTGCGTGGTTTCACATCGAGCAGCTGTTACTACACGGAGCCATTGTTAACTGAGAAGATACACAAATCCACTTCATTTTCAGCATTTATTTGCGCATCTTCTCAGTTAACAATGGCTCCGTGTAGTAACAGCTGCTCTATGTGAAATCACGCACCTGAGGGAATTTACAGCTGATTAGAGAACCGCTTTACTGACGAGATGCGCATTAAAGGGGGGGTGAAATGCTATTTCATGCATACTGAGTTTTTTACACTCTTAAAGAGTTGGATTCCCATGCTAAACATGGACAAAGGTTCAAAAATTAAGTTGTACGTTTGAAGGAGTATTTCTGTTCCAAAAATACTCCTTCCGGTTTGTCACAAGTTTCGGAAAGTTTTTTTCGAGTATGGCTCTGTGTGACGTTAGATGGAGCGGAATTTCCTTATATGGGTTCTAAGTGCACGTCTGCCGGAAGAGCGCGCGCTCCCGTATAGCAGAGCACTGAGAGCACAGATATTCACTGATCAGAGCGAGAGAGCGAAATGTCACAAAAGGAGTGTGTTTTTGGTTGCCAGGGCAAGACAACCCTGCACAGATTACCAAAAAAAAAACAGCATTAAGGGACCAGTGGATGGAGTTTATTTTTACAGAGCATCAACGGAGTTGTGCAAGTGTTTGTGTTTGTTCCCGATTTTTCCCGGAAAAACACGAGTGGCTGGAGGCGTGACGTGTGGGTGGAGCTAAAGAATCACGAGCGCGAGTAGGCTTTTGCGTTGAGAGCATGTGGAAACTGTGACATTACCGTGAGGAAAAAAACATCCAAAACAAACCATGGCTAACAGTCAGATTCAGTCGTTTATTTATGATCGAAGATACGAAGATGATTGTTTTACAAACAAGGCCCAGTTTGACGACGGATTTGCGTATCGTTTATTTCTTAAGGATGATGCAATCCCAACGAAAAAGGGTCACGATCGTGTGTTGGAACCGCAGGCGGTGAGTAAAACTGCTTAAAATATCTCTGCCTCCTTGTTAGTGCGTCCGCCTCCCATGCCTGAGACCCGGATTCGAGCCCCGCTCGGAGCGAGTCGTTGCTGCTGCTGCTCTCGTTCAGTTTCAGCCTCGGGATCTGATTCTGGATCATAAATAAACGACGGAATCTGACTGTTAGCCATGGTTTGTTTTGGATGTTTTTTTCCTCACGGTAATGTCACAGTTTCCACATGCTCTCAACGCAAAAGCCTACTCGCGCTCGTGATTCTTTAGCTCCGCCCACACGTCATGCCTCCAGCCACTCGTGTTTTTCCGGGAAAAATCGGTACAGACTATCTTTCTCTTATGAATATAATAAAACTAAAGACTTTTTGGAGTAATGAAGCATGCAGTACTACTCTATAGGTACTCAAGATTAAGAGGAGATTGAGTGAAAACGAGCATTTCTCAACCCCCCTTTAACGATCGGATGATCGTGATCGGAGCAGCCCTTTTTTTTATTAAATAAAAGCAAAATTTGCTTTAAGTTGTCTGCTGTTTGTATTTATTGCTTTCCTTAAGTATGGGGGAAAATCGGAAAAAAATCGGAAATCGAATTAAAAAAAATAAAATCGGAGATTTTATTTTTAGGCCATATCACCCAGCCCTAGTGTTGTCTATTAAACGCTGAGAAAAGCTGAAGGTAACGCTCTCTCTCATGCAAATATCAGATCTCCTCTCAACGTCTCTACATATCAGTTTCATTCCTAGACCATATGCAAACGCAGACTCAATTTTTATTTATTTTTTTAAACCAGTGTCATCTGGAAAGTGAGGTCACTACCACCTAATTTTCCTTTTACCGATGCACCACATGGGTAAATACAGACTTCCTTGTCAGCATTATAGTATTTACATGTCTCTGTCAAATATTTGCAGTCTCCTCTCCCTCTGCAGATGTTTACAAATGGGATTGAGAGGAGACAAGAGCCAGTGCGCTCCTCAATTTCAAATCACTTACTCCCTCTCTTTCTCTGTCTCTTTCATTGAGATCTAGAAAAACATGTGTTTAGACTTATCAGTCGAGATGGAGCTCCTGCAGTCAGTTGCTTCAGGCCTTATTAACCAGCAGATGAACAAGACATAGGACTGTCTTTGGGTTCGCTAGTCACAGAAAACAAGGTGAAGGGATATCATACCCAACACTGGCACTTTATTACAGGAAATTAGTATGTAAACTTTGGTGTAAAGTTTAAGTAGTCATTTTAATTAATGTATTTGTTTTTGACCAGCCCTATCATGTGAGGATGTCAATACAGTATTGCTTCATGTGTCTACATTCTTAAATAAAAAAAATAAAAAACCTTAGACTTTTGTCAAAAATGGCTCTTTTGGATTCAAAATAGATCATTTGTTTAGACAAGTAAAGGTAAGTTAAGTGACTTGGTGTCACAGTGTTACACATTCTAGTTTCTGTTAGGTGTGGGTGGTATATTGAGTTTGTACAATATGTCAATATATTTTTAATAAGCGATATGTTATGAAGCAATACCGTCAATATCGAGTTTGAATCGCATTTGAAAAAATATCTAGGGGTGGACAGAGACTGAACTGCTGTGGAGAAACTGCGTAAAACAATTTGTTCTAAACATGTGACAAGCTTTTCAAGGGCTTTAAAAAACTTGTATGATATAGCAGTTTATAGTTTTTTTAAATCGACTTGGCCCATCAGATGCTCTGAAAGAAAGTCTTCATGTGCCAATGACAGATATGTTTAATGTGTTTGAGATGTGCTGTTTTCTTAAAATCCATTACTTACATTTCACGGGCATATTCTCCATCTGTAAATGTTAGAAAGCCTTGGAAATATTTCCATTTTGCTGTCAGAGATGCATGAGCTTTCTGCTTTGCGGTGCTTTCCACTAAACTTCACAGACTTCATTTAGAATGTGTCGCTGTGTGCATAAGGGTTGTGACGGTGATGAGATTTTTCCCACCGGTTAATTGTGATGTCTGTTCTCTAACTGAACTAAATTATTATAATTACTATTAAAAATAAACAAAACAAAGGTGGAGGTGGTGCCACAGTGAGCAAGTGACATAACCGGTATTGCAGCTTCACACCGTTAAAACCATCTATCGCTGCAACCCTTAAACTAAAAATGTGCCTAAATATTTGTAATTGGACGACAAATGTGGTAAAATTTTAAACCTACAATTAAGTGTTTTTGTATGAAAGCAATAACTGTAAAGTGACTCTAATGGGGCAATCAAAACAGCCGTTTTACTTAAATATTCTGTGCTTTTTATTATTTAGTTTAGTAAATTTAATTCCTGCTTATTTTTAGATTGCAATGTAACAATGTTAGAATGTAATGTGACGTCTGTATTGTGTTCATTTAAGAACAACTTAACATTTTGATTGCACATTTTTCTCAGGTCAGCTTACTCATGTTTTAGGGGTCGTGTCCTAATAGTTAGAGAGTTTGACTCCTAACCCTAAGGTTGTGGGTTTGAGTCTCGGGCTGGAAATACCCTGACTGAGGTGTCCTTGAGCAACGCACTGAACCCCCAACTGCTCCCCGGGTGCTGCAGCATAAATGGCTGCCCACTGCTACAGGTGTGTGTTCATGGTGTGTGTGTGTGTGTTTTCACTGCTGTGTGTGCACTTTGGATGGGTTAAATGCAGAGCACGAATTCTGAGTATGGGTCACCATACTTGGCTGTATCTCATGTCACTTTTAGAAAGGTTTTTATTTATTTATTTAATTATTTATTTGTTTGTTTTACTCACTCATTTTGGCTTTGGCCCACTATTATGCAATAGTATATTTTAAATGTGGCTAACTTCATTTGAATAGACTAGTCTTTGCATGAGCTCAGTATGAAATGTGCTTCGGTCAGTATTTAATACTTTCAGCAAAATTAACACAGTGCTAACAGGCCCGCTCAGCAGTTCTCACTATCCTCTTCTGAGATCAGACGAGAAGCTCCTCTCCCAGTGTCAAACTGCTCCACACTGTGTGCTCCATCTTTGGCTAATAATTTTTCTTTGCTGCATTTTTCTCAGATGTAGCAATAAAGCAGAAACTGTTTTATCCTTTATAATTGATGGAATTTTTCAAACCAAGAGCTTTCAAGTGGAGGTCAGTTTCTTGAACACACCACTAACCTGATTCTGCACACACTGAGAGAGAGACAGAGAGAGAGAGAGAGAGAGAAAGAGGGTTTTAGTTTATGGTTTTAGTTTCAGGTAGTGATAAGATGACTCCTGGGTAGCATAGATGTTGAAAACATTTATGTGTACATACTATACTTAAGCACTTGTGATTTACATGTTCAGTGATTTACAATATTCAGACTAACAGTTCACTGGTTATTAAAGGCAGGATTTGTGTTTTTTAAATCTCAGTCTCTGTCTGGCGTGGGTGAAATACTTATAATGCTTTAGGTGAGGTACAATTCATATTTCTTCATTAAATAATAACTGATAAAGTAATTTGAGACATAATTTCAAAACAGCATGAGTGAATCACTGTGTGCCTCTCTTTATCTCTCAAAAAGCAAATGGCTTCATATCACATCGCATCTGCCCTATAAGCGAGCTGCACACTGCAAAGTTGACATGGGAAAGGTCACTTGCACTATCAAGGCAGTGTTGCGTCATCACTAAAGTTTATAAACTGCATTTTTTCTTTTTAATTCTTAACAGTGTTTAAACCATTCAACGCTTTCCTGGAGACCGTGCACTCCTGCACACTTGCAGCGCACACACATAATAACGCCAGGTTCACATTACTTTGTTTGCAGTGCGTCTGGTGCGTATTTTTTTCTGTGCTCTTGTTAATGGATTAAAGTTTTCACACTGCATACACGGTTGCAGTATGGCAGTGCGTTTAGGAGAGGTGCGTCAGCAGCAGTGCAGGGATTGTTTCCGCACAGAGTCCATATTTTGCTATGCTGCACGCACTGAATTAAAGTAACAGCACATCGTTTGCAGTAAATATGAACATGCATTGACAAAATGTAGCAATTACACCATAACTGCATATAATTATAGTCTACTGTGTTTAACAGGTAACACATAGGCTATGGCTTTTTGGCTAGGTTTAAAGGAAAAAAAACACTTTTTAAATAAGGCAATAATTTGAATGTGCTTAAAGTTCTTTACTGCAGGATTGCTTGTAATAATTCAATTCAAATGAAAAGGCAGTAGAGCTGACGGTTTCTGTCAATGGTAAGTTTTAATTTAGAATTTTTGTGATAACATAAGAAAAGTAGTTGTTTAAATGTTTTAGTTTAAATGTTTTGCTTTAGCAATTTAATATGTAAATCTAGAAGTAAATGCATAAGTAAAAAGCATTGAATAATTGATGAAAGTTTGTATTACTGTACTGTGTAAAAAAATGAATCACAATTTTGAAAAAGCATTTTGAATAACAATGTTTGGATTTAAAATGAAAATAATGGAAAACATTTGTGTTTGTTGTGAACAGCCATGGATCAGGAGCAGACTCCTGTGTGAAAGCACAGTCCGTGCTGCTTCTGTACCGCACATTAGAGGTGTGAACCTACACTGGTCTCACGGTTCGGTTCGATTACGATTATCAAGTCATCGATTCAGTTCGATTCGATTATCTCGATGCATCACAATGCATTGATGATGCACTGCATCCTTATTTTTCAATTTTGCTTCACATGTATACAATTTTGTCAATAAATACAAGCAGTTAGATATATGAACTGAACCTTTAATTTTACCTGAAACACGCTTCTTGAATGTATCAAACATCAAATAAAACTCAAGTCTGGGCACAGAAGACAACAGCAGCATTAGATTAGAACACACAAATGTAAGTACTAAAAGTGCATAATGCAGGGAGTGTACTTAAATACTTATATAGTGCAGTGTACTTTCTTGTAAAACATTTAAATATTGACAAATGTATAAACATGAAATTAAATTACAAACCAAAATAAACAAGAGGCCAAACCTACTTGAATATAATCAATATACAAAAACCTAAATCTGCACTTCAGCAGTGTTTTGGATTCTGCCCAAAAGCCTGGAGAGTGCGCCCACTTTAAGCGTGCGCTGGGATGCCAGATTCAGCGTATGCGCGAAGCATGTTACTAGGGGGATTTTTCCGAATTGAGCTGCAGCGATCATGTTCGACGCATTATCTGTTACAAGCACTACATCCTTATGTGATAGCTGCCATTCATCCACGACATGAGACAGTAGCTCTGCCAGATGAGCACCCGTGTGAGACTCATAAACGGCTCTCGTTTGCAGCACATGAGACAAAATCTTCCAGTTATCGCTAATGTAATGTGCCGTTATTGTCACATACGACTCTGTCACGACCGAAGTCCAGGAATCACATGTTATTGCAACTCGATGAGCTTGGCTCATTGACGCCATTACCTGGGCTTTGGTTTCGAGGTAGAGTTCCGGGATAACTTTTTCTGAAAAGTGGCTGCGAGAGGGGAGCTTATATCGCGGCTCCAGTGTTGTTAACAGGTGGCAAAACCCGGTGTTTTCCACTACAGAAAAGGGCCGTATATCCTTTGCAATAAAAGATGCCACTGCTCTGGTAATTCTCTGCCCTCTCACTCAGTTTGGAGGCAACGTTGATATAAGTTGATCAATTTTTGGCTGAGCTGGATCCACAATGGCACTGACAGGCGTTTGCAGCTCGGGGTGAAAACGACTGACGTGGTTTCTCATGTTGGTGGTATTATCCCCTGCATATTTTATTTTTGCGTGACATGATTTGCACACAGCGTGTGTCTTGTCAAGGTCGGGCTTACCGTGTTGTTGATAAAAGCCGAAATGTGCCCAAATGTCATCTTTTAAAGTGGTTGGAGCATTTTTTATTGCCCGCTCAGGCGTTTCACCTCCCTCTGCCATTGTATGCCGCGACTAAGCACACGGTGCTGACGTCGGAAATGCGTCAGTAGCCTACATTATAACCGGTTATGGGCTATTACTGAACTGAAACCGAATCGTCCTCGTCTGCATCGCGATGCACCGTAGAAACGATTAATTTTGACACCCCTACCGCACATGGACTACACACTGCAAACAGAGTATGTGTGAACCTCACATACAGCTCACAAAATCAGGTTTGCACTGCTATTGTCCAACAATTAAGCTATTGTGCAACAATTATGCGATTTGTAAAAACAAAAATACAGTGCATGATCAAACATTTAGGTAAGATAAATAATATATATTTTTGAAAAATGTCTAAAAAATACCCACCTTCACCCCTCAAATGAAAAAAAAAATCCTCTCACAGGAGTCACCTAAGAGAGGAATTAATTTTCAAAAATGAAATTCAGGCCCTGAATAAATGTCTAAAAATCTTGATTGGATTGGATCACCACTATAAATAATTTTCCATGATAAAAAAGAAGGCTTTAAAAAGATCGGTATCAGTGATCGGATCGTTAGATACTGATTTCTGCGATCGGCCTCAAAAATCCTGATCCACAAGTATTACTTGCCATTTGATTTCCATATGTTTTTGTTGTCTAATATGATTTCAGCATAAGCATAAACTGAATAGAATAAAATCATCAGTATTTGATATGCACTGTTTGATGTCCCACGGTCTGCAGGAATTTTAAACCACCAACTGCTGAGCATTACATCAAGGTCAGGGAGCGTTTCACTGCCGTTATGTGGCATCTTTACTCGAAGGATACATCCTTGACTTGTTATTTATGAAGACAAACAGTTCTCTGTTCTTCCAGAGAGTCAAACAGGCACCGGTTTCTGTTGTTTAGAGTGAAGGAGGTTTGAGGCTCACTGGGGCTGCTGTTGAATGACTGATGTTTTGTTTACTCAAATGTTACTGAATCTTCACCATTTCATTTGCATTGCTAAACACAACAGACTGCGTGTCCCCCATCTCCCACTCGCTCTTTGTGTGTGTTTGCACCGATGCAAGTTTTGTACCACTGCCTGAAATTCATGATGTGGATTCTGCTTATCAGTGGTAATTTAACCTCTCTTGTCCTTACCTGACTTTGTGGAGCAAGCTGTATTATTACTCACAGCTTGCTGTGTGCCCATTGACTTTTAAATGGGATAGTCCGAAAACAATACGAAATACTACCTTGCCTTGATGGATGGCTTACATATAGCTTTCTATGTGCCTGTGGAGTTGACCTACCAACGCTAGCTCACGGCCAATTCGTACGAATTTGTACTACCTCACTCGTACGATTTTATACGATTTGTCTGAACCCCAATGGCGGTTAGGTTTAGGGACGGGGTTCGGTGTAGGTCATTCGTACAAATTCATACAAATTGTGCAACTCGTAAAATACGTGCGATTTGGCAACAATCGTATGAATTTGTACGAGTGTGGTCGTATTAATTCGTACGAATAAGCCACCTTGTGAAAAATTTACGAATTGCCGTGAGATCGGGTTGGACCTACACTACATAAGTGCAAGATTCAGGTCACATTAGTTTGTAGGAGATAATTTTTCAGTTAAAATGTAGTTAGAGTTTATAGCAATGATTATGATCATACACTACAGTTAAAATATTGGAAATAAATGCTGTTCTTTTGGACTTATATTCAAAAATATTAATTTACACAACTGTTATCAACATTGATCATAATGAAACTTTTCTTGTGCTCCAAAAATAATTGGCATATTTCAATGATTTGAACTAATTACATTTTAAAATACATTCAAATAAAAAGTTACTTTAAACTGCATTAATACTTATTACTTCTTAAATATTATTCATCAAATACGTCTTTTACAACATTTCCAGAAAATTATTCACCCTGTACTTTTGAACATTAGTGTAAATTTGTTGCCCTTTTCAAGTTCAGTGTGACCCACAGCTGTTGAAAACACCATAAAAGTATGTATGTTGATCCGTTAATGTCATTGTTAATAAAATATAAATGTAGATATGTCACATAGGCAGTTTTTTTCCATGGGTTTTCTTAGATATTCACAGGGACTAGTACTGATTTGTGTCCATCATGAGTGTAAATAAGAGGTGAGGGTTTGCATGATGTTGTTTGTGCATGATCACCATGGAGACCTCTCCTCAAGCCTGCAAGCAGATGTTGTGACGGTGCATTTGCTCAGTCAGATTGGCTGGCAGGAACCTGTCAGAGCACATCAGAGCAGTGAGAACTCAGCTAAACACAAAGGAACTGGCACCTGCCTGTCACTGAGGTGCCGGTGCAGTTGTAATAATTAGCTTAGCTTACTGTACCTCACTCTGTGGCCTGTCTATAGCTTCAATTTGTAGCACTCAGGTTGGTACTGTATGTATAATACATGTTAATTTTTTTTAATGAATGTTGTAAATATTTTATGAATCTTGTCAGAGTGATAATTGGGCCTTTTATTGAGTGGTTCCTTTTCATTATGAAGGATCGTGCACATGAGTTTTAGAGATGTGATGGCTTTTTCACAGTTCTTTTCTCAGTGCCCAGATGTCTGACTGTCTGCTAGTTTGTCATTATTTGATGAATAATAAGCTCAGGGTCGGAGAGGGACTCATTTTCAGCCCTGGAGTTTCATGCCTTAGACCAGCCCACTATAGTCCATGACTGACTATATTAAAGTAATCAATATTCAAGAAAATGCCTCCAAACTCATTTGAAAGTACTTCATATTGGATCAGTGTCCTTGAGCTCGGGAAAGGCGCTATATAAATTAAAGATAATTATTATTATTATTATTATATTATCAGGGCAATGACCCAAAACACCCTGCCAGCTCAGTCAAGGACTTTATCAGGGCAAAGAAATGTAGAATCTTAGATTGCCCAAATCAATCTCCAGATTTAAATCTGATTGAACATTAATTTCACCAGCTAAAGAGGAGGCTAAAGACAGAAACTCCCCAAAACAAGCAACATTTGGAATTGGCTGCATTAAAGACTGGAGAAGAGCGTTTCAAAGCATAGGACCAAGAGTCTGGTGATGTCTAAGGGGTTGCAGACTCACTGCTCTGATTGCATGCAAGGGATCTGCAACTAAATATTAGCTTTTAATCTTTTACATCTGCCTTAAATTCCAATACTTATGCTCACATCAAATAGTGGGATGAACTCTAAAAGTGCTGTCCTTTTTATTTGGTAAAACATGTATGTGTCAAAAGACCTAATAATAAAATGGGACATTCTGTAGTTTTGTTGTATATTCATCTTTTAATCATATTTGCAAATAGGGTTGTAATGATATACCGGTATGACAATGTACCGTGATATACCGTAATTCCTCAAATAAAAGCCGGGGCCTTTATTTACCTGAACTGCAGAAGGTAACAGGCTTTTATTTGAAGCAGGCTTTTATTAGAGGCAGGCCTTTTTTTCTAATTCCATCTGTTTGATAAGTAATTGTTTTAAATAACCTGTTTTAAATAAAAGCGATTGCGTTCCAGTGGACAGAGATCATAACATTAGCACAGAATCAGTTCAGAATCAATCACCAAAAGAATCAGTTCGGTTCAGACGCGCTCTGTGTGTCTGTCTGCTTCAAACTGAATCAAGCATGCACAGTATCATCAGCTCCTCGGTTCTCGAATTGGACGTGTCTGAAGCTAAATGCTAATGTCTGTACCATCTGTGTTTGTACTGAATGCAGGCTACTTAGTGTGCAGTTACTGACGTTAATTTCAGAATGTTACGGTTATTGTTTTCAATAGCCAAAAGCCAGTTTGGCCCATTAAATGCCAAATAAACATCTTGTTTATGCACACTTTCCTTCTTTCTTGTTTGTTGCTTAAAGATAAAAAAAAATCGGTATCGGAATCGGCCATGAAAAATCATGATCGTGCATCCCTAGTCTATAGCTTTCATACAGGACACTCCTTTGATGCTTTAAATACAGGACGATTCCGTATTATACTGAACATTAACCTGCAGTCTGCAAAAAAATGATAAATAAAAATGTGAGTGCAGGCATCTCATAAGAATAGCATATCTCAACCCCAGTGGTATGACAACACCGGTCCCTCATGGCCAGAAATACAGACCGGCTCATCCTCCCCGGAATCCTCCCAGTGCTCCCAATTAGCAAATGGGCCCTGAATAAGATGTAATTGTAGAAACGAAGCGAATAAAAATCTAAAATTTTATCTTTAGCACAATGCAAGCACAGTTGAACTGCATCTTTTCAATTCAAGAAAGCATTTAAAAATCTAAATATGTTTTTGTGATGTAGCTATTATTTTATGAAGACTTAAGGAATTAAACGAGCTATAAAAATGTATGTCCCAAGTGGTTAAATAATATTTTACTTGTGTCAAATTGTTGTAAGTAGTTCAGACCAACTAGGCGTCACTGTAAAACACTATTAATCTTTTGATCTTCCTTTTGAAAATAAACTTATAGATCAGCATAATTTGTGTGTTTGTGAACATGTGTTCACAGATGCATGCTTTTCAGAGGGCAGCAGGTGTTTGACAAGCATGCTATGGATATCAATCTGAATGATCAACAGCAGGTTAATTGTAATCTGGATTCTTTCTCTGGGATTTGGACTATTTACCCTCCCCTTATTTATCACAACAAAAGGTCTAAGCAAGCGCACAACACTGACAACGTATGCGAATATCCCTTATTTATAATTCTTTATAAATCTGGAGATGAGCTTCTCTATTATAAATCTAATCTGATACTGCCTAGAGAGCAGAGTGACCCGATGACCCATATAATTGCTTAAGGGGTATTCAGTGACTGTGATTTGCTCTAGCAAAGTGACATGGGCATCATTCTTTTTCAGCCAGAGTTGACGTATTCCACTGAGCTCAACTTTACGCAGTTGAGATAAATACCAATGGAAGTGCAGATAAGTAATTCACAGCTTGATACAGCTTGACACTATGACAGACTAGTATTGCCTACTAGAAATCAACAGCACAGCATTGTTAGCAACCTTTAGTAATTTAAATCTGTGTGAATGTTTTTTTTTTACCAAATCCCTGGTTGATCCTGTTACTATTAAAAATTGTAACTATTATTTTAATAGTTTTTGTGTTACCCAGCTCCTGGTTCAAATGTAACAACCCAGTGTTTGGTTTTTTTTTTTGCAACTCCTGGGTCAAACGTAACAACCCAATGTTTGGGTAGTTTTTGTATTACTCATCCTGGGGCAGACATAACCCAGCAGTTGAGTTATAGCGGGGATTTTGCGTTCTGTTATGGAGAGAACTGTTCTTTTGCCATCAAATTGATGCATTTGTCTTGAAAATACAGGTTTGTATACATTTTATCTATAAAATCGTTACTGTGTTGTATATCGTTCAATTTTTATGAGAGCAATATACAGGCGCACGGTATGAATCTCCTTTTATGAGGGTCGTGGTCTTTTCACGTGATGGAAAAGCCTGATGCTTTGCATAAAGTAAATGATATTATTCATAAAGATACAGAATACAAATAATTTGGATATTGAAATATTTCCTCAGAGCTGTTTAATGTTTGTTTTTGGGCGGGTTATAAAGGCAATCACAGTACATTTCAGCTATAAGTAAAACGTAGGGTGGCGGCCTCAGCCGTGAGCAGTTCCCCGCTGAACACGAATCCTTGGGCACAAGAGCCAGCACAGTAACAGTATGGCCATCCTTAAAAATATTTTGGTTTGCAGTAATAGTAAATTTGTTTTTTAAGGTCTATATTTTTCAATGTAAAAGAAAAAAAGTTAAATTTTGGTGATGGTGATTACGTAGGTATGAATTTAAACAAATAAGCATATCATGACATCACTGACTGGGTCTTCAACCCATGCCTTCAGGCGCATCATTGCAAACCTCATTTCGATGCAGGCTATATAGACCACAAACAAATTGAAATCTTTGTCAAAAACATGTTTATTACTCAGGTGAGAAGAAAAAAAATGAGGTACTGTTATACAGTTTTACTTGCATACATCGCTAGGTGTCAATGCAACCTACAAATGAGAGACTGTTTACTTTTTTTTTTCTTGGGTTGTCACATTGAAAAAAATCCTGTTTGATTTGAGTGACAAGTGTTCATTGAATAGATTGTAAAATCGATTTTGCATATTGCATATTGTCTATATGCATTTTATACAGCAAATAACACCAAATATAGGTAAATCCACGGACAACAGGCAGGACGAATGTAAAGATTCAGTATATTGGTAAAGACCAATATTTCTGATGATTTACTGGCGTGAAGTTATGTGCACATTGCACAATGACAAACAGGAGTGCAACATTCTCGAAAAACAATGAGCATAGTGGATTGCCATAACAATGCAAAACATTTACTGCAGGCTTCAACATGGCTGTGTTTACGATTAGAAATGTCAACAACAACAAAAAATCGCATACGTACGTAGGCGATTCTATCCCGAATCTGTATCTGTATGCATGAGACTGTCTGAATACTGACAGAATTCACATTTCTTTTGTAAAAAGAGAAACACTGTGCAGAAGTATTATTTGCTGTTATGAGTGTGTTTCTGAAGCTGCAGTTGATGTTTGACGTGTGTCCCAAAAAAAAAAAAAAAACCTGGACGCGCTCCGAGAGAAGGCCGTTAAAATCTATTTCCTATTTTCGTTTTCGAAACTTGTGTTGGTCCAATTGATTCGTGCAATAGATTTTCAAAGTTTTAGATTAGACGGGAGAAGGGATGGGAAAAGATCTGGGCATAGTTTTTCCAGAACATTGTGCTGCTGAGTTAAAGTGGTGTCAAGCTATTTTAATGAAATTTTTAGATGTATTACGGTGCCTGAACCTGTATGACTTTGAACAGTGACCGCGAACATGTGAACATTTTGTTTACAGCAGGCGCAGGCATCATTACCAAGAGAGAACCGTTGACTCTGACAGTGAATGAGAGTATGAGACAAATGGAATATATTATAAAGGAAGTTGTCTTGCAAACCAGTGGTTGTGTGGGTTATTTTAGGAAAGTTTAGAAGATTTATTTATTGTATGAAGTAAAAAATAAACTAGTTATATAGTAAAAAGAAAAATGAATAAACCATAGCCGGGTTAAATCAATCCATTATGTTGGGTTAAATAAACAACCCAATTTGCTGGGTAAAATTAACCCAAGATAGGTTCTGTCCTATATTTACCCAGTCTTTGGGTCAATAATTCAAATTGGGTTGTTTTTAACACAGTGTGTTTTAGAGTGTACAATTTAATAATGGCAAAAGGGATTTTACTTATTTTTCAGAGTAATTAAATGAACATAAACTACTAATTATCTTATTTTCAATAATATTATAGTTCTATTATTTATTTATAAAAAAAAAAAAGGAAAACTAGTCAGCAGCGTTGTGATTTAAAATGCTGCTGAGGGACAGTCATAGACTGTACAAAACATGGACGTAGTGTCCGTGACGTCACCCATTGGTTTCCGAAGAGTGTTTTTGAAGAGATAGGGGGCAGAGGCGACCATCACCATCTTGGCAGTGCGTCACCGAGAACTTTAAGGCTGAATGTAATTTAAAAGGATGAGTTATAAAAAAAAATCACCCCCCTCACAGTTGTCACTGTATGAATCTTTATTTAGGTGTATATGTGTATATATATATGTGTGTGTGTGTGTATATTAGGAAAGACACTAATGCACTTGTGGACACAAAAATATTTGCTCTATTCTCCAGTGTACCTTTATAGTGTTCCACTTACTTCACCAGGCATTATGATTTTAGGGGCAGACAGGACTAGATGGGTGTTTTGAGAGTCGAAGGGGGTTTTTGCAATGCATCATTTCTTTTCTTTATTCATTGTGTCACAGTGACGATGCATTGATACGCATTGATTTGCAGTATGTTCATTGTAAAAGTAAGACATTGTCAAAGTCAATGTGGAAAGAACAGATCTGAGTCAACTGCAATCTCTGACAGATGTGTTTCTTCAGAAGAACAATATAAAAGCTCATCTCCCTAAATTAATCTCCACAGTCTTCAGTTTAAGCCTCTGATTGAAGCAGTTGCTGCTCTGAGAGTTCTAGCTGAAAGTATATCCCTTTTCATAACCTTTGTGCCAAAACTGTATGGCATAGCACCTAACAAAACAAAGGGATGTTTTCTTTGATCTGTAGCTGGAAGCTGGGTGCTGAGCCGGGGGTCCCTTAGCGTTTCATTAAAAGTTGAGGTTGTGGTTGGGACCGTCCTGATTTGCAGTGGTGTGACCCATCTGTTGTATATGTGGGCTAATCTTAGCTTTAGCCAACCACCAGGGATTAAAGAGAAATAAGTAAGCCTCCGCTTCGCCACTGCTCTAGGACTGCAGGCGCTGTACCATACTGCTTCCTGCCTTTCCAGACGACATTTTTTACTTCTTACATGTTCGCTTACCTTAACTTGCTCTTCTGTGACTTAACTCTTAGTCAATGCCACAGTTTGCACACAGTGCATTTTTACGAACGCCACATAAAGAACTCCATGTAGATTTGACCAGTCTGTAAATGAGAGATCTTGAGGATTTTATTCAGAAATGCATTGTGTTTCCCTGCGTGCTTAATGACCATGATCACCCAAGTGACCCTTGACCTTTATCCATCCAGGGACTTAATCCGTGGATCTACAATGGTGTAAACATGCATAAAGCAGGATTAAACCACTACACATGTGCTGTATTGTTCACTTTAACTACTTCTTTACCTTAGTATTCTGCTCAAGGCAAGGTGAAGAAGTGCTGCTTCCGGGTATTAGGAGTAATCCAGTGGTTCAGGGCTAATGTTTTAGGTGAGGTCGGTTGTACGTGTGTGGCTGCACACTGAAATACCTTGTCTTTACTTCGTTACACTTTTCACTCTGACAGAGATCTGAGAGCAATGTCCTGCTGCTTTATTGCTGTGGGGCAGAGTTACAGAGTTCCCCTTCGGGTCTCACAGAGTTCATTATTTACGGAGTTAATAAAGATTGCTGGAAGTGGGCCTTCCTTCCTTCCACATAGCTTGGGTGACCTCAGATGGAGAAGACTTGCTTGATCTTGGAAAAAGTTCTCTTGTTAGCACAGTCAGTGATATATTCTCTCTCCTCGCCGTAGTCTGAAAGCTCTTTTGTCGTGCTATTATTCTCTTATTCTCATTAGTCTTCTTTTTTTTTCTGCATTTGTCTGGTTAGCCGGGGAACTGCTCTGTGTCTAAACAAAACGGCCTTTATGTGAGAGGAAAGGCATTTCTTCAATGGCCCATATTGACACAGCACCACTTTCTGTGCTACATGTTAATGGACTGCATTGACCCCCAGAAGAGTGTGATTTATCTGACCAACTCCTGTGGGAGCTGAGCTTGAGCTTCATGCAGAATTTTAGATCAGTAGATTTGAGTCTTTGATTCAGATGTCAAACCATGACATTTAAAGAGTTACAAAACACAGAATCAGATGACGTGGTAGGCTGCTAGGTTCTTTAGGGATTCATTTTTACAGTGTTATGGCCTTAATTAATTAACCCCCCCCCCACACACACACACACACACAATTTCTGTAATCTTACATTTAGAAGTCATGAAAATATCATAAATAAAATTTTGCCTTAATACATAACCCAAGTCAGTGTTTCCCACAGCCTTACACTCTATTTGTGGCGACACTCCCCTGCCCCCATATATAAACATGCAAATAATTTATCAGAGAGGGAGAGATAGAGGTTTCTCCGGTAACGGCTGTATACAAAGCAGCGCTGAGCTCACAAACGCTGTTTTATGAGGCATTTCCTTGCAAGATGGAATGAAGATGACATCGGAAATTTTCTGAAACCAGTAGTTTTTTCTTCTGAAATACAGTGATATAAAAACACCCACACCGGTTTCTGATTTTGAAACTTGCAGTGCTCATGTTCATTCAACGAAGTCAAAGCCCTTTGGAAAATCTATTTGTGGCAGTCAGTTTTGATATTGTGGTGACTCGGCACAAATAAATCAATGTATGGGAAATCCTGCAAGTGATGCAGGGCCTTGACACTGTTTGATAACCCACACCTGCCCCGCACCCACAGTACTTAGCAGAACACCCAACCCACCATCCAACAGAAGCACTAATTTAATTCCGTACCTGACACAACCAGTTGGACATAAAGACCATGACCTGAACCGCACCCACATTAAATACATCTGGTAGACAAAATGAACTGCTGCGCATCATTGCTGTAATCTCACATGTCGTACTCACAGACAAAGAGGCGAGGTGAAGTTTGAATTTATCTGATGATGCACCTTTACACTGCATGGCATTGCCAAAACTGAGTCTATGCCTCACACTGGCTCACAGACTTGTTTTCATCCGTGTTAAACGGATGGTTCACCAAAATGAAATTCTGCTGAACCATACCCTCAGATAGGGCCCTATGAAATCGGTTTTATTTTTCCCAAATTCTATTTTTTCTGGACTGCTTTTAAATGCTTAAATAGAATTTTATTAATCAAAAAGCATTCCTCAATCATGAAACTAATACTATTTAACATAAGTTTACTAAAATATGAACAACATTTAATTAATAAAAAATGGGTTAATATGCAATGTTTTATTTTTTCCTTTGTTTTGTATTATTATTTTTATTTATTTTTCTTTGTTGCAAAAAACTGTCTAAGCATGTGTAATTATTTGAAAGCATAATGTGTATTTAAATTTTTCTGATTATCAGATGAAGGCAATAAACATTGATTTCACTTTTAATCAAATGAATGTTAAACAAACTAAATAACCTTTGACAGGGGTTTACTATTTCGGGTTGCCATGAGGACCTTTTAAGTTTCTGTGTGTATATGATATGATGATAGTTTTACTCAAATCAAATGGCAAAGTGCTCATGAAGTACTCTCAGAGCAGTTCTGGTGGTGTTGTTCATATAAAGTGGCGAGGGTCACACGTGCTTCAGTATGTGTGTAGTAAATGAAACCTTGCATCTGTGCAATTTGTTTCTTCATTAGAATAGATTTAGAGAAATTTAGCATTACATCACTTGCTTAGATCCAATAGATCCATTTTTTTTGTGAATCCAAACAGCTGATACAAATGATGCAGTAATCCACATGACTCCAGTCTTGTCAAGTGAAAATCTGAACTATTGCTTCTGGCTGAAATAAAAATCCTCCAGTAGTATTATTTTTCTGTCCATTTGAATGGTAAAGTGCCCTGCAAGTACTGTAAAAATAATTTTTTTACTCACTAAAATAACCCTGATAATATCTCTACTAGCTGGCCATCTGTTTGGTTGATGATATGGAGATCTGCATTTTGTGCTGTGACATGTTCAACATTATCTAGTGTTTAGTGTTTTAGTTAGTGTTTTTTTTTTCCGTTCTTACACAGACATGCATTTACTGCAGACATCCTTTATGTGCAATTCCATAGTGCTAATCCCTATTAAGCTTTTCTACAGTATGCTCTTAATGGGATTCTATACAGAAGCAGTCTTCCAAAGAGAGCTCAGAGAGTCGCTGCAGATCTACAAAAAAAAAAAAAAATGCACACAGAAAGAAAAGGAGTAGTTGATGAGCTAAGCAGTGTGCCCAGCCCTTTTTGAACAAATACACTCTCTTATCAAAGTCTTCTCTCTGTCGAATTCTTGTTCCTGTTCATAAAACAAAGGTCAACCTTTCAAACATCCCTGCTGTCTAGCTAAAGGCCACAGACTGCTGCATGAGCTCACAGGCTTGGCACGTTCTGTTCCTAAACTTTCAAAGCTTGGTTTTGCAAGACACAAACACACACAAATATTCTTTGCTTTTCCAATTTTCTAGAAACACATCAACGGTCTAGATCTTTTTGTCGTACTGGGCTATCAGACCATTTTGGGTCGTGAAGTATTTTGTAGGTGCTCAGATGATCTTAAGAAGAGGTTCATTCTTTATTCAAGAAGGAGTTTAGAGCCAGTTATTGAGTTTTCATTGATTTTCTGCTTTCCACTTGTCCGTTCCCATTTACTATCTGGAATGCTGATTGTGTACGAATGGATTTAATGAATTTTTTAAGAAGTGGTTTGATGTTGGTGGATGTGGACCATTACAACTCAAGAAGAATTTTTAACAAGTGATCCATGTAACGCTCTATTGGAAAAGTGTTTTCTAGCTCTTTGGTCTGAGATGCTTTTATCTGTAAGGCAGACAAAAGAGTGACTTTTCATTCTTACATTCGGGATACAGTACAATAATAGAAATCATTAGGCATGTAGCAATTGCATTTACAGTTCCATAACAGCTTCATAAATGAATTATTTTAAATATGATTTAGAAGCCATTTTGGACCATTTCAAGTCACTTAGACCAATTCAGATGAAACACATTTTTATTTTATTTTGACTGATCCAAATGAAAAGAATCTTGTAGACATCTTTTAAAATATTATAAATGTTTTACTGCCAGTTTTTTTTTTTTTTTTTTATCAGTTTCAAACGTTCTTGCTTAACCCTCTGGAGTCTAAGGGTATTTTTGGGGCCTGGAGAAAACTGTAAATTGTTTTTATAAAAATCTTGCTGACTACAAACCTTTGACCGCTAACTGTTTCTCATCTTGTTTTTGGTCTCTTCTAGTGCCTTTCACTCATGTCTGTCAGTTGTCTTGATGTAAGACAACTTTACCTGCCTAATGCGACACACTTTTATACCCAAATGCAATTGGCCAGCCACTCACAGCCTGACCCTGTTGAACCCCTTTAATGATTTTAAGCCTTTCTTTCCTGCGCTGAGAATGTGTAACTGTCACTGTGTCACTGTGGCAGTCCAAACACATGCCAAGCATCTTCCTTTTCTGTTTGTTTATATGGTCTTCAAATGCTTTAGTAACTTTTAATTAGCATTCTCTCTGAGGGAGCCTGGTCAAGAAACTGGTCCTGTTCCTGGGTGAATCAGTGTGAAGACATATGGCATAAGGCATGACTCATTGTGTGACTCCACTGAGAGGGCTGAATGTGGGCGGCCTTTACATGACATGTATTTTGTGATCACATGGATTTGTTTGTTTGTTGCTGTGCATCTCGCCAATTTTAGTGCTCTCATCTGTTAGAGCTCATCTCCCTGAAGGACATGAGCTAGATGTGTAGCGAAACAGGACAAAACAGGCAGATTTAGTTTTAAGATTGAATTTACTCAGACCAGTCACTCGAGTTTATTTGCTCCATTTGATATGAAAATAAGTTAAACATTTTGCCTCACCTCACTTCATTTTGTATTCCATCACTGAGCCAAAAAATATCTCAACTGCAGTATAATGTTGGCTTATTTATCTTGCGGTTGTTGTTTCTTTCTATGTTCTTTAGGGCCTTTATTTTGTTCACCAGTATTGTGCACCGCACCAAATTCTGCATTCACAATACATAAAATGTAGCTCATAATAAATGGCTATTAACATGTAGGTGAGAATTAATAAAATATATGCAATTGTACAAATGAAACTTGTTTAAACTAGTTTAAATCCGATCCACATCAAATAATTTGTTGAGTTACAAAGCTACTTCATTCTGTCTCTTACAGGAATAGCTGCTTGTTGAGTTTAGTGTGACCTTGCACTGGCATCTTATTTACTTTTTATTTGCTTGCCAGTTGCCAAATGGAAGTGAAATTTGGAGAGTTTCTTGCCAGTTGGCCCTCGCTGATGGAAGTCATGAGTGATTAAAAATATACAAACTCTGTACTAAAAGTCTGTGGCGACTTTCATGTCTTCCTAACTTCCTCAGTGAAAAATATACTATGTGGGCCTATGTGAGGAATATTAAACCAAACACATCATATTAAACCAAAACACATGAAGTGTCCCATAGAGACAAAAATCTATATAAACAACACTTTTTTTAATAAACAGTTGCGAAATAGTAAATATTCACCTGCTGGGAATTTTGAAACTTCTGGTAAGGGATTTACAGAAATGTGTGTGTTCATCAGATTATACATCCATACATCAGCATGCTTCTTTTGCAGATTTGATGATTATCTATACGTCACATTTGATGTATCACACAGGTCTTGATGAGTGAGTCACTCTCGTCTGCTTGTCTCCTCTGCACGCTCACCTTAAGGCTCTTGCTGACACGCTATTGCATGTGGCTCTTTGAAATCAAAGTGACTGTGGTGTAATATGAATGTAATGTGATCTCTTTCTCCTTAGGCAGACCCTGCACCCCCTCCTCTTCCTGATGTTTCCCCATCCCTCTTGCCGCACATTTTCATTAGCATCTGTGACAATTACGGCATCCATTCCTGTCAGCAAAAGAGAACAAGGTTGAAAAAAACCCTGAATAATGCATTCAGCGGGATGTGTGGTTTAATTTCTGGATCGTTTTTCCTCCAGCTTCGTTCCTGCCCTCTTTAAAACTCTTAATCTCCCTCTCAAAAGAAGCAGTGTGGTGCCCATTGTAATGGTGGTGTTATTGCAGTGCCCCCACAGAAGAGGTGCCAGTGAGAGGAAAGCTGACAAACGAGAGGTGTCTGATTAAGACGGAAATGCAAAAACAGAATTACTCTAATAAATGTGTTTAGGAAGGTTAAGAGAGAGAAGAGTGCTATTAACAATACAAAAATAATATTTCGACATCAGAGGGAGTTTCTAGTGTAAATGGAATGTGTGCTGAATCAGTCACATGTTTCATAATTGATCAAAAAAGCAGTTTGATGTGTAAGATTTTGTATCATAGCAGCAGACTCGCAGCCACCAGGACCGCCATTGGAAATGAGCTCAGCCTAGTTGGACCAGACATCCTTGTCCTGTCAGCACTTTCTTTACTCATTAATTAACAGATCCGGAATTAATTAACTAAGCCCTGAAGCTTCTGTTCTTATTTAGCCCTACATGTCACGTTTACTGTTGTCTGTGGAGCTTGTCTGGATTAGGTCAGAGACAGTATAAGGAGGAAGAGATGGACAACTTGTAAACATTAACAGAAGAAAATACATTGCTCAATATAACAACCGTTTCAAAGCAAGTCCAACCTTTCTTTTAAAAGTGCCAATCTTTTGAGAGATGACGTCTAATAAATGGAACGTCTATTTGAAAAATAGCTTTTTCGTTTTCAAAGATGTGAGCTCCAGCACTCATGCAGCTACAATAAGTTTTTAATGAAGCAAATTCAGTGTTCCTTTGTTACTAGTTCTAAAATGTTTTCGAATTAGTTATGGAGGCTTGGGCTCAACTGTTAACTTTAGATTTGTAGATTTGTAAAAAAAAAAAAAAAAAAAGAGGGCTTTTAAAGACTTACCTGTGTTGTTTCTTACACACTAGTGCTGATCTGTGTTTCTGATTAATTACTTAGGCTCTGGTGGCCCACCATGGTCTAATCTGTCCTGCCACAGATTCATAATCTTGTAATAATATAAAAGATCTCTTAAATGTTGTATTTTCAATTAAATTCAATTTATTTAATTTCGGTCCTCACAGACAATCAGTCATACAAAAATAAATAAAGTTGTACATAATAACTGAAAAAGTGTAGGCTGAAGCCTCTGCTTATTAGGCCTACCCTTTGTACATAATTATCAATCAAATGAGGGGCACTTTTTCACTAGTAGTGATTAATACAAGGCACACGTACATATACAATGTATATAAAGAAAAGAATATATATATAATACCCGTTAAATTAAATAATTATTAACCACCTTGTTTGTAAAAATTTTCTTGAATTTACTAAGTGAATTACACAATATTAATTCCGTATGCAAATTATTCAATAGATTAACCCCTTTGACAGATATGAATCTATTTTTTGTATTAGTTCTTACCCTTATTTTTTTAAACATATACATTCCTCTTATTCCTCAGGTGTATTTTGCACCTGTATTTTTGGGAAAGCATCTGTGAGTCAAAGTAAAACCGAGCTAAAAGTAGTAAAAAGTGTTGATTTGATTAAATAAATAATTATTTCAGTTCGGTATTGTGTTCACATGAGCACGATTCACAATTCTGTGTATTCAGCAATCGGCTTGTCATCTCCGCATGTGCTACCAGGTTAACCTGCTTTTTCAACTCATACAGACAAAATGATTTGGGAAACACTGGGACACATAGTTTTTTTTTTTTTTTTTAAACAAATTGGCCTAATAAAAAAAGAAGAAATGACTTGACTCCTCTATGCATACCAATAAGTCCTTTATAAACCCTTGGCCAGCATGTCTTCTGCCTGTGATTCACAAGTGAGTTATTCTGGCCTGACATGATAGCATAACCAATGGGCTTAGTGGGTTTTTCACTATTTGACTTCTTGAAATGGTGTATAATGTTTGTGCAGGCATGTTCATGTGTGGCACAGATGTGACAGGCACGTACATTTACCGCTCATTCATGCAAATCTGAGTCTGATTGATTTTTATTTTTTTTTATATTGCAATTGATTTAATAATGCAATTGAGTTAAGTAGTTACTATTATTTTCTTTTTTTGGTCCAACTTGTTTTCTAAATCACAGAGCTCATTATATAGCATATTAACAATGCTTTAATGTATATTAAGTACTTTCTGTATATTATGCGGGTCTGTGTAAATATTTGTCAGACATATTTCTTTGGTGCTGTATTTTTAAGCAGCTTGCATATTTAAGACTGTTACGAAGTATAAAATATGGCAACATTTTATACATTTTTATACAAGGCATTACACATCAATGGTTCCTCTGCAGTGAATGGGTGCCGTCAGAATGAGAGTCCAAACAGCTGATAAAAACATCACAGTGATCCACATGACTCCAGGCAGTCGATTCATGCCTTGTGAAGTGAAAAGCTAGTTTAAAAAATAAAGTAAACATCTTGATGGAGTTTTAAGTTAAAATTCTAAACAATGATAGATTTATCACATAAAGACACCAAAGGGTGAACATCCCCTCAGAAATATGTCACATTATAGATTAAAAACGAGTTATGATGAATGTCATTTTGGGGGACTCAAAAGCTTAACTGCTGGATAACAAAGTATTTTAAACATATAGCATCTGAAAACACACTAGTCTCATGGCCCTCGTGGGACAGGGCTTATTCTTTTACTCATTGAAACATGAGCCTTTATGATCTGTGTTCAATGAGCTGGTTTCTTTACAAAGAGTAAATACTCATCTGCTCGCTGAAGCCTGTAGAGTGAAATAAATGTTATGCAATAGCCTGCTGTAATCCGTTTCAGACACAACATGAGGATTCACACTATTGCCGTGATAGAGTGATGGAGTAAAGGCCTGTGTGTTTAGTCACTATATCCTCATGGGGGGAAATGAAGGATGGCTGTTCCAGTGGGTTTCTCTGGTGTTCTTTAAAGGGCTTTTTCCCCTCATTAAGGTTTATGGACTACAGGGTGGCTAGACATCTCCAGGCCAATATACTGATCACCCAATACACACCCAGACTAGTTTCCTATTAACTGGGCCGTGTCAGAGGACAGGATATCATGTGAGTAAATAACTCATTGATTTCAGAATGGTGGCTGTGTGAGACAGGCGCTTTTCTTTATCACAGTGGCTATATTTGCCTTAGTGATCTACAGTCACTGCTGGCCTACTTTAAATGTTGGCTTAGTGATACTTTTTAAAATTTTATTCTTTCAGTTTGAGAAGCTCTTTAAGCTTCAAAATTATTAGCTACAGGTTTGAGACGTGCTAGTATGATTTCTAGTTATTTAAACAGGATTAACTATCCAGTATGCCTGTATGTTACTGGTTACCCAGTGAATTGAAATGTCTTGAATTAGCTCTGAATCTGAGTGGAATTGAGCTCCACCTTTTGTAAGCTGGAGCACAAGAGCCCTGATATGCTCTTCAAAGATAAGCACACTGCTATAGACTTCACACAGCTGCCCAGCTTGTTTTGGCCATCATCACTCCTGCCAAAAAGAGTTTAAACCACTGCTGATGTGCTATTTCTGCTCAACATATGAATGCTAGAATTACTCCCTTAGTCAAAGCCCAATGCCCTTATGTTTCAAATCAAAACAAGGCCTGCTTTATGCACTACAGTCTTCTGTGGTTGCGTTCCAAAATTAACTTTTTTGCCACACCTGCCACATGGCTCTAGTAAAAATCTGCTGCCCATAAATATTTCTTACGTATCGTATAGCTGTGTTTTACATGATTTTATTGAAAAATGTGTCCATATTACAATGGAATTAAGCTTGTCCATCATAAGAAGCAAAAGCCATTATTTGGTTTCTTAGATTTTCATTTTGGTGGGTTATTACCACCTGGAATAAAAGCTTTTTAAAGCACATTCGTATTTCTTCGATGTGGTTTGCACTTCTGATTATGATAAATAATGATTATTTCAGCTGGCTAGCTCTAATTATTACTTGCCCTTCCATTTTCACTGACCGTAAAAGAATGATCGATTGTTATTTGTGTCGTTGTTAGCAATTAGTTTTAATATTTAGTGGAAATATTTGTGCTTTTACTAAACAATATTTTATTTTTCATTTATTTCTTCACTTTAACTTTTTTTTTTTTATATGCAACAAGGAAATTATTGAACCTTTAATAAATTGCAGTTAAACTGTGAAAGTTTCATGATTTCTGAATTTTAGGCAGGCTTTTATTTTAATTAAATTAAATTTAACCATTAATACAGTGTCTAGAAAAATTAAAATGGAAAAAAATGAATTTGGGAAATAATAAAACAGAATTTGGGATATTTGGGATAGAATTTGGGTGCCGGTGTGGCTGAAAGCCTGCCTTTGTTTATGGTCGCTCCTCACCTTTTGTACAAATCTCTCATAAAAGCCAAAGAGAAATAAGCAGTTTAGTGCCAGAGGGGAGAAATGCCTGTAGTTGTGTTGTTAGCATGTATTGCTGTGTTGCCAGAAGACAGCTGCTTCATAATGTCAGAAGAACGAAGCAATTAGGCTTGGGAGTCTGGCAGCAGTCTTGTTTGCTAAAATCAGCCCTACATGATTTTGAGTCATACATGTTAGAATCACAGCAGTGACGCACATGCATGGTTTTCGCATTATAATGAAGTGTCTTTCATGTTTAATAAGCTCATTTATGCATTTAAAAGCTGTTAATGGTCTAGAAACCTGCTGGACGGTATGGCAAAGTAGCTATAACGAGGAATGGAGACCGATTATGACAAAACACATAGCTCTGACCAATATTAATTAATTGACACTGGCTTCAAATGGCTTGTGAAAATGGGAGTCACTTTGGTTAGATCATTGTTTCAAAAATGAAAACGTTCAAGATTTTGTTACACCGAAGAAAGGAAGTCATACAGGTTTGGAACAACATGAGGAACATCATTTTGGGACTATCCCTTTCTGTGTGAAAAGAACTGTATTTATCTCTTTTAAACAAGACTGACAGCTGTGTTTTGCTGCCGTGCGAGTGTTGTCATAGAGTCCCTCCCCTGAGATGCTGTAAACTCATTTCTCTCTGCTGCTGTTACCACATTAATGACACATGCCCCCCCCCACCTGACTATCTCGCTGGGAACGATCGGGAGATGCTGCAAGACAGATGATGTGCTCTTCAGCGCTGTGTTAATCGGATCCCATTAGCGAGCTCCTGCTTTATGTATTCATCTCAGTGGACCTCAGATTCAATTGTCTGAAAAGAATTAAACTGAAAGATGTTGCTCAGTTGTTTAGCAACCATGTTACATAACAACAAATGCTAGTGCTTTTAAAGCAAGGGCCCCAAAGATATCTCACTATGCAACTTTTATGGAAAGTATGAGCTAAATGTTTTACACATTACTCTGTTTGTAACACCTGTGTGGTCTTGCTAAGTCTCGCTCAGCTGGTGTGTAGCATCATTTTATTAAGACTGATGACAGTCATGAATCCGTTTCACTTTAGTAGATGTTTCTACCATTCCTGACAAATTGAGTCATAACACTTAATCTTCTTCAATTATAATCATTCAGCTATCCACTTTTATTTATCCATGTTATTATTTAGATTTATTATTGATTTTGCAATTCTGTTGTTATATTTATCATTCTGTGTTTAAGTTTCCTGTGCTGCTGCAAACACTGTGCCAGTTTTTGTGGAGCCCTTTTTTCTTTTTTTAAAATAGCATCATTTTATGTCGTTTTTTTTTCTATTCTTCACTTTTATTATTCTAACTTCTAAAAGATAGTTTCCTGTACTGCTGTGTGCTCTGTGCCCGTTTAAGCACATGCATTTTTCACATAGTATAATAGCAGAGCCATTTAATGTCACAGTGGCAGGGTTAAGTATTTTCTCTATTGATTTGCAATTTGGCAAACATTTGTAGTAAATCTCCATGCTGATCTTATAGAGCCCTACATGCTGTGAGAGATGCTGAATAAATATTTACTGGAAAAACAAGCAACCTATCCTCACCATGCCATATGCAACAGATCTAAGGGGCTATGTATGAGATTAATGTGGGTTGCATTCTCTGACATTTTGTTTTCACCCACTGGTTTGTATGTTATCACAAGGTTTTCTTTATGCTCTCTAATCCAGCTTTGACAGAAAATTATTTGGCCACTTTGTTTTTAAATATGGCTGTTGACATGCACCTCAAGTAAAATGTAGGCATGGAGCCATATTCATGTTTTCTAATATTTAGTGGCATTAGAAATGCAACCCACTGTTGTATTACGAAGCTGAACAGCATGTCACCTCTCACTTATTGTTTCTGCCCTGTGGGAGCTTGTGCACTGCTCATGCTGCCTGTCACTCCTTATTCTGTTTCAATGTTTACCCAGTATAGAATATCTTTTGTTTGGCTTAATTTTCATATATCTTTTTTTATTATTTATTCTTTGTTTGTTTTTCTAAATGCATTGCATTTTATATTCATTCATTCATTTTTTTATATATCCCAGTAAAATAAACATTGAGTTTAGAATAAATACTATTTTTCCACTTAAAATTACAAATATTATTCAAGATATTGTATTTTAAAAATTATCACATTAAAGATGCTTTAGAATGATTGGTAGTTTTTTTTTTTTTCACGTAGCATTGGAGGTCATAGGTGAGGAGTTTGGTGTTGCTTATTTATTTAATGAGAGTTGCCATCAGTTTGCCATATGGTCCTTTACACATTATCCACCCAGGGAGGGCTAGCGACACATGGCTGGCAGAGCTCCTCAGCCTCTGATATCAGTTTCATGACTTTCTGTGTGTTTATTCACAGCTGCGTGTCATAGGATGCCACCCACATAATTTGTCTTGAGCAGAGTGTTCTGGATGCCTGGCCTACATCAGTGTTACTCCTCTGACCTAAGTAGTAGTAAATCAAGCTTGACTGTCTGTTTGAAAAAAATTATTAACAGTCCCATCATTCCTTTAACCTATGCTCTAAATGCGATCGGATGGAAATACCAGGGCCTTAATTTGTCAAAATGAGGTTTGTGTTCTAGGTTGCATGTGAAACGAGAAAGAGGCTGAAATGCTCTGATCTACAGTGACATGATTGGAGGGACTGAGTCATCTGAGATGAAACCTCTGTGTTGACAGCTGGCTCTGTGTTATAACACTCAACGCACAATGCTGCTATTTTCATCGCTACAGAGAGTCTGGAACTGAGGTAGCACCTAAATCCACACTGAATGCTGATTTAAACCTCAACAGCAGTGCCAGTAATCATTGTTTTAAAGGGATAGCCCATCTAAAATGGAAAATTACATTTTTTGAATGGTTTACCTGCCAGTTAATGTGAGGGAATAAAAGGGGTCGTATGATGTTGCTAAAAACAACCTTATTTGGTGTAATTGTGTTACACATCTTAAAAAACACACATTATTTTCCACATACTGTACATTATTGTTTCTCCACTATGGCCCGCCTTTCTGAAATGCGTAGATTTTTACAAAGCTCCTCAGTCTGAAAAGCGAGGTGTGCTCTAATTGGCCAGCTATTCAGTGCATTGTGATTGGGTGCATACCTCAAGGGTGTGATTGAAATGTTACGCTGCCCCCTTATTATACTGTGATGCATGTCCCCGTCAGAACACCATCATAACAAGACAAAAACAGTAAAGACCCATTACAAATGAGCTATTTGTTGTAAGTGGGACATAATATACCTCGTTAAATAAATAGAATTCACATCTTGCACACCTTAGTGCACTTGAATGGAACATAAATGTTCGCTTGGAACTGGAATCATGGCAGAATACCATGTGATGTCCACTTCGCAGGGCACTTACATTCAAATAAAGCAAACTTCTTTTAGTTGTGTGCTCATTTGGAAGACCAAACAAAGTAGCTTCACTTTCACAATGAAACACAGTGTCTGTCTCCACAACAATACTACAGCGAGAATAAAAGTTATGCCACTTTTCTTTGTGTGAACATTTGGGTGGCTTTATGAAAATCTTCCTACATTGTGATGTAGATGTGTGGGGGCGTGTTTAAACGAGGCATTTTAACAGGATATGGATAAGTCTAAACTTTTATAAAGAATATCTATTTGGGTTTGAAACTTTTAAGTCTTTGCAACTTTAGGGATGTTATCTATTTACGAACAGCTTGTAACACTCCACAGAGAGGAAAATTTGAAATCGCATCATATGACCCCTTTAATTCTGCAGTAATGAGCAGCATCTGTAGAAAGAGCAGCATCTTATTAGTACTTGATGTCCAACCTAAGGTCAGCACACAGGAGGCATGTTGACGAATTACTGGCCAGCAGCTCTGTCACATTCCATGGGATTTAGGTGGAACCAAAGGAGTTTTTTTCTGTAGGGTCACACAATACCAAAGAGCAGCCCCAGGGTATCATAATCTGTACATATTAGAGTGCAGAGGAGAGCATAAGACTTCTTTTTGAAGTAATAGTTATAAAATGTTATTTCTCCAGTATTATCCAGACTCTGAAGACATTGGCTGGAGTTTTTAGCAGACAGTATTAAACCTTCATTATATATTAATAAGTCTAAAGAAACATTAACAGTAAATAATCTGTTAGTTCTCATTTAATTCAGCTTGAAATTAACTAATTAATGTAAGCTATGCTTACGTTTTTGTGGTCACCTCATTACAATGGATCCAGTCATCTGATGCTAATAATACAGTAAATGGCATTCTGGCAAGGTATCGTATTTATATTTAGTTTTCCAGATGGATTCTCTAATCACAACAAAGCAAGCTCCCTTAAATTTGTGAAGGACATCTGTGAATGTTTTTTTTTTCTGCAAAAAAAATATTTCATCAGTAGAGCCTGATTAGATAGAATATTATAAGGGCAGATCAGATGTTTTATCAGGCTATTATTATTTTACATTGGTATGTGACTGTTTGGCCATTTTTATAAGTAGGTCTTTCTACTTAAAGCTGCAGAAGGTAACTTTTGTAAAAATATATTTTTTACATATTTGTTAAACCTGTCATTATGTCCTGACAGTAGAATATGAGACAGACAATCTGTGAAAAAAATCAAGCTCCTCTGGCTCCTCCCAGTGGTCCTATTGCCATTTGCAGATAGCTATCCGCTCCCGGTAAGAAACAACCAATCAGAGCTGCGGTCTGGAACTTTGTTTGTGTTCAAAATGCAGAAAAATTTATATAATAAGCGAGTACACCATGAATCCATTTTCCAAACCGTGTTTTTAGCTTGTCCTGAATCACTAGGGTGCACCTAAAATAAGTGTTTATATTCGGACTATTTTAGATTGCTTCGTGGGTTTCGCGGCGGAGTAACCCAGTACCTTTGTGATTCTTCATAGACATAAACAGAGAGAAGTAGTTCCGGCTACGATGTTCTTGCGCAAGACGCAAGCAGTTCTGTTTATTAACCGCTAGAGCGTCAAAAGTTACCTACCGCAGGTTTAAGGAACATACCACTTTTTTTTTTAAAGGCTCATTTTCCAACTCCCCTTGAGTTAAATGAGTTTTACCATTTTCAAATCCATTCAGTCGATCTCTGGGTCTGGCAGTAGCACTTTTAGCTTAGTTTAGCATAGATCATTGTATCTGATTAGACTGTTAGTATCTCGCTCAAAAATAACCAAAGAGTTTCTATATTTTTTCTATTTAAAACTTCACTCTTCTGTAGTGTGTACCAAGACCAACTTAAAATTTAAAATTGCGATTTTGGTACATGGTACGGCAGCAAAGTTCCTCAGCCTAGAAAATCGCAATTTTAAATTTTCCGTTGGTCTTGGTAAACACTACAGAAGAGTCAAGTTTTAAATAAATATAGAAACTCTTTGGTCATTTTTGAGCAAGATGCTAATGATCTAATCAGATACAATAAGCTATGCTAAGCTAAGCTAAAAGTGCTACCACCAGACCTGGAGATCGGCTGAATGGATTTGAAAATGTTTAACCTCCTGGAGTCTAAGGGTATTTTTGGGGCCTGGATAAGTTTTGTCATGCCCTGACATTTGTGCCTTTTCAGTTTCTTAGAAACATCTAAATGGCTAAAGTCTAATCTCACTGTAATCAGCACAAACTGGGCTATAATAATATGTGAGCAGCATGTATGTACATGATTGTGTTTTTGAGAAAGAAAATGTTATGCGTCGTTAGTGAAAAACGAAAAATGTTAAATCACTTGAATAATGCAATAAAACACATACAGAACATTGGTTCCCAGGATTTTTGAGAACTGGAGCTTGTCGTCTAGAATTTTTCTTTCTAAATTTTGTGAAAATCATCTTGTTTACTCACTCACAGAAAACAATATATTGATTAAAATTATCTAAGACACTTTTTGTTAGTAAAAGTCTTATGTGAGTAGGCGTCAACTATCATGAATATCATTGTGATTTACACCTGAGAAGACAAAGGCCTGCATAATGAGCTGCATGACAAGACACTGTTAATGGGGATTTTCACAATTAGATATTCACGGGAGTAAATAGCTGTTATGGCAACTGTTTTTTGATTAATTGTCTAGTCCTACCTGAGATGCAGTCAAAAGACTATGTCAGGCAGATTATGACTCCTGAATATTTAACCTCATCTAACAAGAGATGTTTCAGCATTTCTATGAAATGGATTTATTGTCAAAGTAGTGCTGAGGTAGAGCATTTTATGAAGAGGGAACATGTTCAGTTTTTAAGCCACAAGGATCATAGAGGAATCCTGATGGGTTCCTGTGTTTACATAAGAATGTCTGTCCTTGGTGCATTTTATGGTTTCCAAGGGAACTAATTCAGATCTGACTATGAAATATTTATCTAAAGAGAGAAAAGAACAGGAATGTTATTATAAATACCAGAAAATCTCAGTTTAATTAAAGCTTCATGGTTAATGTTGAGAAAGGCTTGATTATTGATGTCCCCTTTCTAAAAAAATAATACATTTAAAAAAAAAATCACACATAAATCACACGATTAAACTAGTGTCTCATTGCTCAACTAAAAGAGCATTGTTCAAAGTGCCAGTGTTCACACTCTTCAGGAAGTCATATTAAACTATGATAGTATTTTAAAAACACATAGTCTCAATTTTCTTTCTCTCTCTAGCATACTCTCTCTCCTCTGATCAGAATCACAGGATGGGAGTTTGCATTATTCATTCCTGGCGGAAGATATGACAACCAGCCCATAAATCTACAAGCTCTTCCTCTTCTCTGACTATGATTATGAAGGAAAAGAGGAAGCCCTTGTAAAAGCATCAACAATAGACTGTCTACCTTGTATACAAGTCACAGTGACTTTTTATGTCTTATAGGTATAATATAAAAACATAATAGGGTTGTGTGAGATGGCCACTAACAGATAAAAAAGTATAGTATAGTTATAGCCTAGATTTGAACATTTTCTAAAGAAAACAATGTTTCAGTGATGCTAAATTAGTTTATATTAGTATTATTTATATACTAGAATTGGTTAATATTTATTACATTTGTATATAAGACTCTGCTACTACTAAAGTTAAATTTTAATAAATCTTTATTTTTAAAGGAATAATCACAATTGTTTTCTTTTTTATTCAAACAGTAAACCTCGGTTGTGCAGCTTTTTTTTTTTTTGCCAGAAAATAAAAGGGTTTTTAATTTGAATAGTATGTATGAAATTGTTTTATGCCTTCATCTGTTAAGAACATTTTATATGGCAATATTATAATTTTAAAAGGGTATATTTGGTAAAAAAGGTAAAAAAATACAGGCCTGTGGCTCTTAATTTTCTTTTATAAGCATTTGTATTAAAACAATATTCCCTGAAAGTAATCAATATATATATAAGAAAATCTAGAATCAAATCGTGAGCTTGTGAATCGAAATTATATCGAATCGGGACATCTGAATCAATACCCAGCCCTAATTTGTACAAGTTTTACTTTGTTAAAAGTGGTAGCAGTGGTTTTTAATGTTGCCATGTTGTTGCTTGGTTGTTTTGAATGTTTGCTGGAGTTGCATTGCTTCAGGTGGCATTTACACTGGCAGTGATATTTAGTCAAAAAGCTCATTTTAAGGCAGTTGGCAATCTATGTTTGAAACAGATGCAATACATGGTCAGATTGTACAAGTCAGAATGAGATTCAGTGAGAGACGGTGTGCATTTGTGATGTGTTTATCATGTGTGTCAGTCTCTGTTACTGATCCAGCTGTGGGATCTCCTCTCAGATGGACAATTTCTAAAGGACAGGATTTCAAAGAAATCCCTAAAGCCATTGCTTCCTAGAGGATGCAGTTTACCAGAGCATGAAAACAACCGTTTTTTTATTCTCATTCCCTCTCCTCCCTGTGGCTCATCACAGTTTTTTCTAGATTGTGCCATTGGGAGAAAAATAAAGTGGTATTGTCTAGAGTGTGGTATTGCTAGAAGTAGAATTTGAAATGAAAGCTACTAACGTCAGTGGCCGTGTTGTATATTGTCCTTTTATTAGTTTCACATGCGGTTTTATTGCTGAATGACATGCATACTTACAGTTAGAGAGCACAACACTTGTCCTCTGTCTCTCTGCCTCTCTGTAAAAAGACACAAAGGTGACTTGACTGGCACAGAAATGTAGACGTAAAGCAGCACTGAGACAAACAATGTTTCTCTGTTCACAAGATCAGCACTGTAATCAGAGCTGGACCATTAAAGCGCTTAGCATTGTAGAAGTACCATTCTAACCGTGTACCTTGATAGGTGACCATAAGAGAGCTTTTTATTTAAAGAAACACAGTTTCAAGAACTGAGACAAGTAGAGCTAAGGAATCCAAAAATGCAGAAGAAAGAACATTAGTGATGCACTGGTTACTGGTTTTCATAACATTGGCTTTATTTACTTTATTAGCTCATATTGCTAGTCTTGATGTTAACAATTAATTCGTACACTGAAATAAAGTCGGCAGCATAATATATATATATATATATATATATATATATATATATTAGGGGTGTCACGATTCTCCAAATCCTCGATTCGATTGCATTTTCGATTCTAAGGTCACGGTTCGATTCGATTCTCGATTTTTACATTTATTCTCTTTAAAGCACAGATTGTCATTTTTCAAACTAGACTTTTATGTAATATAATATCTGTAATACCTTTGTTTGCAATGTACCACATTACACTGTCAAATTTAAAACTTTTATTAACAACATAATGTAACAATAACTTATATCTTTAGTCAATTGAAAACTTAAAATAAACTGCCATCCAGTTTCTCTTTTGTAAGTGCAGTCACAAAAGATGACATTCAAGTTCATAACAAAACAAACAAAAACAATAAAAAATGACTAAACTAACCTTCAAATATTACGATGTATCTATTTAAAAGATTAAAGGGGGGGTGAAATGCTCGTTTTCACTCAATATCCTGTTAATCTTGAGTACCTATAGAGTAGTACTGCATCCTTCATAACTCCAAAAAGTCTTTAGTTTTATTATATTCATAAGAGAAAGATAGTCTGTACCGATTTTTCCCGGAAAAACACGAGTGCCTAGAGGCGTGACGTGTGGGCGGAGCTAAAGAATCACGAGCGCCAGTAGGATTTTGTGTTGAGCGCGTCTGGAAGCTGTGACACAGATCCAGAGGCTGAAATTTAACAAGAGCAGCATCAGCAAAGGCTTCTCTATGTGGTATGTACTGAACCTGTATATATTTGCTTAGCGGTTTTGGAAAATGACTAAGTTCCACTTTGTCGTCTTTTTTTTTTTTTTTTTTTTTTTAAGCTGTACATGTGGAAAGTGCAGTTTGATAACAACATCGCATGTTGTTTACTTGATGTGCTTACGCACTGATAGCTAAGTTAACAACACAGAGATATTTGAAGCAGTTTTACTCGTGCAGTTTGATAACAACATCGCATGTTGTTTACTTGATGTGCTTACGCGCTGATTGCTAAGTTAACAACACAGAGATATTTGAAGCAGTTTTACTCACCGCCTGCGGTTCCAACACACGATCGCGACCCTTTTTCGTTGGGATTGCATTATCCTTAAGAAATAAACGATGTGCAAATCCAGCGTCAACCTGGGCCTTGTTTGTAAAACAAGCATCTTCGAAATGCAGGGAACAAACACAAACACTTGCACAACTCCGTTGATGCTCTGTAAAAATAAACTCCATCCACTGGTCCCTTAATGCTGTTTCTCTTTTGGTAATCTGTGCAGGGTTGTCTTGCCCTGGCAACCAAAAACACACTCCTTTTGTGACATTTCGCGACGCTCTCGCTCTGATCAGTGATTGTCTGTGCACAGCCTCTCTCTGCTCTGCTATACGGGAGCGCGCGCTCTTCCGGCAGACGCGCCCTTAGCACCCATATAAGGAAATTCCGCTCCATCTAACGTCAGACAGAGCCATACTCGAAAAAAACTTTCCGAAACTTGTGACAAACCGGAAGGAGTATTTTTGGAACAGAAATACTCCTTCAAACGTACAACTTAATTTTTGAAACTTTGTCCATGTTTAGCATGGGAATCCAACTCTTTAACAGTGTAAAAAACTCAGTATGCATGAAATAGCACTGTCATTCATTTAGATTTATATATATATATATATATATATATATATATATATATATATATATATATATATATATATTATGTATGTATGTACAGTATGTGTGTGTGTGTGTGTGTGTGTGTGTGTGCATCATTACAGTCTGTAAAATATGTGTATCTCTTATTACAAGACTGCAATCACTAGCAATCAGAAGAATTCCAGTTAATCAAGTATCTACAAAAGATCTACTCTATAAACAATGCATTAAATTACATTAAAGACAAAAATAAATTAAACAAGCAAAAGAAATGATTACTCGCATGTATCTGGTCCACTGATGAAGTCATGGGTCAAGTCAAGTGAATTATTACTCATTTTCTAACAGGCGTCGAATACTGACTTTAGGAAAAGGGGAATAACCAATGACATTTGAGATAACAACTAAAACAGCAAGCCCTACCCCACAACTGACAAAAATAAAATTGTTCGCGCGAGCAGAGGTGAGATGATCGAGCGCGAGGATGTGGGGAATGAGCATGCGCGCGCGAGGGCTTGTATTGCGCGCAGAGTACATGTCACGCGCGCGCGAGAGTTTGAAATGAGCTCGCGGGCTCCCGTTTCTTCGCATCCGATTCAGTTTTCCTCTCGCGGAAGCCATATAGCGCGCGCGCCAGCATCAGTTGAATGCTCGGTTATTTTTGTCATTGATTTGCCGTCATACAACATGGGGGCGTGGCAGCATCGACGATTCCATTTTTTAATTCGAAGTTCGAGACTGTGACTTAATTTCGATCGATTTCGATTTAAAATCGAAATCGTGACACCCCTAATATATATATATATATATATATATATATATATATATATATATATAATTATATATAAATTGTTTTGATGTACAGTTTTGTTTTTGTTTATGTCTAAGTTTGAGCTGCAGTTCTATACATTTTCTTTGATAACAGGTGTAAGTTATAAAATGGTGACCAGGAGTGGACATTGGGAACTTTTACAATCTTGATTTTAAAGAGATTTAATTTATGAATAGGGGAATCGCTTTTTTACATCCAAATGGTAAAATGTATCTGCAATGGAGCAGAACCCAAATGCTTAAGTGCTGTTTTAAATGGCCTAAATTATCAAAATAAATGAAATGAACAGACAGCTCTGTGTAACGTGTGCTGAAAAGAGTAAGAAATGGCCAGCAGCTTGAGTAAGAAACGGCCCGCGGCTTGAGTGAGCGGCAGCCAGCGACTATAACAAGAAACAGGTGGCGGGTTCGGCGAACCACATGCGACGACCCCGGGATAGAATCCACTTTGTCCACAGTGAAAGCCGATTCGGCGATCCACAGCACGAAGTTGATATATTTCCTCAGCAACTAGCATGGTTCAGCTGTAGGCATGACGAAGCGGATATGGTGCTCTTTTGGAAGGCCAAACAAAGTAGTTTCACTTTCACAATGAAACGCACAGCTTCTCCACTAAATGGCGCCGGCGGCAAAAGCGAGAATAAAAGGCATGCCTTCTTTCTTTGCGTGAACATTTTGCCGGCGTTTTGAAAATCTTCCCACACAGTGACGTAGATGTGGGGGCATGTTTAAATGAGCCGTTTTAGTGGGGCGTGGTCAAGTCTTAACTTTTATAAAGAATATCTCTTTGGTTTTGAGACTTTAGTCTTTGCAACTTTACAGATCTTCTTTATGTACCAAGAGCTTCTAACACTCCAACGATATATATATTTTTTTAAATCGCATCTTATGACCCCCTTTAAAAGTAAAATGATGCGATTTGCTCTAGGGGTGCTCCGATCACGATCGGCGATCGTTAATGCGCATCTCGTCAGTAAAGCCGGTTCTCTAATCAGCGGTTAATTCCATCAGGTGCGTGATTTCACATCGAGCAGCTGTTACTACACAGAGCCATTGTTAATAGAGAAGATGCGCCAAAAAACGCTGAAAATGAAGTGGATTTGCGCATCTTCTCTATTAAAAATGGCTCTGTGTAGTAACAGCTGCTCGATGTGAAATCACGCACCTGATGGAATTAACGGCTGACTAGAGAACCGGCTTTACTGACGAGATGCGCATAACGATCGGCCGATCGTGATCGGAGCACCCCTAATTTGCTCCATATTTTACAAAGGCCAACACATAGTTGAATCAACAAATACGTATTTTGCACTGTTTATAATACTTATCGCAATTCTAATGAAATCGGTTTCATAAGAAGTGTCATTTGCATGTGATTGCATTTTTGTTACAAACCTGTAATAATTACTTTCTTCTGTTAAACATAAAAAAAGATACTTTGAAGAATGTGGGTAACCAAAAGGTTTCTGGTTCCCAGTGACTCTTGATTTTACTCTGAAGTTACTGAGGGCCAGAAGCTGTTTAGTTTCCCTCATTCTTTAAATGATCTCCTTTTGTGTTCAACAGAAGAAAGAACTTTATGTAGGTTTAGAAAAACCTGGGTAAATTATGACAATTCAGTTTTTTTGTGGTGAACCATTCCTTTAAAGTGACACACATCCGTGCTTCTAGAGGTATAGGCCTATTGTTTTATTAAAATGTGGATAGTCTGTTAATGTTATATTTCATACATTAAAGCTTAGTAGACGTAATTATTATTTTAGACATTATTAGACAGATTAATAGATTATAGGCATATATATGTTAGACCTTATTTATCATTTATATAATTTATATCGGTCATTGAGGTGCTTTTAGAGTTTCACATTTCCCTTACGAGTGAACTAGTTGAGACAAAGTCCAAATATAGCTTTCTCCAAAAGGATTTTATCATGGTAAATATACATAGAAGATTAGCAGCTGAGCAGTCAGTTTATGAAGACATGAGCTGTTTCTGGACTGGTCAACTGAAGCACAGTTATCTGAAGCATCTCCTTCATTGACTTCCATTAAATGGAATAGCCTCTTGTCTTTCGGTTGAGTGTTATGTCTTTTTGAGCAGACCTTTAAGGCTTTATCGGAGAGAGGTGCTCTGGATGCTTGTGTAAGAAAAGGAGAGCACAAAAGAAAGAGAGGTGCCTGCAGTTGTCTCACCTCCTGTTCCTCATGAGTTCCTCTCAGAGCATCTGTGCTAACAGCACTGTGCTCAACTAAACTACTGTTATTCATTCAAATGTACAGATCCCCAGTTCCGTGTATGTTTGTGTATGAAATATTTTGACTAATTGAATTATGCTTTCAGCTACCATTAAGACTCTGAACACCGTTTGGCACATTTTGCAATATTTCTAAATCCATTCCACAGAATTATGCAGATTTTTCTCTCTAAATCAGCTCAGAAAATGCAAAAAAGATTCCATCTGGGTCTACTCATGAGGAAAGTCACGATTTGGATTGGTCTCTCACTTCTGAGATACGACACATTCAACACAAACTCACTCCACTGCCAGATTCTTTATGCAATAGCACTTTAAAGGGATAGCAAAAATGAAGTTTGTTTTTTCTAGGGAACGTTAATTAATTTAATGCTGCTGGACAGTTAGCATGGATGCTAAGGAGGTTAACCAGTGAGTCAGCACAAATTCAAATGACGACATCACGGTCTGGCCATGAAAATGTATCATCTGTGTTTATTAACTCTCACACCTTATCCAACTTGTATTTTATGCCATCATGTCAAATGATACATCATGCAATGCACCAATTTTTTTTTTGCCAAATTTTCACTTAGCTGTTAACCCGCCTTTGGTGACTTGAAGAAGCCAAATAAATATTTCATTGACAATTGATCTGAAGGCTCTCCTAACCCGCCTGGCAGAGATTACTTTGTAATTCTAATGAGAAGTCGTGTGTGTGTGCGTGTGTGTGTGTGCGACAGTTCTCACAGACAAGCCTCTGGGCCGGTGCTGTAAACAGACTTTGACCTCCCCACCCTGCTCTGGTTAATTAGGCCGGCTTACGCAGGGTTTTCAAGCTTTGGGATTTCATGTTTCAGATGAATACATAACAGATAAAATACACTTACATTTTCTTTTTAAAACAATTGTTTTTGCTGTTGCTTAAAGGGATTGAAAATTCATTTTCATCAGTGGAACTCTAGAAGAATGTCTCTTTGTGTTTCTGTAGCACATACAATAAAAATCAACGGGGTCCAATTTTAAGCCTGTGACAAACCAAAGAACTTACAGCACTGAAAGCAAACTGTTTTCTCCTTTCTTTGCTCTGTCTGTGCTAAAAATGTGGCCTTGTTTACACTGTGAAGACTACAGCGAACGGCCAACTAGCAAACATTTGTTTTTCACCTGTGAGGAAATAGTTACCAAAAGAAATGACAGAAGTCTCTATTCGTCCTTCAAAAAGAGATCCAGAAATAGGACTGTGGATATACAAACAATGCAATGTTCATTTGCTTGAATATGAATCATAGTGATCATGTTCTTCATTTCAGAAGTCATACCATGTCATTAAGAAAATATACACATATTGGGATGCTCAGGTAAGATGGAGATGTACAATTAGCTTCTGTGTGCACTCTTGACAATGACATTTGCTTGCTTTCATCACTTTCGTTTTTCTTCTTGTGCTGGGTCACTAAGTTGAACAGCCAATCAGAGTGATCCATCTCACCGACTGCCCAATGGCGATTCAACATGTTTCAAAAAGTAGGTGATGCGGTCCAACTATAGTGCCGGCAACATGGAACACCACAAAACCTGAACAAATACTCCCAATGACCGCTTGCTTTTGGCCAACAACTGTCTGTCTGCTGTTTTTTAGACCCCTTTGGCTTCCATTGTATGAACACAAACATTGTTATAAATGCATTTTATCATAAAAAACTAAAGATCACAATATAATTAAGATTTAGTTTGGGATTGTTTCTATTAAGCAACCGCTCAGAAAATGCCCTGACAACCGCCCATAAGACCTTAGCATTATGGCTGTTTGTTTTGTGTGCTCAAGTGCCACTTTTCTAAAGAACATTTTGATTCATTCATAATGACATTGCATGCCATTTGCTTTGCAGAAACATGTAATTAAAACTTTGGCAATGCAAAAACACAAGAACCATCTTAAGTCTATATTTTTCCCATGCTTTTTAGAGGATTAATGAGTGGAGTGGAATATGTGTGTCTTGAAGGGATGTTTCCTGTGTCTGAGTGCAGTATTCTCTGCTACACTAATGCTGTTTGCTCAGGTCATTGATGCCCAGCCATGCACAGAGCAGAACCACAGGAAATAACAAGGCTCTTCTGCCGCCAGCACTGCTTGATCCGATGCGTGGCGACAGCCATTTGCAAAACAGTGAGTTTCAAACACATAGGGATTAATTCTTTTTGCTTAATTGAATAATTATAGAATATGCGCCAGCCTGCTTTTCATGTCTCAGTGGCTGACTGGAATTCAGAAGACCCTTGTGGAGGATTTGTGTGTACACTAACCCTCCCAGGACCCCGTGTGGCTCAATAATGCACAGTGCCAATGTTAGGGGGCCCTTTGTGAGGACAAGGGTTCAGAGACGCAAGTTTCTTCACCCAAAAATGAACATTTTGTTGTCATTTAGTCACTCTCAAGATCTTCCAAACCTTCTTTGGTTGAAGATATTTGGAAGGAAATTCAACAGTTGCTGGTGGGAAAATGCTATGGAAGTAAACTAGCAAATTAATCATTTCAAATGCATTTTGAAAGCATTAAAAAACATTTTCTACTAGCATTTCTTTGTGAATTCAAGTACTGGTTGAGACACACATTAAAGTGACACTGTGGTAGAGGTCATTACAGTGGGGCCTTAATGATACACACTGGAACACCACTGAGGTTGAATAGATGTTAGTGAATGAGACTTTGTCACATTTGGCCTTTTCTACATTTGCATTTCAGTTCATAATGTTCGGAGGATGTTAGCATGCTGTCAAGCTCTTTGTGTACAGTGATGAAGTGCCTCGGGACACCCTGCTTGGCAAAGTTAGGGCACAATTAAATCAATAGGTCACAGATAGTCGATCAATTTTGTCAGCAGGGAGTTCATGCATGGCTTTTCGACCTAAGCCATGTCGCTCTGTCAACATTTGCTTGTATTTCACTCTGCCTAAAGAGTGTTTGATATGGCACTGTGTGCCTCTTTAGACCTTCAGACAGAGACACACGCTCTGCCATCAGTCATGTGTGAATCATATCAGACGTGTTTGGATTGTTTTCTTTTTTTGCCCCCCTGATGTGTGTTGCACACATACACAAGTATTTTATATACTTAATATTTGACAACTAAATAAAAGGATATATATAATATCTAAAAATATTTATTATTCAAATTCTAACTTGAATTTTTAATCCAAATAAATAATGAAGCATTATAATAATTTTTTTTTGATTACACTTACATTCAGTTTTTCTTCTGAATAAAAATAGAATAAAAATACATTTATTCAGCAACAAATTCAATTGATAAAAATGTACAGTAATGCTGTAAATGGATTCCTGAAAAAGTATCACCGTTTCCTCAGAAATACTGACAGCATGGCTGTTTTCAACCTTGATAATAATAAAAATGTTTCTTGAGCACCAAATCAGCATATTAGAATTATTTCTTAATGATAACGGGCCACTGAAGACTGGAGAAATGAGGCTGAAAATTCAGCTTTGGCATCTGTTACATTTAAAAGTTATTAAACTACAAAACATTTTGGTTTTAAGATGTATTAATATTTCTCGCCATTACTGTATTAATAATAAATACATTTTAAAATCTTTACTGTTAGTGTAACTGTAATAGAAATTTCTACTATATGTAGTTTAAAATATACTGTGTTTTGCTTCAACAGGTATGTGTTACCCTCTAACCAGACAGGACCATAGAATGAGACAAATACATTCCTTGTAGAGAAAGTGTCTTGTTATAAATCCAGTGGAGTATAATCTAGGTCTATCATGAATACACATCGAGGAATATTGTTCATAAGTCTTCTGGGAGCAGAGAATGACCGGAGGGCATCATGACTCTCTTGTAGCCGTCACACTTACTGCATCACTGATTTGATCGGTGCCTTCCTAATTTTAGCTCTCTAGAAGATCGGACAGTGTCAGCTACATTTCAAAACCTAGTGAGCTTCTGATCTAGACAGCTTTTTTTTTTTTTATAAACCTGTGATTGCATCAAAAAGGTCGACAGTTTACTAGATTTTGGGAAGCAGCCAGTGTCATTCACACACACACACACACACACACACACACACAAACTTGCGTACAACAGGAAGACAGATGTAATGGGATTTGTAAGGTTACAGATTAATACAGGATAGCAGTAAAAACGGTGAACATGTGCAGTAAAAGTGCTGAGTCAAACCTCTAGCTTGTGCCTATAAGCGAACCAAAAACACACACTGAGTGTGTTTGAAGCGCAGGCCTCCGCACAGGATGGAACGCTGTTCCTCTGGCCTTCTTCCAAAGAAGAAAGGAAACAGGTTTGCAGTAAAGAGTGGTAAGGTGGTAGAGGCCTGGAAATGTGATTAGGGTGTCAGCAGGGCAGTGAGCAGACGGATGGCAAGGCTTGAAATGGAGCCCTATGTCTCATAAATATTCTTTGGGGGAGGCTTTATGGGGTAATACAGACTGCGTGATTGTGTCATGGCCATGCAGGTCACACACACACATGCATATATGCTATTTGTTATATTTGGACGGCATATACTTATTCTTTATTTTAACTTTTTAGATTCTGTGTGATTGTATTTTTTATGCTTCTGTTCTTCTACATTTACACTGCAAAAATACAGAAACACAAACTTGCCTGACCTCATGCCCTGATGTAAAAGAGGCAGTTGGATAACTGATGAAGTATTGTATAGGAATAAAGAACTGGCGTGGCCACAGTGCAGTATTAAGAGTAATAAGTTGTAATTTTCTCTCTTAGTAACAAGGCATGAGATATTGAAGTGTGATTAGATGTCATGGAGTGGTCAATCAGCCTCCCGGTGAGCTGAAGCACTTCCAGCCTTTGGTTCTCACCCAGCCGTGACCTCTAATAGTCCTGGTTTAATGAAGCTGTAAAGTCTAACGAATTTAACATCAGGTTGGTAGAGGCTAGTTTGTGATCTTATTCATTTTACTGTAACACAATTATAATCCTACAAAACACAACCAGTTTTTTTTTTGCTTTTTGACATGAATAAGGTCACAATAAAAAAAAGTAAAAGTTTAATGTTTGTTTTCTATTTATTTATTATACAATTAACAAAAGAAAATAAGGATTCTAACACTAGCTTGCTATATTCTGTTTTCTTTTTATTATATAATAATAATTTTTTAAAACCTTGCTATGTGTATAGCGTTAAGCTAACTGAGACTTGTCATATCCCTTGAATATCATTGCTCTTTTTTATTTTATTTAATTGCTTCCATTGTCCTCACTTGTAAGTTGCTTTGCATAAAATCTTCTGCTAAATGATTAAATGTAAATGTAATGTTAAAAAAACCTCACTATTGATCAGGACTTCCTACAGACTGAAGTGTCTGACACTCCATCCTTCTTACAGAATAAAAAAAAAATTCGCTCATCTTTTGTGTGGCAATAGGAGCTACACACTGCATAATTACTGGTGATGTATGATTTACGATATTATCATAGAGTCAGTCATTTCATTCATGGTCATTGTACTGGTATATTGCGACACCTCTAGTGTAAAGTATATTATTTTGATTATGGTGGTATATAATGTTCTTCAGAAGCTTTTAGACTTTTTTTAAACCCTGAATTGAGTGAGAATTCTGCTAGTTCCTCAGTATCATGATGTCTTTTTTAATCCAATACTCGGTTTCTCTTGCTAAGTGCCGCAGGAGATCGAGAATTGAACGTTTGAGTCTGATTACATTGAAAGGGTTGAGACAGATTACCTGTCTCTGATTGTCAGTGGAGTGGGCTCTCTCCTTTATCTCTTTCTCCCGATTCCTGTTCCCTTTAAATCTGTCACGCTGGCACAGAAACCTGGACAGACTTACTGCTCATCACCCACAGCGCCTGCCATGACACTTCCTCTATGTAAAAGGGCAAATAGAAGACGTTAGTTTCATTCTTTCTCATGTAGATTATATTCACTCAAAAGATTTATATAGATATATATTTTTTGTCTTCTTGGGAGAGCTCACTTCAGAACACCTTTAAACCTAATTCACAGCTTTTCTCCATTTGCTTTACTGATTTGTATTGTTGAACCAGTCCATACCAGTTGGGCGTCAGTGTTTAATCTACACCCTGCCACTGAGGTTGTTGATGCCAGCTGGAGGCTGTAATGATCTTATGTGCTATGGCCACTGCGGAGAGAGGCACAGCAGGCATTGCATTGGGCAGCCCGGGTCTCCTAGCCACAAGGACAACAGATCTCTCCACGCCTGCTCCATCAAGCTTTGCCCTGGCAGCAGTGCTTTCTGATTAGCTGTGGCAGCTGTGGCCAACAGGGCGGTGTGGCCAGCTGGCACAGGTTACCTGCTCTATAAAGAGCTGGAGGACCAGGAAGCAGAGGAAAAAGAGAGAGACAACATCATCACATATAGAGCCGTATGCACATGTTGGTTTTGAGCTTATATGTGGATCAGGACTGATGGATAATTGTTTTTGAATACAAAGAAAAAATATATATATACTCAAGTGTTCACATCCAAAACCCAAATTGGGTTCATGTGTAGGACAAAAAAAATCAATAAATGAAAAGAATGAATGCACACACAAATTACAGTTCCAGATAATTTATTAATAAAATAGTGCAACTTTTCATCCATTCAGATTGTGCCTGGCTGACACACCCATGACTGGAAAAACATAAACTTTCTGGAGATATAAAACCACTGTGAAGACATCTATCCTTTTTTACAATGCCCTTGTTGAGATGTAACAGTATGACTTGATGTATGACTTGATGAGAAGTGTGTGTTACACACATTATGCTTTATATATTTATAGCATGTTTTTAGGGCTGGGACAAATACGTCGAAGCAAAATATGCGCATCGATTCGTCAACCTGTTTTTATTTCTCTTAAAAACGTTTGCAAAACGTTTACCTTATGTGCGCTGAATATACGCGATGGCTGGATCAACATTCTGTCCAACGTTATATAACCAATCCAGGGGTTTTTCTGCATTGATCTTTTTTTTTTTGGGCGGCTGTCAAAGCCTTATTTGATCGGTGAGTGATTGGCGCGTACGAGAGAGAGCCCCGGCTGCATGCGCATTCACAGTCTTCAAACAACACGAGCGCTTCTTGCTCTCTCTCTCCCTTGTACTTAATCAAAATCATTAACCATGATAGAAAAAGGTCTATCAAACAACATGAGTGCGGTCTTGCTCTCTCTCTCTCTCTCTCCCTCTCTCGTGCATATTAACTAAAATCATTAGACATGACAGAAAAAGGGCGGAACGCCAAAGTTTCACGTGGAGCATTCAGAGATTTTTTTTTTCTCCATGACAGGCTGCTGGCTCCCACTGTTAATTCTTATTTATTTATTTTTTTGGAAAAGCACTCTCTGTATTAGCTTAAAGCCCTCAAGTTTACATTGGTTACTGTATTCTTTCAATTGCTCTAAACAAGTATTTTTGGTGAACTTTTTTTATTGAATGCTAGACATCAAGTTGTTGTTATTTCATCTGAAAGAAGAACTTTTTTTCAGTAAGCTAGGCCCTATGTGGTCAGTAAGCTTGTTTCAGTAAGCTATGTGTTTTCAAGGCGTCAAGGTTTTAATGAATGCTATCTCTATACAAAGTAATGCATTCTTAGTCAGTCTTTTATTTTGTAATTTTAAGAGCAATTAACATATATTGCAATGTTAAGGAATTCATGTTTTTTTAATTCAGATATGTAAATCAACATGTATAAATTGTTAGTAGTCAATTAATGGGGAGATAATCGAAACCGAATTGGTCTGAAAAAAATTAATCGCTAGATTAATCGTTTAAAAAATAATCGTTTATCCCAGCCCTACATGTTTTAAAACAATTTTTCTTTAGAGATGCAAAGAAAAAAAAATCAACTGTGTGTTTGATCATATTCATTTGCAACACGGTGGTTATATTTTTATCTAAATTGTATGCAGATATGCCAGTAATTTTGAAACTAGCTTTATTTTTTCATGGCTGGGAACATTCAATACAAACTGAGCATTTCTTCTAGTGCCCTTCCGCTTCTTGTTGTCTGTGGAAATTAAGTTTGAAAATGTTCACCATCCTAGCATACTGTATGTATCCTCTTCATTTATTTGCTGTGGTAAATTCTTCTACAGTGTGTGTAGTTGTACTGTATGTGTGTGTATTGGCCAGTGCAGACAGGAAATCATTAGCACAGTCTGGGAGGAAAGGTGATTAGAGTGACGCAGCTCTAATGGAAGCTAAGGTTGCTGTCTGCTCTGCCACAGACCCCTGGGGAGCACCCGGAGCATTCATCTGCCTGTCTGTCTGCTGTGCCCTGCTCTCGTCTCCCTGTCTCCCTGTGCTCTAGAGCTCAAACACCATGACTTCCTCCTCTGCTTTGGCTTTCTCTAGTTCAGAAACTGGTCACTCTGATTTCACATCAGTTTGACTTTGCTCACCTCACAGGTTTTTTGATTTTCTGCTGAAAACCAAGATGCTCTTGAGGCAGTACAGTTTAGTTTACAAAGCTTCGTCTGACCTGCGATCAGTTCTTGCCCTCCATCTGTAGGTTGCACTGTCAGACAGGGCAGGCCTTCCCCCACACTGTGAACTAAACAGGTGTTTGGTTATTGCTCTGTACCTATGTGGTTTGGCGGTTTATTATTGCTCGAATCTCAGCAGTGTAAGTTAGCGGGGGCGAGCACGTCTTTGAACAATTGCCTCTTCCTGTGATGCTGCCAACGTATTGTTTTTTCTTAAACCACCAATGAAGGGAGACGTCAGAACAGAGCAGAACAAATAGACGAGGAAAATGCCACTTTACCTTGGAGGAAGAATCGTTCACAGTCAGGCTAAATGTTGAGAACAGATTCTGTAGATTTCTATAGAAATCTTTAATATTTACTTTTTAAACTTAAAAAAAAAAAACGTGCAACTCCTATCTTGAGAAAATATCTCTTTGAGACTGCATAACAGTATATTGTTTGATTTTTAAATCAGACTGTGGGTTATTAAAGTCTTTGCATAAGCTTATGGCTTAGCCAATCAGGATGCTTGACAAAGCCCCTGCAAACACATTTTGCCCACTTAAAACTCGCAGAGAGATTTAGGTGAACTGCAAGATTTGTCGTCCTCCGAAATAGAAGCCATTATTTTAAATTGCAAAAGTATTTTAAAATGTAACCGTTTTACTGTGTTTTTGATTAAATGCAGCCATGGCATAAGAGACTTCTGAACTTTTGAACTGTAATTTATTTAATTGTTTATTTATTGCATTCAGAACAATACTCATTAGTCTAAGAACAAATATCTCGATAAGGGTGACAGCTGCAATCAACATTTGAACAAACATTATGCTAAATATATCCGGGGGTTAAGATTCAGTTTATTTTAAGGTTATTTTTGTTTTTGTTTTTTTTTGGAGGTTGAGAGAACTGTCAAATCTGTGGTGGTCTTACACTGGTGCATATTCAGTAAACATGTAAATATCTATTCCATTTGTCCAGAAAGACAAGAAATAAGACCAATCCTTTGTACCAGTGACTTTTGATCTGACACCATGTAATCTATCTCAAACTGTGGTACCGTAGGTGGCCTTCTTTTGACTAACAACTGTTGGAGTGGTGCAGTTTTTCAATGCTCTTCTGTTTGTTTTCATGCCATTAGGAGAGTAAAGAGCTGATGCACATGTTTGAATGGAGCACCTGTCCCATGATGCATGTGATATCTGTGTGTGTGTGTGTGTGTGTGCTGTGAGTGCCTGCGCTCAACAGTCTGGCGATAAGAGACTGAGGGGAGGAGAAGTGAAATGAGCTGCTTTATTCTGCTGAAAATATGCTAATGAAATTCACTTAGGCTTCATTTCCCAAATGTTTGCTCTCTTCTCTGAAGTAACTCTTGATTTTAGATTTTTTTTCTTCCTTGGAGGGAGCTTTCCTGTATTGTTCTTCTGACTGCCACGGACATGAGCTAATCTTTTGTCCACTATTCGAAGAGTGTCTAAATTTGTGTGTGTGTGCATACTTGAAATTAAGGCATGTGACTTGCTGCATTCCCAGCATCAGCTGCCAAGCATTAAAGATGTCTGCTGTCAGCGGTAGTGGTCTAGAAACACTCATTCTGCTTTACCTTCATGCTCTTGCTTTTCAGGCTTCAAACTGTACTGTAGATTTGTTTCTGATGGCTGTTTCAAAGTTACATTTTATAATTTCATGGAAAGGCAATCCAAGATTAAGTGTGATAAGCTCAAGACATTTACACAAGTCTTGTACCTTTGTCTTTTTGTCTGATTTGCAAAAACTTTTTGCCTCAGGTTTGTACTGTTGTTTTTTACTTTGCGGCTGGTTGGTCTGGTTCGGTTCATACGGAGCATCTAATGGGACATGGTGGTGGAAAAATATCAGAATGAGTGAAAAAAACATTTACATTCTCAGCAGAACAGAAGCATTTCCCTTCCATATAGAAAACATGGCTTAATGAAGAATATAGAATTAAAAGAATAAAAAGAAAATAAGAATAAAGTATAATATTCTATAGAAATTATAACAAATATATTCTGGATACATACTAGCAGATGATGCATATGAGCTGAATTGCATTATAAACGTTTTCTTCCCCATAGAAAACCACGCTTAATGTGGCTCAAACACCGGTATCAGCATCAGCACCATCTTTCGCGCGGCAAGCCGTAACTTGGAACAGAGCTGCTCAGTCTCTGACTCTTTGTACCAGCATCATAAATCAAGCAGTCAGCAAAAGCAGTCTCCACAGCGCCTCAGTTCTCCATTGTGTGTTTTTTGCAGGAAGAATGTGGGTGGTATGTGAGTTTATGTGAGTTTCCCCTCACAGCCCTCTTATTTCTCCACTTCACTGAAAGCTATTATATCCACTCACTGGGCCATGGACAAGCATGCTGTAAAACACATGACATTTACAGTACTGACCTCCTTTTGTGATGAATTCCCTTTGTAAGTGCATGGAGGGACGTTCTTTAAATCACATTCCTGGGCTGGATGGGGATTCTGGACTGAGGAGCTGGACTGGCAGGGTTGTATGATGCACATAACTCACCTGTTATAACTCAGCATGCCTGTCTCTAAAAGCCTTTCTCACACATGTGGATGACCTCAGCTGCTTGTATCCAGACTGACGACATTGTATTCTGATGTGTTACGGCTGAGCATTAAGGGCTTGGAATATCAATCCCCTTTCTTTTTCTTTTCTTTTTTACACACTATAGCAGTTCAGTATGAGAGTGAACCATCTGAGTACACCATGCATTGTGAACAGATTGTTAACATTTATTTATTATAATTGCATATAAGACCTTGGACCTTGGTTACGTTTTTCTGCATGTCAATTAAATTTTTTTTGACTTTGACAAACCCTGGGCCAATGCTATTGTTCACAGAGCAGATGCGTGCAGTGCACTGGTTACTCTATCGTGCAGCTGCACTCCTCCAAGGCTTCCTGAATGTGTTGTGGAGAGCCGGAGCAGTATCGCTTCTTTCTGAAGACCTCCTTTACACCGTCTGCATCCAGCTACCACTGATCTTCCGGTCTCCATTGTGGCTCCAGTGGCTGTGATCTTTGTAAAATTAGCTTCTGAGATGCAGATTTCCTTTTCTTTTTGTAACATTTCCTTTTTGAATTAGCAGTTTGAGTGGGTTTTTATTCAATCCCCATTTTTTTCTCCTCCTTCGCCTTTCCTAGATGGTAAGCGATTTAGAAGATGATTTTCAGTCTACAGCAGTTGAAACTCAAGTGTTGGAATGATGTCAGCGTCTTCATCATCTAGATTTACATCACACTCTAATGAAATCTCTACTGCTCCGTCTGTGAACACAATCAGTCAAGCCCTTTATCACTCACGGTTAAATATCAGCTAATTCTGTCATAAAGTGCGGGTCTATGTGAGTGAGTTCTTGTGTTAATTATGTGCCTTTTTGCACAACAAAGTTTCATTAATAAAAGCACAAGACATTGGACACTTTTGAATACAAATCTGTTTCATATCCAGTTATGAAATAATTGTAAATCATTTTATTTATATTAAAATTCACTATTCTGAAGCCACATACGAGAACGTTTTTGAAAAACTCAAGCACATTTGATGCAATTTATCAACTAATTGTTGTAATTCTAACATTTTCTGGTAATGCTCAGTTTGTTAGAATTATTAAAACTACTGTTACAACATTTACCTAAAATCCACTTAATGCCACTATTATTTTAGTAAATGGGTCATATGATGATTTTTTAAAAGATCATTATTTTTTGTATTTGGTCACACAGCATATCCCTAACACTAACTGCGGTTACTAAACATTTGGGGCGACAAAACGCAAATATTTACACACAGTGACATAGACATGGGGGCGGGGGGGCGTGTTTGAATGAGCCATTTTAGGGGGGCGTGGCATCATATGACCCCTTTAAGCAGTTTAGATGAACACACTCCCATGCCTGACAGAAAAACTATTTTCTGGAATGCAAGTTCCTCTTATCACTTGTTCTCTGTTTTACTACCTCTAGTTCCCATATTTACTTCTTTCTTTGAAACACTAGACGAGTTGGCTTTGCTTGGTGTTTATGGTTTTTGTTTTGAGTGGGTTTTGTGAACATTAATCAAGACCTAAGCAAGCATTTGACATTCTTCATTAAACTGCCACATTGTTTGTTACAGCAGTGAGGTCGTTCCATTTGTCCATTTGTTTTATGCATTGACCTTAGTAACTCATATCGACACAGTACATGCACTAATTCATGTACACACACCTGTGCAAAGACAGACCCTTTGCCTAATGTATAACACATGCTGTTTTTACTCTATGCTTTTGAAATGACAAGGAGTAGCCTTGGGCAGCAGTGGCATGGCCATTCAAACTGAAGGGGAAAAAGTCGATTTTTAATGAAGATGATGTTGCACGATTGTCATTGCAGTGATTGCACAATTGCAAATATTGTCAGTACGTTTTTCTTTACCTTATATATGTTATTATTATTATATTATTTTTTCTTAAGTACAATGCTGAACATTCTCTGTGCAGTGTGGCCATGTTTGACCGACATGCAACCCTGAGCTGCAGGTACCCACGCACACATGCCGTCTGAGGAGTTATTTTCCACAGGAGAAACCCTACACCTACGCCATCATCTCTTGCTCACTGTAACAGATCCCAGATGTCACAAAACACCAGCGTTCTTCCCCTGCCAGCCTCCCCGCTGTCTGACCGATACTCTCATCCTCCACTATATCCTCTTCTGTACTTCTCTTTTCTCTCATCTTCCTGCGTCACATCTCTCTCTGTGCTTCTTTTCCTGTTTTGACTCTACTTTCCTTCCTCAGCTCATATTTCTGCCTGCCAGCACATCTCCCCCTGTCATGCTCTGCTGCAGAGGACATCTCCTCTGTCCATCATTATTTATGATCGTTCAGCACTCTTGCACAGAACGACACTTCAATGAAATATTCACCTGCTCAACATGCTGTAAAGTGGTTTACCCAGACTTGTTTATCCTGTGTCTGTGACCTGTGCCCACTGTTCTCATGTCTGCACTGGTCTTATCTAATCTGCCTGCTTCTTTCTGGCACCAAACATGGCATCCCTGCTGGGTGCTACAGCATGTCGCTGCTTGTGCTTGTCATCTAGCAGCTGCTGTGAGCGAATGGCCGATGCACACTTACTGCACCATTTCGATTGGCAAAGGCTCCCATAATGCTATGTTAAATCAGCACAGCAGGGCACATCACAGGTTCCTCTCTGCACTGGTTTTTGTCAAATGCATTTTTCCTTTCCACTGAATATAGTTTAGTGTGTCTTTGAATAGTGAAAATGTCCAAAGATCCCATTGACATACATAATATGGATTCAAAAAATACTAAGATGTAAAGAAAAGAAATGTTTTTTTCTTGGAGCTCCTTAAAATAGATTTTGGTAATTATTTAAGTGGTAATGATTTTCAACCAGCTTTGTGTTGTTGTGACATCTGTAGTATAAAGTGAATAAGGAATGTGTATTACTTGTTACCTGCACCAAGATTGTGTTTATTTGAGCTGCTTTAAGCAGAAGAAAGATTTGTTGTCATTGCTGATTCTATTACTTCTCTGTTTAATACTGTAAAGCTGCTTGAAAACAAACGCTGTCATATAAGTCGCTATATAAGTAAAGGTGATGAATAGACATGATCAGGATGTCTCCATTTATTTGTCAGCAGAAGTTCAGATTTACATAGCCCAGGTCTTTTGTGAAAACTACAGATCGTATGTACACATTTTTGTTCCCCTGTTCATGGATAGACTGACTGAACCCAGTGAATTTTGGATGTATGAAGTTGTTCTACCTTGTTTATACCACAGGAGTTGTTTCTCCTGTTTTTTTAAAAATGCATTTATACTGCCATAGACAACACACTTTTATTAAAACCCCATGCTGTCAGTGGTGACTTATCCATTTAAACAGATGTGATTTTATACTGGACAGCTATTTTGACTATTTTTCCTACTTTTATAAGTTATTATGGCTGTCAAGAAGAGCTTCTAGAAACAGTTTGATGAGCTTTGAAACATTTGATTGTTAATATCTTTGTTGGAAAGGAAATTTAGAGACTGGACCAGCAAGATATTCCTCAGTCAGCATTATTTCCCCCCCACAAAAGGAAGAGTCAGTTGGTTTAACCTGTCAGTGGACATCAGACTCCACCGCAACTCCTTCAGGACTTCAGGACAATTCATATAAATGCATACCATCTGATGCCTTGAATAAACAGCTCAGTGCGTCTGGATATTTTTTGCATTTGTGGTTGGTGTTAATACATAACATCATGTATGTGATTGCCAAAAACAACATGAGGACCATGACCGATTGAGTAGATAAAGCCCATTCAGATGTTATGGCGCTTCTGAGTGTCATTTATCCACAGTTCCAGCAGTTTAGCATGGCCGAGTCCAGCTCTGAGCCTCGCGTGGCTGCACCTCGGCTCTCTGCCAGTAAGCAGCTTTGCGCTTCACGCCATCTGCTCCGGCAGTTTGTGTTGGGGTAAACACAGCCCCTCTCGCACCCGTATTAGCAAGATACAGTGATAATAATAAGCTCTCAACTATCTCTTCAATTTGCATTCTTCTCCAGTTTGCTGGCATTGCAACTTTATAGCTTAATCAGAATAGACTTGTGCTTGAAATGCAGATATTTTATTAATTAAGAAGTGTCTGCTTGTTTCTTGAAGGTCAGCAGACTGGTGTAAGTCGCAAAGGAAAGGACACGAGATTAGATTTTTTTTTGTTTAAACATTGGGTGCATTTACATGCACAGTCATAAAACAATTATTTTTAATAATATGACATCATGTAAGGTCATGTTAACGCCTCAAAACCATGTTGTTTTATAATGTTAAGGTCATACAACACATTGTGATCTGATTAGCTACATCATAATGATGATTTCTACATCTCATGTAATTTGGGTTTTTATAATGAGCTGGTTTTTGATTGAGATGAATTCTCTATCACTTGGTTGAGATGTATAGTTATAAATCCTTTATCGTTACTGTTATTGATGGTCTTGCTGGTGTTTCTTAAAAGCAATGAGTGACAAGACTGATGGTGCACCCATTCATCGTGATCTGCCAGACAAGACCTTTTAACTTTGTGGCTTATTGCTTTAGTAAATCTCAGAAAGTGCTCCGCTTAATAACTCAATTACTCGTGACTTGTAGGACAAAACTCCCCAGCAGTCTGTGTGTTTGTGAGCTTTTTACATTTTTTAAATGTGTAAGTTTGAGTGAATGAGAGAGGCTTGATCTGTGTACTTGGCTAACGCTGTGTGTATGATTTGAATGGCTCTGAAAAATACTGCCTTCTGTCCTGTGCTGGCAGCGTAGATTAATTTAATATATATATTTACACTACTGTTCAAAAGTTTGGGGTCAAGATATTTTTTTAAGAAATGAATAGTTTTATTCAGCAAGGATGCATTAAATTGACCTAAAGTGACAGTAAAGACTTTTTTCAGCATTCAGTTATAGCACTGCTTCTCTCTCCAAACACTCCTCTCTTAAACTCTGTCCTCCACACGTTCACTGCACCTGCAGTTCATTAACAGTTCAGCCAGAGAACTTGGATGACAGGAAGACAGCAGCCAGCTTGAAAGTGTTCTCTGCGGAGCACTGACCTGGGAACTGTACAGAGAGAGGTTCTGACAACACATATTTCATAAAGTCTGTCTATTTTTATGTCTGGAAATCTGTGGGTCAGAGTGAACTGGGTCGTCTCTAATAAAATGTGACTTGTGTACCTGAGGAGGAGGGTGAAAAACTCTTATTAACTCGGCAGCAGTAATTTAGAGAATAAATGTCAAGTTTGAAAATGTGGCCATGCTGAGCTTAAAGTATGTAAATATTACACCAGCTCATTTTCACTCACTGTAGCGAAAAAAAAAATACATATTTTACTGTAAAAGAAAAGAGATAATCAGATCTGTCAAGCTTAGGAATAGGAATATTTACATTTGGATGAAGTTTTATTAATTTGTGTCTGATTTATTTTAATTTGTATTTTATTTGCATAATATGAGAATTAAAATGTTCCTCTCTTTAATGTTTTTTTTTTTTTTAATCAACTGACTGCACATCATCTTTACCGATACGACAAGCACAAACAGGTCTCTCTGCTGCCATCTTTCTTCAGGCCTGCTGAAACACTCAGAGCTCACGCTGAGAAGTGTTAAAGGCTTTGGGAAATCAGATCACAGTTCTTCACAGAGAGCCAGTCTCTCCCCAGCCTCTACTCCCTGCTGTTCCTCAAACGCTCAGTCCGCACAGGACATTCTTATCATTCTCATTGCTGATGTGAGCATTTCTTCATTCCTAGAAAGAGGCCAGGTTTTTTACTTCAGCCGCTGACACTCAGCTTGTGGCTGTCAAACCACGTGCGGCTCTAATGACGTTGTTGAAATGGAAAATCTCACTTTCCCCAAAAAAGCTTTTCCATATGAGGCGTAATTGTATTAATTAATTGTGGGTACTTGGTCTTGCTACATATTAATATCAGTTTTTTTTTTGGTTTTGTTTGTTTTTTAAGAATTATAGCTGTGTAAAGATTAAATCATAATTTAATTTCAACAATTTAAAGATTTGTACATCTCATTTACTATAATTAAATTGCAACATGGCCCATCTTTATCCCAGAATGTGCCGGAATCTAATTTACATGTTTTTTCTTTTCTTTTCAGGGGGCCGTTTAGTGTGGTACGAAGATGCATCAATCGGGATACAGGGCAGCAGTTTGCTGTGAAGATTGTGGATGTGGCCCAATTCACCTCCAGCCCTGGCCTGAGCACAGAAGGTACAGTAAAACACTTGTTTTTCCTCCATAGGTGACGATTGTGAGAATAATTCATCAGCTGTGATCTTTCCAGAGCTCAGAATACTCAGTGTTATCTCGTTAAGCACTCAATTATTTACATAGAGCTGGAAATGAACCAGACAGGATGTTGGGGTTTGTCATGATTTGATCAACCACTCTCTTATCAGGACCTTCTGAGAGGAAATCCTGAATGTCTTCACCACCAACTCATCTCCTAATCATCTGCAGTTTTAGTGACTAATACAGCTGTCCAACATGTTCTGTGGAATTAGCATCGCTTTGTTGACGTGAAAATAGAAGTGCTGCTTGGCTGTTACATAGAGGTGCATGTCAATAAATTAGAATGTCGTGGAAAAGTTGATTTATTTCAGTAATTCTGTGAAGACTCGTCAAATTGTGAAATTCGTGTATTAAAGGAGTCATATGATGTGATTTCAAATTTTCCTTTTTGTCTTCGGAGTGTTACAAGCTCTTTGAATAAAGTGGATCTGTGAAGTTGCAAAGACTAAAGTCTCAAAGCCAAAGAGATATTCTTTATAAAAGTTGAGACTCGTCCACGCCCCCCTGAAATGGCTCATTCTAACATGCCCCACATATCTACGTCAGTATGTGGGAAGATTTGCATAACGCCACCTAGGGCTGCACGATTCTGGATAAATTGAGAATCACGATTTTTTGATCTCATATAGAGATCACGATTCTCCTACGATTCTTTATTATTATTATTACTATTAACATTATCATTATCACAAGTATATAAATTAATTATTTTATTTTGCAAGGATTCTTTAAATTGATCAAGTGTGACAAAGACATTTATAACAAAATATTTCTATTACACACAATTATTGTTCTTCTGAACTTTCTATCAAAGAAACCTGAAAAAAATCTACTCATCTGTTTTCAACATAATAATAATAATAATAATAATAATGTTTTTTTTGAACGGCAAAACAGCATATTAGAATGATTTCTGAAGATCATGTGACACTGAAGACTGGAGTAATGATGCTGAAAATACAGCTGCACACCACAGAAATAAATTACATTTTAAAATACATTCAAGTGAAAGCAGTTATTTTAAATGGTAAAAATATTTCAAAACTTTACTGTTTTTGCTGTACTTTGGATCAGATAAATATAGTTTGGTGAGCAGAAGAGACTTTAAAAAAACATTACACATCTTATGGTTCAAAAACTTTTGACTGGTAGTGTATATATAATATATTTAAAACCCCAGTTTTTTTAATATTAGAATGATGAAAAAGTTGTTTAGATCACTGATTCAACGACTCACTCATAAACCTACTACACTTGTTTCATTTCTGGATGAATCAGCGTTTTTGAACGATTCTTTTGAATGAAAAATTAATTCATTGACAAATAAATTAAGACACTTGTCGCCACCTATTGGTGAAACAATGCAATCGACACAAACGTTATTTAAAGCACAGTACTTTCAAAAGGGGATTTGTTATATTTTGATCGCTGCCATATAGACATCAATGTTTATATTTAAACTATAAACTTTATCCCAGTATTTCTGTGATAATATAAATGACTGTAAGACAGATATAATACTGTGTAGTTGAAAAGACTGTTTGTGAAGATGTTTCTTAACCAAACATGGTAAGAGCTCTCTCTGTGTCAGCGGCAGTGCGCGCACGGATTTGAATGATCCGGTAAGACTTTGTCAAAGGTTTAACAGACTCGGGGAATCGTTGTCTTTTAGAAATGAGATGGAGAGGGTGTCTGAATCGAGATCGCGATCTTTTAACGATTAATCGTGCAGCTCTAACGCCACCCAGATGTTCACTCAAAGAAAGAAGGCGCACTTTTTATTCTCGTTGTAGAATTGTTGTTCCCAATGTCGCCATGTCGTATAGACACTGTGTGTTTCACTGTGAAAATGAAACTACTTTGTTTGACCTTCTACAAGAGGACGATATCCACTTTGTCATGCCTGGGGCTGATGCATGCTGGTCACTGATGAATACATCAACTTTGCACTGTGTGACGTTGAGAAATCGAAACTACTTTGTTTTTGCCTTCCAAAAGAAAACATGACTATATGTTTATAATTGGTTATGTTTTTGTCTCATTGCTCCAGCCGGACAAGGCTTAACAATATGTTAACAGGAGTAACATTTCCGGGGTTTTTTTTTTTTTAATATCGATATCGGCCGATAGGTTTTGCTGCTTGGCCGATGTGTTTGAGGCGGAGCTTTTATTTTGATGCCGCTGAGTGTGACAGTGCCTGAGCACACACAGTGCTCACACACTCTCTCTCTCTTTTTCGTCGTCTTTAACAGCTCTGACTAATACGGAACAAAGTCTGTCTAATAATCAGACACAATGGTTAAACAAAGGAATTAATGTATACAGAAAGTATTATAACGATTGCTTTTATATTAGGCCTATTAGTTATAGAAAGGCAAACATTATAATACTTTCTCGTTTGCCATCAGCATTAAGCAAATACACATTAATATAATTTAAACAAAACGTCTCAGGTTTAGTATGTAACCATGGTTACTCAAGGGAACAAAATGCTGTGTCGGAGAAAGATTTGGGGAACACCCTTCAGCATGACCGGCCCTGAATCTTGTGTGTAATCAGTCCAATGGATGGGCGAGACGTCATAGGCTGGTGACGTCAGAGACCAGGAAGCTGTGTGTGCTGTGAAACCGTCATTTAGCCTGTAGGAATGAAGCAAGCGCCGGCAGGGATGCCAGAAGTATAACCCCTAGACGCAGCGTCTCGTTCACTCTTAAACACATTTTATTACTCCAAATACACAAAATAATGTTATTTTTAGCAGCATCATATGATGAACCCTTTAAATAAATTCAGTGCACACAGACTGAAGTAGTTTAAGTTTTTGGTTCTTTTAATTGTCTTTTAATTGTTTAATTGTCTCAACAAATTAAAATACTTCATAAGACCAATAAAAAAATAATAATAATGAATCGTTGGCTTTCTGGAAAGTACTGTATGTTCATTTACTGTACATGTACTCAATACTTGGTTGGGGCTCCTTTTGCTTTAATAACTGCCTCAATTCAGCTTGGCATGGAGGTGATCAGATTTTTGTACTGCTGAGGTGGTATAGAAGATTTTCTATGGGGTTCAAGTCTGGTGAGTTTGCTGGCCAGTCAAGCACACCAACACCATGGTCATTTAACCAACTTTTGGTGCTTTTGGCAGTGTGGGCAGGTGCCAAATCCTGCTGGAAAATGAAATCAGTATCTTCAAAAAGCTGGTCAGCAGAAGGAAGCATGAAATGCTCCAAAATTTCTTGGTAAATGGGTGCAGTGACTTTGGTTTTCAAAAACACAATGGACCAACACCAGCAGATGACATTGCACCCCAAATCATCCCAGACTGTGGAAACTTAACACTAAAATTCAAGCAACTTGGGCTATGAGGGCTATCCTCCAGACTCTATGACCTTGGTTTCTAAATGAAATGCAAAACTTGCTCTCATCTGAAAAGATGACTTTGGACCACTGGGCAACAGTCCAGTTCTTCTCCTTAGCCCAGGTAAGACGCCTCTGATGTTGTCTGTGGTTCAACAAATTCCTTGACACGTCTGTGTGTGGTGGCTCTTGATGCCTTGACTCCAGCCTCAGTCCATTCCTTGTGAAGTTCACTCAAATTCTTGAATAGATTTCGCTTGACAATCCTCATAAGGCTGCGGTTCTCCGCAGCTTCTTTGACAATGAATGTTTGTGGCTCCTTGTGAAGTCTTCTGGACAACTGTCAGATCAGCAGTCTTCCCCATGATTGTGTAGCCTAGTGAACCAAACTGAGAGACCATTTTGAAGGCTCAAGAAACCTTTGCAGGTGTTTTGAATTGCTTTATTTGATTAGCATGTCACCATATTCTAATTTATTTGTTTGTTTTTGTTAAATGTGAGCCAAATGTGAGCCAAATCATCAAAATTAAAAGAACCAAAGACTTAAACTACTTCAGTCTGTGTGTACTGAATTTATTTGTTACACAAGTTTCACAATTTGAATTGAATTACTGAAATTAAATTTTCCACAACATATTATAATTTATTGAGATGCACCTGTATATACGTAATGCCGAGAGTGGACAGCATGTGTGTTTTGCTGAGATCGTGGATAGGCCTGCTGATCATACAGTGGAGTACATTACAATGGGACAGAGGAACCTTGAAGACCTGACTTCTTACACCTTAGGGAGGTTTTAACAGCAGAATGCTTGAGTGTTTTCAATGTGAAAAGCATCTACACAACAGCACTGTTTTTTTTTTTATTTATTTTTTTTTATTTTTTTTATGTTTTTTTTATTTTCGTTTATGGTGCAGATTATTCTTTTTCTGATTTAATGATACTGAAGCCTGGAGTAATGGATGCTGAAAAATCTGTTGTTTTTTTTGCTATTTTTATTTATATGTATATATTTTTTTTATATATTCATTAGTGTTAGTTCTACTAGTCGGCTCAAAAGAACTGTGAAAAGGGTGTCACACCTGAGAAATCTTTCCTCCCTACAATGCCATCCTCTTCTGTTTAGATCACATTGACTGATTAAGAGTTGATTAGACGACTGCCTCTTGCTCTCATTTTCCTGTCACATTTCAGCTTCCTGTGTTGGCAACAGATCAATGTGAAGCTTGTCTAAAGGACAGGAGTAGTACACAAACATAACTAGACTGAATCGAGATGGTGTTAATGAAGTAACCTTACCCTCTTAATTTTTGTGGTATGTGTTTTTGTGTGTAAGATTTTGCAAAAACAACTAGTGGACCTTAGCTTAGTCAGCCAGCAAGACTGACTGATATACTCTGTGTGTGCAGTGCTGAGGTTGGAGTCTGCAAGTCTCCCTTGAGATAGACAGATTCACTGTACTTCCTCTGTCTCAGTGAGGGTGTGTATAAGCATGGAAACATAGCTGAACAGTTTCAGCATGAATTCTCTGAAGACTTTCTCTGAATTTCTTTGGGTAGGATGTTATGTACGCATGCATGTGAGAAAGAGATCTTTGCCCAGGGCTTTGTGTTATCTCAGTCCACTGCTAAACCACTGTCTCATCACTTCTGGGTTTCACAGTCTCGGCAAACACTCAGCCCACCTCCCATCTGTCTTCCTCCTATGTGGGAGAGAACAACACACTCATGCTGGTATTTCAGAATTTACTGTAAAACTCATGAGAGTCAGTGATTAAAACATAACTTTGATTTTTAGATCACTGTTACCTTTCAAATGTCTATTCTTCTCTGAGTTCAGGATAGAAACAACTATCTTTGCCTCCTTGTAGAGGTAAACGAGGACTCTCCATAGGCATAGTGGTTTTTATACTGTATACATTTTATATTTGCTCCACTTACCTTAAACCTACCATGCACACAAAACTACTTGCAATAAAAGAAAAAGAAACTTTAGTATGTTTTTAAGTGATTTGGTTTATGGGGACAAAGGAAGTGTCCTCATAAACCATGTTTACGTTGTAGTACCTATGACATTATACACATTTGTGTCCTCATAAACCATACCAGAAACCGTGCACACACCCTCGTCTCTAACATTACAAATTCTCTTATTGAGTGAAACATCTGTAGTTAGGGATGCACCGAAATGAAAATTCTTGGCCGAAACCGAAAACCGAAAAAGAGAAAACCAAGGCCGAAAACCGAAACCGAAACACCGAAAGAAATTATGCCAATTATTAGTACCATTGCATTTATTGCTATGACCGTGTACTAACTTTACTAAAATTAAGACATTGCAATTGTATAAATTAATATTAAAGTTTCAAAGATAATTACAATTGATGCAAATATTTATTAAGCACATTGCAACAATGCACAGTATAAAATAAAATTCAAACTAAAAATGTATCCCACTCATGTGTATATTTAATAATAATGTACAGGCCTACTGGCCTGCAGAAAGGTTTTAAAATGAACAGTTCTCTCATAAAAACAAAGTGCATTTAGGTGAAGTGCATTTGAAATTTTTCTATGTAGGACTAGAAAGTGCATTACTTCTCCAGTTGGCAAGACTGTTATCACTTCTGGGGATGGGGACTTCAGACAGATAACCATCTAGCTGTTGAGCAGTTGAGCTTGTCATCTGCCTGACATTTGAGAAATATTTGACAGAGTGTATTTAAATAGGGCCAGGGCATAAATAAACATTTTTATCAAATTAAAGCCGAAATCTAGCATAAATACGGCTACAATCTGATATTATGTATGTATGTTTGTGTGTGTGTGTGTGTGTGTGTGTAGTAGCCTAAGAAAAAAATAGCCAACGTATTATTATTATTTGAGGCACTTTCGTGCAGAATTCCAATGAACATATCAGACAACGATGGTGCATGCCCCTCATCTGGTGCAGAGACCAGTCTTTTTTTCTGCGCTCTGATCTGTCTCCTGCGCTTGGCGCTTCTCCGTCTCCACGCGGGTTCTCCGCATCCAGCGCGGCCTGGATCATTTCTCGTGCGCGCTGCCTTATTTCCGCATCCAAGTAACGTTAATGGTCTTTATAACGCGGATCAAGCACATTCGCGATGAAGTGCAGAGGATCCGAAAAGATCTCAATGAGACGTGTGCTAACAGACTCTATAAGACTGTACTTTTCTTTGTTTTTACTTCGTGGTCCGTCTTAATCTCTTTGTTAGGAGACGTTTTAGTGCTGCGAATAAAGGAATACGAAGAGAGAGAATGTTCTCACTGGTGTTAAGTGAATGTTGCGTGGAGCTCGTTGTCTGCGCTATGCAGGTGCACGTCGCGGTTTCTGTTTGCGTCATCACAACATTTCGGCCGTGTTGTTTCGGTGATAAAAGTCTATCGGCCGAAAACCGAAAAGACCATTTTCGGCCGAAAATTTTCGGTGCATCCCTATCTGTAGTGTAGAAGCTTCTCTTAATTTAACTTTTAAGTTCATTAGCTATATTCTTTCAGGGAGATATGAAACCAAGAGCTTCAAACACCATAAAACACAAATTTTCCACCTGGGTACAACAAATTTCTTAGTGTTTTTTTTTTTTTTTTTTTTTTTTGTAACTGAAATGTGGACTTTGTAATGGAAGGTAATTCATCTTTTCATACTAGAAGCATCAGCACTGCACAATAACTTCCAATCGGAGCAATTGCTTAATTAACAATGAGTGACTTCGGACCTTTGATATTTTTATGTGGCTGAGGCTACCCAGCACAATGTCCTGCAATAATGTCATGTCATATATCGCAGGCTGACACTTAAGTTTCCAAATTTTGCACTTGTTTTTAATTGGTAAGATTATCTAGAAAGAAAAGAAAGAAAGGCATGGTTTCCTTAGAATCTTCCATTACGATGTTGGTCTCTTTTTTTACCTCTGGAAACCTTGTCTTTCGTTATAATTAAAATCATTGCACCCAGACCTGTGGAATCTCATCATAATCTGAAAAATCAGCAGGGGCACACAGCCTGGTAATGAGGCTTGTAGAAAAGTAACACTTCCCATAATTAAGTGACATTACTGACATTTCATCTAGAGATTTTGCTCTATGGTTTTTCTTTTGAGATAGTGGATATTTTTTCCACTTCTTACTCGTATTTCTTACATGATCTGTCCACAAAACACCTGCTTACATAACCTGGCATCCTTATCTGGGGGGAAAAAAGTCTTGTTTAAATATTTCTGCAGATTTAAAGACATGTTATGTATAAAGCTCTTTTCGCTTAATAATAAAATATGGTGGTTAATATATATGGTAGTTTTGTGGGTGTGGGGTTTTGTTGTTGATTTTTCCCCTCTACTGTACTATGAATAAAAGGTAGTGAAAAGCAAAGAAGTGCCATTTGTAGTACATGTACAGGTGCTGGTCATATAATTAGAATATCATCAATACGTTTTATTTAACTAATTCCATTCAAACGTGAAACTTGTATATTATATTCATTCATTACACACAGACTGATATATCTCAAATGTTTATTTCTATCGATTTTGATGATTGTAACTGACAACTAAGGAAAATCCCAAATTCAGTATCTCAGAAAATTTGAATATTGTGAAAATGTTCAATATTGAAGACACCTGGTGCCACACTCTAATCAGCTAATTAACTCAAAACACTCGCAAAGGCCTTTAAATGGTCTCTCAGTCTAGTTCTGTAGGCTACACAATCATTGGGAAGACTGCTGACTTGACAGTTGTCCAAAAGACGACCATTGACACCTTGCACAAGGAGAGCAAGACACAAAAGTTAATTGCAAAAGAGATTGGCTGTTCACAGAGCTCTGTGTCCAAGCACATTAATAGAGAAGCGAAGGGAAGGAAAAGATGTGGTAGAAAAGTGTACAAGCAGTAGGGATAACCGCACCTTGGAGAGGATTGTGAAACAAAACCCATTAAAAAATGTGGGGGAGTGGACTGCAGCTGGAGTCAGTATTTCAAGAACCACTACTCACAGACGTATGCAAGACGGGCAAGATGGTTTGGGGTGCCATGTCATTTGCTGGTGTTGATCCACTGTGTTTTCTCATGTCCAATTTCAACACAGCCATATACCAGGAAATTTTAGAGCAGTTCATGCTTCCTGCTGCGGACCAACCTTATGGAGATGCAGATTAAATTTTTCAACAAGACATGGCACCTGCACACAGAGCCAAAACTACCAGTACCTGGTTTAAAGACCATGTTATCCCTGTTCTCAATTGGCCAGCAAACTCGCTTGACCTTAACCCCATAGAAAATCTATGGGGTATTGTGAAGAGGAAGATGCGATATGCCAGACCCAACAATGCAGAAGAGCTAAAGGCCAATATCAGAGCCACTATCAGAGCACCAGAGAGCAACCTGGGCTCTCATGACACTTGAGCAGTGCCACAGACTGATCGACTCCATGTCACGTCGCAATGCCGCAATGCTGCAGTGCTCTTACTTTTCATTTTCATACTTTTCAGTTGGCCAAGATTTCTAAAAATCTAAAAAGTAATATTCTAATTTTCTGAAATATTGGATTTGGGATTTTCTGTAGTTGTCTGTTATAATCATCAAAATTACAAGAAATAAACATTTGAAATATATCAGTCTGTGTGTAATGAATGAATATAATATACAAGTTTCACTTTTGGAATGGAGTTAGTGAAATAAACTTTTTGATGATATTCTAATTATATGACCAGCACCTGTATCTGTGCATATTTGTAGTATCACCTGTATACATAAATCTGTATGAAACACTGTACTACTGTTGGTACATCCCAAAGCTGAACGTTTTGTGTTGTATAGACATCAGCTGGGGGGAAACTACACCGTCATCTGGGCCACCTTTGTGTTTGTAGCACCTTAAGGTCATCGTGCCTGCTGCCAGCCATCTGTGACAAATCCTCTCAAAACTCTATAAAACCTGTGTTCTGTGTTTAGGACCTATAAACGCACACACTTTTTGTTTGCATGAGTACAGTGTTTTATAATAGCCACACTTAGGATATCGATACACTGGAGTACAGATGCTTTCATGTACCATTGTAGCACTTACTGTAAAGCACAATGCTAGGGAAAGCCCATAAGGGCCAGTTAGATCAGATGAGACTGATTCTCTGTTACTGATGGACCGAGATGAACAAAAAGATTATATTCAGTGTGGTTTTAGTTTCTGAAAGACAGATTGAGGTTTTCTTAGGTTTTCAGATGTCTGAATTGAAGCTCATAGCTCAAGCTCACCTCAGCTTCCATATGTACTTTATTCAAAAGGATATAATGTAAATTAAAAAAATACATTTTTGAATTTATTTATAATATGTTATATTGTTATAATTTATGATATTGCAATTTAGGAAAGAAAACAATCTATTTTTGTACTTTATAAATGTTGTTACTTTGTAGGCAAGAACCCGGAAGCTTGTTAGCATTTTAGCACTTCTGGTTCCATCGTCCCAGAGTCAATGGGTTTTTTGAATGGGAGTTAGATTAAATCCCCAAAAATAAGGTCCATGGTTCACACAAGCTCAAGATACTTTCACGTTTTATTCTGCAACATAAAACACACGGTTAACGGTTGCGTTTCTGACATAAGGTGGTTGCTAAGAAGTTGCTAAATGGAACTATAGGCTCTGTTGGAGACATTAAATGTTATAATGCCGAGTGGTTTATCAAATTACAGTGTTTTCCAATTGTAGTATATTTTAGTAATTTATAGTACAATTAATTTTCGAAAATAACCAATTAATAGTTTCCCGCAATTTATATTTACTGTTTTTTTCTGCTGTTGAAACGAAAGACTTTGGATGGAAGATGATAGTTTTATCACTTTCCTACTGATGTAACGCAGCATAGACTCTGGTTCTGAAAAAAGGGGAAACTCATGATTATTCTTTGTTAATGCCACATTTACTAGCTTAGTCACGGAGAAAGTGAAACTTTAACCATGCATAGCGCTTAAAGCCACATTAAAATTAAATGTTTACGGCGACATGAAGCTGGTTAGATTGAGGATTTTCTAGCAAGGATAATATAATAACATTTTGTCTACCCCCTCTAACAAAATGAAAGCTGAAATGTGGTACTTCATTCACTAAAATAAGTTTAATCTTACCATATCCAAAAACTCGCTCACTCTGCTGTTATTAAATAGATTAAGTGCACTAGAATTTTATTGAATAGTATGTGGAGATATGTTTTTATTTTAAGTATTTATTGACTTTTAATAAACCTCATGTCGAAATGTATAGAAGTCCGTGCTATCATATGTCCTTTAGTTATGATTATTTAATTTATTCACTAGACTATTTATTGCTAGTGTCTTATTTCAGTTTTAGTTTGGCTCAAGATTTGTATTTATTCCAGTTTATATGAAAAGGTTAATGTAGCATGGACTACAATTCATCCACAGAGTAAATCCTTTTCACTGAACATGATAAAAATAAGTTTGAAAAAGTTGTCGAGAGCAGGTGGTGGTGACGTTGAAGGCGAGCGACCATTGTGCTGTAATTGGTTTATAGCCTAAGTTTAGCTAAGTTCTGCAACTTTTATTCAGGCTTCAAAATTAAAAAAAGTTCTATTATTTCGTGAAGATCATCTCAATGGACAAAACGTGTAAGTTTCATGAACAATTGTTGAACACAGAGCTTTTTTTTTTTTTTTTTGATAATCCAAAAGCCTATGGAAAAATCCTATTTGGCTTTTTGAACCAGTGTGATGCTAACAGCCGATCGGCCTACAAAGTGACGTCATCGTTTCCCCACTCTTCATTCTTCCCACAAATCCATTCTTCAAAACGCCTAGCTTTGTTACATCTTTGTCGAGTGTTCTGGAATGTTGGAGTCACTCATTTTTTTTCTGTGTACTGCAGGACTGAATCAAATATCTTTCATTCTCCAGCCCTCAGAATCATAGATAAAACCTCACATTTAGAGTGGCAGCTGAACAACTCTCTCTGTAGGAATTCTTTCATTCATGCTCTTTTGTTTTTTTTTCAGCAAATTCCTTGAGAAAATGTGTGGTCTTCAAGAGGGCCGCAATCGAACTTTAGTGGGGTCCTATTGATCTGGGGCAAAAAAAGAAGAAGAAATGTGTCCAGAATCAAAGGGAATGTGGCTTCCGATAGGCAGATAGATATGCTCTTTTATTGTCTTCCCTGCAGGAGATTCTAAAGCCTCCACCATAGCACACGCAAACAGCCGAATGTAAAATGCCATTATCATCATCATCATCATCACCACTGCAGAGCTACAAAATTTCTTCTGCAACAAGAGGTTGTTTTGAGGTTGCCGCTACCTTTCCGTTTAGCTACACTATTTATATAATGCTATTTTTGGAAAAGAGATTGTTTTGTGTATGTTTTTCAAAGTGACTCCATTCAGGATATTTGCTTTCCAGAGAGGAAAGCCTCCTAACAGCCTGTGGGAAATCCACAATTATCATTTAAAAGACCCTCTGTTGCGTTTCATGTTTGCTTCTCCGCAACGTTTGTATAAAGTCACCAAAACATGAAAAGATTCACTCAGAAAGCTGCAGAAGCAGAGGTTGTTAGACCAGGTGAACTGTTTTTCTCTACGGATCAGATCTGTATGGTTTGTTTCAATGTCATTTTTTTTCTTTCTCTCCAGAAGCCTTTAGCATTTTTTCAAAAGTTGTTTCTTTTTTTTCAAAACTGCTGTTGGGGCAGCCTTGTTTTAGAGGACTTTCTTAGCTCTACACAGACTTGGAAATGCATATATTTAGTTACCAAATGAGTGCAGGACTGAAGGGGATATATCTGTAGTACTGGGTGCTAAAGCCATGCATGTGTAACCCGTGCCAGTGGTGGGGTGGACACCACTTCACTTGCGCTGTTATTATTACAACACTTAGAAGACAATTAGGCTGTTCAACAGCCTGCTTAATCAGCCAACCTGCCTCTAAAGAATGAGAGATAGAGCCAGAGGATACGACAGTGAGGGAGGGAACACTTCCTAGGCCTCTACTGGTAATCAAGCCATTTATTATACCTTAAAGATTAGGCCATATGTACCCACATCCTAACTGGTTTTTAATTGGATGTTCTCATCTTAGCCTCTGTCTTGTTGTTGTTAGATTAGTACAGTACATTTTGATAATGTTTGCTGAGAAAAACATCTTGGCTCTTGGCTGAGCAGCCCACCTCTGTACTGTATGTCTGAAATTATTCTGAAGCTTGGTATCCCACAAAGAAATGTGAAATATGGATTTTCATTATCTATTTAATAATTACAATATAAAAAATGCTGTAAGATGCTGTATTGATTTTTTTAGGTCTCCTGTGCTCTTCAAGTCATAAATCAAGACACAACTGATGGTAAATGGCTGTGTTAAAATGTAATTTGTCTTTTAATGCTCTAGCTGTACCTTAGCACCTCCAACATGCTGCTGTCTGCCTCTCAACCTTGACACTTACCAGACACTGAGAGATCACGGGAGGTGTGTGTTTACTGTATGTGTGTGTCAGCAGCTGAGTTTGGTGCCATGTGATCTGCAGAGGCCACACTGAGTGTGTGAATGCTGCTCGGTGAGGAGTCCCTGCCATCCATCAGCGCCTCACATGAATCACATGCCGACTGCTGCTTTCTCTCTTTCTCTCTATCTATAACAAATTTGTGAGCGTGTTAACTGGCTCTTTATGATTTGTCTCATGATTTGGACATGATGTGAAATCTATGCCAGTGTGTGAACTCACAGCATGGACAGGTGGAGCTTGAAAGAAATCGTCAGTGCATGTTGTGGATTGAACTCTAAACATCTCTTTATTTATAATTGGTTGATTTTGACTGAAATTAATCTCTTTTGTTTTGTTTTTTTACTGCATGTCTGCAAGTGTATTTTGCACACTTTATTTTAAGGTCCAGTTCTCGCTATTAACAAACTACGAATTTTGCCTAAGAAAACTAATATTTAGTAAGGTAGTTGTTAATAATGGGCATTGGGAATGATTAGGGATGTAGAATAAGGTCATGTAAAATAAATGCTTTATATGTAATAAACAGCCGATATGTTACACTGTAAAAAAATAATTAGACCTCTCCAACTAAAATTTTTCTATTGACTGATCACATCTAAAAAATTTTATTTGGCTAACCGAATTTGTGTGAATTAGTGATCACATCTAAATGTGTTTGTAAAGTTTCATCTGAAGCATATGGACAGAAAACAGCTGTCACAGTATGCGAGTACTAAACTAAGTTCAGCCAAAGACAGAACAGTTAGCATGTTTTGATCAATCTTTTACCATGGCGTTAGAACTGGTACAATGTTGCAAAATCAAAATGATGATGCCGTGGGTATAAATTTACAGATTAAGGGGCGGTAATATTATAATGAGATCCCTTTGCCAAGGAGCGAAACCAGATGCGCTTGTTTTTTCAGATGCTAAATAGCCATTTATATCCTACCCCACCACTGATTGGTGTTCTCGTCCTTGACTGACTGTTTTGAGTTTTTATTTGAGATATTTGACAGAGAAAGACGTGTGTTGGATGACTCTAAAGCTTTGCTTGAGGTCTTTGCTTTGGTTTTTGGGGGGGCTGGGATGGATGTGATTTCATAAATGCTTCAGGGGTCAATCTGGCTGGTTAGTGGAACTCAGCGTCAGGTGACTCTCTGATACTCTGTTTGATGGATCACTGTTTACTCAGGTTAGTGACAGTGCTGATGTGATGGAGAGAGGCCACATATGCTGGAGTCGTGGCCCAGCATAATTATTAGCTTGGAATTATTCTCCAGCTCAGTCAGCACACTCACAGACCTCCTATGGTTTGTTCAAATCCAACTGGCTGACTTTACATGAGCAGAGTTAAACAGTTTTTTATTATTCCCCCAGGAAAAAAACATCCTAAATTGACAAAATGAACACTTCTGCGGGAAAACTCATAAATGTGAGAGGTTTGTGGCATCAGATCCTGTTTGGTGCACTCAGCAAAATAACCAGTTCTTTTGGTTAAACACATTTTTTCAGTAAATTCTTCCCATTTAGGCAGAAAGTTTGTAAACTGAAAAAGATGTATATTGAATTAGATTTATTGATGATATTCAAAAGTGGTTCCATGTGAATAGTTTGCAGTAAGAAGGATGTTTTTCCCCCACACAAACTTGTACTGATTTTACACATAATACAGAGACACTGTAGCACTCTTTTAACTGAGTCAGCGTGAGCGGAGCCCTCCTGCATCACCTCTCTGAAGGTGGTCCTGACTGCACAGACCACTGCTGACTTCACATCTCTCTGCTCTTTGCACACCTGCATTGCTCTCTCCTCCTGATCTGTGTCTGAATGCTGATTGGTCCACGTGTTTGCATTTAAAAGAGCTGCCTATGCTTTAGGGATATTTGACTTGTAAATTAAGTATTTGGATTCATGGGTAGGGTTATGAAGTGCCGTAAAATTAAAACACAATAAAATTAAGCAACATTGGGATTGTAATTGTCTTAATGTGCTTTTTAAAAGGCTGTGAAGTTCCCCACTGACTGTGTCATTAGAGTAGTTTCATGAGCCTTGATTCATTTCTGTGAATCAGATTAAATGGACAGTTTCAGGGAATTCATTCAACAGATTCAACAGTTTGTTTGCATCATCAGTAAAAACATGTGCCCTGCATCATCTTTCATTTATTTAAATGTTTGAAAAAAATATATCTAGGAAAATAATAATGCTGTTTATTGTGTATTATGCATTAGTGCTGTGTTCAAAATATGGATACGATGATATATCGTCACAGAGATTTGACAATACGAATATCGGTACAACTGGCCCAGTATTGATATTGTGGCACATGCACAGCAGTAGACAGTGCTTAATTTGAATACAAGAACACCATTTAAAATTGAGTAGAAAAGTGCAAAGTCTCTAAAATATACTGAATAGAGCTTAATATATAGGCTACAACAAGGTTTAATCAGGCAACAAAGGAACAAAACCGGGGTTGCCTTATATAAAAAGATGCGCAATACTGAAATATCTGTTAAGTGTGTTACTTATCTTTGTCAACCTGGCAACCCTGTGCACATGCTCTCTTTCCACTATAAACACGCTTGCTTTCTGAAAACACCTGTTAGCTTGCAGTTTAGCGATCTCCACTTCAATATTCTATTCTCAGAACATTGTAATTCATCAAGTGTTTATTTACACGAGAGAGAGAGAGAGAGAGAGAAAAGAAGGAGAGAGGCTGTGCACATATGAATTAAATCAGTTTAGTCACATTTCTCTATTAACAGTGAAGCTCTGGTTTTAATTCCTTTAGAAATGATGATTTTACCAGCTCCTTGTTAAGAAAGACAATGGAACTCTTGTGTCGATGTTTAAAACATTTAAAATGAGAATGTAAGTGTGCTCACCCTATTTTTGTTTGTAAGAAAAAATTAGATTAGATTTCATATCGCAATATATTTTGCAAAAAAATAATTTTTTCCCAATATCGTGCTGCCCTAATATATATATTTATATATATATATATATATATATATATATATATATATATATATATATATATATATATATATTGTGACGAGTCAGCTGCCTCCTCCCTGATTGTCACCGGCACCCCGTCCTAAATCGCCGCCCTTCACCAGGCTCCCGACTGGAGTGGGTGTGTGAGAGGAGGGGCGCTGTACGAGTCAGGGCTGGTGGCGTGTGATGGGGCACACCTGAAGGAAATGGAGCCTCATCACCGCCACTGTTTAAAAGCCCAACGCGCCTCTCCTCAGGAGACCGGTCTCTTCCCCGTGCATGCACGCTGGTGTCCTCGTGGGTCCAGGAAGGGTGCGTTGAGGGACTCCCGCGCCACAAGAGACGTGAGCAGCCGGACCCGCGATCCGGAGGAGAACCGCACCCGTTTACACGGCCGACGGGCCAGGATGCCGGGCCGTCCATCCCCTACCAGCGCCGCGGCCGACGAGAGAGATGCGGCCGCTAGAGGAAGCCGCCGCCCCTCGCGCCCCGGACCAAGGAGGGGAGCGCGTGCGGCCGCCGGACTCCGCCCCTTACCTGGACCCTTCCTCCATGAACACTGCCCGACCCACACGAACCCCGCAGCACAACTAGGACACCAGATTCCCTGTTATTTTGGACACTTTCCCCTTTTGGCCACTTTTATTCCCTGTGTTTTATGATTTCTGTTAATAAAAGCCTCTCCGAGGCCTGACGCCACGCCCACTGTGTCTGTCTTGTGCTCCTCGCGTGACAATATATATATATATATATATATATATATTCATATGAGTACATTACAATATAAATTTATTAGAATGAGTAAATTATTATTTATGGGCTTAAAAACAAAATGCAAACAATCAGAATGTTGTACCTGGTGGGGAGTGCCCAATGTATCGTGATATGTATCGTATCGTGACCTATGTATCGTGATACGTATCATATTGTGGCCTCTGTATCATGATACATATCATATCCTGACTTTGCTGGTGATACACAGCACTATTATGCATAAATTTGCATATAATTTTCATTGTATTCAGAAGGTTAGAAAATGAATCAACATAAATGTATAGATATAATTAATCGTTCAATGACATGAACTTATGTTCTACACTGCTGTTATTCTGTGTTCTACCACTAGGGCAAACAGCTCTTTTGTGTGTTGTGTTTCATTATCACTCTTTTAGACTCTTTGACAGTTTCTTTAGATTCAGTATCTGTTCTGATAGAATGGAAAGCTCTGGAATTACAGCAGTAAACTACAGTCTCCAGTGCCAGCCTGAGCAAACAGGGACATTTCATTCATCACATTGGCTGTAATTATCTTTGCTGAGTTTTTTCCTCTTTGAATCTTCAGGTTCAGCAGCACCGTCCACCTTAAGGGCTTTTTAAATGTCATTTTTATGGCTTCCAGGAAGACATTATGAAGCTATAAAAAGCATGCTGGGACTTATAGCCTTATAGCCAGTTTGTTCTTATAGTATGATCTTGGGCAGAAATTATCTATCTATCTCTGTCTCTCTTTCTCTGTTTATCACCAAGTCTAGTACACTTTGGCTGTGTAATCATTGTTTGATTTAATTTGTCTCCAGAATTATGATAACTCTTATAGGGCCAAAATACACAATGTCATTTTATATTCTTTCATTTAATACATTTAACAACATTGTAGATATTGTAATACTCCATATTTTATAAATTTCTGTGAATCAGTTCAAATGGTCTGTTTCAGGGAATTAATCCAATAAGCAATTTTTATACACATACTTCTGATTAATGAGGCATAATGCAAACAAACAATTGAATCATTGTTTTGAATCAGTGCACTTAAACAGTCTGAACCGATTCACTGAAATGAACCAAAGTTACCAAATCGAATGCCTATTTTGCTACTGAAATTTAAATCAGAAACATCTGTCTTAGTATTATTCTCACAAGTTGTGAGGATCAAAAAAGTCTTAACTAATAACCTAGTAAAAGCACATAAAAATCACAACAGTATTTATGATGTAACTCAATTTTATATTGGTGGCAATATATTACATACAAAATATATCAACAAGCACAAAGTTTCAGATCTTTGAACTGTGTATGGTCGCCGTTTATTAAAAAGCTGAGAATGTAACTTTTGTCTCCGTATGTCATTGTCTAATTTTACTTGGTTGATGATTATTATTTCCTTTTCAATTAATATAAAGTCCTCATCCTGAGGCTTAGGTTTGGCCAGAATATCTGTACTCTTGCACTCTGTGCAACCTTAAAAACTCTCATCTGCTTTCAAAAAGATTGCCATACATTTCATTCTTTATAGAGCAAGAGAGAAGGAGAGAGGCTTCATTGTTGCCACTGAATTGAGGGTCTTTCTTGCAGTTATAAATTGCCTGAGTGATGGTGAAAATATTTCACCCTTTTATTAGTTATGGCGCTGTGTGAGTGATGGACCTCATTCTTCAGCAGGTACCCTATGTTTCACAGACTAATGTAATTGTGTGTGCACAGGTTGATTTGCCTGCTTATCTTCATAGTGTGATATATACATATAGGTTCATCTTTCTCATTTTTGGCTCTTTATTTACCACATCAGAGTGACTTATTGTTTCCATATTCTCCTCTGTGCCGCTGTATCACATATGTGCTATATTGCAGTAGGAGGACATTAAATGTTAATGCAGTTAAAAGAGAAACACATTCTCAAAAACATTCAAACCGTTAATGTGCAGTATATCTTTCCCTGGTGTATGAAATACCCCAGAATAGCTGAACGAGACAGTATCTCTGACACACAATCTTTTGTAAAAAATACTTTGCATCAGACATGAATGGATCTGTGTCAAATAAGAGAAGGTAAAACCTTTAACTACAAATGTTCCAGTTATGCTGTTAGCTCAAATGGGGTATTTTGCACTAACTGGATATCACACAAAGCATTGAAGCTATTTCAGCTTAACTGTGTCATGATTTTGCATCATCCCACTTCAAATGGCTTTATACATGTGACATGAATGCACAATGATAATGCATAATAAAAACAGTAAATTTTAATCTGTGCTGTATGTGTTATTATTATAACCTGGTGTTTATTGTAGAAAATGCTCAACAGATTCATCTAATTTCTTGTTATAAATTATTTTTTTTACAGAACAGAATCAAGGTACTTAAAGTACTTAAGTTGGTTATGTTCATATTATGCATAGGCATATTACATTATGTATTTTAACATTGTTGTTCATTAAAACCATATAATTACTTGGTTTTGATATTTTATTTGAACCAATTAGTATTGCCTCATCATTAGGGCTGGGACAACGCGTCGAGGTCATCGATGACGTTGACGCAAAAAATACGTCGACGCAAAATATGCGCATCGATTCGTCGACCTGTTTTTACTTCTCTAAAAAAACGTTTGCAAAACGTTTACCTTATGTGCGCTGAATATACGCGATGGCCGGATCAACATTCTGTCCAATGTTATATAACCAATCCAGGGGTTTTTTCTGCATTGATCTTTTTTTTTTTTGGCGGCTTTCAAAGCCTTATTTGATCGCTGTGCCTGACAGGGCGCGTACGAGAGAGAGCCCCGGCTGTGCGCGCACACTCACAGTCTTCAAACAACACAAGCGCTTCTTGCTCTCTCTCTCCCTTGTGCATATTAATCAAAATCATTAAACACGATATAAAAAGGGCAAAACACCAAAGTTTCACGCGCGCTCGTGCACTCAGTCTTCAAACTACTCAAGCGCTGTCTTGCTCACTCTCTCTCTCTCTCCCTCGTGCATATTAACCAAAATCATTAGATACGATAGAAAAAGGGCGGAACGCCAAAGTTTCACGTGGAGCATTCAGAGATTTTTTTTTTTCTCCATGACAGGCTGCTGGCTCCCACTGTTAATTTTTATTTATTTATTTTTTTGGAAAAGCACTCTCTGTATTAGCTTAAAGCCCTCAAGTTTACATTGGTTACTGTATTCTTTCAATTGCTCTAAACAAGTATTTTGGGTGACCTTTTTATTGAATGCTAGACATCAAGTTGTTGTTATTTTCATCTGAAAGAAGAACTTTTTTTCAGTAAGCTAGGCCCTATGTTAAGGAATTCATGTTTTTTTTTCATTCAGATATGTAAATCAACATGTATAAATTGTTAGTAGTCAATTAATGGGGAGATAATCGAAATCGAATCGGTCAGAAAAAATTAATCGTTAGATTAATCTCTGAATCGAAAAAATAATCGCTAGATGAATCGTTTAAAAAATAATCGTTTATCCCAGCCCTACTCATCATTAATTTATATATAAATAGTTCTTGTTTCTCACTTGTAAATTAATTAAAAAGAAAATCAGTTTGAATAAAGAAAGCAATAAATTTGCCATAGTATCCTTTCAGATGTTAAAGTTGTCACAGTCATTGCATGCTTTGCAAAAAGTTTTTTTTTTCTTAAACCCCTGTATATTGATTAACCAATAATTGATAGTTTGTAGAAGAGAATGTTGTGAAAATTATTGGGAGTAAAGCAGGGAACAGGAGAAAGTTGCCTTACTTCTTGTACCATTGTTTATTGTGTCAGGACACTTGTTCTAACTGTTACTAGACCATGGCTTTGTCATGAGGCACTGCCCATTTCTTCAACACACGTTCACACTAGAGATCGACCGATATGGGTTTTTCTATAGCCGATGCCGATGTTTAGAGTTCAGGGTCAGCCGATGGCCGATATGTGCTGCCGATTTTTAGGGCCGATATCTTGGAGTTTTCCCCTTGATTTGCATGCTAAAATGTCACACTAATAATAAGTGGATGCACAACACATTTTTTCTGAACCTATCATAATTTATTGAGCACTGACTTGAACCATCTCTTCATTCATCTTAATTTAGTGCACTAAAATTAATAAACTGACCAAGTATTAAATATATAAAACAGGTAATATATATATATATATATATATATATATATATATATATATATATATATATATATATATGTCAATCATTTACATAAAAGTTTTAGAGCATTTACATTTATCAAGTAGAATTTTTCAAGTTTGTTGGAACATAAATGTAAACTTAAATATACATTTAAATAAATACAATTTTAGAAATAAAAATCAATTAAACTGAAAAATATAAAAAAATAAATAACAGTAGTGCTGCAAAGACACTAGCAACCAGCAACATTTGTGTTTGGTATAAATGACACAGAACACCTAAAGTGCATTCTAATTTCGAACTTACATCGAAGTCTGTTCATTATTAAAATAAAGTAGAGTCAACCAAACATTTAAAAAGTTACACTGGTCAGTTTAAATACACCCTATACTGGTCCTCTCTGCTGTTATGCAAAGGACGTTTTTGCTCATGTGAAGAGGATGATTTTTCCGTCTAGTTTACATTAAAAAAATATTATAGTTTAACATTCAGATACATTGCGAATATGGAAACATTTGGATATGTGCAGAACGAGACGTGAGCAATAACCTCCAAATACATCTAGTCAAACCCGCGCTCGCTCGTCCTCGTATGGACTTAGTGCACATGGCATAATATCTTCTTTTTAACATAATAATAAGGACTTCTCATCTCCCAGTCTGCTGTGATGAAGTGTGCAGTTATCATCACAGAGCTCTCCGTCCCCCTGGACGTCCACCCGTCTGTCGTGAGCGCAACAGAGGATGCTCGGGATAGCTAATCCACAACTTTTTTCTTCTCCTGTTCATAAAGATCTGGCACAATCTTTTCACTCTAACCTCTTTCCTTCATCATTATATCTGACAGGGAAGCCAAAATGCGCGGGGCGTTCAAGCTCCTCCGCTCGGCATTATCACTGAGTGTGGACTGAACATGCGCAACTTTTTTTTTTTTTTTCATAAATCAATCCGCGGGTCACGCGTATGCCGAACTGAAGATATTGATCTGAACGGATCACGGATCAATGATGATCCGTTGCACCACTACTATAGTGTCATTTGAAAACATTGCAGTTGCGTTTCAAAATACAACAACGAGCACCACGAAACCATTTAAAGAGGCGCATTCAGCGGTCTCCTTGACAGAAAACATTCAGCAAAGTAAAATGATCTCAAACGTATGGCGCGCTCTCTTCATTTTATCAAACGATCATAATCACATTTTTTCAATTTACAGTCCTGCTACTAGCATTTTATTAATACTAAAACCCCTTTAATTCAGGTGAGAAAGCTTTTTTTCCAAGTGGCTTTTGCACATAATAATAATACCGCTGCAGACGCATTTTGCAGCATTAAGGTTACTACTTGATCGTTAATTTAAACGACAATCGATCATGGAAATTATCAAATATTGACATCCCTAAATACAAATGAGTTGGATGAAAACTGCTTATTGTCTGTATCAAACCATGCTTCCGAACACATGTGATTCACCATTCTGGGCAGCTCCAGGACGTCTGTCTCTCAGAGCGCGGTGCTGTCTGTGAGCGGGGCGGAGTAACGGAGCCCTCAATCACGCTGCAGTGTTTGTGAGAGCTGACAACTTCTCCACCCCATTTACAGAGTGAAATTCTCTGACTACCTTTATCTCGCAGGTCTGTTGTTGAATCTTCCAAAAGCTTCACATGCAGTGGCTGTAGCAGCACTTTCCACCGCGCCAATAACACGGGGCTGCCCGCCGACGTGCCTGACTTTAAATCGGCGCTACTAAACACGGATATTGGCCGATGCCGATATATTAAAAAATGACAAATATCGGCCCGATATATCGGCCGAGCGATATATCGGTCGACCTCTAGTTCACACACAGAGTTCATAGTGGAAGATAAAGTGGGTTGGAGTCCAGGGGGACAGCAGAAGGTCAGCGGTGTGTCTGTGTTTGTATGTATCTGTCAGAGGAGATGAGCAGATTCGTTCAGGTGCTGGACATCTGCCGTTAGCTCAGCCCCTGCTCTTCATACTGCTGGAGCCAGTCGACATGTTTTATTACTCTGAAAAATTGCGGCAGCTCAGTTAACCATCACAAGATAGCCCGTAAAATCTTCTGTGCTTCGCCAAGAGTGTCATGTACTTGGTGCAGAGTGTGTTATGAGAAATTTGGGCGCTTTTAGAGACTTGTAGATACTCATGGGAATGTCCCGGGGGAAGGCTCCAAGAGGAAGCTGGACAGAGATAGAGAGTATCAAGTGTCCAGACGGTGTGGGAATGTTGTGCCAAACTGCCTCTTCTCTGTGAGTAAATCTTTTCCTCCTCAGATAATCAAGCTGCATCTCAGTTTGCTGTTGCATCATATTAAAGCTGCACATCGTCCTCTCATCATGAGTTTCCAGATTTTCCTATAATTCCCTAAGCACCCCACCCTTGAAACACAGGCTTCAAACACCTGGAGCAGACAGAAAAGGTGCCACATGATGACCTGTACCATTCAGATATTTGTAACTGAATGAATTCATCATTTCTTTTAGCTTCAATACAAAGTAAATTGTAGAAACCAACTCGGCTTAACTGCCACAGCATTATTCATCATTGAGATTCTTAATGATTCTTAATATGTTATCCTTATAAATGTCTTGGCCACCACTTTTGAGCAGTTTAATCCGTATGAAAGATTTATTGTTCTACTGACCCCACACTTTTGAACAGTAATACACGATTTAGATAAATGCAGCTTGATTTGACATTTTGTTGTTTTTAAAGCATGATAGCACAAGCAGAGTTTGCAAGCTAAACATTTCAAGTTGAAGATAAAAATGTCTGTTCTGCAAAGAGTAGTGGAGCATAGTTCTTGTCAAGTGTCATAAAAACACTTTATTTTATGGCTTTTATTATGGGCCTTATTTTTTCCCTGTAAAACGTGATTTTGCTCTATTGGCTCCCATAACCTAAAATCTCATCTGCAATGTTTGAGTGGTGGTTTAGATAAAGAAGATCTATGCAGTAGTCTGTGTAAATCACTCAGGGGAGTGTCTGGTTTATGGCTTATCAGTAACCAGCATCTGGGCTGGTCGTTCTGATTGATGTTCGCTCGATTGGATAGACTACTATTACCTTTTGTTCTCACTGATGGAGAGCAGGTTCAACTGAGCAGATGTTGGTTTAAATGTTAGAATGTCATTGTCAAATATAGAAACAGAACATCCATCAACTGAAGTTTTGCAGTGAGTGGAACTCAGTGAGTGTGATTTGAATTAGAATGTGTGATGTGGTTTCGTTTGCACTGCAGCAAGCTGTCCTCACACAGTATTGACGGTATGTGTCTCCTCCAGTCTGTGTAGCTTCACTGAAATCTGCAATGATATACTGTACAGTAAGAGGGATTTCCCTGCTCTTGCCAACTGGGTCACAACTGATGAAACAAGTCAGGAAAGGGGGAGGACTCTCCACTAGGGATGAAGTGTGTAAGTAAAAAAAAAAACAGAGTAGTTTTAGGAAAGAACAAGGTACTAATGCATGCACATTCTGTGATGCATTTTGCTATTCCGAGTCATGGTTTATGTGGTTAGCATGTGTCCCAACACTCTGAGGTGCACATTTCCTGTTCTGTTATGTCTGCTCTGTGTCTTTTATGCAACGCTGATTGTTTCATGGTGTTTGAGCTAGTGTACATTGATGTTTTAGCTTTACCAAGCTCTCTCTCACATGCTAATGTCACACTAATAGGTTAGTCTTTAATATGCTTTATTTTTTTCTAGCTCCACAGCCTCTCCAAGTGTTTGATAGTGGAATTTACTGAAAGGTAAAAAAAAAAAAGGTAATATAAATAAAGGGATTATTTATCTATTTGTTTATTCATTTACAAATATCAAGAATTGCATGGGTCAGAGGACTTGTCATAAAACGTTCAATAATTGGATATTTTAAAAGATTTATTAACCTTGTCATGAAAGTCTATATTTCATTTCCGGTTTCCTGGACTTTGCACTGGTTGCACAGAAGGAATTTGATGTGGAAGACATTATATATATATATATATATATATATATATATATATATATATATATATATATATATATATATATTTTTTTTTTTGTGTGTGTGTCTTTTTATCCTTTATTGAATTACTTGTAATTCCTTGATCTATGCAAATGAGACCCCTATATATGTGAATCTCACATTTCATTCACGGCACCAAAAAGTTTATGTGGAACTTAAAGGGGTCATCGGATGCTATATGCACTTTTACAAGTTGTTTGAACTGAAATGTTTGTTGGCAGTGTGTGTACACAACCACCCTATAATGTTAAAAATCTGTTTTTATATTTTTTTTATCTCATTAAATGATTTTCCCCTTTGTCAAATCGAGCAGATTTTAGACGCATATGTGTAGTCAAATCGAAAGGCAGATCGCCTTTTCTAATAATGTGCTATTTAGCAAGTTTCAAGGTGAATGTGGCAAAAGTGAACAGTCCCTCAGCGAGTGGCTCAGAAGAGAGGGGTGGGGTCAGCAGAGCTAACTTGCATTTAAATGAAAATACTACAAAATGGCTTGCTCTGAAAAGAGGGTAAAAAGGGTGTTGTTTTATACTACCATTGAGAAATTTTAACCAAACTACGTTACAGACTTTTCATTAAGACCCTAAAGAATCATATCAACTTTTGGAAATTGGCATCCGATGACCCCTTCAAGAAGTTGAGGAAGTATGAAACCCACAGCATGCAAAGACTAATGTGCTTCACACATACAGAATACTTATTCATTGTATTCACATGGCTCATCTGGCTTGTTAAACAACTGTTTTTACTGTCTTCTAATGGCTGTGTTATTCTTGAATGCCAACAGTTTTAATTACAGATGAGAAGAGCAGCAGTGTGTGTGCGGGGTCGTCCACACAAATGTCTGTTTGTGCACTATTGCACATTTTTGCTATTTGTGCAAAGTCCTGCATCTGAATTAGTGTATGAACTAGTTTTAGTAGTGAAAGATGCAGATGTGAAATTTGGCGTTGACCTTGACTTTTTTTTTTCTATTAAATTGGGATATTACAGACAATAAATGTCTAAATAAAATTAGATCATTCTTTGTTTCAATTTAGCATTTTTATCAAACCTTTGCATATGAGTATTATCGCTTATTATTTAGTAGAAAATTAAAAACTATCTCTGATTTATTAAGCATAGTAATTCTGAGTGGCTTCCTGGGTGAAACAATATGTACTTTAAAAAAAATCTTTTTGTCTTCCTGTAGATCTGAAGAGAGAAGCAAGCATCTGCCACATGCTTAAACATCCTCACATAGTGGAGCTTCTTGAGACCTACAGCTCTGATGGGATGCTATACATGGTGTTTGAGTTGTAAGTTTTCATTCTGAGCAAATCCGCACTTGTTTTAACGTTCCTTTATTCTTTATTTACATCAAATATTAACACATCCATGTGGTTTTAGTATATGTGAAAGGAATTTCAAGGATATTTTGAAGCATATTGTGACAAAGTTAGGTCAGTGAGTTCTAAAAAGCATCTCAAAACAAGGCATAAACATGCTGTGCTCTGTCCTGTGTAGCCTGTGTTTGTTACTCTCTCAGCAGGTTTGGAATAGGGTATAGGTTTTGTTTTGATTCCAAAATGCTAAATGCTCATATGCTTATCTAAAGTGCAGAGCTTTTCTCAGATAACTTTCATGCAGTGTGAGCTCTTATCTGAAGAAGCGCAGCTGCCTCTCAATGAATTTTTTTTTTTTTAAGGCCTTAAGAGACCCGAGTCGACACAAAAGCAGGGTCTTCCAGAGCTTTGCTGCCCCCTGGAAACAACACCGTTACGGTCTTAGTGTTAACGCACTGGGAAAATGTTCAATCAGAAAAGTGTTCATTTCTGAAAATTGCCATTGTTAACCCAGTCCATATTTCATAGTTCAATTTGTGCTCAGAGATAATACACAAGTATCAGCGAAGCAAAAATCACACTTGAGACAGGCCTTGCAATAAATGTCTCCCACACTGAAAGTTACGAAATAACACCACCATCCAAAAAATTGTTTTTAAAACTCTTGTTTTCAAAGTGCCCATGTTATGGGTTATGAAAGGTTTATATTTTGGTGTTGGGAGTCCCCCCCCCCCCCCAAAATGATTTGTTTACAGCATTACCAGGGAGACAGCTATTTTTACCACTCTAAAAGAGGCACCTAGTGGCAAAGAATTAATTTGGATTTTTATTCAGACCAACGCGATGCTAATGTTTCACTACTCTCGTTTCAATGATTCAGACTCGACTCTTTCTTTTGAGAGACAATAACTTTATACATGGTGCACTTTCAGATTTTAAACTTTGCAAGATATTTTCATTCACTTAGAGATGTTACACACTGCATGAAAGGTAATTTTCAAAAATCCATAATAGAAACACTTTAATATAAACCCCTATGGGGGGAATTTGGATGAAATGTCAGTATAGTTGGAGTCAGACAAAATAGATTTTTACTTTTGTCTTACAGATTTATAAAGTTAAACCAGAAATAGATTTTAAAACTGATTGTGCCAGTATTTGACTTTACATTGCTGATGAGATTCCTGATTTGTTCTGTTTTTCAGCATGGATGGCGCAGATCTCTGCTTTGAGATTGTGAAGAGAGCAGACGCTGGGTTTGTTTACAGTGAGGCAGTAGCCAGGTAAATACTTCTGAGCATGTTCATACATTTCCTGTTCCTGTGCTGTTCTTAAAACCCCTTTGCGGTCAAAGATCGTCAATGGCCCCAGATTATTGTTGTTTCACTTTCACAGCACGTTAAACATCACACTGTGAAAAATTGTGCAATCAGTAGAAAGATTAAAGACTCTAGCTTCGATATTTGACCACTGTTGTGGTAAAACATTGTTGCAGTAACAGTAATTTAGAAATTTATGTCAGGAGTGCAAAATAATAAATCCGTATTATGGCAAATTTTGAATATAAATTCACCACCCATTCATGTTCAGTCACGTCAGCAGCGGTTTATTAGTGTTCACATAGATTCACTGAACAGCATCGGTAAGGGATTATTGTCCAAAGATACATTTACATGGAGATATATAGATATGTTTACTCTTTTACATCATATTTCTTCAGAGAGAATTTGACAGATAATTAATTTTTCAGACAGAGATTTAAGGCATTTTGAAAACCATAAAGAAAATGTGCATTCGAAATTCTAATTCGTGCAGCGCTGTGAAAGACTACAAATAGTATATTTTAACAACATTAAACAACCAAATTCCACATGTGATCATAAAAGGAAGTTATCACAAACACTGGTTGGTGGTTTGAAGTGAGTTTTGAGTAAAAGTGTAGTAATAGTTTCACAAATTGCCTTATGTAGCTTGATGCTAATGTTAACTCTAATGCAGCTACATACAGTAGTAGGTGCGGTTCTTCTTTATAATGCATTTGGTCATAATAATTCACGTAAGGTCATAAGAATATGTTTTGTTGCATTTTTATAGTAAGAATTTGCTCTGCGTGTGTGATCACGGTGTGTGTGTTCACTGCTGTGTGTGTGAACTTTGGATAGGTTAAATGCAGAGCACGAATTCTGAGAATGGGTCACCATACTTGGCTGTATGTCACTTCTCTTTTCACTTTCAAGAGCTGTGGCTTGGTAAACCTTGAAATACCAGAAATAAGGCTAATAATGGCTGAATAAAAATGAAAGAATAATGATGAGAGAATAATGCGGATTATGTCTCATACCTGGCCGATGTGTGAAAGGCTTGTTTTGTATGAACAATAGAATCATGAATGGGGCAGTTTGCTGGTCCAGACATGAGATAATAGCACACAGGACAGCTTACAGGGGTCATAAATAAATTGTATTAGCCTTCTCTAAAAACACACATGACATGGTCTTAGAAAATGTTTCATAAAATTCACAGTTTTAGAAATTTTATTAATGCATTTTCAAATGAAGCATTAGGAGAGCTATGGCATTAGCTTCATTATTTTTCTAAAATTATATCCTACATGAATACAAATTTTTTATACATATTTGTATTTTTGTTTTCAAGGTTGATCTTAAACATCTCTGTTATCATAACAGTAATTCTGATTCTTGGATAGTAAACTTTGAAGTGTCATATGTTTATTATGTTATAAATGTTGTCATCATTTATTCACCATCATGTAGTTTCAAACCTAGTTCCATTTTCTTTCTTTTCAGGTAGACAAGGCCAATGAAGTTTGAAATTAATATAGGTTTCTGTCTTTCTCTGCTCTCCTTCTTTTTTAGTCATTACATGAGACAGATCCTAGAGGCTTTGCGGTACTGCCATGACAACAACATCATTCACCGGGATGTGAAAGTAAGTTCAGTGGTGACTAGTGCTTAAGATGACTGCTCACCAAAGCTCTTTGTGTTACATATTGATGTCTTAGCAGTTTTCAAACTTTTGCAACTTCCCCCTTCTATTGTATGGTTGCATCTTACCATAGCATTGTAAGAATACACAAGGCTGTTCTCTTTTCTTATTAATAGCCTTCAGCTGTCATTACTAGGAAATTAAATGGGAAACTGATATAAAGAGATTGTCATATGATGATGCTAAAAACATTATTTTGTGTATTTGGTGTAATGAAATGTGCTTGTGTGGTTTAAGGTTCAGGCTGCGCCAGGTAATCCTAAAACCATGTCTACATTTGTGTTCGGAGATACGTCAAACAACAGGCGCTACTACACACTGCTCAAAAATAGCTATTGAATCATCAGTGTCAAATTTTTTAAATATGTAAATGTACTTATAGACTGTGAGTCAAAACAGCCTGTAGTCTACTCTCCCAGGATCAGGAAACAGTCCTCCATAAAATGTGCTGCACACATCTGAATATTTGGGTTGAACTGTTCTGGAACAGTGTTGTAAATACAACTTAACCACTGATTTCTAGTTGTGTCCTCTTTTGGAAAACCCAAAAAAGTAGTTTGCTTTAACAACAAAACATACAGTGTCTAAACAAAATTGCAGCAGTGGTGGCAGCAACAATAAAGTTACACCTTCTTTCTTTGCATAAACATTTGGGCGGCGTTAGGCAAATCTTCCCACATTATTTCGAAAAAATGGTGGTGTGTTTAAATGAGGTGTTTTAAGAGGACGTGGGTGAGTCTATATTATATTTTAGTCTTTGCAAATTTAGGGATCTTATCTATTCACAAACAGCTTGTAACACTCCAAAGAGAAAGGAAAACTTGAAATCGCATCATATGACCCCTAATAGAAATATTAACTGATGTTTCAACAGTCGCCCACTCTTACAGGTACTAAGGGAAAATGCTTAATATATGCTGCTATACTAATAAAATTATCAGACCAGGACATTTGGTTTACTTACATTGAAGAAATGTGCCATTTAAAAAAAATGTTGATTAACCAATGTGCCAACTGTGGAACCCCCCCCCCCCCCCCCCCCCAATAGATAATGTATTATACAAAATGCATTAATGCTTTGTACAGTACATACACATTTTTAAATGATACAATAAAAAAAAATAGGCCTATGTGATTTTTGTTGTTTTTAAATACTGTATTTTCCACTCTATAAGGCGCGCTTAAAAGCCTTTAATTTTCTCAAAAAACGACAGTGCGCCTTATAATCCGGAGTGCCTTATATATGGATCAGGGCGCTCTGTCAAAACGTTGACATTCCCTTTAGCACAGCTCCATCTAGTGGATGCATAACGCAAACCCAGTCAAACGTTTGACTGCAGTATCTTCTATTCTATGCGCCTTATAATCTGGTGCGCCCTATATATGAAAACAGTTCTAAAATAGGCCATTCATTGAAGGTGCGCCTTATAATCCGGTGCGCCCAATAAATACGGTAAGTAAACTCAGCTTCATTGTTTCTCTCTCTTTGTCTCGCTCTCTCAAAATGGCCATATTTTAGAAAAAAAAATCTAGTAGTTTGCATCACTGGATATAGCTGTCGGTCATTTAACGTTTCTATTGTAAACATATTTGTTTACGTAATTTTTTGCAGCTTCATCTTACCTCGTTATCTTTAACGTTAAACTGACGCTTCGTGCTCTGCTTGTCAACAGTAAACCCCGCCTGTTAGAACGTTAGACCTTTGATCTGAAGAGCCTAGTATGTGCAGAGGTCATGTGCGCATCCGTAGACTAGTGCACACACTTTAATAGTATTTATAGCTCCTTACAGGCTGTGTGACTATTAGAACTTATTAACTCAAAATGTACGTCAGTATGCAGTATGTCAGCGATTTTCCCTCAGCGTGCCATAGGTTGCCGACCCCTGGTATATGTGATATGCAAGAGGAAATTAAGCATTTGCATTTGCCTCAGAGAAATGCAAATCTACCATCAACTGCCTTAGGGCAATCAGATCTTATTAGATCAAAGATGATATTGATGACTAGGGGACTGTGAACCATAATTTTCTCCTGTCACCCAGTCTTCACCTGTATTTTACTACATTGTAGGAATCATTGATAAAAAAGGACAAAATCAACAAAGACATGTATAATGTTAATAAAGAATTATATTTCTAATAAATTGTGTTCTTTTGAACTTCATTCATCAAGGAAGATTCTTCCATCAAAGGTTTCTTACTCAAACATTAGCATTGTTCTTTGTGAATTGCATTGTGTTTTTAGTGTATGCACCATTGATATGATACTACATCAATCAACTTTTTAAGTATTCTGTCTGGATACATTTAGACTGAGATTTGCCTTTTAATTTGACTGATTATATTCTGACAAAATGGCTTAATGGAGCTAGCTATCTGGCTGAGATTAGATGCAAAAGCAAAATAGGTAACTATAATCTTGCTATTTTATAGAAGTAATGATGCTCACGTTGAAGCTCCTGACAGGCATTTACTACAGATATTTACAGTCTGTAAAGTAATAGCCTTTAATGCTGCTGTCATTAGAAATGTAGATGCATACCTACTCCACCATGCAACATAACCTTCAACATAGTCATATGTGTGCTGCAAAAAAGTGAAAAAAGTTTTGCAAGCACACATACTTTATTTACACAAATCAGGGTTTTTCCTGGCTCAAAATGAGGTGGAGGTGGTACTATTCTGATAATGTGCACTTCAATGATTAAAAATAATTAAAATTCTAAAGTTACATTTTACAAAAACAAACCTGTTGAACATGAATTTAAATTAAACATACCAGCTGAAATGGGTCCTTTTGTATAGGTGAACATATACCATAGGGTTGTTAAACATTTCATGAAACTGAAAATCTTTTTCCACTCCTTATAGTCTCTTGGTCCACATTGCATTGACCCAATATATGTTTATCCACTTTAAGTGTCTTTATAGAAAACTAAATATTTTGTTACAACTTTAGGTGAATTCTTCTGATTAGTGTTGGGCGATATGGTCATTTTTCAGATCGTCATATCGATAGCCCGTGAGATCGATGATACACACGATATTATCATGCATGGGCGGAGCAAGAGAGAGACTCTTTGTTCTTTTCATAGCATAACTATTGTATTTGGTGTTTTAAACCACGCATGTGCATGAGAGAGAGCCTATGGAATCACCAATAATAAAAAATATACTTTAAAACATACTGATAAACTAACATTAAATATAAAAAAAATGTATTTAAAACAGCTAGTTCATATATAGTTGGACGCCCTTGTCATATCGCGCGTCCTGTGACAAATTTGCCACATCTGTGCACGAATGTTTTTAGTCTAAAAGTTCTGCAAAATCAAAATCTGCAAAAAGTCCAACAGTTTAACACTACATAAACGAACACATTAAATATAAAGTATTCAAAACAAGTGAGTTCATATATGTGGATATTCATATACAGCTCTACAAACCGCGCGCCACATGACGAGACCGACGCACCGCCACAGAAACAAGAATGAGATGCATTCTGACATAACTTTGGCATTAAATTCAGCTAGTGAGGGCTCGTTTAAAATATTGCACACATATAGGCCATTTAGTTTACTTGTTAAAGTGCAATGAATTACCTTATATCTGCAGACGAGTTACATCTGTTTGTGGATGGAGACTTTGTAAAGGTCAAAACTATATATTTTGCATGCATCACGTTATAGTGCGGTATGCATGAAAATAATAAATGGCGGCAGAGCGAAATTATCATCCATAGTGGTTCTCAAATAGTCCTTCTACATTGTCAAGAAGAAGTTAAGTGATCAGTCTTTAAGAGAAGGACTACGTGAGAACCACTATGGATAAGTTCGCTCTGCCGACTTGTTATTATTTTGTCTTTTAATTTGTAAATCCAAGAAGGAATTAATATCAAGTGGCAAGTGACATAAGCGGTGGCAGGTGACGTAAGCAGTTTTCAGCTCACCACACCACGCCGCGGTAGTATAAAACCATCTTGTTCCGTCAAAATTACTGGAGTGAATAAGGAGTTGGAATGCGAGTATTGAAAACGACCATGATAGACTATTATAGCATCTATTTAGCATATCATTTATAAAGTTATTTAGATTATTTCGTGTAGCCTATGTAGTTAATTAGCATAGTTGTTAGTGTAATGTTAGTATTGTTAGAAGCATAGTTAGTTAGTAGCATAGTATTGCATCAGTAGCTTCAAGTTGGCGTATGTGTAGTGTTGCTGGTTGCGACAGCACTGCTGGACTACATAGTTTTTCAGTAGACTTTAAAATTAGGCGCCAGTGGTTGCATGCACTTGGCCTGGAAGACCGCGAGTTCCGCCTAGAGTTGGAGTGTGCAAACTGCATTTTATGAGGTGGAAATGGGCTTCTCCACGCATCTCGCGCTGAAAAGTGACGCGGTGCGGAAGTTAAGACCGCAGTTTGAGCCACCAGCTCGAATTGATATGGCTCAGGCCACAGACACCTCAACATCCTCCACTTCGGGTGAAGGTGGGGGAGAAAAGTCCTCTACTTCAAATGAACGCTCTGTTGCAAAGCTACTTGCGTCACTACAGTCACTCCATTTTAGCGACTCTGACAGCAGCTGTCAATTAATCTGTCACTGCGGGTCTCAGGTTCACGCCCCACCCACTCAGCCCCGCCCTCGGTTCGTCCCCTCTATCTCCACTTTGCTCTGCCCACTTTTCAGCATTTTTCAAATATTGCCAGTGGGTGGAGTCAGGCTCTGACCAGGGATTTAGTTACCCTTTAAATATGTGGGACACCAACTCCTCATTTTCCTCCTTCAAATTTCTGTTCTAATTTTTCCAGAATCCTTTTTAATAGTTAAATTGCATTGTATTATCAAAAAGCATGTTTGATTAATTAAAATCATGGAACTTATACAATGCCACATCAGTTTATTAAAAGTTTGACAAAGATGACATGTTTAGAGTTAGGGTTGGGTATCGATTGTGTTTTATTCGATACCGGTGCCATTTCGATACTTTTAAAACGGTATCGGTGCCTAAACGGTGCCTGAATCAATACTTCTATAAAAATAAATAAATAAAATTAAATAAAATAAACCTTAAAAGGATAACATTGAAGTAAAATAAATACATAGCATTCACATGCTCCTTGGATGCTCTCATTTCCCAAGCTTCTCTTACTCTAAGGCTAATAATTACAAAACCACACATAATGTTTCTACTGTATCTCTGAAAATAATGATATTTAGTTCGGATGAGTGCTGTCAGTCACTGTCTTTAATCAGTTCTGTGAATGACTGCATGGAAAATCTTTATAAAGTAGCAACAATTTCGTTTGTAGGCACATTAGTATTTTCACCCCAAAAAAGGGTTTTAAGCAAGTTATTTATATCATTTGCTTTAGTATGTCAGAAGAAAATATCAGTTTACATTTCCAAAAATTCATTTTGCCATACATTTTTAATATTAATCTAGTGAGATTGTTGAATGCACAAGCAGTCTGACAACAGATTGCCTAAGACTAAGACTTTTACACAGTAGTGTATGTATAAAGTGCGTATAATTAGATTAAGTATATTGAAATAAGTGTAATTAAAGTATGCGTTCATATGTGTTATGGGCTCGATTGTTGCTGGAGGAAACAGCTGTGGTGTGATGAGCGGTGAACAGAGTGAAATCTTTACAGTAGACGAGAAACTGGTTGCTCCCTCGTGACCTTTTGTAAACTGTATTTATGACAAAGAACTGCACAGATACAGATATTCTAACAATCTGTAGATAAACACAAACCATGTGTCCTCTGTTTATGTTTGAGTCCGCTCGCACTGCTCCACCGTGGTCTGTGGATTGAAGAGTGTGCTGAAAGATGGGGAGGAGACCGGTCTGCTGCCGTTTTCATATGACATTTAAGTGGAATAACTATGAGGCGATCGCAAATTTGTGTAAAGTTTATGGAGTTAAATGCTATAGCCCAGCTAAAAAAGGCTAGCGACGCCCATGCTTCTTGTGTACATTTTGGAGAACCAGGACAAATATTTCAATAGATCACTCAGGTATTTAAGAGGCACCGAAATGAGACACTGAAATCTACGTTCTGATTCGGTTCAGTGCATACCGGTTCCATAATTCTTAAAATAAGAATTAAATGTTTTATTTAATGAGCGTTGCGCGCACTTCAGTGTGTGTGTGTGTGTGTGTAGTAAATTGAACCGTGTATCATCATGCATACAGAGATAGGATTGCGTAATAGGAGTTAAGTTCATCATATCGTGTTAATCAGTGGAAAAATAATAGAAATTATGATTCTGTGTAAAGAAATATCAAGTAAACTTGTATAAAATATCTGTATTTTTCCAAATATGAACTTAAGGCTATAATAGAAGCAATTAAGTGATGCTTGCACTTGACTGCCTGCCTGAGTTTTGTCATCAACCAGTGGCAACACAAAATTTTGCAGAGGCGGCCGCCTCATTCTCTATACAGGAAAAAACGATGCAACTAAAGTACAGTAATGGAAAGTTCATCACATTTACCACAGTAGCCAGCATTCAAATAGAAACAGGAAAGGGGGTAAATGTAATGTAACAAAAATGGAAGAAACAAGCAGCACTGCAAGACCCTTTAAACCCATTTAAACCCACCGACAAATAGCAGTTTGCAGTTTGTAGTTGTCATTTTCCTTTTGTAAGTATTTTTCTAGATGTTACCCATGTTATATTTCTCAATAACATGCAAGTAAACAACCAAATAAAGGATTTCAAGATAAAAATAAGGTATTCACTTTCTTCCTATCACACAATAATAGTGTGTGATTAATATTGATAAAAAATAAAAGGCTGTCCTAGTATTAAATACAAATAAATTAATTTTATAGTAAACTTTATTAACTTAAAATAAAATGCTAATATTTACTATTACTTTCTTTGTTTGCCTCTTTAAGGAGAATCACTTTATGTATTCCCCATTTTTAAGTTGCTTTGGATAAAAGCGTCTAAAAATAAATAAATAAAAAAGCGTTTTCATCATATTCAAACTTAAAATCAGCAGGCTTTTTATTTTGGCAAGGCTTCCGCATTTAGCGCTCCTGCTGATGGCATAGCCTAGATTTATTCTTTCAGATTGAAAATGAAACCAACTTACAGTTTGTGATCTAAAATGGTTGTGTTAATTAATTGTGTATTAAAAGCTGTCAACCATGTCGGTACACAAATGCACTGTAAGAACCTATTCATATAACGCATTTCTTATTTTGGTCGTGCATGCGGAACTGCAGACCACTTATGTGCACCCCTGTAAATAAACCAACAATCATGGGTGTAGCCTACAAATGATACTTATTTAAATAATCATATATTTTAAGTTTAATCAATTTGACCTAATCAATATGTGCCTATTCATAGTTTCATAGAGTTTCCTTCTTCTGTTGAGCACAAAAGATGTTTTGCAGAATGTTGCTAACCAAACAGTTTGAATGCATAATTTTCTTTCAGGTATACCCTTTTTATTATATAGATGTAATATTTTCTTAATCCTATTTATTTTTATTTATTTATTTTTAATTAAGTTTTTGATTCACAATACCCTGTTGGGTCAACTTAATGGCTGCACTTTGTTCTGCACTATGTTCCACCATTTTAAGACAAATGGATTCATTGTGTTTTCATATTCAAGAGATTATAAGCTAGAAACAACTTTTTGGGGGGTTTGCATTGAATGTTCTTCGTCTTTTATGCATAATTAATTTGTTTATGAATAAAGATTGATCTGTTGAAAAGTTATTTTGAGTTAGATGCCAAATGCTCCTCTCCTATTCAAATTTTATATTGAAGGGGTGAATACAACATATTTCCCACTGGCAACTATAATTGCCGCACATTCAAATATGATTTTCAAGAAAATAAACGAAAACCTTGGGAAAATAAATGCAGAACCTGTTCAGATAGGACACCATTAACATGACAATATGCATGAAACCATTTGAAAATTGTGGGCACAAATGGGTTAACAATAACATGTTATAAACAACATGAAATTAATCTAGTTATTAAAAGTAAAAAATGAGTCATCAAAAATCACATCAAAGGTATAGTTTCACAAAAAAAAAATTTGAAAAATGTTATTCCAAATGTTTATGGCTTTTTTTTTTTTTGTTGTGTTACAGAAGTAGCAACATATGAGAATGAGTTTTTGGCTTAACGCTCTATTTAAAACTACACAAAGTACTCCAGCAAAAAAGTGGTGTGAGAATGGAAGCATCAGTCTGACTTGTAGCTGCTTTTTAAAACATCTGGTTACTTTATAGGGACTTGCAAAAAGCTTGTTTACATTGAGTTCCACTGTGTACCACTCCACATATTTTATAAAGCATTTCTTAGCACTGCATCATTTTACAAAAGAGTTCTCACCACTTCAAGTCTATACTGAAGAACAATGGACAGGCAGAAAAGAGATGCCCATTTATTTAGCTCTGTTCAGGAAGTTTCTCCCGTTTCTTCTTAACATTTATCTGTTAGGGAATATCGCTCACAATGAGACTTTTTTGTGTCTATGTACAGTTTCCTCTCAAGTAATGTCTAAAGGCATGCACTTGTTGCCTGAGATAACTGTCCCATGTTAGACTTTGATGACTGACTGTCATTTGCGCTGACGCGTGATCTCAGCAGGCTAAGCACATGAATACGAAACGTCTTGTCCAGCAGGAAGTACATGATGGGGTCTGTGCTACATCGTAGAGTTGCTAAACAGAGCAGGATGCTCTTCACCTCCACGTACATGGACAGTGGATGGCAAGCGTCTTCTGGAGGTGATGCAGACCAAGTATGCTCATTGACGATATGAACGAAGATGGCTTTGTAGATGTGGTGCGGCAGGAGGCAGACCACCAGCACCACTATAATGACAACAATATTCCGAAACACTCTTGCGTAGACTCGCTGGCTGTTTGAGATGACCGCGCCTCTCCTAGACCTCCAGATGTGCCTGATTACTGCCATGTAAGCGCATAAGACCAGCAGGAAGAAGACAAAGAACAGTGAAATGGCCACTAAAGCAAAGGCACGAGATCCTTCCCTGCCAACCTCCACTGCTACACTGTAACACGCTTCATTTCTGTCGCTGTCATCCACACTCCTAGCCTCCCTGATCGAGTACAGCACCACAAAGGATGTTACCCCTATGGTTACAGTGGCCCAGGTGACCATGCACAGCACATAGGCCAGTTTGGCATGTCGTTTTCGGCAAAGGAAGGCACCTGGTAAAACATTGAGCCATCGGCTTGGACGGTCAGCATGAGAGTGTTGAATCAGCGAGGCAAAGCGACTGAGTGCCACACAGCTCAATATCATCACACCAATGCAGATGTTGATGTGGATCACTGGAGTTAGACCACTTATTGCCATTTGGCACATGGTGTCTTGCCGGCGCCATTTGGTCCCAAGTGAGTAGTATGTGGCCTGGAATGGCATGGTGAGGCAGAGCAGCAAGTTTGAGATCCCTAGATTTATCAGGTAGATGTGAGTGGATGTTTTGGTGGCAATTTTGCGTATGAACACCCAGAGAGAGATAGCATTCCCTGGAAGACCAGTGATTGACATAATGGTGTAGATAATGGGCAGAACTACACTTGTAGTGGACGTTTGGCACAGGTGAGATTCAGCATGTGAATCGTTTGCCATTGAGCTCGCAGAAAAAGAGATTTCCATTAGCTGAGGAATGAAACAATTTAAAAGGTTATGTTATTGTAAAAAATTTGTTAAGGACAATTTTTTTTTTTTTTTGTAAAGATTTTACTTAAAACCAAGGGGTTACTGTTAGTACACACAGTGAGTGGTTATGGCCTTCTAATGAAAACCTGAGTTTCTTTCTCTTTTATTTAGAGAAGTAACTTTGTATATTGCTTGCATTCCTGTAAATAGTTTAACCCAAATGCAGAAGCTGCTAAACCACTCTCACAATAATCTCTGGATGATATCTCAGGAGATTTTACATTTAAAATTGAACACAAATAACATTAAGTTCATTTGAAAAGGAAAGATATCTAGCTTTATATAATGTTGGCAGATATTCTGTAGTTATACTACATAGTAGTAGAGTTTATACAGCATTTCACAGCAACCACATCAGCAAAACAACAAAAAATAGGTGTTGCATATTTGTTTTCTTTAGTCTTTTTCCTATTATTATCCTTATATATGATATGTAAAGTTAAAGATATGTGGACTTTTCATAAAAAAAAAGATTTTACTTTAAAATGTTCTTTACTTTTTCAGTTTTCGTATTGGTGGAGATGGTACAAATGAATCTCAAAAATATCTGATGTTGTTAAATATTCACAGTTTCTAACATAAATAGATTTATAAATAGAAAGAAAATTAAAGCAGTTGAAACATTTTACAGTGTTTTGGTTTTAATTTTGAATGTCTAATTTGTGAAGCAATATAAGAGGAAGATGACAATGCATAATATATTCATGTAATAGACTTACCTCTCTAAATGCAGTCACTGATGTGTGTCACAGGCATCTGTAAACTGCTTTTCTTTGGAGCACCTCCCTAGACTGGCTGTCTAACGGAAGTGACGGTCAGAGCATGAGAGATGTTCGCTCAGTTCTCTTTTGCAAGGTTCCTTTCACAGAAGCACTTGCCTTTGATAGCACAACTGCTGTGAGACTGTAAAGGGTGCTTTTTGTTATTTAACCATTGCTTCTCAACATAGCTTAAACAAATTTTAGTAGATTTTTAAATAATTGGCACATGCAGGAAAACTATTGTAAACTGGTCTGTCCCCTGACTGTATTGCTAGGATATATGTCAAGGTTTTTAATGGTCTCCTCACGATCTCTTGTGGTGGGATTGACACATTGCAGTTGAAGTACTATACAAAACAAATGCAAGAATAATGCTGAAACATCAATTTTATGAAGTATAATTTGTTGTAAGTTTAGCACACAACAATACCTGAATGCGGATTCCATAGCTGTTCTTTCCCCTTATATATTATATATATATATAAATTATATATTATTATTTTTATTTTTTTTGCAAAACAAACATTAATTGCAGCTCTGCGTGGTTACTAGTTAACATGTCAGTGACATTGAAAACAAAACAACAATAACAACTGTACTGCACCAAGACATTCAAGGGATAAACCCATCACATAGTAAATGTAAATGATTCCCAGATACTCAAAAAGACATGCTCTTTCTTTTCCTTCCAAATGCAAAGTCTTTCCCAAATCCATGACACGCATAATAAAAGCCTCAGACTTCCAGTGTTGTAAAATCAGACATCATCTTGATGAGGGATACCACTCGTTATTTGGTAAGGCCCTCTTCTGGCAAAACCACACCAAACACTGCAATGACAGGATCAACCTTTATAACTCTGTTATATACCCTAGAAAGATAACCAAATAAAAAAGTTCCAGAAAGTGGTGAGTTTGTGCGGCTGAACATTTCAAATGTAGGTGATGTCTCTGGAGAAAATGTAGACAACCTACTTTGGGCAAAATGGTGTCTGTGAACAACATAGAATTTTAATGAATGCAATTTCACTGTGCAAATTGTGTGCCTGCGATATTTAATACTATAAATTAATAAATACAAAAGCAGATAGCAGAACATGCAAAGCCTTACTAAAATAAGTTTAGTTGTCATTAATACAGAAAAATATACTTTGTAAAAGGTATGTTAGTATGCTGAGGTAGCGCACTACCATGTAAACTGGTTTTACAAAGTTTTGCTTCTGCCAAACAGTAATAGCAGCAAAACACAGTTATCCAAGGTTCGCATGAGGTAAGCATTGCTGCATGCATCACACAGGAAATGCAGGTTTTTTTGCTACTTTCTCAAAACTATGATGTTGGTTGCTGGTGGCTTAATTCAGTTTCATTTTTCTTAGTTTCTTCAGCGTGTTCTGTGATATTTATAGTATGTATGTGAGGTGTGTCCAGGGTCTTGGAGATCTCAGTTTTGGGTTTGACTCTGTGGTTGCGATTGGCTCGACAGCACCGCAAACGAAACACCAGCTGAAGGACGGGATGCAGGCAACTGCTCAGAGCTGCAAAGAGCATGGTGCACGTTTTAATCTTAAACTCTTCCTGACATTTTTTATGCTCTGATGTTAATAAGATGATCCTTTGCACATGGTAGGGTAGGAAGCAGAGTACAAATATTATGACCGAGGCCAGGATCTTCCTGCGAACCTTCAGACCCCCTCCGGGCCCAAATCCAGTGCCGACTAGACTTCCTCCCCTTATCTTCTGCAGATGGAAGACCAGCAGGCTATAGCTGACCAGCATTAAGCACGAAATGAAGAAAAATGTTGACACACCTAAGCTGTGGATAGTATTGAACTGATCTTTATAGACACTGTAACTATTGACAACTTGGTCAAAGCAGGTTCCATGAAATTGTAGGCTCAGTTTGACCCCCATGCTAGCATACACAACTGTGATGACAACCAACCAGGTAGAAAAGCAGAGGATCCAACAAGAGCGTGTATGTTTAAAGATCTGAAATATGGCGTAGCCTGGTTTAACCACTGTGGTATACCGATTAATGCTGGTCCACAAAAGGAAACACATGTTGCAATAGAGGTTTATGTAGAAGCAAGAGAAAATGATCAGCTCGAATGCATTGCAGGCTGGAGTTTCAGATAACCAGTTGGTTTTTTCTTTGTAGTAGGCTATTCTGAAGAAAAAACTGCAGCCCATCAGCAGGTCTGACATGATTATGTTCAAAGTGAAGATGTTAGTGGGTGTCCTCTCTGATCTCCAAAGATCCACCAAGACTATTCCATTGGTTGGAAGGCCCATGACAGCCAAAGCCAGATAGAGCCAAGGCAAGATGGTTTCATGGCTTGCTTCAGGCTTTATTATGCATGTGCTAAAGAAATACAGAAAGAAGGAAATGAAAACAAGAAACTTGCAACTTCTCATCTTTGAATAGAAATAAGCTTATTTTTATCCCGACTCTTACTCTTGAGTTTAATCTTACTCAACAAGTCTGCATATATATGACACACACACTAAATGTAATGGTTTTTATTCTGTACACACACATTCAATAATTTTTTTGGGGGGGACATTCTATGGATGTAATGGATTTTTCTACTGTACACACACATACAATTTTTAGGGGGATGTTGTATAGATGTAATGTTTTTTCTACTGTGTAATCTGTATTTTCTATGCTTATAACCTAACCCTACACCTAAATACCCCTTACCGATTTTTTCTGCTATTTCAGGTCTTGATTTGTATCCCCCCTATTTACTGGTACGGTTACTATACTTGTGGAAACACTTGAACCCCATTACGTAGTGAATGCACAGAAAACAGGTCAAACGTTTGGGATCATTGGAATGTTTTTGAAAGAAGTCTCTTATGGTCACCAAACCTGCATTTATTAACTACCAGAAGAAGAAAAAAAGATATTGTAAAATATTGAATTTCATGTTTCTATAATTAATTACATATGAATATAATAATTTATTGTCAAATTGTCATAATTATGTCAGATTAATGTAGAAACAAAAAACATAAGATTTTTAAATGTGTTTAATGGCTTCTTTTTACTAAGTAGCTTATTAGCATTTAAAAGGCTTTTAAAAATGTAAAAACTATTTTAAATTAGCTTAAAACAATCTTCACATTGGGGCTGCAACTAACGATTATTTTGGTAATCGATTAGTTGGTCAATTCTTTTTTCTGATTAATCGGTTTAAAAGCCCTATTTCTTTTATTTTTATTTTACTTACAAAAACACGCTATTCCACATTCTGCCCAATGTCCTAAAAAAAAATGTGCCAACTGAATGCTATGAAAACACAGAGTGCTTAATTTATAAGACCTCCTGTCATAAGAGAAAACACAAATATTTTAGGAATCTGTCAAAAAAGGATTATTCAAAAAAATTTCACATAATAACAAAAATGGCCTCCTTTGCCTTTGATAAAGGCACATGCACTTTGATCACAGTCAGTCTCCTTTTACTGTCATTCCCTGTAAAAACAGTTCCTACTCTCATAAATTAATCACACTACATGTTGACATTTAAACCTAAATATAAATGTTAAACAACATATATTTCAGCACAATCAATGTTTTTGCGCTGAATATTGTCTCCCTCACCTCTCTGTGTTCTGTTTAACGCTTGCTGCTGCCGCACTGGCGCTCTTTTCAGTAAAGATTTAAAGGGGATTTCAAGATTTCCTTTCTCTTTGGAGTGTTAGAAGCTCTTGGTGCATGAAGAAGATCTGTAAAGTTGCAAAGACTCCGATCCAAAGAGATATTCTTTATCAAAGTCAAGACAGACACGACCCCTTAAACGCCTTGTTTAAACACGCCCCCACATATCTACATCATTATGTGGAAAAATGTGTGTAATGCCACCCAACTGTTCATGCAAAGAAAGAAGGCATGGTTTCAGTAACCGCAGTTAGTGTTGAAGCAGCCATGTCAGGGAGATGCGGTGTATCTCTAGGGTGAAAGCAGAAGCGCTTTATTTGGCCTTCTGAAAGTAGATGCATTTAGGAATCTTTAAGATTACTTACAACAGAAAAGCAACGCATTTTATGGACAAACCGTTGAATCTGGAAGAGGAGATAATTCTGACTTTGCAACGACAATCTGGTTCTTCTGAATCAGCTACTGTAAGTATATTTTGTTTTTAGTTTAAGGATTTGCTACTGACTGTTCAAATGCGGATGTGTGTTTGCACACGTACGTGTGTGTGTGTGAGAGAGAGAGAGAGAGAGAGAGGGTCATACAGTGGAGTCAACTGTCTTAACCGACCGTGGCTTATGTACTGCAAACACATAGGAGCTTCATCACTGTTTCTGTCACGTGACTCTGTTCCTCTTTTGGGCTTGAACTCATGGTTAAACAAAGGACATTATTAACAGTCTTCACATTTATTTTGAAAGATGAAGCTAGCGTTTCTGGAAAGGGGCGTTACACCTTTATGCAAAAAGGCTTGCGTGAATTTGTGACATTTACAGATAAGGTTATGACTGTTAACTGTTTTACGCCAAGGACACACACATATCTGTAAAAGCACCTGACAGGGAAGCCATTATGCTTATGCATCAGCTTGAAGCTTAAAATAAAGATTTATCATGTTTTGGGCAGCTTGGATCCATTACTTTTCCTGCTGGAGCTCATTCTAATTCTTCCAATATTTGTAGAAGCATTTTGTCCAAAGAAATGCATTATTCAGTGCTGTAATTTGATGCGACCGGCTGCAGTTGTACGTGCACTGTGGGCAGACCCGACTAATTGATAATCAGATTTAACGATTTTATCGATTAGTTGTTGCAGCCCTACTTCACATAAACTAAATTGTATGTGCATTAACTATAAATTGTATGTAAATTAATTCGTATTCAACCTACAGAAGTTCTCAGTGTGTTTACTGGTGGCTGTCTGATGGAGCTTTCTCTCTGTGTGCGCGCGCCGGATGCCACACATGTTCAGAGAGAGTACCTATTTAACTTCTCTTTTTTTTCCTTTTTTTTTCTTATCATGCTTGATGGCATGTTCATATAGTCAAGTGTAATGCTAGCCAAAGGTGGTCAAAAAAAGATGATGCATTATTGTTATTTTTAACTTGTTAAAGTATCATGATGTTTTTTACTTTAACAGCCCTTTAAAAATGCTGAATTTTTTTGCAGTCATTACTCCAGTCCTTAGCATCACATGATCCTTCCGAAATCATTCTAAGATGCTGATTTGGTGCTCAAGAAACATTTCTTTCTTTATTACTTCTGTCTTCACAATGTTAAAAACAGTTTTTGCTTATTAATATTATTGTAAAACATACTTAATTCAAAAAAATATTTCGGGTAAGAAGAAAAAAAGACTTTTATGAAGCAAGGATGCAGTAAATTGAAGGAAATGACAGTAAAGACTTTTATAGTTTTAAAGAACATTTCTGTTTCAAATAAATGCTGTTATTTTGGACGTTCATCAAAGAATCTTTATTAAAACTGATGTAACCTTAACAGCCCGATAGTATGGTGTATTAAGAATAATAGCATCTATGATTATGATGTGGACACAAAGCATGGCAAGATTGAATCAGTGAAAAAGAATAGTGGATATAAACTAAAAGTGAATGATAGACATCAAGCACTAATAAAGGAGTGTATTCAAATGACACAGAACTACCACAGCAAACCCCAATATTCAGCTTGAACCCATTAAAGAGTGCAGTTGATCAAACTAATCAAACACTTCTGAAAGTGCTAAAAGTGACCTGAACATTATCAAACCACTGTTTTGGAGAGAAGAGTAAGAAACTGATTCCTCCCTCCTCATCTCTGAAGCAGCTGGCCGATATAGAAACAGATGTCAATTGTTTTAGTCCTCCTTTATCAATACAAGAAACGTCAGCTATTGAATTCTAAACACTTCAATAATTGTTGTAAATGTGCTGTAAGGTTATTACTCTTACAGGTCAATACCAAAAAATTATATTGGCTGGAAACACACAAGCTAACCTACCAATCCACATGATAAAGCATATGCTGCAGAACAAAATTTATCATTATTATAGTCTTAACACCTCCAGTAAGAACATGTAAGATGCAAATCAGTGTACCTTTGATTACCGCCTGTACTATTGATTTCCATGGAATGATTTGTGAAGTCCCCTTGCATAGACATGATGCTGGTTCCTTTACTCGTCGTCTTCTGAAAGTCATGTTCATGACGTTTCACTTGCAGAAACTTGCCTGTGTGAGCTGTTTGTGGGTGGGGCGTGTGCTTCACATAGGAACAGTGTATCTTCACTTCTTACCACATCCTGAAAACATTAATTTCAGTGGCACAGTTTGCACCAGACTCAGGCATTTGTTTCCTTTCTATCAATTTTGCATAATTAATGAACTAATAATTAATTAATATACAGCTATAATAAAACTGACATAAAAATATTAATCTTTGTGTATGCATTTAATGTTTTTCAGTGAGTAAGCATTTTAAATGATCACTTGTGCTTTTTCCATTTAATATTAAGCCACTTATAAGTAGAGCCCCCCCCCAACCCCTCTCTCTCTCTCTCTGTCTCTCTCACTCTCACTCTCACTTTCTCTTTTATTGTGCCCTGCTCATGTGAATGAGGTGTTTTACCACTAGGGGGCCCCCAAAGCCCTGTGCTGTTCTTTCTGCTTGTTAAACCCATTTGATTTTCTCATGGTATGGTGTCTGTGTGTATGACATTGTATCAGTTGAATTGCTGTTACAGTTCTTGTATAAGTTTAATAGGGTCCTTCTATATTTACACAGTATATACAGTGGATTTAGTTCATTACAAATGATCCCAGCCATGGTTGCAGCACATAGAATATGTGTTTGTTCTTAGAAAAGGACAGAAAGAAATAAGCATGTATTCATGTGAGCAATTTAGAGCCCACTGATCATAAACACATACTCTTGAACCACAACATATCATGAATAAATTACATGCTTATTTTATTTGCTATATTATGTATAGAAGCAATCCAAACAGCTACGACACCGTAGATTAAATGGATTGTTGTTAACTAACCCTTTACAGTAAGCTTCAGTTTGCTAACATTATTTGATGCCTTAACAATTATTTAACTGCATTCATTAATATTGGTTAGTGATAGTTTTAAAAAAATATAGTAATACATTTTGTAACATTTAAAATATATATTGAATTTTAATTAAAAATTTTAATTTATGCATTTAGCAGACGCTTTTATCCAAAGCGATTTACAGTGCATCATGTGTTCTCGTGGAATCAAACCCACAACATTGCACTTGATAACTCAATGCTCTACCAATTGAGCTACAGGAACACATTTCAAGATGTATAAATTCAAATGAGTTTATATGTAATAAACATAAAATAACAGTGAACATACTTATAAACTAATGTTTTATGTTTTATAATTATTTAATTAACCTAGATTAATAAATGCTTTAAAAATCTAGTTTTTTGTTAGTTCATAATGCAGAAAAATAATGTTGAAGGGCATGTTAATTATTTTTATATGATCATTTTTTTAAATGCAATGTAACTTTTATTTAAAAAAGGTAGTGTTTCTGATGAATGCCGTACACATGTAAATATTCACATGCTTGCAAAATAAAAAATATTTGCTGTACATTTATAGATGACTTATATGTTTTCAGAACATTTATAGCATCACTTTATCTGTTGTTTTTTTATAGTTTGAAATCCTGAGCGTTTGTCATAGGCACAACTGCACTGGCATTTGGCAGCTCTTGTGGAGTGTCAATAGAACTGATCAGTCCTTTGACATTTTGCTGACAGAAGCTGTTACAGATGAACTTCAGCAACACTTTGCGAATAGAACTACAGAACAAAAAGTACATGACTGGATCCAGACAGCTATTAAAAGCAGACAGTAGCAGAACTACTTCATTGGTTTTATCCAACGCACGTATCGACTCGCAACGGGGGTCTTTTGCTATCTGTGACATGATATAGAAAATCCTTGCCAAGTGGTAGGGCACAAAACATATAGTGAAGAGGAAAAGCACAAAGAAGGACTTCCATGCTGTTTTGTTGTACTTGGCAGCATTTGGGAAATTCGGTTTGTTTTTGGAGGTTGTTAGGAGGTTCATTCCAATCTTTGCGTAGGAGATTACCAACGCAATGTAGATCAGCCAAAACATACCCACGATGGCAAAGTTGAAATAGGCTTTCCATTTGTATTCATGCAGTGTTTTGTATTGGAAGCACTGGGTTGAATTATCACCCCCTGGATTAAAAAAAAATAGGCAAGTGCCACAAACGGACGCCACAGCCCAGATGACACTGCAGAGAAGCACGCTCCATCGGCTGTGCAGGAACACCTTCCTACAGGACGACCTCTGGAACTTCAGATAGCGATCTACACTAATGAGGCCCAGTAAGACTATACTAATGTACATGTTCACGTAAAAGATAATGCCCACCACCCTGCACAGTAATGGCGGCAGCACCCACTGGTCATTGTTGGAATGGTAAACCACTCGGAAAGGCAGGCAGATCACGAGGAGCAAGTCAGCCAGAGCCAGGTTAATGAGGAAGATGCGAACGGAGTTTTTCTTCGGATGTACTCGCAGAAACACCCAGAGAGCCAGCAGGTTCCCAGACAACCCGAACACGAAGAAGAGTGCATAGAAAAAAGCCAGCGGGGCCTGCAAGCTGCTGTTGTCCGTTATACATTTTCTCTCGGTAATATTAGACATGGTGGTTGTCTATGTGATGGGGAGAAATTGAGTATAGTTTTTTTGTTTTTGCATGTGTATAAACCATAGAAGAAAAAAAAAAAAGATAGATGTCATTATGGTATTTTCAAAAGAATGTGATGAAATGCAACAGAGTGTACACTATAGGTAACTGGAGAGTGACTTACCTTGTGAATACTGTCCATTAGAGAACTTATCTGTGTTTCCTTTTGAATGTTTCTGTCTAATCTCAATTAAGATCTCTCTTTGTAAGCTTCCTTTTTAAGCGCTTCCTTTTTTAGTTCCTCTAAACTCTTGCGTGGCTCAAAGCACAGCTGTGCATCAGCAAGCATTAAAACAAAGTGTGCAGGCGCTTTTAAAGGGGGGAGTGCATGCCTCAAAACCAAATTTTAACTCCTCCTTACTTTACGTGATCACCCAAACAGACTGAGGAGGGCTGTTGAACAATTAAAACAATCATTTTATATAAATATTTAAACATCATTATATTATCTTTTTTTTTTTTATGTTTCACTCATGGATGACACTCCACTTGTTGAGCTTTGATAATTGAACATCAGTCATGTTCTCTCATTATAAGGTTTAATGTTGTTTAAACACACACACACACATACAGTTTGTATGTTTATGTTTCTTTTTTCTTGACTTCTATTTTAAATTATAGTGTGGTCTGTGCAGCACAGTAACATGTCTTTGTATGTTTGTTTTTTGCAGCCACATTGTGTGTTGCTGGCATCAAAGGAAAATTCTGCTCCGGTGAAACTTGGTGGCTTTGGTGTGGCTATACAGCTGGGAGAGTCCGGATTAGTGGCTGGAGGTACTTGGAAAACCCCCTGTTATAGGATAAACCTGTAAAACATGGACATTTCCTGTGCGCCTGCACTGCATGCTAAGGGCTTTAGTGCATGCATACAGAAACTTCTAGGCAACAAGTTGCGTATGTAGTAAAAGCATGTTATTGAAGCACAGACTTTATATAGGAAATTACGTATTTTCATTTGTTTTGGCTTGAAGAACTGAAACTCTTCAGCATAATGTTTCATTTGTATCACAAAATCTAATTATCCATACAGTTCCTTTTTTATGCATTGGACATAACTGTCACTCTGTATCACTTCACAAAATGAGTCATGAATTTTAAATCATTCAGGCAATGACTTTGGTCTGATTTATGAGCTCTCTTGTGCTTAATTGTTCAAACCTTGTATCAGTGACGGCTCTTTTGTATGTATTTGAGTGGATGCTCACGTCGTCTGTGTTGCAGGCCGGGTGGGCACTCCACACTTCATGGCCCCTGAAGTGGTGAAAAGAGAACCCTATGGGAAACCTGTGGATGTTTGGGGATGCGGAGTCATCCTGTTCATCCTCCTGAGTGGCTGCCTGCCCTTCTATGGCACCCGGGAGCGTCTGTTTGAAGCAATCATAAAAGGAAAATATAAGGTAGAAGTTTTATAGCAAAGTCTGTTAATATTAAATAAAGACATGCTGGCACTATCCTCAAGGCCTTCAAAAATTGGCTGAAGTGAGGTGAATGCTGCAACATATACTGATTTGTGTAAGGTCTGAGATAAGACAGCGACTTAATACACATAAATCACTTTCAAAAACTAATGTTTCAGCATTTGGTCGATCCCTTTCTCACCAGTGCATCAGAGCCGGTGTCCTATTTGGCTCCTTTTCATTTGTCTAAACTGAATAAAGACATTTTAGGGCGCGAAAAATTTACTGAACACTTACCTGATCTCGAAACAGGAACTACTAACATCAGATTATAATCTCACCACTTAAACTATTCAAAACAACTTGGTTGGTTCCAGTTCTCTAACTTGCACAGAGAATGACAGCTAAGACTGTTGGTTTTTTAAGTCATTAATACTAAGTATTATCATTGTCAATGGAAGCGTTGACAGGTTCTGTGCATCGGTGCTGGTGCCAGAATCATTTTGTTGGAAGAGTGCTATCAGAAGAACTGGGTTTGTCCGTTTATGATGCGTTTGCTGTACAGATGAATCCTCGGCAGTGGGGCCAAATCTCAGAGAGTGCCAAAGACCTGGTGCGCCGTATGCTGATGCTGGACCCTGCAGAGAGGATCACAGTATATGAAGCTCTCAACCACCCCTGGCTCAAGGTATCAACAGCATTCAAGAAACATTGTTCATGCATTAATCTGATTGTGAAATAAAAGGATTACAAACATTTAATTTTGAAGCAAGTATTATTATTATTATTAATATTACTGTTATCATTTAAACCATTTTTGAGAATTGTATGGACTTGAGATGTAATTCCTTAATGAGACGAATTAGCACCATTTAAGTGTGCATTTCATTTCAGGAGAGAGACCGCTATGCCTACAAGATCCACCTTCCTGAGACAGTCGAGCAGCTGAGGAAGTTCAATGCCAGGAGGAAACTCAAAGTGAGGCATCAGCTCTTTACAGTCTCTGCATATTGTTTTAGCAGCTGCTCTCATGCACGATTCATGTGAATGTTCTGCCGTGTAAACTAAGGACCGCATAAACAAAAATTAGGGCAGCCACAGGAAATTAAAGCACATTAGATGATCAATATCTATGGTTTGACAGGGTGCAGTGCTTGCCGCAGTCTCTAGTCACAAGTTCAACTCTTTCTATGGCGACCCTCCTGAAGAACTGCCTGACTTCTCTGAGGACCCTACTTCATCAGGTACTACAGAGATCAGCTGCCACCCACTCCGTCTTCCTGAAGAGATGCTTTTATGACAGTGTTTTGGTTACTTTGATGTTATCTTTCTGACAGAGAAAAAGATAAAGCTTGTTAGTAGCATGCTAAGAGTAGCATCACAGTCAGTAAAGCCCTCAATTTAGGGATAAAAAAAAAACTGGTCTCAATATTTCATCTCGCTGCAGGCCAATAAATAGACAAAAAAAATCACATACAATTGCAATGAGAGAGTAACATAAGTGAGAACATCATTAAAATTAAGTGTGGGCTCTTTTGACTTGAAGCACTGAGCAGATGCCCTAGGAACTGCTTATCAATGCCCTGACAGCTACCCACAACACCCTCTTATCATGCTGGGGAGCTCTGCATAGGCAACCACCATTCTGTTTTTCTTAAAAAGTGAAAGAATGATTTATTTTTGAGCAACTATCGCAGAGGACATTTTTTGTGTGTGTCTTGTTTAAATAGACCTGTACATTGCACATACTCTCAAACAAACCATCAATGGTTTGGTTTAAAATCTGGTTGATGTTTCCTGTTTATTTCTCTTAACATCTGTGGTAACATTCTTTTTTTTCCACAACACTAAACAGCAGAGGTGGGGGGCTCGAGTCACATGACTTGACTCGAGTCTGACTCGAGTCACAATTTTCAACTTGCTTGATTAAAGTATGAAAATGACTTGACTTGACTTTGACATGAGAACAAGTTACTTGAAACTTGACAATGACTTGGATGTACAATAAACAATCAGCAATAAAATTAACAATAAAAAAATATACATATATTGTGACATCAGCACCACTAATCAGCATCTGTTTCTTTAACGCTGCAAAATTCAAACCGCGTCAAACATGGTAGACATGAGTCGAATAGGAAATAGGACTTTGAAGTGGACCGTTCCGATAAAAAATTATTTCCCAGATGCAAAATATGCAAAGCAAGAATATCCAACACAACAGCATCAAATTTCATTCGACATTTCAAGAACCAAAGAAAGGTAATATTAAAGTAATCTCTTTATAGTTAGTTTCATTAAGATCTATAACGATTACTAATGTACATTAATGAATTAATCTTTTATGTTTGTCATAATTTGGCCTTGGTTGCATATGTTTTATTACTTATTAGAAATGTGACCATTATCATTACTGATACGTCTCATAAATAGATGTTTTGGGGAATTTAGCTATAACAGTGGCATGAGCTGAATTGTAATGCTGGACGTGTCCGAAGGAAACAGTTCTCAGTTCAGTGTACTAGTGATCCGAAAACCGATGCTACCGGATCTTGACTTGACTCGTTCGTTCATTATCTGGCTCGACTCGGTGTTCATCTTCAGTTCTCTCTTCACAGCAGTGCTGTCAGTGTACTGTTTGAGTAAATGAATTACTCCGGGATATTGGTTTGTTTTAACTCAGAGGGAGTGTCAGCCACATTAAAAAAAGTTAACAGCTTAAGTCATTTGTGTATTAATGCGTATTGGAGACGCAAACCGTTTAAAACATTTCAGTTCGATTTGGTGAACTGGTTCAATCGAACGGACACTATAGTTCACAGCTTAGTGTCATTGTCTTGGCAAACCTTATTTTCTGTAAATGCAACACATTTTAGACTGTTTCAATTAAATTGAATTAGACGACTGGATTGTGTAAACAACACAATTTAATTGTATTATATATCAGATATTAATGTAGCACAAATATGCGTATTATTCATATATAGTAAATGTATAATGAATAAGATACATAATATTTGTATACAAGTATATATTTTCTGTGCAAAAATAAATATGTATTGAACAAAATTTACCTCTATTTATTTTAGTACTGACTTGACTTGAAACTTATCAGGATTCGCCTTGACTTGCTTAGGGTGAACGCTTGACTTGACTTGCTTGATTTATCTCAACTGTGACGTGAGACTTGACTCAAGACTTGATGATTAAGACTTGAGACTTGCTTGGACTTTACCATGTGTGACTTGTCCCCACCTCTGCTAAACAGCATTTAATGAATCACAATTTTTTATAAAAAGTTTCCCTACTTTATCCTTTAAGATATACACTTTCAGAAAAAAGGTACAAAGCTGTCACTGGGGTGGTACCCAAAAGCTATAAGAAACATCTTTGTACCTTATTTACCCCTAACTGCTACATATTAGTACCTTAAAGTGCCATATGACAGGGTACCGCCCCAGACACAGTTTTGTACCTGTTTTTGATAGTGTACTTGAAATATCATTTGTGAGTAGATCTACACAAACTCCTCTGATTGTTTTAAGAGTGTGGTTAAATCAGATCTCTATTCACATCACAATCATCTCTGTTTTGTTAAATTATGCTTGTTGCTTGTTTCTTTGCCGGCCACCCTGCAGGACTACTAGCAGCAGAAAGTAGGTGTCACCCTCTGTCCCCGTACCGACTTTTAGTGTTTGCCTGCCTCTTTCAAATCAAGTGAATGCTTTTCCTGAGTATTTAAAGGTCACAGTGTGTGGTCAATTGTGTTTGTGTGTACTTGTAAAGGGGCTGTGTCACAAGTGCTAGACAGTTTGGAGGAAATCCATGCGCTGACAGACTGCAGTGAGAAAGACCTGGACTTTCTACACAGCGTCTTCCAGGACCATCACCTGCACACATTGCTTGATGTAAGAGGCACACTCACATGTACATTTATCAGACGTTTTTATCGCAACTTATTAAGCGACATACTATATATATGTATATATATATATATATATATATCTCAGTATTTGTGTTGGAACCCACAACCTTTTACGCTGCTTGTGCAGTGTTCTACCACAGAGCCACAGGAACACCTTATACACAACCAGACAATTCTTCCTTCATTAAAGGGGTCATTAACTGCCTTTTTCTTATTTTGTACTGTTCTCTGAGGTTAACATCTTATAATCTTATCAAAACATAATTTAGAAGTAAAAAGCTATTTTCTGTCCTGTTTTTAATCCCCCTCATCAGAACGCTCTGTTTGAATCGGTGTGGCAGATTGTAGACTCGGAAGTAAACACCCACTGCTGTGATTGGCTAACGGTTGTGTTTGTTTGACAGCTTACATCCTGTTTAACAGACAAAGCAGTAGTGACAACGTAATTAAAAAATCACAAGTTATATGTTGTGGACATTACTGTCAGATCCAGCATTGTCTTTTAGTTTCAATCTTTTTGAAAATCAAATTATGCCTTGTTTGTAAACTAATCTGTGGTAAAATGAAGCAAACAGAGGACCAAGTTCTTACTGAGGTGGTCTGGATCTTCATTGAAATTAAGTTTATCCACTCTTTCCCTCCACTGGGTTCAGAAGGAAGGCAATGCAAAGACTGTGTTTTTCCACAACTTGACACTGCACAGCTTCTGGTCTTCAGAGTCATCTTTAGTGTCTTTTATTTTGAACTATTTACACTACATGCACAAATTGATGTGCAGGGCTAAACAGCTACTTCATACTCTTCTGCGGATGCGGTATTTAGCCACACTATTACGTCATAAAGTGGCACAATCCACATCCTTGGCAGATTGGCTTTAACATTAGAAATTTTAGACTAACAATGTAATGAGTTGTTTTTATAGTACAATGACCCGCTCTTACATGTCAAGGGAATTTAGATTTCTCAGTTCAAAACCCTTTTAAACCTCAGAAACTGATGTGTTAAGATGCTGTTAAATCTTTTCAATTTTCAATTTATTTATTTAAATGGGACAGTGCATATTCATGAATGTAAATAAGCCGGATTTAGCACAATGCTAATTTCCATCCGTAGTCCAAGACATAAACAAATACAAACCAAAAAACAAACAGACAATATACATTTCAACAAATATACATATATAGCTAAATAAACAATAAAAGTTCCTACCTGTTCCTACCAATAAAAGTTCCTCAAATTTTACCTGCATACTTAATGATTACATTTTTGATTATTATTCAGCCATCTTTTAAGATGTTTCTTAAATTAAACAAAAGTGGGGCTCTCTCTGCTTCACAGTTTCCAATTCAAATTCCAATTTGTGCAGCCTTTAATAGAGAGGACATTTTGTGCAAACAAAGATTTTCTAAATAGTACTTCACAGTCCCCCTCCCCCCCAGGTAAATGATCTAGTCTTCATCTCACTATTTCTCTTTTTGATAAAATCGCCCAGGGGTGGTGGGGCGATTCCATTCATAGATTTATAAATAAGACAGCTATTTAAAAAAAATTTAAGATTTTCAAAATTTAGTAGTTGATACTTCTCAAGAATTAGACAAAGGTGAAACGACTGTGGTTTCCTGTCAAATATTTTAACTGCTTTTTTATATAGTTGAACAATGGGTTTTAATGCAATAACTCCAGCAAAAGACCAAACTGTGAAGCAGTATTCAATATGAGAAAAATCATATAATATAGATACGATTTACCAGCCTCGGTTGTAATGTTAGATCTGATTTGTTTGTAATTTTGTAGATTACATTTTATGGTATTAGATTCCTTTTGTATGTGTTTTTTGAAAGTGATGTTTGAATCTAGTATAACCCCAAGATACTTGCACTGGGCTACCAGCTCCAATTCCCTCCCTCCCAAAAACACAGAAGATCTACTTCTTGTTGGTAATTGTTCCATGATTAGATTGCAGTCAGTTTTTAAAACATTTGGCTTCAGGTTTTTTTTTTGTAAACATCATCACAACGGTCTTTTTAGTATTAAGAGTAAGACGAATTTGATTTAGCCAGTTTTGAACTTTAGTAAGTTCAAAGGTTTGTAGCTATTATCTTTTCATCTTTGCCATGTATAAAAATCACATCGTCATCCGCATACATCTGGACATTACAGTCAGGACAAGCAGCTGGAAGATCATTAAGGTACATTTAGAACAATAGAGGTCCGATAATTGAGCCCTGCGGAACTCCAACATGATTGCTAATGGAAGGAGATTTAACCCCATCTATATTAACACATTTTGTTCTGTTTGATAAATATGATTGAAACTATGATATAGCATCTGTAGAAAAGTTAAAATGTGTGAGTCTGGTCAGCAGTACTTGATGGTTGACTGTATCAAAAGCCTTTTTAAGGTCTAAAAATACAGCTCCTACACAAGGATTCTTATCCAATAAATACTTGATCTGTTCAATCAGAAAGCAATTCGTTGACTCAGTGGAATGATTGGGCCGGAAACCGAACTGCATACGATGCAGTGGGGTAAAACCTTTATCCAGATGTTCAATAAGTTGTTTTGCTATCCACTTTTCAGCCACTTTAGAAATTATTGGCAGGATGCTAATTGGCCGGTAGTTGGCGACCTGTGTTTTTGCTCCTGATTTAAAGATGGGTGTAATAATGGCCTCTTTCCAAGTTACCCTTTGATTAATTGATTGATTAACCATAAGAGTAATAGGTTGTATCAAGGCATCGTTATGAGTTTTTAAAACGTTATTGTCAATACCATGGACATCCATAGCTTTGGAGTTCTTGAGCACAGCAATGATCTTTATTACCTCTGCCTCTGTTATGTTTTGTATCTGAAAGATGGGCTGATCTTCATTTAATAGTCGAGGTAAAATATTAGAAGGAACAAAGGACCTTGTTATTTCAGATATACTGTTTATAAAATAATTATTAAAAGTGTTTGCCACGATCGTAGGATCTCTAATCAGGGCATTATCCACGGCTAACTCAATGGTTTTAATTTCCTTTTTTATTATGTTTACCTAATAATTTATTTAAAATGTGCCATGTTTTTTTCCCCATTACCTCTTGTATTTTCTATAATGGAGACAAAAAAGTCTGCTTTAACTTTTCTTAAAGTTTGTGTAACTTTATTACGTGCATGTGTGAATTTTTCCCTGTCAGTGGACAAACCAGATTTCAGATATTGTTTAAGCAGTACATCTCTAATCTTTAATACATTTTTACAGGTTTGATTTAACCATGGTAAATTAATTCTCTTCTTAGCCCCTCCACTCTTGCTTTGATTATCTGACTTCGAACTTGTCAGAAGAATGATGTATAAGAATTTTTCTTCTTTATTTTCTGCTTTTGATAAATGGGCAAAAACCTAGTCTCAGCCTTGGACCATTCACAGACATTCTGATGCGTATTGCACACAGAAAAGGCAATAAGTTCACTTATTGTACTTGAAGTAATTAGCCATAGTTAACTTTGCCGTATTTAGCCATAGCTAAATGTTTTTTTAGTACCACAGCTGATTTTTTATTTATGCAATTTTTAGTGGCATCTTTTTTGTTTTGTTTTTTGTTTATTTGAGAGCTAAATAGACCTTCAATCATTGTTCTATGTTCATTCATTGCATCTTTCAATGCGTGTCACACATAGCATGAGTCTTTCTGTATTATGGCGTAAAGCGTTTTTTGTCTGTGTGAATAAGTGCAGCTGTGGATTCTCCCCACTTTCTCTATGTTTGTGCGTGTGTGTACCAAGGCCTCTATAGAGAGGCGTACAGCTCGGTACAATTCAGTGTGGATGATAGGGCTTGTCTCCATAGCCACAGGCCAGAGGAAAGCCGAGAGGAGAGCACGCCCCTTATGCCAGTGCTCTATGGGTAAGATTATCACCAGGAGGCTGTGAATGCACGTTGTCCCATTGAGAACTCAACTCCTATCCTGAATAGGGAGGGAAACAATGTAACCTATTGTCAGCCTAGATGCATTTTCACTGTTGCGGCTCCAGCAGTATCTGTCTATCAGAAGAGCTGCTCCAGACTTTACCATCCTCTCCATTCAAGCACTGCGTGTAACTCTACCTTTATGAAACAGGACAGAGGGGTTGAGATCCTATCAGGACCAACTTTGTCTGGAGTTTAACTTAGTTTTTTCTGGTGAGTAACCTTGGGTATTTTCTTAGCCAGACACGTTCTTTAGAAAGCATGTTCCTTGTTGCTGGGAGGTGTAGCAATTTTTCGCTTCATGTTACCATGAAATTTCTGTTCTGTTTGTGACATGTTATGAAATGCAGATTAATATATGAGAAGAACTGATACCCTGTGTGCCACACTCACAAATAGTGCACCATACATATTTTATAGATGTGTGAATATGGTATGTTTCGTCTTTTGAAGAACCACATATTAGGGATGTGGTTTGCAAGATCATTTATATTCAAATAAAACGGTACAGCTGAATGACGTCGAGAAGAAAGCACCTGCAGAAAACTGGAAAAAATTTGTTAATGAGTTGATTAAAACAGTTGAGAACTGTATTCCTCATCACTGAATGAAATGTATTTAATTATGCATGCCTTTTATGATAAATGTTTTGCAGGAGAAACTATAACCTACCTGTTCAGTTGTGATGTCTGTACATTGGCTCTAAACAAAAGAACACTGTTAGTGCAATGTTAATGTTTGTGGTTGAAAAAAATTATCCTTTACTCAAGAAGCAGAACATACTGTATTACCCAACATAATGGCCTTTTATTAAACATTGGTTATAATGTTTAGTTTTGTATTTAGCAATGATGAATTTCTAAAGGTCCTGGTCTATCTTTGCCTGCTGCAGTGTTTTTAATAGAGCACAGAAATCTTGTGATTGTTCATTTATCTATTCTCCCTTTTTTTTCAGCTGTACGACAAGATAAACACCAAGTCTTCACCACAAATCAGGAATCCTGCAAGTGACGCGGTTCAGAGAGCCAAAGAGGTGAGTGCAGGCTACAGTTACAGAAAGATGCCTTTGTAGTTATAAAATGATGAGGGCCAAAGAAGTTCCTAGCACAAGTTTAACTGAACTTCATTGTAGTGTTCGACTGAAACACTGATTTAAAAAATAACCTCTACCTGGAATACTTGTTTTTATGCTTACTTAAGAATATTTTGTAATCTCTTTTTAAAAAAACTAAAGTATGTTGATGTGACTCAAAACTGAATGGAACCATGTTTAGAAGGTTTGTCTTTTCTTATGTATGTGATCTGTTAATTCAGAAATGACATTTTAAATACTTAAATTTGATGAATGGAATATTTTGTGTATGTTGTTATTTTTAACTACTATTTTGTCTAGTCTATGTTTGCATTTGAAAACACCTTTTCAGGATGTTTAGAAAAGACTCACTGCATGTCGTACTCCTTTGCTTTTCTAGAAACAAAATTTCCTCACTGCATTGGTTTTTCACTTCTGCTTTGTGACTGTAGTTTAGTGCACACAATTTTTTTAAGATTTAGTCGTCTGTAAAACAGGAACTGCACTAAATTGTCATGTCTGAAAGCTAATTACATGCACAAAAAAACAAACACATTATGTTTTGCTTTGTAAATTTTAGACAAAGTATTTTACAGATATACAAATTTCAAATAGTAAATCACTTGTAGTCATTTTACTGAGGTATTTATTTATGGTCATTAGTTTGTCTTTTTTTTTTTTTTACTCAATACCATCTCTTCTCAAATCTTTTTTTGTTTTGTAGAATTTTAATTAAAAAAAAAACAATTATTAGTAATTGTGTAAGGTTTAACAGAAAGCTTCAAACAGAGGTCTGTTTTGTACTCAGTGCCTCTATGAATTTTAAGCTCAGTGTATGATTTACGTAACATTTACAGATCCCTGGTGGTCTGTTGCTTGTGTGAACACATGCCTGTTTTCTTCCTGGTAAATTAGAATGCATTTCAACCAGCTGCAGTTAGGAAGCCACATTAACAGTGAATGTGTTTGTTTGCTTTCACCTACTGAGTAGATTAGAAAAAATATAGAATAACTATAACTGTGTGGTGTTGGACAAAGCTCTTTTATCGCCTTTCATACGCAAGTGTGGCAGATTATCATTGAGAGCACAGACTGACACGACACCTCAAGTTACATGAATGTAAATTTTTTGAGAGAAAATGCATTTAGCTTGGTGAGCTTATCGTTCTGTTATTTGATGCGTGACTGTCTGTCTGCCTCAATGTTGGCTGAAGCATTTTCCTCTTTCTCTCTCCCTCTCTCTCTCTCTCTCATTTGCACAGAGGCCAATTCAAATTCTCACTAATAACACAAATAGACAGTGAATAGTATGCTAATGTTTCTGTTTTGTCTTTAACAATACATGAAAATATAGGCACAAACTTTTTATTAATCCTAGTTTCCAGTAACTTTACAAGCATTTCAACAAAATTCCTTGCTGGCTCTAAAGATTTAAAAGACATTGATCTAGAATTTCTGATGTAGCAATCTAAACGATTCATGTATTTTTACATTTATATATATATTTTTTTAAATATGAGGACCTAATTTATAAAAAAAACTCGAACTTCTGGTAGAACCAACAACATGTTCTCTGGTTACGCATGTCAGATTTCTCCATATAGTCTGTGTAAATCCCACCTCTCCTCAATCTGCAAGCTTGCATTCAGTTTTGAATGCAACCAAAATTACTTTCCTTCCGTCACGATTTGAAAAGCGATATTAAACTGCAGTTTCAAGAAGAGATTAATCCTCCACAAGTCAGTCAATTTTTTCTTGAAGTTGTTGTTTCACATTTACTTAAAGTTAGTGAATCAAAAATGATAATGACTTATTTTATAGCAGTTGCGTCAACAGAAGCATTCTGAGTATTTTGAATAAGTCAGAAAATCCTAACTTGGTGCTTCAGATACACTTGAGTGAACAAATGTGCCCATAAAGAGGTGAAAGTAATGTCATTTTGAATAGTTCAAACCATCTGCATACTTTAAGTTAAAAATAGTTCGATTCAAACTAGTCTTGATACTTGGTTCTGGTCTCAAACTCCCTCAGTGGTCCTCTTGGCCCTGACCCCTCCAAAACAAGTCTGTCTCAGCCACAAGTCACACAACCTATAAAGCTCAACCATTTCCTTTAGTATAGCACATCAAAAAGAAACTCAGGCCTGCTGGTGATTAAAGAGCTGTGCTCTCAAATAACCCTCCTTGGCCTCTTGCTTGTGATCACTGGCAATGGTGAAATGCTTAAGGATTATCCTCTTTGTATTGCTTAGAGCCAGCGGGGTGGAAACTAACCCATCACCTGAAACTTGCGGAGGTGGCATAGTGTCTAACTCTAAAAACTCAGCCTTCGACTCTGCTGCTGCTTACACAGACTACATGTATCAATTGTTGTAAAACTTTCCTGTGTGTGTCTCTCATGCTAAGACCTCCACCGAAGACGAGTCGAGCACGGCTTTGAAACATCTGGAATATGTAAGCTGCAGACATTTTTCCAATCTTATGTCCACTTATTTTATTTTTTACCACTTTTTTTAGAACATGCGGAAATTCCTAGGATTCTTGTAAATGTCTGAGCTTTACATTTAGTGATTTTGACTGGCAGTGAGGGTTTGACCATTGATTAGAGCTCATTAGAGATGATTAGTGTGGTCCAAAAGACATCCAGGATCCGGCGCTCAGCAGCATTCAGCGGGGAGTTGTGACATATCTGCAGTACTGTGCCAAATCACCCCCTCCCACCTGACCCGTCCCACCCCGCCAATGAAAGGGCCAAATGAGCCCAGACAGCAGTGCTGATTGGTCACATGGGGTCTTAGGGTCAGGCCAGAAATGTTTGCGCGCGTGTGTGTGTGTGTCTTCTGATATATGATGTGTGGGGTCTCAGCAGTCCAGCTCAAAGTCGTGTTGCAGTGTACGAGATTAAAAAGCAACATCTTTACTTACATCAAGAATTAAACACTGTAGAGATGACAGCCTGAGATGAAAAGCCTGATGACTGTCTGTCTGTAGGTACTGGAGGAGATTTCATGCTACCCGGAGAATGCAGACGTTAAAGAACTGAGACGGATTCTAACCCAGCCCCATTTCATGGTGAGTCTCAGCAGCACAGTGCTAGTTCTGTTGTTAAGCTCTTAGTAAACCCTATTTACTTTCTTAATGTAATTCATTTGTACATGTCATTCCTTGTAATATTTAATCAAAATGTTATACCTTGTTTTTTTCCTCTGAAACATCTTTTTTATGCTGGCATCACTCGTGTTGGCTATTTGATAAAATAGTAGCCAACAGCCAGTTTAGTCATTTGTTTTACTTTAACTCTGGTTACATTGAGGTACGAATTACCCCCTTTTCACCATCTTATTGATTCCCACCCTAACTTTTAGTATACTGTTGGAAATACACTAACATTCAAAGTGTGTGTTTTTTATTCTTTCATTCAGCAACAACATAATAAACTGACTAAAAATGACAGTAATGACATTCTAATAAAAAAAAAAAAAATGAATAAAATAAAATAAACTTCAAGCTTGATAAAATGTCTGTCAGCAAAACTATCTTGGAGAGCTTAATTAAAGGACTTGTATTTCTTTGAGGCTTTGTGTTGGATCTGTTTATTCAGGACGTTGTCAGCGTCTCGTTGTTTCACCATCTCAGACTTTGCTTTGCTTTTCTGTAATCCTCTTCTGTAATCAATGAGATGTTTGTTAGTCATCTGTATTGAGAGCATTATTTCTGTGTTCTTATCAGTGGGACACACAACCTCATGACAGATGAAGCAGAGAGTTTGCCCTTCGCTGTTTGTCAGTAAGGTTCATCTAGAGGCTTAGTTGATTTAAGTTTCCACACTTTATTTGGTATTTTATTTTCATGGGGTTGTATAACGAGGAGTGAAAACCTTGATCTTTCAAATAAAGAGGTGATAGTGAGGATGAGAATCATTCGTAAGATTAAAAATAGGAAAATCCAGAGCTAAATGTTGCATGGAAGTGAGTGAAATTAATTGCCTCTGGCATGATCCATAATGTAAGGGACTTATTTGGGGGCTTTTTTACATGATTTTTACTTCCACTTGAACTGGGGATTTACGACAGAACTGAGAGAGATAAAGAGGGAAGGGGTTAAAAAGGAGCTCATGCATTAGAAAACAAGACTGGGGTGATGTCAGCCTCACTAACTCTGAGTGTCAGGTCAAGAGTGGGGGGAGACCGAGAGGAGGAAGGTACCAGCAGGTACTAGCTGTTAAAATCCAGCATAACATTGCCCTTGATGTTTTTCGCACACTCTCATAATTGCACACAAGATACAGTATTAGTATGAGATGAGCTGAAGAAAAAAAAATTACCTAATGTTACTGAAGTCGATTACTTTGCATTATTTGAATGCTTGGCCAAAGAGATGTTGAAAAAGCTCTACCTCCTTTAGTGGACTTTGCTATCCTAGGTACAACCAAAAGTCCAGCGTTTAGTGACCTTAGGGAGCGGGATCTGCACAGTATCTTACTACAGCTTGTGTGTGGTTAGATGTTGAGTGTTATTTGAGTTTCCTTTTATTACAATAACAATAGTTCAAAGCAAATGTGTCATATTGCACATTCATCTGATCTGATGTCTGATCGTATGGCTGTTTGAGAGGGGAAAAAAAAGTTGTTATTATTATTACTACTTATAAGTGGTCTTTGACTTCTGTAAGTAGCATAAGAAAAATGGCAAGATATGAGACTTATAATACATTATAACTATGAGAAATATAATCCATTGTAAAAGTGGATGCAACGTGTTCATTGTGTTATAAATCATCATACTCTTAAAAGCTATTAAAAAAAAATAATAATAAATAAAAAACAAACAAAAAAAAGGAGTAGTATAAGCGGAATAATTGAATATAACCACAAATAAGTAAACATAATATATTAAAACTGTTCTTATGAATATTATTGAGATGATACAACATAATTCTAATAATTTAACGGCCCGGAGTCAATTATTCCGCTTATACTACAGTTACCACACCTCAAGACATCGATCAAATGATATATTTAAAGGGATTCATCCGGTTTTTGAACTTAAATAGCTATTGTGAGTAGGGATATTTCTTCCGCATCTCATCCAATGTCTCTTTATAGCTTTGATGGCATTCTAATGCAATTATTAATGAAGTTATTAGAAAGAGAGTGAGAGAGACAGAGACACACACAGAGAGAGAGAGAGAGAGAGAGAGAGAGCTTGTGTGAATTAGCTGTCTCATCACTAGTGAGAAATGTCATGTGTAGCCATTAAGTTGTTACACTATATAGGCTAAGTGATACAATTGCTGACAACACCTTTTTGTGCAAACTGTGTACAGTTTACTATGTGAAGTGATATGGATCTGTAATGTGGTCAAGAGAGCTTCCTGGAACTGTGTTCGTCCTGTGTTTCCCAGAAAATAATCGCACACCTCCGAACGTTCATCAGCCAATCAGATTCAAGCATTCAACGGCCCCCGTAGTATATGTTTTTTTTTTATAATACATTATGCGTTAATTACGATATTAAGCACCACAACTGTTTTCAACATGGTTAAAGAATTTGACTCCTAACCCTAAGGTTGTGGGTTTGAGCCTCAGGCTGGCAATACCACGACTGAGGTGACCTTGAGCAAGGCACCAAACTCCCAACTCCTCCACGAGCACCGCAGCATAAATGGGCAGTATTTGCACAGCCTTGATTGGTTACTTAATCATTGTTCTGTGATTGTAATGTTTTTTTTATATTGTGTGCTTGTATCTCACTCTTAATCACTCTTTTTTTCAGGCCTTACTTCAGACTCATGATGTTGTGGCACATGAGGTATACAGTGATGAGGCACTGAGGGTCACCCCACCCCCGACATCACCATATCTCAACGGAGACTCACCTGAGAGCACAAACGGAGACATGGACATAGAGAATGTTACACGAGTGCGCCTGGTTCAGTTCCAGAAAAACACAGATGAACCGATGGTATGAGTTCACAAATTTCCTGTACATGTACACACACATATATAAGCCTAAAGACTGCATAGCATCAACATTACAACAGTTTCTAGTGGTCCACCTTCAAAGTGTGCAGATGCAAGCTCTGCACATCGAATATCTTGTGTTGTCAGTCACATTTGGCACACCTGATCTGACGATGGTGTTGATTAAGCTCTCACGGTGGTTACATTTTATATCCACTTGTCAGTCAAACTTCCTGAAAGCCTGATTCTCACCACTGTGGTTTTAAACAAGTTTGTGGGCACTGTTACAGGGTATCACGTTGAAAATGAACGACTTGAACCATTGCATCGTGGCAAGAATAATGCATGGAGGAATGATCCACAGACAAGGTACATGCACCAAATGTTTTTTTCTTCAATACTTCACCCAACACTGCTATACTGAGATCCACTAGCCTTCCATCTTTCCTGTACATCTCCATAAACATATGATGAGTTAATAGGAAAGAGATCCAAACCATTCATCTTCACAAACCCCTCGACCCATATTCACATGTGGCAGGATTGAGGGCTTTTGCTGTCATCCCGTGATGGTCAAATTGCAAAATCTCCTTTACCCAAGCCTTTACCCACATGCCACACACACGCAACTATTTCCTACATGTTATGCAAGCAGGAAAACCTATTTTAAACCTTGTGCAGTTAATGTTGTCAAGTTTTTAATTTATGAAGTTTGTAAGACTAGTGAGATGTTTTAATACATTTAAAATGTTGTTTTTTTTTGTAACAAAAAAGGAACTTTGCATGTTGGAGATGAGATCCGGGAGATCAACGGCATAAGTGTAGCAAACCAAACGGTGGAGCAGCTTCAGAAGATGCTTGTGAGTAGGAACTTGTGTATTTTCAGCTCTAAAGTCATTTTAATCACCTTCAAGCTGTTTGAATTATGATTTTTAGACTTTCATTGAGGTATCCAGCAAAATGTCCAGAATTACAGGCCACAGCCAGTAAAGTGCACTAACTGTACCAACTGTAAAGTGTAATGGGTGTAATGTGAGAGACATAAGCGTTACAGAGCAGCTACCTGATTACAGTTAAATAAAATAAAAAAGACTCCTCTAAAATAAACATTGATTTCATTTTAAAAATGGCCACACACATTTATCACAGTGCAGATTAACAGTCTACTTTTTCCACTCTGTTCCCATTTGTGTTTTATTGTCCACTTTTTCCATTATTCTTTGAAATAAATAGAGCTATATGAGGATATATAGACATAATCCAGTAAAAATGCCCTTTTTAATAATTTTCCTTTTGTTTTTCTGTTGACAGCGGGAAATGAGAGGCAGCATCACCTTTAAGATTGTCCCAAGCTACCGTACACAGCAATCGTCCTGTGAGGTAATGGACTTCATGGCCTCTGCACTGTCCTCCGCTCTGTCTCTGCCAGTGTCCTCTCTCTGCAGTGCTGTGGTTTGCCTCCCCGGCCTGTCATGGCCTTTTGTGGTGGGGTTGATTGCCGTGGATTCTTGTGTTACTAACTGCCTGCCTGATGGCTGCGTGTTAATGCTTTTCTCCCCAAAAGCCTCCACCCTGCCAGACCTAAAGGCCTGGCTCAGTCACTACTGCACACCAATTTCACAACAAAGATATCGGAAGCCTAGCTTACATATCACCTGTGTTGAGGGAAGTCTAGATGTACAATGTGAGAATGTTCACAGACAGTGTTGCAGCATTATTCGCAATTTAAAAGCGAGTCTGTACCATGCTGGTTACAGAAATCAATTTTTCATAAGAGTCCCCTGCCATATCACACGAGTGAGAGGATGTTGAAATTAAAGTGGTCAGATTTCATGTGGAATTCCTTCAAGCACTAAATCTCTCAAGGAAAGGAAGATGTGTACATTCCGTTGGCTCCCCCTTCTGGTGGAAAGCTACAATGCAGTCTGGTGATCAAAACATTTTTGTTTTGGTATCTGTAACATTACCATGCTTTTAAAATGTCTATTTAATAACTTTAATTACAAGCAAATCTTTTGGTTTCCTTACATGATGTCCCCAATTTCGCACCGCAGTGTTGGCTAGTGTTAGTTTGCTCTGCTGTTTCGCTGACCTTTATATCTTATTACAGAAAGAATCCCCCTCCACCTCCAGACAGTCCCCTGCTAATGGCCATTCCAGCATTAACAGTTCTATCTTGGTAAGGATCCCAGGCAACTTCAAATAACAACCAGCTTCCCTCCCCAACAATCTCCTAATGTTGTTTGTGATTATTTTACCCAGTTCTTGCAGTCATACCCTCTTAATTTGCACCAAATGTTATTAGGTTTGTGTAATGTCCAGTTTTATGGTTTTGTTTTTCAAGTTTGTCTTAATAAACACACATGCAAAGACTAAACAAGACAGCGGCTAACTTCCATTGAACATAGTTTCCGTTATCTCAGTTCACAAATTGGTGTGCTCTGTGCTGCTGTAGCTCTCTCACTCTGAATACAGTATGTGGTCCTAGGAACACTGTACAGTGGACATGGGATCTACTATTATACTTTTTAATTCCTTTGTGTTAGCAGTGATGTATTGTGGCTGACAGCAAGCACAATGAAACTCAGTGGAGGCATGCAAAGGATTCCTAGCATAAATAAAAAGCCTGCATACTTTTAACAAAATGCAGTGAGATCTCCATTAGCACTGCATTTGAACTAGGGGTGGGCGATAAAGAAGTTGACATGATAAATCAGTATAAAAAATCAAATAGTATCAGTTTTGACTAATGTGTTTGGTACTATGTGGTTGAGAATGGGACTTAACCCTGTCCCTTTTAGTTACTTTTATGCTGTCAAACTCTCCTACTAGTTTAGTCTGCAAAAAGTTTTGGTAAGTGGAATTTATTTATTTAGATATATGGATATATTCTTATAAATATTATAAGCAGAAAAAAAATGTTTTAATAAAATAAGTATTTATTAAAAATATTTATTAAAATATTCAGATTGAATATAAACATACAATTATGGTAAGTACTGTAATACACAATAATAGTTAATAAATATTTATTAATTATATCATTGAAATATTCTTGCAAAAAAGTAAATGTACAGTGAGCTGCTTTTGTTGCCCTTTCCTGCTTTTATACTATATAAATAATTATAGTTTGCATAATTCTTTTTCCAGTAAAATTTAAATAAACTCTGTAAATACATATTTTGACCGTCCAAAATTTGAAATGACGTTTGCTAGTATCGCCCACCCCTGCTATCGACCCAGTGGGACCCACTTGGTGTTCTTCATAGAGGGGGTTAGTCTCCACCTCATGAACATGCTTGAATGGAGTGTGGTGCTAAAGCTGCTTGCTTGCTCCTTGCTTTCTTGTGTGTTGCTGTTCTGAGATTTACCCTCGACAGCCATTCTTCTCTTTTAACACATGTATACACACAGAATGAAGTAACTTTTGTGGTTCTCCCTTGTGAAGTTAGCATTGCTCCCAGTTGTTTTAACCAGATTTTTTTGTTACGTTTTGTTGAATGTATATTTCTCTTCATTGTTATCGTTATTAATTGTTATTTAATTGTTTCATGAGTCCTGTCTCTCCTCTGTAAATGGTCAGTCTCTCTTTCACTGCTGGGCTTTGCTTTACAGGACTTGCCGTCAACCATCCAGCCAAAAGGACGCCAGGTGAATAGAGCATCCATCAGTCTTAGCACCCTCTATTGACTAATGCTTTCCCACACTGCTTTTGTGCTTGAGATTGAAAGAACATAGTGATTCACCGCTATTAACATCCTGCTTCCTCTATCAGTTTTTGTACTAACGCCATTCACCATTAGCTGCTCTACAGACAGACTTGGTTTAGTGTTATTGCATTGCACTTACTCAACAACAACACTGTAAATGCAAAGTTATTATTCATGCTTTTTTTTTTAAAAAAGCTTACATAAATTTTAGGGGGATTATCATTTTAACATTAATTTTTATTTTTACACATGGGTTATTCTATGCGTTGAACCAGTTGAGAAAATATCAAATATCAAAATATGAAATTTGAATTAAATTTCACTAGTTTCACTGCATTTTACCTTTGTTCCATTTAAAAATAAATGTTTATTAAATAAATTATTTTATTAATTAAATGTTTTATTCATATCTAAGTTCAAATCTTTGTAGTGACGAGCATCCTCACAAACAATAGATAACACTAAAGATATGAAAAAGACAATTCGTTTTCTTAAAAATACCCATTTGAACCAACTTTTTACAAATCATATCAACTCCAAGGCAACTATTATTCAGACCCTGTTAACTTTTATCTTAGATAAAAAGGGACATGTTAGATTGGTGTGTCTGTCTTATCCTAACCCCATACAGTCTCATGCTTTTCTACTTGCCTTGGGCTACAGAGTGGTGTGTGTTTCCTCTCACATCCCATCTAGATTACCCTGCAAATCAAAAAAGCTGAGAACATGTGGAATCAGAAAGCCCATCACAATTTGTTCTTCTAATCTCTAGTCCTTGCCTTTAAGCATTGTGTCCTCATAGGATGAGAAGTAGAAAGGGAGACATACAATCAGCAGAGGGCGCCATCTGCCAGCACGGGTCCATCTGTGTTGCCTGAAGTGCATCACTGAGTGCTGGAAATGATCTGCTATGTTCCTAGTGATGAGAACAGAGTGATATATATATATGAACGATATCTCCACCCTGCTTTGTTCCATTTTATCAACCCATAACTTTTCGGAACGTTAGCTTGTATAGCTGCATTCTTCATCTCACCAACCCCAATAACAGTGCCGTATTAATGCCGCCACAGTGCCATGATATTGCATGATGTTTGTAATACTCTCATGCCCTAGATCTCCAGACCTCCAATCAAGGATAAATTTTCCATACAGGTAAGATTTTAAAGAATAAGCCCAATCTGCTTCTCTGAAAAACTGTTGTGTAACCATGCAAGTCCAAATGTAGCAAGGACTCAGAAACAATTACATCACCAGTGTGAAAATATAACATTAAGCTCGATTTTTGCAACGTTTGTACTTAAAGGCCCCTTTCAGTCAGTTCAGTGTCATTTATTTTTAATCCAGGAGTCACACACCACTCTACCCTCAGACTGCAGTTCAGTACTCAACTGCACTAAATGTCCAGCAAGGACTCGTAACTCACTCTCATATATACTTACATGCATCATCAGTTTGCCAGCATGCTCAGTTTTCATTCCCTGCAGCTTTAGCCAAGCATGCCTATCATCTCAACTGAAACCTGATCTCCACTTGTACCTTGACCTCCAGTTGCACCTTAACCTCCTCTTGTACCCTAACTTCCTTTCCTGTGCTGTGTCTGTGCCACTGTAGGGTGTTTCTGACTTCGACTTATGTCTTTTCTCAGATCTATGTACGGGCGCAGTTCGAGTATGATCCGGTGAAAGATGACCTCATCCCCTGTAAAGAGGCAGGGATTCGCTTCAGAGTGGGTGACATAATCCAGATTATCAACAAAGATGACCATAATTGGTGGCAAGGAAAACTGGAAAACACCAAGAATGGCACAGCAGGACTGATTCCCTCACCTGAACTTCAGGAGTGGTGAGTTAGGTTCTTTCCTAGAGCAGAATCACCACTTCAGTCATTTCTTTGGTTTGTATGTTGAAAACCAGAAGACTGTGATTGAGGTTGAAGGGACAGAAGATACAGTACTCAAAGATGTGCTATCATCAAGGCTAACAGATATGCCAGCACACTAACCACATGTACATCTATTTGTTTGTTTTGTTCTAGGCGGGTGGCCTGTATAGCCATGGAGAAAACCAAGCAAGAACAGCAGGCAAGCTGTACTTGGTTTGGCAAGAAAAAAAAGCAGTACAAAGACAAATATCTAGCAAAGCACAACGCAGGTAGAGTTTCCAATTGGCTTGCTGCACCTTCCCTCTCTCTTCATACAGACAATAGCTAGATTTTGGTCAATCAGCTCTTCCTTATTGGAGATCTAAGAATAGGCTTCTAACACTGGTGTGAACGTATGACATCACAAAAAATAGCAGCTCTCAGGGAGATGTAAACAAGTATTGATTAATGATAAACATTCACTTTTAAGAACTTTTCCCTTAAAACAAAATAGGGTCATTCTTAAAATGACAGCCTGTTCTACTTAGAAGTAAATTGATATACAATATAAATCAATACAGTATTCAACATTAATCTGATAGAATGCATAGGACATTATAAAAATGTAATAAGATTTTATGCATTCTACCAGATACATGTTGCAAATGTTGCAGTGTGCCATTAATCAAAATAAATACGCTTTATTTTATATTTTTATATATATATATATATATATATATATATATATATATATATATATATATATATATATATATATATATAAATGCAGTTCTTTTTAATTTTCCTAAAAGATGTATTGTTATATGTATTGTTTATATATATATATATATATATATATATATATATATATATATATATATATATATTAAAATAGAAAATTGTTATAATATTTCACAATTAAAATAAAATTCAAATTTAATCAAATAAGAGAGACTTACAAACATTAAAACCTTTAAAAACAAACTTACCAACCCCAACCTCCAAACCCAACAGTTTTTCCAATTTAATATGACATTTATTACAAGTATTGTAAATTGAAATTACACTCTTAAAATTACACACTTGAAACAAGAGAATTGTACACACTGCAGGTATTTGGATGAATAAATACGGTATCTATTTTTTTAATTAGGATTTGTTTACTATACAAAAATATTATTTACAGGGTTGGCATATTTAGATCATAATTAAAGAAGATATTTAGTTCATTACTGACAAGCATATCGAAGAAAAAGATAAAGTAATAAAAAAGAGGCTCATATGAGATCCACTTTATGGAATGACCTGGTAAATGAATCTCTTTGTATATGATCAAATGCTGGAATTGACTGTTTGTTTGTTTGTTTGTTACATCATTACTGTTGTCAGATACTCATATGATCAGAAACACAAGAGAACTCTATGTTGTTGATGGCCATTGCTAACTCAGACCAGGTGGAACACTGTCAGGAAGAATGCATGTATGTCTTTTTTACATCAGTGACAGTCTATCATTAGTATTATGTTTATATTAGTTCCTGCTTTTCAGCAATAGCAGACTTTACCCTCATGGGATGGTTGTCAGCAGATGTTGTTAGAAACGTCTTCATTGAATGATTTAAACTGTAGTTTCGAGGCTGTAGGGAGTGTCTCTGTGTGTCTAGTGGAAGGTATGGGCAGGTAACCTGGCCCTGTGCTGTCTGGTTCAAATAACCTGAGGTCCTGACTGCAGCATTTCCACAAATAGCAGGGTGACTTGTGCCAATACATAGCCGAGTAGCTGCATGTCTGATTCTGCCTGCTGTTCCCTGACCAAACAGTCCCTTAAGAGTCTTTCATTTTGTTTCAATTACCAAAGGGACTCATTAAAGCCAGCCACTGTGGAAACCTGGGTTGTTATCACTGATGAGCAAACCTGCATATATATACTACTATGCAACAAGTGTGTTTATGTGTGTGTTCTAATGGGGAATCCAAAGACCATAAGTCAGACACCCATGTTTTCTGTAAGAGTGTGTGGTTGCTGGTAAAGGACCATGGGAGAGAAAACATGTCTTTACTATGGGTAACTCATAAATGTCATGGATAAAGTTCATGTGTTCATCGTGGCTCCAGGTCTAAACCAACACACAACCTTCACTGGAGATGCACCTGTGTATGTGCTCTCAGATGTACTCCTCTTGTTTTCAGATATACTTTGACTGGATGCAGATTTTGCGACCTCTATATAAATCGATCCTGACACTATGAAAGATGGCAATTACATGATCTCGTTAGAAGCATGGTGAACCCCACCTCTTTTAACATCTTATATAAGCGAGTCGTTTTGGCTCAGGATCAGGTCACTACCTTCGAACACACAGGATGTTAAACAACACCGTCGTTCCTTCTTGTCAAGATCTCCCCAGTGGTGTGGAATAGTTTAAAGGTGAGCTTCCCAAAAGGTGGATTTGTTAGTTCCGCCTGTAGATACAGGGACTGTGACTCCACTGAATCATAAAGCCAGAAACTCATTCAGTTCAAGTATGCCAGTTCAAACTTTTCTTGCTACACAACCTTGATTCTGCATTGTTGTATAATGCAGTGTTTCTGAAGGAAGTTTATAATGCAGGTACACTACCATTCAAAAGTTGGAGGTCAGTAAGATTATTATTTTTTGATAACAAAGAAAAAGCCCGTTCAATTAATCAAAAGTGACAGTAAAACTTTTAACAATAGAAATATTTCTATTGCAAATAAATGCTGTTTTTTAGCTTTCTTTTTATAAAGTAATCATATTATGGTCTATAGAAAAAACAAAAACGGCACAAATGTTTTAAACATTTATAATATTAAGAAATGTTTCTTGAGCACCAAATCAGCATATTAGAATTTTTGCATCACAGGAATAAATGGCGTTTTAGAATATATTAAAACAGAAAAGAGTAATTTTAAATTATAATATTTCACTTTTTTACTGTATTTTTGATCAAATATAAATGTAGTCTTGGTAAGCGTAAATGTCAATCATCTTTAAAAATAAAAAATACCCAATTTTGTGGTGGTGCATGCATAGAATGTGTAGTATTGCAGTGTGTTTTGGTGAAATTTAATAATTCGCTTTGATTTATCATTGTACTAATGGCAAAGTACATTTTTGAAATATTTTTGATATTATTATTTCATTACTGTTCCCTGTCGAAACTGCACTCCCTGGTGCATCTTTCAAGTATTGAGTTGGATTCCCTTTTGCCTTAATTCTTTGTGGCATAGATTCAGCTGTTGTCTTATGCGATTAAGTTAGTCTACTAGTATCATGGCAATTGGTTTGAACACAGTTATACTGAGAAAGTTAAAGTTGTTTTAATGTTTAGTTAACAATATTTCAAAAATATGTTAGCCAAGCATTTAAATCTGCATTTTCCTACTTGCATCAAATGGTTCTGGCCTAAGGAGGCCCAACGGTAGATCTGGTCTGATCTGGGCCGCTGGAATCACGGTGTTCTCTGAGCACCCAATCACTTAGATGATCAAATAGACTGTGTTGTGTTGAGCACAGCTCCCTCAGCCATCAGCGGCGGGGAGCGCAGATCAGACAATAATCCCTCCAGAGCCCAGTGCCCCACTTTACTGAGTCTGATTTGAGCTCACTCAGCCAGTGAGGCTGGAAATGAGACTCTTTGGGGTATTACAGCCTTTTTCAGGTCTCATACAAATTCCTCCAGGATTATTTAATTGTCTGAAACTGTTTTGATTTTGTGGGGTTTGTCTAAGGCAAGGAGCATTGTAACAGTTGTGCTTTGGGCTTTTCCAGCTATAATGTGCAGGTTCAGATCAGGTTTTGAAGTAAAATAGGAATTTCCAATAGGAAGCAGTTGGTAAGGACTTGTCTTTCACAAGGAGAATTGCATCTTTTCAAGACAAAACAACAACATTGCACCAGACCTATATTTAAAGAGGTGTGTATCTACAGGCCAGAAAAGTGCTTCTCTCAGTTATATGTGAAAGCACAAGGAGGTCAGTTCAGTTGTGGCTTAGCTCAATGTGTGCACAATTTTGATGTCCTTTTAGCCCCTCCCTTTACTCTGTTCTATCCTAGTAATTTCAGAGTTGACACACATCTTCTCAATCCACTTTTCATTGTATCATTAAAAACCTACAAGATCATGTTTTTTATTTTGTCTCACACAGGTTTGTTCACACTGCTTGTTTTTCTCATAATGCACAGTTCATGCCACATACATGAATGAAGCATAAATATCATGCAGAGAGATTTGCTATTGCTTTTTGGCATGACTGAACTTACAATATTAACCTGGCAGATGAACATAAAACAGAAAAAAGTTTGGGATTAGTAGGTGTTTTTTGTTTTTTTTAAAGAAATTAATGATTTTATATAGCAAGGCTACTTTAAAATAATCAATATTGACAGTGAAGAAACGTACAGTGTTAAAAATGATTTCTATTTCAAATAAATGCTGTTTTTTAACTTTATTTTTATAAAGGAATCTTTAATAAAAAGAAGTATTGTTATGCTCCCCCATTAACTCTAAGGTTAGATTTGAACCCTAACCCCACCACCATGACTTGTTTCTTCTTTTTTCCCTGTCTTCCCATCCCTTTATTTTTGTTAAGATGTCAAAATATAATTGTACATGATACCCGCTAAAAGAAAACAAATTTTGTTGGAATTTTCTATGCCAATTTAGAAAACGGAATAAATGAAGAAAGAGGATGTAGATAGATAGATAGATAGATAGATATGTGATGATAGATGGATAGATTTTAATATTTCACATTATTTTTTCTGCATTTTTGTTCAAATTAATTAGAGACTTTTTTTTCAAAAACAAAATCTTACAAAGCCCAAATTTTGGAACTTTAATGTATACATGCATGAATCCTGAAGGAGGTGGGTTTGATGGTGGACACTTGAACTGTCCCTCTAAGAAAGCATCTAGTAAACACATAGCAAAGAGAGCTGTAATGATACAGAGCGATGGTAGAAATGTGTCGGCCAGTAGACATTTTGCTTTGTTTATACTCTGGTAGACATGACTATCACTATCATTTGTTAAGAATAATACGGTCTGTTGGCTTGTGTGACTGAAAAAATAAATAATATTATGTAGCTTTCATCTGCCAAGTTTTTAATTCACTGGATTATCTAAGAATAGGCATTACCACATGATTATGTAATATATACACGTCCACACATGTCATGATGTAAAGCGTTGCTGTTATAGAACATTACTCATATTGTGACCGTAAATTATAATACTTTGGCAGATTTTCTGAAACAGCTCTTAATTCCACAGTGTAATGGCTGCTTTCAGATTCCGGTCTTGATAATGCAAGTGCATTGCTGTGAATGTCAGAGGCATGTTTCATTGTTAGAGCGGCGACGTCTCGCATGCTCTGAAAGCGGCCCATCCAGAGCAGCCCGAGCTCACGGATGGCCATCATGTCTCTGTGCTTCCAGCATCACAGCTTTGGGTGTGCTTGTTGTTGTGTTTGTTTACTGATGTTCTGTTAACTGAGCCATAACTCAATGACCCCCTCCCCTGTCCATTTTACATGCTGTCTATCTACCAATGGCCTCTGTGCATGTAAGTAACTGTGTTGCTGTGCCATACAGCCTCTGTGCTTACCTCTCTCTTTCTCTGTCTGTCTCTGTCTCACTCAGTGCCCTTGCCACGGTGATTTTTTTTTAACCTTGAAACCGTCATTGCCTATTAGCAACCGTCATTTTTCTCAATCAACAGAACAAAGATCTTTTTTTAAGTGTGTGTTTGAATGTTTGTATGGTATTCGTGGTTTACTTTGTTGTGTTGTGCTTTGTGTTTTTAGTTTATTTTTAAGTCTGTATTCTCTGAACCCTGTGCACCTATATCCACTGACCCACAGCACAACATGAGGCTTCTCTGTGTGCAAATCCATTAAATATCCTACATATAAAGAGCTGCATACTCAAGGTCATGTGAAAGAGGTGCATGAATCATTTAAGGCATTTATTGAGAGAGATAGATGAGTGCTTGAATCACTTTTCACATGTAAATGACAGAGATGGCTCACGTTTCCCAATACCAAGTCAACTCACTGTCTCCTGCACACACACCGATGCCCCGCATGAACACTGCAGCCAGTTTTACTCCTCATGCAACCGAAATACCATGGTAGAAAAGCCTTAGTGATATAGCTTTGTGGTAGTTCACATAAGCAATAAATAATACTTTGTACTTTAATGCAGTCGTATTTCAGAGGAATCATCATTTTAGCCCATCTGACGGTTTCTCATTTTTATGCTAGCATTACTAGTGATAGAATGTGAAAATTAACTGGTGTCGGTTTCAACTTATAGCGATTAAAAAAATTTAAATAAAAACTGCAAAAAGCACTATAGAAGTAGTCCATGCATGCAACAATCGAGGCTTTGTGTGATGACTGAAAACTAATTGATAATCATCTTCTTAATTCTCCTTTGCACATTCACTATAAATTATGTTGGATAAATATGCTTCTGTTTAAAAGTTAGGAGGCCGTAAGATATATTAGAATGATTTCTGGCTGTTAGAAATTCAGGTTTGCCATCAAAGGAATAAATAATATTTTAGATTATATTAAAATAGAAAGCAGTCATTTTAAACATGTAACTGTTTTTACTGTATTTTTATACAAATAAATGCAGACTTGGTGAATCTTAGACTTCTTTTAAAAAAATTTACAGACCCCAAAAAACACAAAGCGGTTAAATCAAACATTAAGTAAATTTAAGCAGAATTACATCATAATGTACAGTGTTAACAAGTGTTATTAAAGTCATATTGTTTTTAAAGATTAACCGTGCATGAGATGATGGCAATGGTAATGTAAAAATAGGGGAATTGTGCATCCAGAATATCTCCATGTTTGACATTGGTGACAAGTTTGAATATGCAGAAATGCCAAGTGTGAGCGGCTGGGATGTGTTTTCTCAGCTCAGCTTCTGCGCTGCATTTGAACACACTGCTGCGGTGGAGATTGAATGTCAGTCAGACACAGTATTAAATCCCCCATCAGGCCTGTAGCATTACATAAGCGGCCTAAACACAAATTACCCAAAAACATCCCCCTTTCCTTTGTAAGAGTCCACATTTGTTTTTTATGTTTAAACCGTTTTTTTTTTTTTTTTTTTGTAAGTCTAATGACAACAGCAAACCGTTTTTGAAATTTAAGATCAATCCCTCCCTGCTATTAAATAATAATCTTGTGTTCGTTTTTGTTTTAGTGTTTGATCAACTAGATCTGGTCACATATGAGGAAGTAGTGAAGTTGCCAGCATTCAAGAGGAAAACATTAGTTTTACTAGGTATGTATGTAGATCTTGGTTTAAATCCACATCTTACCTTAGTTAGTTGGCATGAAGCACATCTCTTACATGTGTGGTTTGCTGTCGACTGCCAGGTGCTCACGGTGTTGGCCGAAGACACATCAAGAACACACTCATCACCAAACACCCAGACAGATTTGCTTATCCCATTCCACGTAAGAAACCTTCCCAAATCGATGTCTCTAACTGTCCACATGATTGCTCAACCAATTGGTTGCTGCTCAACTCAAACTCAAACTAATTTCTGTCCCAAAAGACACAACCAGACCTCCAAAGAAAGATGAAGAGAACGGCAAGAATTATTTCTTTGTATCCCACGACCAAATGATGCAGGACATCTCCAACAACGATTACCTGGAGTACGGCAGCCACGAGGACGCAATGTACGGCACGCGGTTGGAGACAATACGCAAGATCCATGAGCAGGGACTCGTAGCCATACTGGACGTAGAGCCGCAGGTCAACCTTTAACTGCCCTCTGCATTTATTCAGGAGAAAAGAAGAAGCTGAAACTTTATATATAGAAAACTGACTAATTTGATTGCATCTTAATCATAATTGAATACCATATCTCAGTTACAGTATATTAAGACACATATGATGGGGAGATATGATGTAGTGTAATAACAGTCTTGTGTTGAAATGTTCTCAGGCACTGAAGGTTTTACGGACAGCTGAATTTGCTCCCTATGTGGTTTTCATTGCTGCACCAACCATCACTCCTGGCATGAACGAGGTGAGATCAGGAGTTCTCACTGACAGAACAACACCTGACTTCTCTTCCTTCTTTCATTCAGCTACATCTCTCTTTAGCCGCTCGCTCTTTCTTTCTTTCTTGTTGCATGCACCTTTTTTGGCATGTTTTATAATTTCTTCTAACTTTCCTCACATCACGCTCAGCTTCCCAGATGGTGCAGGAAGCTGCCTGTGAGTATGACAGGAAGTCAACTAGATCCTAGTGCTTACAAAGCTCTTCCCAAACAAGTCCACTTCCTTTATGACCTTTATAACTAAGGTCAATTGGACAGAAGGCTGTTTTTAAGAAAACCCTGATCCACATCTTACTACTTATTACCGTTTAAAAGTTTGGGGTCAGTAGGAATTACATTTTTTTTTACATTTTTAATTTAAATTTTTTTTTTTTATATATATATATATATATATTTTTTTTTTTTTTTAAGAAATCAATACTTTTTTTTACAAGAATGCATTAATATTTTAGCAAAATCCACAGGAAAAAACTTGTTTTCCAATTTTCAAAAACAAATATATATATACATATATATTTATATATATATATATATAACAGTTTTAGACATAGATTTCTGAAGGATAGTGTGATTCTGAAGACTGAAGTATTATTATCTTTTATTATTAAAGAAATGTAGGCTTGGTGAAAATATCTTACCGACCCCAAACTTCTGAATGATATTGTATAAATACACTAGTACCATCCTTCCCAACTCTCCCATCCTCCATTTATATCTTAAGGATCATAACTGAACTTTTCTTACATGGGCACGTTACAAAAGGCCCTTTTTTCCCTCTCATCTTCACTTTTGCTTACTCTTCTTCTTTGTGCTGCAGGACGAGTCATTACAGAGGCTGCAGAAGGAGTCCGAGATCCTCCAGAAGACATACGCACACTATTTTGACCAAACCATCATTAATAATGAGATTGACGAGACTATTCGGCTCCTGGAGGAAGCCATAGACCTGGTTTGCACCACGGCCCAGTGGGTTCCAGTGTCCTGGGTCTACTAAAACAGCAAACCGACCTGTAACCTTATACCCTTCATAACCTCATACGTTGTGCATCTCTGCAAGAAGAAGGAAGAAAAAAAAACCTTGCAACTTTCCCATGATGCAAACAGAAGCCCACTTCTGAAGTCTAACAGCAAGATCGATGTACCTGCAGTGAGCCCAGTCTTGGCCCCTCACAGACTACCTAGACGTAGTGTTGTATTAATGAAAAAAAATCAATAAAATAAATGACTAAATATTGTCATGTCTATATAGCTAGGAGGCAACATTTTGTAGACGTTTGATTTAAAGAGACAGTATCCTAAATGATGCATTTTCCTGAAAGGAATATTTTAGTAGTTTGTCTACCAGTATTTCTGTTAGTACCAGACTGAAAGTGTGGTATTCCAACAGCAGAATCCTCACAGCTTTCATCTGTCCAGCCGTCCATTAACTCAGCCATTACACATAATCCCACATTATCCATGCGGCAGAGCCCAGCTGCTTTAGCACAACTCTGCCATTCAGCTTTCAACCCTTTGCCTTTGTTTGGTTTGTTTCTCCCATTTCACCCTCCTCTACACGTGGATACTGTCTCTCTAAAGACGCACATAAATGTTTTAGAGATTTGAATGAGATCTCATGCATGTGAACATTCACGAGCGTCCATGCTGTCAGTGTTAGCTGTGTTCAGACCGTCCCCCGCAGCAGAAAACATTCCATTCGTCTGGATGAACACATTCAAACAGGTGGAGCCGGTGACCAGGAGAGGGGGATAAAAAAGACCTATGCACATCCCTTGCATTTTGGCAACTTTGTAAACAGTTTATTTTTACCAATCATGTAGTAAAATGTGTTTGTAAATGGTCAACATTTTTATTTGTTGTAAGATTACGGGGTTCGGGATAAAAATGAGTTCAGAATTGTGTCGTTTGAGAGTATTAATGCTGATTCAGAAATACAATTTTTATTCTGTGCAGTTGTTTGAGGAAGAGGCCTGCAAACTGAAAAGACCACACGGTGTGTTCATCTGAATGGTTCTGTACATGACAAACTGCGCTGTGTAAATGGCTCTGCCGATGACGGAGCAGCTCTTCGGTATGAGCGTGTTTTAGGTTTTTTTAAATATATTTCCTTTTATGTGGTGAAGATTTCCTTTGTCTCTTCTGCTCTGTGTTGCTCATCCAGCTCAGCTCTTTTGCTTGGCCTCTCTGTGTGAGGGGCCTATAGAAAACTTTTGGTTCCTCTTCTACCGTTGAGTTTTTGTGTATTTTTCCCAGCAGCTGTGGCAGGTCGACTCTGTGTGACTGCAGCCGGGATCAGTGCCCAGTTATGTGTCTGAGAGCGACCGCTGGTGCTGTGTATCACACATACTTCTGTATGCAATAGAAACTGAGAGCTAGTGCACTGATACGTGGGTAAAGTTTCCTCTTAATCGACGCTAACTTTCAAGATTTTTATTTGAAGTCTCTTATGCTCACCAAGGCTGCGTTTATGTAATCAGAGAACAGTAAAACTGTAATATTGTGGAATATTACTACAATTTAATATAACTTTATTTTAATATTTTTAAACATCTCAATTATTCCTGTTAAGGAGAATTTTTAAACAAAATTGAAGAATTCTTTAAAGAATACAAAGCTATCTATCTATCTCTCTCTATATATAGATATAGATATAAAATTAGATTATAAATGTCATTACTGTCACTTTTAGCAATTTAATGCATCACTGCTGAATAAAATAATTCATAAGATAAAAAAAAAAAGTATTTTGGTACTGTCATAGAGGTAAATATAAACCTTTAAATGTGACCCTGCACCACAGAACCAGTCATAAGATAAGGGTGCATTTTTTTGAAATTGAGATTTATACATCATCTGAGGGTTTAAAAATAATCTAAATATTGAGATGAAATGAATCTCCTTTAAAGTTGTTTAAATGAAGTCCTTAGCAATGCATATTACTAATCAAAAATTAGGTTTAGATATATTTACAGTGGGAAATTTACAAAATATCTTCATGGAACATGATCTTTACTTGGTATCATAATGATTTTTGTCTTTTTGAGCCATACAGTGTATTGTTGGCTATTGCTACAAATACACCCATGCTACTTGTGTGCTTCAGGGTCACTTAAAGAAGCAGGATTTATTTATATTCAGATTCCAGGAGGCACAACTAAAGGGCACTTGGCATCACCTTCCTCTAGCTGGGTCGGGGTATGTCGTCGTCTCCTGCTCACTAACAAACTGTGTTCCTCCTGAAGAGAGCTGCTTCTCATCATTGTTTGTGCCACAGTCAAGAACAGGGGGTTGAAATGCTGCCATCCCAGTTGATGAATTTAAATAGTTACACCACAAATAGAAAAATAGACTTTAAATCTGGAAGAAAAAAAATATATAATAATGTACCATTATTTGTTTTAAGTAAATAACCTGACAATTATTAACCAATTATTAATAACCTGCATTAGTAACCGCTGCAGTACCATGAGAGCATACTTTTTCCAAACAGGAGCTAAACTTTATGAAAGCATATTCTGAGATAAGTTTATCTTGACATTTAGATTTGACTCTAAACACTGTTATTTTGAGAGTCGAAGGCGAATGCTGCCAGTTTAACACATCAGAGATTTAACAGCACTCTTTAAAAAACTTTGCACCTAGGAGTCATTTTATTGAGTGTTTTTGTAATGGTATTTATTCAAAGTATCTCAATCACACATGAACAAAAATCAGTGTTAAAGCACAATAACTAGGTCTCTTAAACAAATCTCATATATTTAGTAGCTCATAAACTGCTGTCATCATCTGTCGTGTATGACATCATCCTTCTGTGCACACTGTGCTCGGTATCGTGAAGATATATGATCATAACAGTAAAACACCATGATATAGCCAATCCATTTAGTTACAATATGAAGTAGCTTACGTTGCCGAGTGCACTTAAGCTTTATGGAATAGGAGGACTAATGCATTTTCCAGTACTGGAAACTTACCCAGTTCAATGAACCAAACAAAAGAGGACAGTGTGTTATGCCATCTGGTGAAATGATAGCAAGAAGCTTAATCAGATAAATCTCCTACACAACAAATGTTACAAAGTTACGCAACACAACATGTACAAATGTATTCATACTATAGATGCGTTAAGATGTCTGCAATCAAATCTAGATCAAAATATAATGATATAAAAACATTTGCGCCTCTAGTTGCATTTCTCACAAAATGGCCTTCAGTTATACTTCAATCAATCCTTTGCACTGGCAAAACAAACAAAAGTCCTTCACAGTCTTGTTTGCTTAAAACATGCTCCTTTCCCTTCAAAACCAGTTTCCATTTCTTTAAAGAGATGATCATCTCCAACTCCATGATATCTGCCAGAATTTCATTTTCAACATGAGAAAACCCACCGCTTCTGGCAAGATAGATCAAACGTCTCATCACGGACCCAAACCCAAACATTTCCCATACTGGAAAATTACTTCCACTCTTGGATGCGCTTCAATCCCTTTCGCTATTCACCAGACTCTCAAGAGGCATTAATGCAGTCAGTCTGGACTTGAATAAGAATCACAAGAAGAAACACAGACCGAGGAGCTCCAAACAGTCCACGTCCAGAAGAAACCTGACTCTCGGCAGGGTCCTGCTGGGTGCCGTTCCTCAGACCATCCGTGATGTTGACCATCTCCTCCCTCAGTTCCTGCTCTAGAAGTTTGGAGATGAAGCTGTTGAACTTGTTCTCCACGGTGGAATTCTCGGGAAGAGTTGTGGTCAGGTTGAGCTCCGGGGGATCCAGACAGGTGCCGTTCAGGTGAGCGAAGACAACTTCACTCAGGTCCAGGCCGGCCACAGAAGACGGAGATGCACAAGGAATGTCCCTCACCAACTTATAACTCTCCATCCACTCCCTCAACCACTCCAGGTCACAGGTACACTCCCAGGGGTTTCGAAACAGATACAGGCGGCCGATTAAATAGATGGGCTGGAAGACGGAGAAGGGTAGAGATGTCAGGTTGTTGCTGTTGAGGTGCAGCGTGATGAGGCTCGTCAAGTTCTCAAAGGCTCCCTCCTCGATATAGGACAGCCGGTTTCGGTCCAGGTACAGCACCTCCAGCTCCACCAGGTCACTGAACCATGCTTTGGAGACATTGGTCAACATGTTCCCACCCAGATTCAACATTTTTAAGTTGCTTAAGCCCTTGAAAGCCTGCTGGGGCAAGTCGACTAACAGATTATCGTTCAGGTAGAAGTTCTCCAGACGCACTAGATCTTTGAAGGCCTCGTCGTGGATCACGTTTATGCGATTCTCCTGTAAGTTCAGGTACTTGAGGTTGGTTAGGCCCAACAAAGAGTTGTAGGCCACCGCTTCGATCTTGTTTCGCTCCAAGTAAACGTGTGTGAGGTTTTCCATCCCCCTTAGGGCACCGGGAACCCGTCGAAAGTTGTTCTGGAAGCACAGCAGTTCCTTCAGGGAGATCTGCTCCAGGAAGATGCGGTCTGGCATGCTGAACAGGTTACAGTCGGAGAGGTCCAGACGCACCAGGCGCTTGAGTGCCGTGAAGGAGCGAGTGTGCAGGTAGCGGATGTACTCGTTGTGGGCCAACTTGAGCTCCAGCAAGTTGGGCAGCCCTTTAAATGCTCCCGGCGTGATGAAGGAGATGTTGTTGTGGTTGAGCGAGAGCGTCTTGAGCGAAGGCAGGGTGCCAAAGGCTCGCTCGGACAGAAACTTGATGCTGTTCTTGTCCAGGTTGATGGAGGCCGCCTCGCAGGGGAACTCTTTGGGCAGGTCCATCATGCTGACGTGGTCACACAGGATGCTGCAGCTCTTCTCCTGAGTACATGTGCAGCTTGGAGGACAAGAGCGAGTGCAGGCCCACAGGGCCAGGGCATGAGGGGGGAGGAGGAAGAGGAGGAAATACACTGCAGAGGAGAAGAGAAGATTAGGGAAAGAGATGTGTTGACATTTAACCACAATATGCAACTAGATAAACTGTCATCTTGTCAGTATTTTCATGAAAGCGCTGTTCTGAAATAATTCGAACAAAATGATTCACACATGGCATGTGAGTCATTCTCAAAAAGTGTTGATATTTCAACATTCACTCAAACATTGTTTAAAGATGTGACACTAATGATAGATTTAAATTAACCATGTTTTAAACACACACACAGGGTTTTTATACTGGACAAACTGTATTTTCCATTGCCTTATACCTAAACCTACCCCTTACAGGAAACTTTCTACATTTTTAGATTTTCAAAAAACGATTTTTCCTCATGAGTACCTAAACAAAAATGGCCATTTGGTCCTCATAACATGATCAATACCAGACACGCATGGACACACGCGCGCACACACACACACACACACACACACAGTTAAGGACATTAACTTTTTTTTTTTCTTAAATCAATAAGCAAACATTTTTTTTAGATTACTTGTTACTTTTGTTGACCCCAGTTGTTAGACCTTGCAATTGTGGTTATCCTCAGGAAACAAAACTACAAATGTAAATGGCATAAAAGAGGAGTAAAGAATGTAGGGGGCAATGAGGTTTTCAGGAACTTGAACAGTTCAAACTAACTAAAATACATATATTCAATTTGTAAGACAAGTCAAACTATTTCATATTGGGATAAGAAACCAGGTTACAAAGTGAATCCTTTTCATGATCAAAAACTTGATACTTTCAAATTTTAAGAAAGAATTCATCACACTGAACTGTAAACGGACACACTGATGAATCGGTACTGAATACCACACACACACACACCACAGGTTTACACTAAAACTGCATGAATGAATTGCAGAGAAATGCTAATATTTACTTGACACAAATAGCCTTTCATTTAACTTGCAGATAGAATTTCCAGGACTCTGTTATAATTATACAGAAACAAAATGCTAGTCATGTAGCAGAAGCAATCACTTTGCAAATGAGTCGTGCTCGTCCTCCCGGCAGTTCTGAGAAGATTACAGAGAGCACAATCAGAGACTGGAAGAATAATTTAATGTGTGGCCTCCCTCTGTCCTGCATCTGCTCTGGACACTGAAATTATGCTGATTAAGAAAGGGCAGATTAGAGATTACACAAACACAAGTCGTTTCCTTCAATTTGTACCAGTAGAGATACTGTATTTCAGGAGCGCATTGGAACCATTCTTTAATATAATGTACTCAAAATTGACTTTTTCAGCATAGCCTGGTTTAATTACAACTGCTCTTATACAAAATACACCAAACTGATTACACCAAGAAACTTAAAACAGCAAAAATACATGAACTTACCAGCAATAATGATGGAACACATCGCTGGTCCTTTCAACTGTGGATTTTTAAAATGGCATTTATTGAACATCTCATCACCAATAGAAGACGGAACATTTTATTCAATACCATTACACAAATAATAAAAAAATAACTGTTTAAGGATTAAAAAACATCAGGATTCGTCCCAACCTACTTACCAGTCGAGCATGTTTAGAAAAGTTTCTCCTGCACTGACAACTAATAAAAATAGATCCACAAGTTTGCCCACCACGACTGTATGGGTATGTACTGCTTCACTCCAACTGAAAATATGAAATGATTAAAAGTGCCATCGCTCACTTTGTGTTTGTATGTGTGCACACATCCACTAACATCAGCACTCCCCTTCAGAAAGCCATCACTTAATGGCAGAAAAATCCTGGGATTATAAGTGTTTAAAGCAGTACTCTGAAATCAAAGCGAGTAGAAATGACCCGCCGGGACTCAATAGTACATACAGATTACAAGCTCCAATCTTCTTATATAAACCAGAGGCCATGAGATACTGGAACAATGTAAACGTCTCAGGAAACATCTGCAAGTATGTTAACAACTTTCATTAGAGATCCTTCTACCACCTGGGTTTCACGTCAGGGAACAGTGAGGTCACTTTGCAATTTGGAAAGAGAAAAACGGAAATAAATCTACCGTGCAATTATAATTTAGGAGTAAAGAAAGCTTTTTCTTTTTTTTTTTTTATACAAGAGTAATCAGGCTTCAGTGGTGTGATGTTTAAGATGAATTATTGGTGAACATAATTTACCAAAAATTAAAATGTTGATAATGCACAAAAATAAAAAAAAACAGTGTCTAGTACCAGACTCTTATTTTCCAGTATATTGTTCCCATCTCCTTAAAAATATGCAAAAAAAAAAAAAAAAAAAAAAAAAAAAAAAACAACATGCAAGTTTAGAATATTTGAACAGTGGAAAAAAACTGGTGCTTTGGGGCATTTCATTTATAATTTCATTTTAACACCATTAGTTTAGTTTAGCCACTGGCACAGTTTACCCTGACATATCTGATGCAAGAACTACTACCTACCAATTTTAGGAAGAAGGCTTAATTTAATAATTTGAGCATGGCAATTTCCAGTCAGTCTAGTCCTTTACTACTTTGATAGTAATAATACATTTTATTTTTCATTACTCAGCAGTGACCAGCAAACGCAGTGTGACCCCCTGTAAGCAGAGGAAATAAAACAAGGGACACCAAGTAAAGAATGAGTTTCTATTTTGTAAATTAAACATTTCGATTTTAGATCACAGTGAGATCTGCCGTTACAAACGTTTGACCAAAGTTCTGCTACATCAAACACTTTAGAAACCATGCTTGATTCTAAGGAATTTGCATCAAACTTTTTATTTTGGTAAAATCATACAATAAATGCACAGCCGAGTCATCTCATGCAGTGCAGAGCCTAGAAGCTACGACATAAAGCAAATCCTAAATCTAAGGAGCTCTGGTGTCCTCTCTGGGAGCCAACTATTCTCCTATTTCCATCTGAATGGAGGGCAGGGGATGTGATTTTAGTATTTCCAACACACTTTAAGACTTATTGCTAGCATGGATACTTGCAGCTTCTCCTGAGCGGACTAATACCAGAGTCGCTGTATATGTAAATACAATAGAAATCAACCACAAGGTTGTCATGTGCCAGACATTGACAGAAACAAAACTTCAACAGAACCAATGCCAATCTGTAGGACAGAAAAAAAGCACACATTTGGAGAATCTGGACAGTTTTTGCACTGATACTTCAGTTTTGTTAGTTTAGTTCAACTTTTTTTTAATGCTTTTGAATCCAAACCTTGGCATTTTCCAGCACCCTCCCCCACCGCCCCTCCCCCGTTTCCAATTTTGAGAGCCAATTGGTAATTCCATAGCGACGTGTTGCCGTTAGGCCTTTAACAGCTGTGGAAACTGACCGAGTCCATTACGTCTGAAACATTAAAAAGCTCACGCTACCCCGAAATACAGAAATTTTCCACGCATACAGGTGACATTCAACATTCAAGTGCCAGTGTTCAGGTATTGTCTTTTGGTCAAGTTACTTGAAACTTTCAAAGAATCACTTTGAGGCTTATAAAAATAAATATTTCTCAAAAAATGCTTAATAAATTACACAAAACTAGCAGCAAAAGTAGAATCTAGAAATCTGTGTGCAAATAGCTAAATTCCCCACTGCTGATCGCCCTGGTCCCAAATAAATCCTGGTAAATAGTGAGAACCCTTCCCCTTTTGTAAACGAGCTGCATATCTCCGGTCTCCCGACACAATATTTGGAAGCGTGAGGACATGCACTCAAGACACGCACTGTATATATAAAACTTGAAATGTGCAATAAAAGAACTTTGTAAAACTCGATGGGCACAACGTACACGGGCCTAGACTAACTAAAGTAGCACCATTCAACTCGAAGTTCTCAATACTGTCAGTGCATCTGCTTGAATTCATCATTAAAAAAAAAAAGTCAAGGCACAACTCACTTGAGAAGAAAATCGATTGCACTTGCGATAAATGCCTTATTTCTCCTCCAGCCGACCGCTTCTGTCGGAAGCAGAAAACTGGCTCCTCAGCCAGTGGTTTAAGTTCGCATCTAACCTGATGAATTTCAGGAGCTGACAGCATTCGTATTCCTGGATACACAAGCTAAAATGGTGGCCTGTCTAAGTGCACTCACGTCAGGCCCAACGCAAAACAAACCCTCGGTTGGGATCCGCCAGTACCTCAAAATGAACTCTCGCGCTGCCTCTACCTATGAAAAAGGGAGCCATGCCTGCTGCGCAGCTTGAAAAGAGAGGACGTTTGTATTTAAAGAAAGCCTTCAATTCGTTCGTCTTCTCTCCTTGACCAAAAAACAAAACACTAGCATGCGTATGTGACCAAAGCGGTCATGAAGCGAAGGCACGGCCGCTTTGGTTCTGTGGTCCGTTTGTAGCCATTTGAACTTCACTTTTAGAATTGGCAGGCATTTTTTGTTTTGCTGACATTTGTAAAGAAACATTTTATCAAAAAACCTTGGAGTTTTTCAATAAATGGCATCTGCTTCTCTAAAATGTTGTTTCGAGAAAGAATAGTAGTAGTTAACAAAAAATGCTGCCCACTTAAGAGTGGCTAGCATGTGGTTCTTACTAGCTGCCATAACACTGTCAAGTCAATTAAAACAAGTGCAGTAAGTTCCAGCATTTGGAATTTTCAAACACTGCGTGTTTCCAATATTTCGTCATAAATATCACAACTGGAATGGCCTTTTCAAGACAACCATATCCCTAAAGAGGTGTCTTCTCCAGGACAGAGTGAGCAAAACGAAAGGAAGTCAGACTGATTTGTCGCTTGCGACACAGATGCTTCACAGAGTTCTTCTGCAAAGCGCCTGTGATGTGTCATACTTTGTGGCTTGTATTGTTGGCTTGTGACATCAGTGATAATTTGAAGTTCAAATGGAACAGCGACTATCTGAGTCACGTTATCCCAGTATTTGCCAAGGTTTGATTAAGTACAAGCTTTCAAATGCCTTTACAGCAAAAAAAAAAAAAAACCTAAAACAAAATTAAGCTCTTGGCCAAGTTCACTCGATGAAATTAACAAAACTAAATTCCTGTCTATATTCAAAAAGGCACAGTACATTTACATACAAAAATGATCCTCTTTTTTAACAAAGAAAAAGTCAGAAACGTAGGTGCTGTAATAGATCAAATACACAAGTGGGCATCCTTGTTATTCTCCTCCGGTTTTGCCACAGATCAGCTCCCTTTAGAATGTGGGCAGAGAATCACAGCGTGTAATGTACCGAGTTCATAAAGCTACACAGGGGGTAGAATCTGGCTATGATAACATGTGGTTTCAGTTCAGCAGACATATATTTAGTTGCCCCACCAGTCCACCTGGGCGTAGCTTCCTCCATAGTTTCCATAGTTGCCCCCGTAGCTGTCACCACCGAAGCTCCCAAAACCACCTGAAACAGACAAGGAGTTCAGCACTGACTTTATGGGAAAAATCAGGTTCTTTCAGGTTCTCTTATAATGTTATCAAGACTTTTACATCAATTAGAAGTAATAGGCTGTTTTCTGTCCTGTTTTAGAATGAACGCTCAACACTCTGTATGAATTGGTGTGGCGGGATGTAGACTCAGAGGTAAACCCCCACTGCTATGATTGGCTAGCAGCAAAAAATTTTATTGTAAGTTTATTCGTTTAGAATGAATTTTAAAGTTACCTAATTGAGCATGATTATAAGTGGCAAATCATAGGATGGGGTTTCAAGTTAAACTAACCCTTATTCCCTCCAAAACCTCGGTTTCCTCCATGGCCACCGGTGTTGCGAGCACCACGATTGCCGAAAGTGTTGCTGCCCCCAGCCATCTGGCGGTAATCCCTGGCCCCAAAGCCACCAGAGAATCTGCAGAAGAAGAATAACATCATGAACCTGGAAAATACACCAACCCACTGGGGAGATCTGGAGCGCTTGGAGGTTTGTGTACCTCTTGGGGCGTCCACGGTTGGTGCTCTTGTGCTGGTGCTCATAGGCTAGGTTCTCAAGCCAGGAAGGCACTTCCTGTTTGGCCTCCACCAAGATGTCCAGTAGATCTTTAGTGATGTTGCTGTTCTTATCATTAAAGAAGGATGTGGCCAGTCCTGAAATTAAATCAATATCTCAAACAGAGTTCCTGGCAAAAACAAGAAATGCAAGGAATTTCAGAAAATGACATCAAAATCTCACCAAGGTTTCCTACACGGCCTGTACGACCGATGCGGTGGACATATTCCTCAATGTCACTAGGCAAGTCAAAATTGATCACGTGTTTCACGTTGGAGATGTCAAGGCCACGTGCAGCCACCTATCAAGACAAAAACAGAATCAGATAAACAGGCTTGAGGAAAACCACAGGCTTCCAGTGAACTCACAAACTCGACTCACAGCGGTGGCAACCATGATAGGGCAGCGGCCAGACCGGAACTGGTGGAGAGCCTCCTCACGATCGCGCTGAGACCGGTCACCATGGATACTGGTGCAGGCATAGCCTTCGCGGTAGAGGAAGTCCTCAAGAGCATCAGCACCCTTCTTAGTCTCCACAAACACCAGTGTGAGAGAGTCTTTGCCTACAAAGACAAGAATAAGTCACTATGGATAAAAGCATCTTGCAAGTAAAGAAATGCTTCTGTAAGCTTAATCATCTGCATTCAATGCAATATTAAACAGCTTGCTTCTTTACCGTAGTCAAGATTTGCCATAATGGCATGAAAATGTATAACACACTGCATTTAATGTCCCACTACGTGACTTCATTCCCTCCCTTTAAGCTACTAAACCGCAACCTTCTGCTAGTCCTTGCTTAGATAATGTTGGCATGGTAACACGGACCAAAAAGACTCATCTAAAAGCATGAGTCTCTCAGTGCTGTGTTGCTATGGATATACATGAGAGCTTCACCAAGTCAGTCAGTCGCTGTTTCTTCATGTTCACAACCATAAATCAGTCTCATCTCTTTAGCCACATTTTAAAAATGGTTTCAAAATGAAATTTAAGATGATTTTAAAAAAAGGTATTATTTATAGTTGTAAAGAAAAATGTTATTCAAAAGTAAATGAAATTATAGAAGCCATAAAAAATAAAAATAAAATCCCATACCACCATTTATTAGAAATGACAAGATTCAAACTTATGCATCGGCATAAAAAGTAACGATGTAATGCATCGATTTTAAAAAGTGTGCATAGTACAAGTTGGCATCTGCCCCATGATACAGTGTATAACATTTGCATCTGTAAAAACTGATTTCTACATAATTATTAGTAGATGCCAAAAACGTGGGCAATAATTTGTGCCCTTTTTTTATGTGGATTGATTTCTCCTATCTAAACAGTTTCTCAAGTGCATTATATCACTGCTGCTCTGTAAATATGACATGTCACAACACTACGAAGACTGAGGCGTTAGTCAAAAAGTAAAAAAAAGTAAAAAAAGCACTTACATTAATTCAGATTTTGTCTGTCTGAACTAAAGAAACAAATGTGAAATCTTTACCATATTGAATTACATAGCATCATATATATTTTTTCTGTTGCATCATATTGCATTGAATCAAAATCGGATTGCACTGCACTGTAATGGGGTGAATCACATCTCATCGGTAGCTGCTTCATTATCAATCTTCAAATAAAACAATGTATCATATTGTTGGCTATACATGGCAATGCACATCCCTACAATTCATGGTATAAGTTTAAAAATCCAGTGTTACAATACAATAAAATCTATACACCCACATATATCATCAGACTGAGTTGACCAAATCAGTTATTCCTGCAACAAGCTATTAATGACCTGATGACATTTTAAAACAGTGGCCAATGGAAGGAGATTTACCTGTTGCATTGAGCAGGTCAAGAAGGAAGGAGCGCTTGTCATTTTCTTCAACCCAAACCACCTTCTGGGTGATATTCTCTGAGGTGGAGCCCACACGGCCCACAGCCAGGAAGATGTACTCCTCCAGAAAGTCACGAGCCAGAATCTTAAAATATAAAAAGGTACAGATGCAGTTCTTCATTGTGATCAAAAATTTTATTTAAATTCACAGTGACTCAAGTGTGCATACCTGGATCTCTTTTGGGAAGGTGGCACTGAACATCATGGTCTGGCGAGCACCTTTAGGAGGCATGGTGTCCTGCTCCACAATACGTCTGATCTGGGGTTCAAAACCCATATCCAGCATTCTGTCTGCCTCGTCCAACACCAGGTATCTACACAGAATGTATTAAGTTTTCATTTTTCGGAATTACCTCGTATTTGAGGTCAAAGAAAACCGACAATCTTTCTGCGACTTGATTTACTTACTTGCAGTAGTCCAGGCCAATCTTGCCCCGCTCCATCATGTCTACCAGACGACCCGGTGTGGCCACTAGCAGGTGACAGCCTCTTTCCAAATCACGGATCTGCTGCCCTATATCTGCGCCTCCGTACACCACACACGGGCGCACTCTGGAGCGGTAAGAGAACTGCAGAAGATGACAACAACAAACTGTGTTGAGACGAGCTGAATTTGAACCAGTTTTTGCTAACCTGTAGTAGGTCCACCAGAAACATACCTTTCTGGCCTCATCATAAATCTGAAGAGCAAGTTCTCTGGTTGGAGCCAGAACCAGAGAGATGGGATACTGCTTACGACGGAAGTACTTCCCATTCTCCTGCTTGAGAAAGACCAAAACAAAAGGCTTTCATGACAGAAGCAGAAATTGTTTCCGTCAGACTCCGTGCACAACTTCTGTCCAACAAAGTAATGTATAGTAACCTGGGTGCTGGCTTTGGTGGCCTGCAGTGCCTCTCCAGGTCCATCAGTGTAGATCTGACTAAGCACAGGAAGCAAGAAGGCTGCAGTCTTCCCCGAGCCTAAGAGAACGAAGCACACACCCGATGAAGCACATTGCTCTTCACTGCTCATACATCTGCACACTGAAGTTTCATCCTCATGGGACAGCCAAAGCCAGACTTTGCACATTCAATTTAGACAACAATGTGGTTTATTCTGACAAAGCCCTGCCTGCTGAGACAGGAAGTGGAAGGGGTACATTTTGAAAACTATGTTCAAGGATCTGTCAGTGAACTCTTGGCATGAACTTGGGCTCACAATTACTCATTTTACTCATGTCGATCAGAAAAGAATTTAGTTAGTCAGGGGGTCAGTGTTTACATTATGTAAATGACCCACAACATATAATGCAGCATCAGCAGTCTTTGCAGTTTCTACTTAAGTCAGCTAAAGCTACTGACATTGTCAAACTGTGCAAAGACATTTTTATCTTTGTTTTACTTTGTCATCACATAATTGCAAATATAGTTTGCCATTACAGTTCAACCGGCAAGCAATTTAAGACCATTTATCTCCTGGTAGACAGACATAGTGGTCCACTGTCTAATGACCCACCTGTTTGAGCACAGGCCATAAGGTCCCTCTTGGCCTTGATGATGGGGATTGCATACTTTTGAACAGGAGTAGGCCGTGTGTAGCGGGTCAGACTGATGTTGCTCATAATGATCTCGCCCATGTCCACATCATGGAACTGAACGACAAATAGAAACCATAATCCGCCGGTTCCTTTAGCAGTGTTCTACCTTATTTGTTTTGCCACTTGATTCAACAAGGCAGTATGATTATTAGGCTTACACTCTCAATATGCCCAGGACTGTTTGTTCCAGTGGCCTCCACAGGAATGTCATCATACTTCTCAAAGTTAATCCCCGTGTTGCCTCCAGAGAACAGCTCCCTGTCGTTTAGAGGGGGAGAAAGAAGACAAAACAATGGCTTAAACACAGAGACAGATGGACTCAGGAGACAGGACACACAGTGCGATTAACAGCGGGCCACTTACTGTTCCAGACGCTCATTGGGGGACAGTGGCTTTGACCAGTCCTCTTCATCTCTGGATTCTTCAACCCAACGACTGTTCCCTCCTGTTCCTCCACCAAAGCCTCCACGCTCATACCTGCTTAGAAACAGCACAGCACAATGAATACTCAATTTTTATATGATCTATTACTTCTGAGGATATTGAATTAACAGGCTTAATCAATCACCCTACTGTTTAGAAAAGTAGCGCATATAACCAACAAACCAAACAATCTGAGAATCACTTAACGGGTGTCAATTTAGGCACCAGAAGACCGATAAAACAGACACTATAAATCAGCAGAACTTTTCAACTAGTACAGCAATCTGGATTATCACATATCAGAGCACTTTTTGGTGGATTGGAGCTTAAACACTAAAATAAACACAAAAATGCCCATCTTGACGTGTGTCTTCATTAACAGTCTAAAGTAAACATACACAGTTGGGAGGTTGAGAACCTTTTACTCAAAATAGTTAGGTTAGTAAAATTTCAAAAAATTTCAAAAACAGCTGTTACAATACTGCTCTCTTCCTCACCTTCCTCTTGAGCCAGCTCCTCTATCATTGAAGAAGGCAGACTTCCCTCTGTCTGAACGCCCACCAAAGCTAGTGTAGGCATCTCGGTTTACCACAGAGTTCCAGCCTCCATCTTTGTTCTCATAACTGCCATAACCTGCAATTTCATCATGTTAGACGATTAAACATGTACAACAACAAAACAATCACTCTTCTATCATTTCTAAATTCTAAGACTTTAAAAACTGTCACCTGCATTATTCATTGGCTGGTTGAAAGAACCACCGTTCCTATTTCCACGAAAGCCACCACGTCCACCTCTGTCATTACGAGGAAGTCCATGGCTGAAGTTAGCAGTCCCATTCATACGACCGTCATGGTACCCATTGACAAAACCATTGCTGCGACCGCCGTCCCATCCTGGAGAATCTTTCAAAAAGGGACAGACAGGTAGAGTAAGTGAGGATACTGAGGGAATGGCTCAAATTTACAACTTAGCTCAAAGCCAAGACTGGTTTCAGTAATGGTGGAATGAGTGGCAGATGTGAAAAAGCCAGTAAGCTATTTGCTTCTACGGCAACAAATAAAACAATTCAAGTGAGTTGGGTGAACCAGAGAGACAGGTTCATGACACTGCTTAAAAAAAAAAAAAAAGAACAGACAGAACAATGGGCATCTCTGGGCAAAACTGGCACTCCTAGTGTTTACAAGACCATGTGCAAGAAAAACAACCAGTTCAGCCATCCAGTGACTGAAAAATCCAGTTTAAATCAACAAAGAGCACACACACTCCAAAAATCACATCAGGTGATCGTTTATAGAGCAATGTACTTTACCAAACAAGGTTGTGACACACACACAAAGAGAAACATCTTACAAGCACTAGAGCCTATACAGATGAATAACCATTTAAACTGGTGATCCTTTTCTGTCCGAAAACCACCAAAAGCAGGCCAAGCCATGCCATGGTTTGATACTCAAATTTACCACAGCGATCAGCCCAGCTGATAACACTGGCTGCGTCCTCATTTCCGTCGGTGGCTACACTGCTGTCGGTACGCGCAGGAGAGGCTGCAAGTGACACACACAGAAATTAGCCTGGACTGCGCTCATGCATACCCCACTCTTCATTACTCCAGTGAACAAAAACAGGGCAAAACACAAATAACTTGCATATCTGACTTCCTCAGATGTGGTTACACCACACAAACAAATATTAGCTTTCCAAACTTACTTTAAAAGAGCACAATCACTGGTGACCTACTTGCTAATCAGAAAGCCAAGGCATACTGTCAAACATACGATGAGGAATCATCAAAAATAACAACTGTGGCAGGCAGTAAATGCAATAGAGGTCAAAGTAAACAACAAACAAGTTGTTTGAGAAGAAAAAAGAAATAAAAAATGCATCAGGAGTTAGACATGGTGTCTCTTGGCAAGTATGAATCCAAACAATTGATGTGGCAGCAGCGAAACGTCAAAGCTCAGATCAGTTGATCTTGTGAACTGGAGTGAACAAATTATGTAGTGGTGTAGTTAGAGCTGTTAACATATGCATCACTTAAAAAAAAATCAACACAATTAAAGGATCAGTTCACCCAAAAATGAAAATTAGCTTGTGTTTTACTCACCCTCGAAGCATCCTAGTTGTATGTGCCTTTCTTCTTACAGACGAATCCAGTCGAAGTTATATAAATTGGCCTGGCTATTTCAAGCTCTATCATTGCAACCAGCAGATGTTATTTGATCAGTCTACAAGTGGTCAAATAAAGCGTGCGCATCCATAATAAAACGTGCCACACAAGGCTCCGGGGGTGAATAAAGGCCTGCTTTATGCATGGATTTGCTACGGGAGGCCTTTATTCACTCCCCGGGAAGATAGACAGATGCAATAATAGAGCTTGGAATAGCCAGGACAATTTTTTATATAACTCCGACTGGATGCATCTTAAAAAGAAGACAGACATACACCTAGGATGCCTCGAGGGTGAGTGAACCGCAGCCCAACTTTCATTTTTGGGCGAACTGACCCTTTAAGCATGCTATTGACACATAGCATTAGAACATAGTCTCGAGGAAAGTTCACAAACTTCAGCTCAAGGGTCTAGTTAAAATGCACTGATGTCACAGAGAGCAGCCAGCAGAACAGAGGGACGATGCAGAGGTCACATGCATAAAGAGGTACCACATCTGTCTGGCCAGCCACTAGTGTCGGTGTGATAAAATGAGAGCTCCTGGTGTGGATATCTCTGGGAACCTAAGCAGAGGCACAGGGCACTTAAAAGAAACCCATTCCTTCACAACGGAGGAGCATAAGAGCAAATCAGGTCGTTTTGAATAGTTACCGGTCCTAAAGTCATTCCATCCAGTTGGAAAGTTATGCCTATGTCTTTGGTTTCCCTCAGGGTGCCAACTCTGAGGATACTGTTTGGGAGAAACTTGAGAAACAGTTTCACATTGACATTGTCAGAAGATGGCAAAATATTTAAAAGCATTCAAAAGGAGTGTTTGTGCGCACGCTATTGCATACAAGCCTCTTTCCTATTTGTTCACATTTAGAGAGCCAATTAGAAAAGAGAAGAAAGGAGAGAAATGCAAGCAACCGCAGCTGCCGGGTAATCACAGGGAGCAGCCGGACAAAGCCACAAAAGCTTTGTGGACTCAGAACTGGCTCCTTCAGTTTCATAAAGTGTGAGGTTCACTCAACACTCTGAAAACTGACTTTAAACGTCTGGCCACAAAGTACTGGCTCTGAAGGCATGGAATTAAATTTTCATGCATCTTGGAAGCAAAGCACCTTCAGAAGAACCTGACCAAGACTTACAGCTCTGTACGGGTGCCACTGAATAACCGCTCTGTCTACCAGAGGAATAAGCATTTCCTGCTGTGAAAAAACATGAAGTCAAAGTGCAGAAAAACTCAACAATTGATCATAAAGCATTAACTTCAAGATAGATCTAGTGATCATTCTTAAGCGATGAAATGAAGTTGCTCATGTCAATTGAAATGGGAAATGATTTATTGAAAAAAAAAAATAATAATAAAATTCAAGAACTATTTTCACATGACAGTTATTGAATCGTAGACATCCAAGAAAATCTTAAAAGCGCCAATACGAAATTTTTCACTGAGTTTATACAGCAACTCAGAAGGCCAAAACACATATTTCAAAACCTAAATATTTGCCAAATTTTCATGCGTCTGCAAATTTCCCATTTTATAAAAAATTGTAGCATTTTACTCGTTTGTAATTTAAACAAGTATAACATACCATTTTTTGATGCTTCTTTGTTTCTCAAATGAGGAGGAATGTAACGCCCTGAAAGTAAAAATAAATATATATTTTTTATTTTATTTTATAAACTTGCATTTAAAATGTGCACTATAAACTTCCTAAAAAAATAAGTGCAAATAGAAAAAATACTATGCGGAGGATGTTTAAGCATTCAATCTGAATGTGGTAAATGCACTAAATTAGATAAATCACTTACGACCAGAGCCAGGACACTGTCCATCAGCTGGGTTCAAGTCTAAGACAGCAAGCTGAAAGACAGAAAGAGCAAAGTGGGCCACATTTAGTACACTACCACCTACAAATATATGCATGCCACACAGTCTAAACAGAAAACAGTACTGAGCCAGAGAGGAATTCCAAACCTCCACTACTTTTCTTCAATAGAACACAAAAGGAGATGTTTAACCTCAATCACCTTTATCTTTTTTTTTTTTTTTTCATAAAAATTAAGTAAAACATCTGCTATACAGCTTTTGTTATTACCTGGAATCACAAATCTTCAGCTTTTGAAGAAAGTCAAACAACTCCACAACAACATTAGGGTTGAGTAAACAAATGACAGTTGTTGTGACCACTGACAAATCTTAACATTTTAAACTTTATATCTAGGCAACTTCATTAACTTTCTTCATTAAAAGAAAGTTTTAAAATGCTTTGTCACAAACATCTTTCAGAGGGATAAAGTGTAATTAAACAACTTTGATCACGTGACTGTTTACATCAGCTATGTAAATGATGTCACATGAAATTAAGACAGTCTTTGTAGTCCTTTATATTTGACAACTGTATAAAAATACATCAACTCATTTAGAGCCTTTAAACTAACAGTAAATTGGTTCATCAAATTTCAAAACGGCTGCCAGAAATGTTTTTACAAGTCTTCATGGCCCCATCAAGCTATAAAGCCTGTGGTCATGAAACCACGAAACACTTCGAATTGGTAATATGGTTACTCATCTACAAATTGCTTAATGAATAAAACTCACTAAAACCATCATCAGGCCGTAATTAACAAAAATATTAATTCTTATCAAATTTAAAGGCTTCATGATAAACAGGCCGCAGACTCAAACGTCCGACATATTTCGACGTTATGCTTTTTTAACATTAACTTTACCCATCTCTAAAAAGACTAACGATTCTAAAGCGGTCACACAACTAATAGAAACTATATTTAGGGCTACGATGACGAAAAAAAAAAGTTGAAACGCTGATGTTGATTCTAGTAAGCCGAAATGCGGAAAATAATCTAAAGACATAAACAGAAGGCGTCGGCTATGCATCAAACAACACTTTAAACTGCAAAATGTGGATAACAGAACATAATTGTGTCATACTGTAAGTTATCTCTTGAATTTTATAATTTCAATGAGGGAAAAGATTAGAACACGAGGAACTGCGGCTGTGTCTCAACACCTAGTGAAGTGCCTTACTTGACAGCATTTCTGAGGCAGCACAAAGCTAAGAATGCTGTATATAAAGGCAGCCCACTAGGTTTTGAAACGCGTAGCGTTAGCCTGCGTGTCAAAGCGATTACAGAGCTCGCGTTTTAAAACACATTTTTCACAACCTACCTGCTGTTCTAGACCGTGTGAACCGTCGACGACCACATGACTCATAACTAAAGAGAATAAGTGAGGATTACTCCTTTATTTCTGAGAAGCTGTTTCTTTGTTGTCTAAAGGATTTCAGCCAAGTCTCCTTTTATACCGACGTCACTTGCTCCTTTTGTAGTCCTGTCCTTCTCCAAGGGCTTTTTTGTGCCAATACCACCGTAAGGGAAAAATAAAGAAATGTTTACGTGTAAGTTATCCCCCTTCAGCCCTTGTATTGGCAAAATAAACCCCGAAATGTGAAGTTTCTTTCGCGATGTCTGTGTGTTCTGCCTGCTGTGCTGATGGCAGCCCAGTGTGTGTGCGCTATGGCTGTTGGCTTCAGGCTAAATGCCATTGGATCAGCGAACGGAGGGAAGACGTCACGGAGACCGAGATATCGCGAGATGTAGCCGTCTCTTTTGCATACCGTGTCAAAAATACGTATTTTTATTATGTTCTGATCTTTTATAATCTTCCACTTTGTACTGAAGAACGTTTCTTCTACTTCTGGTTGGCACTTTTATATCCACGTTGATTTTTATTCACTTTATTTAGCACTTGTTTATTTCAATTTCAAATGCTTTAAAGGTAAATAAATCACTCCTGAACAGGTCATTTTTTAATTATATAGAAACACTGTGTGTATTTAGGATACATAAAATGCTAATAAATCAATGAATCAAAAGTACAACATTTGAGAATACAGAATAATGGTAATCAACAGATTTAAAAGAGAAACGTGATGGAGATAACACTGTGATTGAAATGTTCATGACTTAATAAATGACAAGAATTTGTCGATGCACGAAATGGACAAATTACGTGCACTGAGAGTCTTTTGTTGATAACAGAGACATATGTTTAATGAAGCACAAAACTGCACACATGTGCCATATTTTAGACAACAGACAACGATGAATCCATTTTAGTCCAATGCCTCTAACTTTGGCTATCTTTTTATACGTGTTCTTTTTTTCAACTTATGACGCTTTTAAGTCCCACTTTTCACAAGATTTTCAATTTGAATTATTTATTATTAATTTAAAAAATGACATTGATTTAAACTTGAATTGTAACTTTTTGTAATTATTAGTGGACAAATTAGACTAGTGTGCGTGGGAGAGCCTGCGGGTTTAATAAAACAGAAAACAACACGAAAATAAACAATAGCATATTTTTAAACAACAGACAACATGTTCAGCCTCTAGAGGGCGGGCCGCAGACTAGACAGACATCCGGGTACTTAATCCCCCCGCCCATTTCTCCGGAAGAAAATCCCCGTCGTTCCCTTCTACTTCCTCTTTCTGTCAACGGGGTTTTGGTATGAGAAACAATCTTCTGTGTCTCTGTTCAATCTGAATGCAATCACTGTTTAAAGTTCACCATCCACGTATATAACAAGCCGTATAATGTCAGTATAATATTTAAGGACACAGTGTTGCTGGTTTTGGTCTCTCTGTGTTTAAACTGTATGTGATATTTATAACAGAAGTGATGTGTATCCGCTGTCGTGATGTGGCCTAGACTCTGAAGACTCGGCGGAGTTTATTTCTAATAAACGAGAGTTTCATACATATGTTAACCAGCGGATAATTATGCGTTGTTTTTAATCGTGCGTGGGTTCGTTAGTGTATGAAACCGTTAACTACGAACTATTATAAAGTCGCTTATAAATTCATTATAGCGGCTGTCAGTGTGTTGAACGAATAGTTAAAGTAAACGTCACATTAATGTCATTACCAATTTCAGTGTCTGTATTCCTTGTATTAAGCAAAACAAGCAAATTTTTTAAGCAGTCTGACAGCGAATATGTGCATTTTAATTGCAGATTTTTCTTTGTAATGTGAATGGTGACCAAGTGAGTTGTAATGCAGGTTGAAATACTGCCTCTATTTAAATATAGCATTGAAATGTCTTGTTACATATGTTATTGCTTATTTGTACAGGCTGCGATGGGACGTGTGATCAGGGGACAGAGAAAAGGTGCGGGCTCCGTCTTCAAAGCCCATGTCAAGCACAGAAAAGGTGCTGCTAAACTCCGTCATATCGACTTCGCTGAACGTCATGGCTACATCAAGGGGATTGTGAAGGTAACACAGGGAAATAAATGAAAGCTTGTAAAGATCACTTGTCATCTGAAGAGGGAAGTTACAATGAAAAATGCTGCTTTTTCCTCTAGGACATCATTCACGACCCTGGCCGTGGAGCTCCTCTGGCTAAGGTGATGTTTCGTGACCCGTACCGCTTCAAGAAGAGGACAGAACTGTTCATTGCAGCAGAAGGCATCCACACTGGGCAGTTTATCTACTGTGGCAAGAAAGGTAATGTATTTTAAGTTGAGAATTGCTCAAACAAACATCCGGTCTTATGTGCACATGCTGATCAAAGTGATTGGGCTGTTATAGCTCAGCTGAACATTGGCAATGTGCTCCCCGTTGGCACCATGCCCGAGGGTACCATTGTCTGCTGTCTGGAGGAGAAGCCCGGAGATAGAGGCAAACTCGCTCGTGCATCCGGAAACTACGCCACAGTCATCTCCCATAACCCTGAGACCAAGAAATCCAGAGTCAAGCTTCCATCTGGATCCAAAAAGGTCATCTCTTCTGCAAACAGAGCTGTCGTTGGTAAGCAACCATGAAGGCTTTTGGTTGATAACCCTTTGTGTTTCTTGCATTGCATAGTTATAAATCAGATTTTATTTGATTTTAATTTTGTAAAATTCTTGGGCTTTTGTTCCCCCCTATCTTTCATAAAAGAACCATTTTCTTTGTGGTGCTTGCTGTTAAATTTCTCCATTGAAATATGCTGTGAACATAGGGATCTATATTGTGAGAATATAATTTGTGGATGTGTTCTGTAGCACTGGGTTTCTCAGATTTGAAGGGGTTTGTAACTTGGAACAGCTAATGATGACATTTTAAATTTGTAAAATTATTAAAAATACTTGAAAGTGAAATTACAGATGTTAAATCTCACGTGGTACTTTAAAATGTCAAAGAGATTCAACTCACAAAGTTTGGGAATCCTTGCTATAGCAAATGATTAGGGGTATTCCAGTTTGAAGTCTTAAGTCATTGCCTCTTCTTAAAGGTGTTGTTGCTGGTGGTGGTCGTATTGACAAACCCATCCTGAAGGCAGGTCGTGCATACCACAAGTACAAGGCCAAGAGGAACTGCTGGCCTCGTGTCCGTGGTGTGGCTATGAACGTAAGCAAACTTAATTTGTATTTCTATGTGATTCCAGGTAATTTCAGATTCTGATTTGTCATCTAAATGCTGGTTTTAAATCTGACCTGTGCCATTTGTTCTTCAGCCTGTTGAGCATCCCTTCGGTGGTGGTAACCATCAGCATATTGGCAAGCCCTCAACAATCAGGAGGGACGCACCAGCTGGACGCAAGGTCGGTCTTATCGCTGCCCGTCGTACTGGCAGACTGCGTGGAACAAAGACCGTCCAGGACAAGGAGAACTAATGAGCATCTTCATAATAAAATGTGTCCAAACAAATTTCATATGCCTCTTGAGGTCTTTTATCGGTTATTGTCAGTTACTGTTTTCATAGGAACACTGCACAACATCAGAAGCATAAAAACAAACACCAAGTTAAATCAAATTACCAAAAAAGTATTCGAATGGCTATTAATTTTACGTTTGTAATAGGTGAATATTTAGAATTTTAGAAGTTATAAGGGTTCCATTATAAAGAGTTTCTACTACCAGGAAAAAATTTATTTTTAAAGTAGTACACAGACCTGAAAACGTCTTTACTATTAATTTAATCTTTTACTTTAATTTTTAAGTATCAAATTATTCTTGAAACTTATTATACACATAAATATATAATACAGAACCTTTTAAAACATTTCTGCTTGTAATCATGATTGACATGGGAACATAAAAACAAACGTATGGAAAGTTACAGAATCACCCATTGGTCTTGAAGACAACATAAATCTTAGATGCAGAATAGATAACTTGTAATGACAAGAACTTTAATTTGATTTCTAAAAATACATTGTTACCTTCTGTGAGTCATATCCATGTCTGGGCAGCAAGACAAATTTTAGTGTTTTTTTTTTTTTTTTCAAGCAGTCCACAGTTGTGCTCTGTCTTCCCAGACTCGCTTCACTCCCTGTTGAAAAACTCTCACCCTGCACATATAAGTGAATCTCAAAAAAATGAGAATATTACGGAAAATTTCTTTATTTTTTGTAATTTAATTCAAAAAAGCAAACTTTCTTATATTCTAGATTTATTGCATACAAAACTTTTTTTTTAATTAAGTTTTTCCATAAGAATAAAAAAAAAAAAAAACTCAAAATATTACAGTTTGTGTGCAATGAATCTAAAATATAAGAAAGTTTTATTTTATTTTTATTTTATTAAATGACAAAAAATAAAGACCTTTTCAATGATATTTTAATTATTTTAGATGTATTAAGATTGGCCTTATGGGCTTGATTAAAACTGGTTAAGCATGGCAGATGGAACTCTGCAGCCTACCCAACAGGAAGAACAATTTAAGAGTGTTCTCAGGAATCTCAGGAAGTGTTTGCCTCAGACTATTTGTACTATAGTGTTTACAAGATTATCTGGATGTTAACATGATTTTGTGTGCAAACATTGGGTTTAAACGTAAATGTGATTAGATATTAAATTCCAAGAGATTTTTACAGGTTTTTCAAGCAAAAAGCCTTTCCTATAATTCAATTTTGTATTCCCAGGATTGTTGTATTCTGATGAAAATGTATACATGCAGGTTTAATGGATTTTATTTGTTGCCGTGTGTCTTTTCTAATCAGAGACTGCTTAAAAAAAAAAAAAAAATGTGTTTTTGGAACAGCAGTCCAAACTGGTTTAAAACAGGTTTAAGCTAATTCTTTTTAACTACAAGACCAAAACTAACAGGTTTAGAAGCATATCATTGAGATTCTATAAATGACTTGAAATATGTGGCCCTGGACCACTAAAGTAGTCAGAAGTACCATGTTTGCATATTTGAAGCAATAGCTTTCCTTACAATACATTATATGGGTCAAAACGATCGATTTTTCTTTTATGCCAAAAATCATTAGGATTTAGTAAAGACTGGCCTTATGACTGGTTTTGTGGTGCAGGGTCACATTTAAAAGTGTTGTCTGTCAATATTCTATGGACTATTATAAAGGCAATTTAAAATCTAATACCTAACCCACCAACACACATGGTTGCATTTTTCACTGTTGTGCCAATAGAACTACAGTGATTTTAATGTACTTGAACAATCGATATGAAACATCTCACAGCTTTGAATCTTCACAATAACGGACAGACATTTTCCCGATTTCTTTTCTTTATTCTTGAAGGGCGCAATGCTTTTCTCTATTTCTGTGCACAAAAACCTCACAAAGTGAAAGTCAACAGTGTGACTGTGGCTTCAGAATTCAATGTCACATCATGGCCAAAACAAAAGTCGGCAAAAAACAGGGCGAAGAACTCTGTACAGTCAATAATCTTTAAAAATAACACAAGGACAAAAATGTTCCTCTTAAATCAAATTCTATTTGTCTTTTAGTGAAATACAACAAAATAAATTCTATAAAATAAAACAGCAAAATATTTAAATATATGATGGGCAGAATATTTTCATTTGCAGGAGTATTTGGTATTTTTTCCAACAAAATCCAAGAAAAAAAGCATTCAAGTTACCAATTAAATACATACAGTATCTACTGATGTTTATACTCCTTTAATCCAAGAGACTTGACTAACTGAAGTTGCAACATGACTAACCAGCAGTTATTTTATGGTACAACTCTTGCTTTTACGTTCACTCTCCTTAAATAAAGAATCCCCAAACCGAGGCTCTTTTCGAGTACACGAATGCGAACAGGGATCATGAAGTCAGGCGACCCACTAAATTGCCAGGAGCTCATTTGTCTGAAAAAAAAAAAAGTCGAGACAAACAAGCAAACCGAGTTCTGTCCACTAATGTTCCAGTCATCCTGGCATAAACTGTTGCATACATTTTCTCTTTCTAAAATTCCTATCATCAAAACCTAAGCATTTATCCCACCAAAAAATAAAAAAGCCAAATATATATCCATGGAAACGTGTGCAATTGTAAAGCCACTTACTTCTTACATTGCTTCGGAAATATCAATCTAGAAAAGATATGGAGGAAGGGACCAACAAAAGGGCTCTTCTGAATCACCATGGAGAAAGTCGGCGCAGAATCACCCTTAGGCTATACTAGTTTGATGTGAAGCCATGCTAAGATGTTACAGCGTGTCAGCTGGAGCTTTCAAATTATTGAATTATTACCAGAAAAAAATAAAAAGGCGATAGGAATTTCCAGAATAAAGTTGCATCACCCCATTCACATCAACTAAACGTCAAGATCATAACCCAACCGTCTCATTGTTCACAAACTATGGCCAACTCTTGCTCACGAGGTGCCACGTCCGGTTAAGCTATGACATGAATATAATGTATGATCAAAAGCAGAATGACCCAAACGGCCCAAACCTTACTACTGAGCATGGGATAAAACAGGGATTTTTTTTTTTTTTTGTCTTTCACCATTGTATTTCTTTTTTTGTTGTTTTTCTATTTTCATAAATCTGCAGTCTCCCAACAGCATCACACACGCTGTTGCGTTCGAACAGTCAAAACATTAACATAGTATGTACACCTCTGTCTTGAGACAAGTGCGACAGGCCCATTTTATTATTACAAACAATATGCACAGTCCACTGCAAGTTACACTTTTGACAGTTAATACTGCAGAGCAGACGGTGAAGAGACTCTCCGCTCCAGGGTTAGAAATTGAGGGAAGCTGAATGTTCTGGTTACACGGGCTCTGGAGTAGAGCAGCATGGTGGGACCTGGCCTTGCTCTGGATTCGAGTATCTCTTCTGGAGAGCTCAGATGGAGGACAGTGTGACAACATTGTTAGTCTTTAGTCTGGCTGGGCGGCACCTCCTCAGGGGGCTCCCAGTTCTCTTGTGCTCGTGGGCCTGGACGCTGAGGGTTGTTGACGTGCTGTGCTGCAGGGCCAGTGTACGGCTGTGTAAGCGGGAGGTTATTCTGCTGAAAAGATGCAAGAACAATCATATTACTACATGACAATCGGAAGAATTTATATTTATGGTTTACTTCGACTTGGAGATGCCATTATATAACGACACATTGGACAAATCAAAAAAGTGCAAACACTCCCAACTGGGGTAAACAAAAGCCATTAGTCAGTGAAAACAAAGTGCTGTTTAAATGGATGTTCAACAAACTTTCATTCTTGAAATACTTTATTCAGGAAAGATGCATTAAATTGATCGAAAGTTAAACCGTAGTTACTTTAAATTATAATATTTGTGCTGCATTTGATCCAAAAAATGCTGCCTTGAGTATAAGAGACTTTTTTCCCAGAAGCATCTAATGGACCAAAACCTTTAAAATCTTTAGCCACGGACTCCCACAACAATCTTTCAAACCAGGAACACAGTGTCCCTCTTTTTTAATGAAATTTGATGTCCCAGTAAAGACACTACATGGGTTTGCAATTAAGAAAGTGCATTAAAGTCTTTGGAATCTCACAAATACAGGATGTGTTTAAGAGTAGCATGAGGTTTGTGTGACTGAAGCTCAGTACCGGTTGAAACTTTGTGCCTGGAGAGTGAGGGTACAGAGCAGTGTCCTCTGGAGGAGAAGTGTCCTGCTCATCGAGGGCCTCCTGCTCATCAGGCTCCTAAAACAACCATCACAAATTAAGTTGAGCACCAGATATAAAATTCAATATAAAACTATTTGCTTCATTCCAACTAACCAGGGATATTTGTGAACAATGTCCTCGATAAAGAGTCAATCAAATGGGAAAGTTCAAGGCTTTATCGGTTTAACGAACAAAGAAAATTATTAGGGGGACTTAGTGAAATCAAATGACAGATGAGGGACCACTATAAATGGACAACACAAACCAAACACTTATACTTGAATTTGATTCAACTGTTTTTAACTTAAGGAAGCTTCTGATGACTGACAGGAATTTGCCCACAGATGAACTGAATAGACAGTGGTATGACTAGAACACTAAACATCCTCCTGAACATTGTGTTCTTCCTCAACGTTAATCAGCAGAATGGAATAAAACTGATACCACATCCAAATTTGTATAGTCACACAAAAGCTTCTTCGTGCAGGTTGTTATCAGATTAGATGACCTGATCTTACATTCCCAAAATAAAATCAGACTCAAAACAAAAAAAGGAAACCACCACCAAACACAAAAATTACCTCCAACTCTCATCTGTACACTATAGCCAAGGCTTAGAGTTTTCGATCACTTAGTTACACATTATGACTTCTTGTTGTGTAGAAGGAAACAGTTTGGACACATTGAGATGAGGACGAAATAACAGTTGATTTTGTGTTGTTTTTGAGGGAGGTGGAAGATGGTTCTGTCTACATCAAGCCCTGTGAACACCAAAAAGTTGCGCAGATGGCACCAGTGTGGCCGGGCCATACGAGTCTTACGGTGTGCTGTTGTTGGCCTGTCACTTCCCCTGGCAAAAGTTGCTGTGTCGAGGACGGGTTCCGGCCAGCGTCCTCTTCAGATACCACCTCGTGCTTCGTTAAGTGACACTATTTTGAAACGGCAGTTAATATTGCATACTGTTTCAACAAATTATGCATCTATGGCTGCATACATTTAACATTTGTGGCAATTTGCTACTGATTCAACTTGATAAAGAAAGCACCTTATTTCTGCAAATCAATAGAAATGGCTTAAAAAAAATCTACGGCATAAAATCAAGTGTAAATGTAACGAAACTTAAATTTATGCAAATATCAACATTTGTAACTGCTTTGCGTTATAAAAATTAAAACCTGGAAATAAAAGTCGAAAACTCAAAGCCCTATCTATAGTTAAACATTTCTGGATTAGAAAAGACTTCCTTTTAAAACCTTTTCAAAATTATTTTCCAAAGGTTAAACGTTTGAAATGTGCCTGACCATCATTATACAGTCATAGTGAGAGATTTCAGTGCTAATTTCTGAAGTTTGAATAAAGTGTTACTCTACATTACATTAGGGGTTCTTAAAGGGCAACCATTCAGATATTTAAATAATTATTAAAACATCTCAACTAATGGGCAGAAGCACACATGCATGATTAGACTTTAAACATACTGGTGCTAATGTTGCAGACAATGAGGGGTGGCATGAGCCATCACTTACCTCTTCTGGACACAACTCACAGGCCTTGGCCAAAGTCATACGGGCACTGTGGGAGCGCTCCAGGAAGTATCCATTAGAAGTCTCATTACTCTGGACAGGAGGGGACCAGTTGTTATACGTGTACTGAGTATTGCCAGTGTACGGTCTCCGTTCCAGCTCGTCACCAAGCCACTCCACTGCCCAGGTCCACTTCCTTTTTAAATCTCCATTACTCTGGAAAGAGTAAACCATAATCAGTTTTTACATGCAAACACACATACATATAACATTCAAATGCAGTCTTTCATTATCAAGCAGACCTGGAGAATTTGGTAGGCCACTGAACAGTTGCTGAAAAGAGCCACCATGCATTTGATGCACTGATAAGCTCTCTTTTGGTAGTGATTTTTGGAGCGCTGAATGGTGTCAAAAAGCCCATCACGGTCATCAGGGATTCCCTTCAGCACATTGTGGATCCTAACAAAGGAAAAGGGCAGAGCAGGACATTACGATCCATTCAGGAATTTAATTAATCTAAAAAAAAAAAGGTAAGGATGCCTTAAGATTAAAGACTTCACTCCAGGAACTAAATTGCAGATATGAGTTTCTGGTTGTTCTGGGGCCTTTTCTTCATACGCCATTTCACATAAGAGACATTTGCTAAACAAAGTGGAAAGATTGACTTACCGGTGAGTCTGCCATGAGTCCTCAATAAACAAGATTTGAAGGAGCAAGTCCAGGTAAGGCCTTAACTCATACGTGTATGAATACGCCACCTATGCAAAAACACCAATGTTAATAACCATCTTCAGACAGGAAAAATACACATGCACATGGCTAGACGATACAGTGAAAAATATTATACATTTAACCTCGACATAAGTGTTACGGACCATTTACACAGATTCACAGACTCACTTCCAAACTCCAATAACATTATGCTTCTTCAATTTAAACCAGATGCTATTAAAATACTTGTCTAAATTCCATCATCACAATTTGCAAGAGAGATTGACAGCAGGAAAGAAGTTTAGTCCAATGATAGATAGTCTTTAGGAAACTTAATGGCCAAATGAAATGTGCATTTATAATGTAATTGTAATATTCACAATGCTGCTTAAATTGAAAATTGTCATCATCTTTTCAAAGACGAAGGCCGGTAATGCCTCTCACCTGCCACAGTAGTTCACTCAACACAGTGGAGGAAAACTGAGGGTTTTCCCAACAGCAGAATCTCAGCAGTTTGATAGTGTCCTCGGAGTTACTGCAGTCCTCGATAATCTTCTTCACATAACTGGTGCGCACAAACAGGATGTCCACCACCAGCTGCTGCAGAGGCATGATGGGAGCGGTGATGTTGGGGTCACCATATGGGTTTGGCAGGGGAGGGTTTCCTAAAAATGTCAACATGTGGAAATGTCAGCTCGTATCCTGGAAATGTCAGCTCATATCCTGGAATGTGGTCTGGAAAATGTTGGTTTTCAATGCAAATCTTTAAAACTAGTTTCAACAGATCAAACTACTAAAACATTGTGTTGGCTTGACACAAAAAAACAAAAAGGAAGTGCATCTCTGCTTGTTTCTCTGTAAATGCCCTCAGCTCCAAGCAATGCCAACGTGGCACTCAAGCCTGGAGATGGCTGTGTGTCAGTCAGTGAGTCCTGAGCAAGGATGTAAATCTTCATTGGGCAATGGGGACCAAAACTATGTGTGAAAGCCTACAGACTATTTTGTTATCTGAGTTAACACATTTTGAAGCAAAGTATAAAATTCTCACCATTGATTGAGGACTGCATACGTGAAGTCACATCACAGCAACGAATCAGCTGTGAGACGACAGTATAAAGCTTTCCAAGCTCAGCATACTGGTATTTAATGGGAGGGCCAGAGCCCTCATCCAGAGCCACAAGCATGAAGGTAGCTGGTACCCCAAGCTTCAAAAGCTGCGTCTTCTCTGCCAAGCCTGACAAAGAAATGGGAGTGAGACGGGACAGCACTATAGCATGAAAGCCCATATGAATGCAAGCCTTAAGGGTGGCGAGTGGTCCTTACCAAGGTTGGCATACATGACGAAAAGATTGAAGTACTGCTGCAGGTGACGTCCATGCTCAGAGACTTCCCTTCTCAGCAGATTAAGTACAGCACGGAACAAGTGCTCACTTAAACTCAAATTATCACAGCTCTGAGACAAAAGAACAAATAATGCAAAACATAAGAACCTTGTGGAGTGAGCTCCAAATTGTAGACATACCCTGATTTCCCATGTATGAGGGACGTACCTGACTTGAAGGTCCAGGTGAAGCAATGGGTGAAGGGCAGGGTCCATCTTGCAGTGAGAAATGTGCAATGAATACAATGAGTTTGGAGAAGGCTCCTCGGACCTCTGCACTGGGACACTCAAGCAGGTACTCTGAGAAGCGGTTCGGATATGCAAAGAGGACGTTGTGTGCAAACCAGTAACGCACATTCTTACTGTGCCGTAGCAAGATGCACAGAGCATCATACCTGAAATAAAAGAAACAAGGATCAACTTATTGTAGATAGATAAGGAATCATCTAACTGTTGAATAACAAAGGCAAGCACGTGCCTGATAAACTCAGAAATCACAGGCTTACCAATCACTAGCAGGGCCACGGACAATTTTCTTGGTGTGGAATCCAGTACTGAAGAGAAATCTAGCAGCCAGCTGTATACTAATCATGGCCATTTCTTCTGCATCAGGCAAAAGATGGTCTTGACCTAAAAGCCACAAAAGAAGTATCGTTACTGCTACAATGACTTTCACCATCCCCTGGAATAGATTATTCTGCAGCAGCAACAATAGGAGAATGTGTAATGATGTAAAAAGGAAACCCATTTACCAAACACGCACACACTTAGACGCTAACGGTAATATGCTAATATATATATGCCAACGTAGTGTGCGCACAAATGTTTTCTGAAGGATTTAGCAAAACTCAAAACAAAAAAACCAAAGTAATGGCTGCTGAATTACCTGCTGTGCCTCATAGGAATAAATTACGTTTTAAAATATATTAACTAGGGCTGGGCAAGTTAACGCATTGATTAATGGCAACAATTTATTATGAAAGTTTTGCTCACTGGCTCTGAATACACATACAGAAACCATGGGTCACAGGAGAGGTGGGATGTTGAGCCCAGTGGAGTTCATTTGTTAACTTTGTGGTTTATAATAAGTCGTTTGGGATGCAATAACATGACCCTCTTACAATATATTGCTTTACAGATCAATCGCATTTGCTGATCAGAAATGTTAAACGCAATCATGCTGAACATCAGAAATTCTGCGCTATGGCACGGTTAGCGCTCGCAGGCATACCACACCCAAGCCCAACTTTTGAATTCATTATTCAATTGTGCATAATGCGATTGATCACAATAAAAATTATAAAGAATTGTGATTGTAATATTGTACAATTTAAATATTTCACAATATTCCTTTAATAAAATTAAGCTACGCAATATTGCTTTCATTATCGCAGATGAATCACCTTCGATAATGAACGCGATATTGCATAGATTGTCAGTGATCTATGGCTCTATTGAATGCCGCTCCATTTGAAAGCAGGTGATGGCGATTTACCGCCAATCAGGGAACCAGCTTTACTGACGAAATGCGCATGACAAATCGCATGCAAAATATTGCCCATCCCTACTTACAATTTCCTCTAATGTTATAAATCACCAAATATAACTTAGCATTTAAATATAATCTTAAGGTATTAACAATTTTTAATATCAGGATTATTCCTCAAAGTCAAATTCTGCTTTTTATCAATTTTTAAGAGAAACAGATTGAAGAATGACAGCACATTGCAGCCCTGATCCCATCTGCAACAGTGGAGAATAGAGCAAGGTCAATGGCTGGATTTACCTGGAGGGGAGTTCAAGTAGACACTGTTACAGGTCAGCAGTTTCCTGATGAACTGGAAGTACTCCAAGCTGTACTGCATACGGTTGTGCATGAACTGCACATTTTGTTTGCGTACGCTGCGTTCAATAGCAGAGGGCATCTTCACCTGGTGAGGTTTGCTGGTCACTGTGAGCTCAGTAATGTATTTAACCAGCTCACTGTCCTTGTCCAACGTGTCCATACGCTCATAGAAGAGGATGTAGGCATTCCACCAGCGCTTCTGTCGCCTGTAGGACATGCGTTTCATCATGTGGTCGAAGACCTCACCCATGTACTCTCCACCAAAGCACTGGTTCTTCATCTCCTCGTCATCGTCCATCTTGCACTCAGTGACGTCTCCATCATCAAACTTATACCAACGGTTCCTTTCTCCCTCACCACCACTGCCGTTCCTCTGAATGATGTAGGAGTAATAATGACCTCCACTAGCCTGGCCTGAGTGGACCAGCACTCCCACCAAACGATAGCGAGAGCTGCAGGGGGGTTCCGGCTCTGACGGCTCATTCTGCTGGACCACCTCCTGCTAAGGACAGTTTCAAAACTTCAGCTATATAAAATATTACCAAATTGCATTTATTTAAATGAGACCATTTGAAGACCAGAGACAGACAATGCTGGTGTAATACCTCATTCTCTGGGTGCACATCAGACCCCTCCAGCTTGGCTACTCCAGCTACCGTATAAGGCTCCATGTCTAACTCCCGTGGGAACTCAAAGTAATCGTTGAACTTGATGGCACACTCTCGTTCCCAGTCATAATCAAAGCGTTTTAGCTGGATGGCCAGCACCGGAGGAAGCTTTTTAATGAGTAAACGCTTCACTGTGTCAACCTGTCATGTAGACACACCACCTTGAGCTTAATAGTGTTCTCTTAAATAACAACAAAGACATCCTTAAGATAAAGACAGAACACACACCTTCTTGTTGCATTTTTCACAGTGGTAGGCATTTGCACCCTCGAGTAAGTCTCCTTTCACATACTGCTCCATAGAATCGAGGAGATTTTGATGGTTTCTGATATCTACATTCAACGTCGTAAACGATTCCTCACATTCATATCTGAAAAGACAGCATGGAGTGTGTTACAGTGACACAAAGATCTGTGAAGGCAAAAAAAATAAGCAATATTAGATTTCCAATGTACCTGTGAGGACAGCCCTGACATATTTTCTGGTCAGCAAAAGAGCCACCCAGCACTTTGCTCAGCATGGCAGGGTGACCCAATGCTTTCAAAGCCTCGTCTAAACTGTCTACTAGCGAGTTAAAGAACTCCAGGGCATCATGCTGCTCCCTCAGATTGACCGGTTCACCCCACAACCTGCAGGAGGAAGCGATCGATTTAGAGAATAGTGTCTTGTTCAGTACTCTTAAAAGAAAGGAGGATTACACAAAAAAAAAGAGAGGATAAATTTACCGAAATTGCTTCCAGAATCCCCTAGGCACATAGTATTGCAACCTGGAGGAAGCCAAGTGTCCAAAAATGACCTGCAACTGCCGAAGAACCCCAATGTTGTATTCCTTCCTGTCTTCCGATTTACTGAGAGAAGGTTTGTCTTCAAACTGGTGTTGATAGCCAAACACTTCATCCCGGGGATCCACATTACTCTGCAACAATTGAAGCAAGACTTTCAATAAACTTGAATTGTTTTAAATATCACATAACGTTTAAAGAAAACTTTTGTTAAAATGCCCTCAGCTCCAAGGAATGCCCACATGGCATATACACCCCAGAGATGGCTACGTTTTTCAGTCACTTGGTAGTGAGAAAGGATGATAGTCATCATTGGGCAGCTCATCCATTAAAAAATATGCAAAATGCTTTCAATTTAATGAAATTAACTTCCATCAGAAACTGAAAGCACAACCTCTCCAGAAACAATCCAATGTGTGTGCTTCCACAACAACAAGCCCAAGAGCTGTATGCACTCTCGGGGTTAATAAAGCACACACCTGAGCTTAATTATACTGGGAAATGAGAAGCCACACCCCTCCACCTGAACTGTTCCCTAGGCAATCCTACTCCCATTTTTATTCACTGTGACTGGTACAGGTGCTAATGGCCCATTGCAAACTTCCTTGGTTCAACATGCAATGTGCCAATGTTATGGTTAACTCAAACTGTTTAAAGTTGTTATATAAATAAAGCTATATATATATATATATATATATATATATATATATATATATATATATATATAAAAAAAATATTAGATGAAAAATCTGTCTTGTTTTAGTGTATGTAAGAATTAAAGAACAGGAATTAAAAGCTAAATTTAATTAAAAAATCTAATTTAATACTAAAAATATATTGAAATAAAAGCCAATTCGAAACTGTACCAGTATATAAATAATACTAAAATAACAGTTAAGCACTTTTAATCTTTAACATTTTATATGGACCAAAAAGTGATTCAATTTGATTCACAGTCCATTGAAAGTGAACTCAAACCTATAATGGGAAAAACATGGAATATCCTAAATTTAAAAATTAAATAAACCTTGAGCACTGCGTGTTCACATTGCTCAATCTAAGTGAATCATACTGTGACCTCCTCCAGAGATATATATAATTCTCATGAACACAATGCAGTCTGAAACTCCAGAAATGAACCATGCTAGGCAGTACCTCATTATCTTGCTTCTCGTCTCCAGACATATCATCATCCACATCGCTGCCCGTGCCTTCGATGGCCAGAATGCCATTCCTGATGGGAGGAATCATGTAGAGCTGCTGGATCACCGAGTTCATGTAGCAAGTCGCACCTGCATTTTTCAGACCCACAAACCCCTTGGTGGGCCTTGGTCCAACTGGTGGTAAATATTCCCATTCTGTAAGTGGTTCACAACCTAAAGGTACATAAAAACCATTTATTAAAAAAAAAACCAAGTAAATAACTATGTATCCATGAAAACTGATGGGGTTGAGTGCACCATTTCTAGGAATCAGGAATCAACATTAGCACACACCTAAATAGTACATATCAGTTAGTGTGTCCACAATCTGCTTGAGATTTCGCACACATCCGACAGCAAGTGCAACCAGCAGTTCAAAGCCTGCATTGATGGTGGCTGGGGTGCTACACACAGGTATGGCCTGCTCAGTGGGGAATTCTCCACTCTTCATGTATTGCAAGTACACGTTAGATGCTGGGAACAGGAAGTCATCCATTAACTCCTATAAGGAGTTCATGGGAAAAAAAAGGAAGATCAGTTAGTCTTATTTGCCAATGCAGTCATAAATAGGAGATGTTTCTTCTGATGTTGTAGGCATCTAGTAAAAGTGGCCAGTGTTTACCACTGAAATGTTTACCTTGATAAGATTAGCACCTCCTTTTTCACAGCCAATGTGGAACTTCTTCTCTGGTGTCTGGAAAGCTAGTAGCTCTTTTGTGACACCAATATGACCTTCCAAAATGGTCTCCTCAACCCCAGGCTCTCCAGTCCTCTTCACTTCATCCTAAGACAAAAACAACAACAAAAAAACCCTCAAATTTGTACACACTAAAGTTTTCACTATTCTAATTCCAAAAAGAAGTTTAGGTAAATGAACATACCCGGATGCGCTTCAACCAGTCGATCTCATTGTTTAAGAGAACTTCTGCATTAGGAAGATTAATGTTGCTGTTATATGCATAGTTGAGTAAGTGCCTTAGAAGAGTGAAGTAATCAGCAGCATGCTTTGCCCGCTCTTTTGCAGTGCTCTGGAACACAAAAGGACAGGATAAAAATGACTACAAATTAGATGTTCTGAATTAACAACAAAATGTAAAAAAAAAAAAAACTCCAGCTCTGTCCCAAAGACATACAAGACACTTACACCTAAAACTGTGAAGAGGAGGGTGATGAAGAAGAGGAGAGGCCTATGGCCCATACAACACCGGGTGGCCATGAGGAAGAACTGTTCTTGGGCCATTTGGCGAACAGACCTAGATACAAATAATAGTATGCATTACTGTGTGCATAGTATGCACAAAACCATTCTATCCCGTTTGCTAAAATGACAAAATTCAGTTTGAAAAACGTTAATAAATTAATTTGAAGTTTAAACATTTAATACCTCACTTTTATAAAAAGAATTCCTGAAAACTACAACAAAAGCATATTTATTTTATTGAAAGTCAAATAGCATAACAGGAATAACAGTACCCTACTTTACGATAACTCACTTGCTCTGGCAGTGCAGCAGCAGATCTATAATGAAGGTTTGCCAGGCCTTTTCTTTGCTAAGTGCATCTAGTGCAGTGGGCAAAAGGGCGAAACACAGGGTCATGACCTCCAGAGCTTCACAGCACACCTGCTCATCTTCGGCATCAGGTTCATTGCCAGCATTGGTCTGTGGAAGAACCAAACATCGCAAGCATAAATATCGAGTCTAGGGCTGCATGATATTGGGAAAAAATGACATTGCGATATTTTATTTTTCTGCGATATATATTGTGATATGAAATCTAATCTGATTTTTTCTTACAAACAAAAATGAGGTGAGCACACTTACATTCTCATTTTAAATGATTTAAACAGAGTATTATTTAAATTAGAGTAAATTATTTGTTTGTAACTTTAGGATATGGTTTGAATTGTTAACATATTAACTAACATGAACTTACCACGAGCAATACTTTTGGAACTATATTTATTAATCTTTGTTTATCTTCGTTTATAAAAACACAGCTGTTCATTGTTTGGTAATGTTACTTCACAGTGCATTAACTATGTAAACAAATACTGTACAACTTTTGATTTCAACAATGAAGGCTATAGCCTAAATGTTGAAATTAACAATGTTGTAAAAGTGCAGTTTATTAATAGTAAATGTTAAATAATGTAGTTAAATAGTTTACTAAAAAGAACATTATTGTAAAGTGTTTCAGATTTTTTTTATACACCAATTCAGACGTCTCGTGTGTTCAGTGTTGGACAGGTCAGTTGTTTAAACCATTCATTAAATTTAATCGGTTCAAAGGAATCATTAGTTCACGAATCAGACGTGTACGGCACGTGTTGTGTAATTATCTCTGCAGTTTAGGATATTGCACAAGATATGAGAACACAAAACATTTCATCACTGGATAGGTTTTTTTTTTTGTTGTTCGACACCATCATGTCAATTGATTTTGATTAATATGCGCGAGGGAGAGAGAGCAAGACAGCGCTCGTGTTGTTTGAAGACGGTGAAGGTGAGCATGCGCGTACGGCCGGGGCTCTCTCGCGCTCTCTCTGCTCGTTCTTATATGCACCCTGTTAAACTGACAGGACTTAAATGTGTAAATGATAAACTTTCACTCTATGATGGTTAAGCTGTGCAATTAATCTGCGAATCACATTCGTCAAGGGCCGGGGAGCAGCTGGCCCGTATGGTTAATGAATAACGGATCAACTACGACAGCCTACATCACACATCCTGCGATGTGACTATCGTGGATTCGTACATCGCAATAAGAGGTGGGTAGTAACGAGTTACATTTACTTCGTTACATTTACTTGAGTAATTTTTTGAGTATATTTAAAGATGGGTAATTTTACTCTTACTTGAGTTCATTTTTTTGGGAAAAATCTGTACTTTTACTTCGTTACTGTGGGCGACGCTCCTCTCATTACTTTATCTTAATGCAATAAATGTTATAACTGCTTCAGTTTATTCCAAATGCGCAGTCTACTTTTCTCTGGACAATGAGCGATGCCTATTCGCGAATGATTCATTCTTTTGAGTCAATTCTGTTCAAAGGCTTGATCAAACCAATTGGCAAACGAGTGAATTGGTTCATGAATCAGTTTGAATGATTCGTTCAGTTTCCTGCCGCACGCGCTGAGCGTCTGAAGCGGTTCACTCAGAGTTGTAACGTTTAACATCAGCAGCGTTGAAAACGTTGCTATGGAACTGCACTGAATTGAAAGCAAATCTACAAAGGCTATTATTTGCTTGCGATGGAGATCCTTATTAGATGAACACCGCGTGTGCTGTCTACTGTTTAACAGGTAATAACTTGTTGGGCTACATTCTATTACAGTACACGATACCACTGTGACATTAGTTTGTTGTACGTGTGTGGCTTATAACAGAAGGGAGTCAAGTTGAATGCAGCTTCCAAAAGACAAAAAATAGCGGATTAAGATTTTATTAATTTTAATACAATCACACCGGTGCGAGTATGTTCAGCATATGATCAGCTGCTAAATTCAGATCTGTGATCGCTTGCTGGGCTGGCGTTGAGCCAGAGATAGATGCGTTTATACAGCGATGCGCATTATAACCAATCACACAAGATTCTGATGAGCTTATGAATGTAATGGCATTCAGATGAATCATCACTAAAATGCCGGTGCTTCCTTCACTCGCTCACTGACTGAATACCTCTTCATGGTAAATTCTCTCATCAGAAACAACAAAGTGCAGATGTGTGTACGAATCTATAATTAAGACAGTGTTAACAGTTTCAGTGATTTTAATGGGAGTTTCTGAGAGTTCAATATTGAACTCTAGACTGTCAGTGAAAATTATCTTTAATAATATAAATGTTATTTGCTCTCTTTCCGAACAATGACAGATTAGTAGCAATTTTTATATAATTAACTTTCAATGTTAAATTCACATTTTAAAGTCAGTCTTATTAAAAATGTTATGGCATGACACCTATATCTGTTACTTAAGTAAACAGGGTTTTATAATAAATTACATAAAGTGTAGTAAAGGCTGATGAAATATGTACATTTATACACACACACGTAACATACATTTTATCTATATATCTAAATAAAAATAGGCTCAGTATATATGACCCAAAGTAACTAGTAACTAACTACTAGAGTAGATTTTTTTTTATCCGATACTCTTTTACTCTTACTCAAGTAACTATTCAGACTAGTACTTTTACTTTTACTTGAGTAAATATTTCTAGAAGTACTTTTACTTTTACTTGAGTACAGTTTTTGGGTACTCTATCCACCTCTGATCGCGATATCGATGCTTAAACGACATATCGTGCAGCCCTAATTGAGTCCTATATAATATTCATAATATTGAGTTCATAAAAAATGAAATCACACCTGGGTTTTTTTCTTTTTTTAACTTAGCCAAGAACTAGTACCTTCTCATAGATCTTGCTGATCTCCTCATTAGAACTGAAGACGTGCTGAACCGAGCCGCAGCCAGAAGCCCAGACTATCTTCTGAACCGCTCGAATGACACAGATATCTGGGATGTACTTGGAGGCCTGGAAAAAGTTCTGGGTACAGGAAGAGAAGCACAAACTAAGAAAGCTGAGCCTGAAACATGAGGTGTTTCACTCTCTTTTTTCACATGCAAAGCAAAAGAGGTTTCAACGAAAACACTTTTGATCATTACAGACATTTAAAGATAGCTAAGGACATTTATTTGAACAATGCAAACAAACCAGTTTATGTAGGTGACAGTTGTGTGTTGTTGCATAACATACCTCATCCGAGATCTGTTGGGCGAGGCGAATGGCCACGTTCCGCAGCATGCACTCGGCTGAAGGGTTTGGGATATTCTGCAAGGCGTTCTGCAACACTAGAGCCTGGTCATGTGTGGTCTGGTTGATCTTTGAACAAATAAGAAAAAAAAATAAAAATAAAAAGTGTTATCTCGCAGATCCATGCTAGGTCTCTTATGTACAGTAAAGCAAGAAAGAGAGCTAGGAAACGGATGATAACTACCATTTAAAAGCTGGATCTCAAAAAGCTTGAAAAAAAAAATCTCCTCACCAAGGCTGCATTTATTTGAACAAAATACAGTAAAAACAGTAATCTTGTGAAGTTATTACAGTTTAAAATAACTCTTCCATTTGAATATATCTTAAAATGTAATTATTATGATGGTTAAAGCAGTCACATGATCCTTTAAATATCTTTTCAATGTGCTTTTTTTTCATGCTCAAGATACATTTATGATCATGAATGTTTAAAACAGTTGTGCTGCCAAATACATTTTTTGGAAACAAATATTAACATTTATGGGATCATTTTCTTTTCAGGATTCTTTGAATAGAAAGCTCAAAAGAACAGAATTTATTTGAACTACAAATCTTTGATAACATAATGTCTTTACTGTCACTTTTGTTCAGTTTAATGCATTCCAAGCAAAAAAAAAAGTTTTAACTTCTTAAAAAATAAAAAAATAAAAATACTGACTCCAAAATTTTTGGTAATAGCCCAAAAACCATGTATGTACAAAGTTGTAATGTGTGAAACACAGTTTAAAATGTAGCAAACTCTACCCGACACTGGTATAAAATTAAAATCATGTTTGTTTTTGTACTCAAACATTCAGTGCTTTAACAAAAAAATATAGCTTCACATTTCAGCTTGTGATTCAGGCAAAATCATGGTCAGTGGTATTTTCCAACCCTATTAGTCATACTAATACTGTTCCATTACACGCACAGAAATATAATCAAACACAGTCTAATAAAGAAAAAACTGCATGATCAAACTACATTTAACTTTCCCCTTTCTCATGGTTATTACTCCCTCATGGAAACGCTTCTGGAGTCTGTGCGAGTGTTTCCTCTCAAGACACTGTACACCCTTGACATTTGTGGAGCGACACAGGGCAAGCCAGACGGTTTTCTAATGATTGATGAATGTCAGGGAGGCTGAAAGGTTATGATCTTAAACAGAAATTAAACCATCAGTGCTAAACCTATAAAATTCACTCCGAATTTTTTTTTTGCAGTGCTTCAAACAGAACGCAGACTAGAGCTGTGCCAAATGCACTTTTATGAGATGAGGTACTGGACAAAAGTGTAAAGTGAAGCCCACAAGTGAACGCAGGTTAAAATTTTCCTCCCTAAGAGACGAAGTATGTCTCTTATGCCATTGCTACAGTTTTAAAATCCCAATATGTTATCACAATGAATTTATAAATGTGTTCCTTATAGAATTACAAGACCGAAACAGTTTTTTAATTAAGTGAGGGTATAAGTTGTGTACCTTTTCTGTAAAATAAATTTCACTGAAGGTATTGTGCCTATACTTTTGCAAGACTTCCTTGAAAGGAACAGTTAGCAGGAGCTAAAGGAAGGGCAACTTACAGGCGACACAGGGATAGTCCCCTCCACCACAGGCTGGCAGGCCTCTGCCACAGCCTTTACATGGCCAAAGCCTACAGCTGTGAGCAGCAGTTTGGCTATTTTTAGTGCGTTGAGATAAGCTCCCCGCCGGGTCTCCATGTCAGCATTTGGCAGGAAGTTATTTCTGGTGAGCATGCTCAAAACCAGGGGCAGGCCACCACTCTTCAAGAAGTTGTACTGGAAGTCACTCGCATCCTCACCCAACGTTCCACTGGCAGGCATGAGCAAGGCGTACACCACCTGAGACACACAGAAACATTGCATATATCACAGAATGATAGCACACAGAAAAGCCTTTAGGGAAGTGTTACTGTGCCCATTTTTGCTAATTAAATTAAAATATAAATATTATACCATTATGAAAACAAAAATCCTAAACTGAAATAAAAATAAAGCTAAATAATAAAAAAATATATGTATTTGTATATCCTTGTGTGTTTTTCAGTAATCTTAATGTGTTTAACGGTTTGCGCTACATTTTTGTTTACACTACTTATCTGTGCGTATTTTTATTTTTTATTATTACTATTTGATTCAATCAATCAGTTCAACAAAATAAAATAAATAAAAGGAAATTGGAAAGAGGAAATAATACTAGAATACATATATACTAGAACATACTATTATACTATAACACAACCGGCTATGTGTCTACGCTTGGCTAGTTTCATAAAATATTTTTGCATTGAGAACCAAACAAACCTCTATCAAGTAAAGCACTTGCGATGGTGATGGTCCAAAGAAACGTGAATCCAATGTGGGGCTAAGGCTGTTCTCGCCGAGTTTGGCGTGATCTAGACAGATGGCTCGCAGGTTTTCCACTGTGGCGTTATCTGAAAGGCAACAACAGTGAGCAATGAATAGAGATGGCAGATTGGTGCAGCTAGATGTCTCGAGCAGACATCTAATGAAGCATATAGAGCACCTGGAGGCATGAGCTTCATTAGAACACGAGCTCCATCCCGCAGGAGAGGCATGTTGAGATTACAGCCCAGGTCTGCAACTTGCCAGAGGAAAGAGATGTAGCGCAGGTGCAGGGACATTATCTGAGATGCAAAACATTAAAGGCAGTTATAATAAAAGCAGTAATAAATGGAATACTAAATCCAGACATTTAGAAAAAGGTGGGGGGGTGGGGGCTTCTACAGATCTCTCCACAAATCACCATGGGTGGATATGCACAATTTATCAACGCTGCTTCTGTCTAGATATTTTTCATGCCTTTGGATGCGCTCCCCTTTCAACAAATAGACTGTTTGGCTAAATTATGGCACAATGCTCACCACGCCAGGAAGACAGCTCTCCACTTCAGGGTTTGGCCCATCACTGTAGTGATTGCCATGGTTCCCAGGCGAGCCAGTCGAGGAGTCTGAGGAGCTGTCTGGACTGGAAGGCATATTGGCGCTGACCTGGGTGAGCTTGGCTGTGATGAGCTAGAGAGAGAGAAAAAAAAAAAACACCCTCATAACCTATAACATTTTCTGATCAAAAGTGCTGTTGAATGGAAAATAAAACTTGTGTGAAATGGCCTATTGAGTAAATTGAGAAAAAAACAGGGCAGATGCCTACAGTTTTATCTTTGAGGTTTAGCTGCCCGATTAGCTTCCTGTCATCTGCTGGGTCTATGATCTCTCCCCCTATGAACAGCTCAATCTTGGTGTGGGTGCTGTTGGCCTTTATGCGGTTCAGAATGCAGCGTCGCACAGAACCAATTGTGTCGTTGGTATGGGACCAAATATCCAGATCATCAACCTGTCGGCCTTGGTTTGGGAAACGCACAACTAGCGTGATATGCTTTCCTCGGAAAGCCCTTAAAAGAGAAAAATAAATCAATAAAATGTAATTTATTAGATTCTAGCCAACATATACAAGAGAAAAATACAAATTGATTGAGTTACTTTATGACAGGTTTGAATGGGTCTACCTGGACATGGGCAGGATGGTCCTTTCCTCATGGTAGTCACTGTCACACTCGGTTATATACTCTCTAAGCACAGTCAGCACTCTGACCATGCGGATGGCCTCCTGTCTGGCACAGTTAATGCTGTCTTTATCTCCGTCCAGCACACACAGAGTATCGTAGGAGGCTTTGAGCCGGTCAAAGCAAGACTGAATAAAATCCTCATGGATCTCTACCTGCAAACAGTCATATGACACATCTGTAATACAAACTCAAGAGCACTCCAACATTTATTACAGCAAATGATACGCTTTTCCTCTGTATTATTACCTGATTGGCTTGTAATTTTGGTCCGAGGTTTGTATAAATCTCTTTAAGCAAGTCAATTGCTCGGCTAGCAATGTCATCACTTCCTTGAATCACAACCTGTTAAAGAAAAAATATTTTTTGAGCTCAAGCTGACATTTAGGATTTGGCTCAATTTAACCTTGGACTAATTTTACCTAAAAATTACTTCTGGTGATATTACAACAGCATAACTGTGATGTCACCCAAAAATATCAACAAGGCAAATTTTCAACTTAGCTACTTGACATTTTGTTACAGTATAATGACTTAATTTCAAAATAACCAACAGACTAAAAACAGAAGGCATTTCAGATATGCAATACCCAACAAGGCGGCTCTGAACATCCCAATGAAGATCCAACAGACTCTTACCCTCCACAGGTAATCCAGCCCTATCAGCTCCAGGTCATCCATCATGTATGCCCGGCGTTTTGCCACCAGTTTGCCCTCCCTACAGTTGACAGCCTTGAAGAATCGTTCAAAGCATTTCATCCCATTCTCTGTCAGCAGTGAGGGGTCAAGCTGCAGTACGTTGTTCTCAAAAAAGTCCTTGTTGATGTCAGGGTCAAGGTCGGGTTCGTCGCCCATGAGTTTGGAGTACCATTTGAAGCAGGCCTCCCGATCGCACAAGAACACTGCGTTCTCCGCCAGGCACTTCCAGATCTGCTTAGCCTGAGGTGCGCACAGCCAGAGTTGCCCATCTTTCAGTAAGAACCTGAAAGACGAGGATATTTAGTGATTTGTTATTTAGGCGAGCCTTTAGAGAGTCTAACAACCAGCCGTTTGGTGCAGACCAAATCAATTTATCTTCAAACTGAAATTAGGTGCACACCGAGAAACTGTTCCTTGGTGTACAAGAAATTTGCCAATGACAACAAATAACTTGCCTGTTATACTATAATAGTCTAGTACAGACGGAACATTCTGTTTCTGTATAGTTGTGGTAATAAAATCAGAGGGATAGAAACAGGGGTAAAAAGTTGAAGTGAAAAACACTTTTCATTTGTGAAACCTTCATCGCCTAGCAACAGTGATAAACAGCTTATTCTGGTACACGCTGTGATACTCAGGTTCATAACAAAAATAAGTAGAGTTTGGAGACAAATAACAATGTGAAAAAAAAAAAGGATGGAATTGAATTTGGATTCTGCAATCTATGCAGTGTAGAGGAAGGTTGCTTGTAAAGTATAAATACCTCAAGAAATTAAGCCGCTCCTGGACCTCCTGAACATGACTATACCGACTTCCTGGCCTAACCGTCTGGGGATCAAAGTCTGAATGCTCTGATAAAACAGAAAACATTAGCACTGGTAAATGTTTAACATGGGCATAAAAAAAGGGGTAATGATATGCAGATTCAGATTTTTATATGCTTTTTATACCCATTCTCATTTTTACTCATGGCATTACATCTTGTAGAAATCGAAGTCAACACACACTTTTGAGATTTGCTAACTTCACCAAACCATATCTGTGATTTGCATTTGACAAATCGAGACGGTAATCATTTTTATATAGCTGTATATGACGTATATATAGATGCGTGTCAAAGAGAATCGCGACACCACAATTCTCTCGATTTCAAATCTGGGTGTTTCAAAATGGGTAGAAAAAAAATTCATATTTAGTTCTGAAACTTACAGAACTTACTTTTTTTCTGGTAAAGTAATTTCTCATGTGTGTAAATATTTAGCACATTTTGATTCTCCATTTCATAACCCCTTTTAATGAAAAACACATGAAGAGGTTTGTCCATATATACAAACAGTGTTAGCCTCACAAACCTTTCGAGAACTGCCTCATATTCTCCATGTATGCAGACAGGTTCTCTGCTACAAGAGTGACCAGTGCATGGTTGTGCTGCAGCTGGTTGATTAGGTCATGTCGATAAAAGACATGAGGGCTGCGCTGCGTTTGACTGTTAAGAAAGAGACATGACTGAATTAACCATTCCATTTATACATCTCTATTATATTGCAAGTTCTTCAACTAAATTGTATGAAAATGGGCTTTTTAGGTCTATAGAAACAATGTTTCTCTGTCCCTAATTGAAAGCTTAAATTCACATTAAAGAAGCATTAACCAGAGACGCCATCAAAGCAAAGGCAGAAAAAGAATTATTTTGTCATATTCAACTCATTGCAATAAGGTGTTGGAAAGTACTGGAAAATGTGAGTTCAGCTTTCTGCAATTTTGTTTTCTCCAACGGACTCACACGTTTAAAGCATCCCGAAGGAAGAGTGCACTAAATTGAAACCATATACCGAGAGTATGCATTTGTAAGTTTATGAAACGTAACCCACAGCAGCACTCTTACTGTAAGAAGCTTTATACGCATGAACCACGTCCATGGGCACTGATTGGTGATTTGATTAGATGGTGCAAGGCGCACCAAGCAGATTTTCATCAATTACAGATTTACTGAAATCCAAAAGCAAACTTCAGTTTTTAAATTAGTTATAATAATAATAATAATAATAATAATGATAATATTTCCCAAAATTAGCTGTCCACTTACCCCTCTAAGCTCTTTAGTAAGTTAATAGGTATTTTCTTTCTGAAAAACAACAGGGATGTGTACGATACATTTGCTACATTTACATGCTCTTCCTAAAATGTGTGGAACATTTTCATATACATATTCCTTGATTATGAGTAAAAATGTCTTTTAGTCCATTTTATTTTTGCGTACTAAAACAAGTATCGATGCAACTGATGGTTAAAGATGGTTGAGTCGAGGTGCATTACCTTAAATTCTGGGGGGCTTCTCCAAAGAGGCTACAGATCTCTCGTATTTGCTTCAATGCAGGAATCACCCATTTGTCATTAGTTCTTAATTCTTCTATGAATCTGTCTATCCACTGCATCTTTTGTGTGTCCCTGTCCTACAGGAGAACAAAAACACTGTCTTTAATTCATTGACCTCCATTCTATGTTGTTCCAAGGAACCAAAACATCTTAGAAAATGATTTTGTTTGGAAAATTCAGTCAATTTTACGGTTTTAATCTGAAAAGTTAACTAAATGAATAAAGCTGATCAGGATACCTGGGAGCAGCTATAGTCCAAAATTTTGATATGAGCGCTAAGGGCCTGGTCCATGATATCCACAGGAACATCATCGCTATGGGCCAAATTCCACAGCAGATTGAGCACTTTGTGAGCCATCACACCATCCTTGTCATCCTCTGCCAGTCGACGAATCAATTCCAGTAACTTCTCTCTCTGCTTTTTACTTGCATTAGTCCAGCTCTCCTATAAACCATAAAATGATTCCATTGAGGACAGAGATTCTGTAATCGGTTGGAATGCTAGTAAGGCACACAGAGAAAAGCTGAATCCTAATGAAACACCTACAAATGCTCTACTTTAAGACGATACTTTTTCTAAATACAAAACAATTGTTAATCGTTAGTTCAGTTTGAATAACCTTGAAGCAGTCAAAGAGATGGTCCAGCTGTTCAGGTGAGAAATCCCAGGCCAGCTTTGCAAGGAGATCATGAACATTCTTGACAATAGCCTCATGTTTCCCAGCCTGACGATACAGACACCATTATTACAATGACAAGCTGCTGCAAAGTTTACTAATAAAGCAGAATTCTAGAAGGGCTGCAAAATTAATTTAACATTATATAAATTAAGAGCGTGTCTCACCTGAGCTGCCCAGATGTTGTCCAGATCCTGGAGCGTTAGGGCCTTTTCTTTGATGACAAATCGCAGGATCTTCTCCAGTTTCTCCACATACTGTGGCTGATGAAGGCTGTCTCGCAGCACAATAGACAAAATATTGTTCTGCTGAATCCATTCCTGTGGGAAACAAATGCATGTTCAGCTAATGTGAAGATGCAGATCAAAGACTTTATTTCTGCTGCCTCTAAGCTGTTCACCAACAAATAGAACACCAAGTTTTGTTAACTTTCGATGAGAAAAACAGGAGAATGTTACGAGCTTTGTCATGCAAACTATTTGGTTAAGTAGTGCAGCATGACTTACTGCCATGCGTTCTGCCGTCAGCCACTCTTCCTCTTCAGGATTGCCATGTCGATGCGTGTAGTAGGAAACACTTGAAATCACCTTGTTTACTTCATTTAGTGCATTCATTTTGCCATTAAAAGAAGAAATCTGTAATAACCTGTAACAAAAACAATGTCAATGATCAAGAACAATCATTTAACTTGCTGCATAATGTCTTAAAACGAATTTTAGCTGATGTTCAGCTCACCTTAGAATCATTTTTAACCTAAATATCTCTAAATTCTTCACCGTTTCCTCTTGTCCTGGTACTCGAGAAGCCAGGTTCTTTAAAGATTTGATTATCATAGACAGGGCATCGTTTTTGGCTTCATTCTTTGCTTCCTTTTTCAATTCCTCATCGGTGAGGTTTTCTAGAAACTGGGGAACCATTTCTATGATGGGAAGAAAGTACTTCTTCACCGTTTGCAAAGTGAGAAACTCATAGCACTGTCCAAAAGGCCTGTAAAACAAAACAAGCGAGTCAAACTTGGAAAAACAGAAAAAGAAAGAAATCCAGGTTCCAGACAAATCAGTTAAATATGTTTGATCGTTCTTACTTAATGAGTGCGGCGATGATCTGAACATTCAGAGCTTGGCTGCTCATGAATCGATCATGCAGAATTTGAAACCCGTTTAACGTGCCAAATTTGTTTATTAAGTCTACCAACCAGCCCTGCAGGAAACAAATAAACAGGAAGTTTTCATCGAACAGACCAATAGACCAAAGCAAAATAAAACACTGAAATTCAAGCTGAAGGCTTGATTCATTAACAGGTAGTTAATGCAGAAAACATCTTTGGATCAAACATCATACAATTAACATAGAGGTTCAAATAGATACTAATGCATAAAAAAAACTGTGAGACTAGTAATACATTTCAATATTTCTTAAATTAAATTCATGACTTCATGAGGCACAAACACTCTCTCACCTTAGGAGAACGAGGGTCAGGTGGACGGGCAAAAAGCTCATCCTCCGCTAGCTGAACCCCAGCAGGCACCGTCTCAGAGGGCCGAGTACCATTGTAGATGTGGAACTTACAGTGGGGGTTGGTGGCCATCGCCAAGAGTTCTAGCAGAGGGAACCAGTCCTGAGAGAGCTTGGTCACACACAGCTCCACCAGTCGGTGGGCGTTATTAATGATGCACCGCTGCCAAGAGAATGAGAATGACACAGGTTGACATCCTAGAAGCATCGAGTATGTTTTGGGTTTAAAATGCACTGAAATGCAAGCATAGTTCATGATTTACAGTGAGTAGGAAGTCTTAAATGTAAAGAAGAAGAAAAAATAGATCTTTATTTGCCATTGAAGCTGATCCTAGAACAGCATTGGAAGAGCTAAAACAAGCCTCATATGAGAGCGATGACTCAGCGCTGTCCTAATACTGCCTCTGTTTTACTGAAAGGAGCTCTTTGATCAAAGCTTTGGCATTTCAATCACCCAGCCAAATAAGATGAAGGCAACCAAAATAACATTACGCTTCTTCACAGTCGCCCAAAGTAGTAATCAATTCTTGAGAGGTTAGTAAAACCCTTTAATGTGCAAACAAAAAGACAAAAATGTACTGCTGAAATGGAAGAAATTATGAAAATGGCACCATCGAGCAGGTTGCAGGACTTACATGGATCTCAAATTTCCATCCGCTAACAGCCTCATCTGTCAGTATTTTCGTAAAGGATATTGTCAAGCCATCTCTGAAAAACCTCTGGCATGCTTCACACTTGACATCAAGTCCTGGAGACAGAAATGAAAGGAAAACCTATCAGAGGCTGACATTTAGACAGGCTGAAGAATTCCTTCGAGAGCAAAAGTGGAAGCTTAAGATATCGCAGATAAAGGTAATACTGCCTCTGCTACTACTAAATACAACAATTAATTTAAAACAACAAGAATAATATTAAATGACCCAAAAATGTAAATGATTAAAGACCCAAAAATAAAGCATTACCTTTTTTACAAAGATCTATAGCAGCTTCAAGAAGAACTTCTAATTCACCCTTTGGTAAAACTGGAACGACCCAACGAGGTCTGTACAGCAAATGAAAAAACAATTAATCAACATAATATATCATTGATAAGACACAGCATAAATAAAAGTCATATCTTCATATCAATATCCTTGTAGTTCATCTGCAGTGCTTTGGATATAACGATAAACATAATTCAACCAAATATAGGATACGAGCCCTAACCTGTTGATCATGTCATCCAGCTTGGCCAGTTCAGTGTGGGGGAAAGCTGGCTCCTCCTCCTCCAGGGGTGTGGGACAGTCCCCCTGACCCTGGTCATCTGGTGGGCTCACAGGGGAGTTTTCATTGGATGAGTTGGGAGAGGATGTCTGCAATGCAAACAGTTCACAGGTTAAGAGAGAACGTGAATCAGATATGAAGAATGATTTTGATGCCATATTATGAAAAAAGGGAATTCTCTACTGTTCAAAAGTTCAGAATCAGATTTGAGTTTTATGTTTAAAAAATACTGAAAACAAAACTTCCATTACATTTTTTTAAGCAGCTCTGTTTTAGTAAATAGGGTCGATTTTAAATTCGAGACTAACTGTGGTGAGAACAGGGTTAAATGAAAAAAGAGCAACAGACAAACAGCATAAATCATTTAAATACTGAGGAATAAAATATTTATGATTTTTGAAGTATACCTTAAAATTTTTTTTTTTTTTTATCTATATGTTTTCCTGTTAGAAACTTTATGCGGTATAATTGACGGTGAAAAACAAGACCGCATTCAACAAATGTAAACCACCTTAATGATTCATGTATCTTAGTGACGGGATAATCCTTCAAATAAGCGAACAAAGTATGTATCCATGTAAGGGATTAAAAGAATGAAAGAGAAAGCGTTAAGAAAAGTGCAGCATGATTTAAGATGCTCCGAGTCAGTTTCCTGTGCTGTGTCAATGGATACATGTGGGCTGGAGCTCTGCATGTAGAGCTGAATGAAGCCCGAGGAACTTGGGAAATGTGGGGGTGTGCTGGAAAAGGCTCCTTCTGCTTGGCTGACCTATATAGCCAGTTTGCTTCTCATGTCTAGGCGCTGCAAATTTCTAACCAACTGGTGTGCTTTTCTCTGCCAGGCGTCTCATCCTCATTGATCCCTGTCTTTTAACATGCGCTCGGTGAGCGCAGGTTTAATAGATAACACTGCTGCAGTATATCCCTTGAGAACATAACAATTGCCCTCTGCAACATAATCAAAGGAAGCCGCTCATCTTTTCTTTGGTCATAATGCTGGGACGTCGGTTTTTTGACCACAAATACATTAAACCATTGTAAAAACATTATTAAATCGGAAACACTGTAAAGACAGAGATGCACTTGCTTCTGGGAAATCCAAATTATCAGTAAGACCTCACAAAATTGTGTTCATCTTCTGAAAATACATTTAGATATTCTCCCACCATTTTGTTGTCAAAATGTAAAGCTTCAAAATATTAAAGTCATCAAGAAAGAAATCCATATAAAATGAAGGGTTAAATCCAAGTCTTCTGAAGAGACACAATGGCTTTATATGATGAACAGATTCCATTTAGGCTTTTATTTACATATAAACATTCATCAACACATATACAAAGCACAACAAATATGGTCAACAGAAGCTGAACCTTGCTTGTCTGACATGTGACAACCAATTAATTTTCTTCTCTAAATAAGAGCCTCCATTTACCACATTTGTAGAGGAAAAATGACAGCGTATAAATAAAAATTATGGAGTATATTAAAATATCTCCCATTTATTTGGTGAACTCCCTTTAATGTCTCATTAAGCTAGACTATCTGCGTAATGTATGGTAACTTCACAGCATTTTCTTTACCACCCAATTAGAAACGAAGAGCAATCTGAGATAGATGGAAAAGCAAACACAATCTGTGGTTTAGTGGCAGGTGAAACTGAAATCAATATTACAATATGAGGCTGATAAGCAATAATGTAATTCAAACAACGAGGAAAAAGAATGCTGTGAACAACTTTCAGCCATCCCTGAAAATATCTATCTGTCCAAAAAAGTACTGGTTATTTCCGAGACATAACTAAGAAAATACTAAAAACTCCTTGCTTTTAGCAGTAGTACAAGTAATACAATTACAGGAAGGCTAAATTCAATTAATGATTACAAATAATTCAGAAATAAGCTTATGTTTATCTCTTTCTTAACCAAATATGTAATATGATAGAGGAGAGGTGTTTTTTTTTTCTTTTAATGGATCATTCTACAGTTACCTAATAATATTTCCCTCTGTTGACATCGGTTCCTTCTAGCTGTGCGTTCACACCGCTGGCGCCGAGAGCGTCAAAAATCGCTCTGGCCGCTCTGCTCACGACGCTGCAGAAAAATTTGTGAGCGCTCAGATGCCCTGAAGTAGATCGAATGCTTCATCTTGTATTTAAAGTGGCCGCAAAGCAAACAAGCTTGGTAAACTTCTGCAGACTAACCAAATGAGGGTAATGTTATAAGTTAACCTCATTAAATATTGTCGTGGACGAAGTATTAAGATCCTTTACCTAGTAATGTATAAAGCACTGTAAAAATACTCTGATGCAAGTAAAAGTCTTACATTAAAAAATACTACTTAAGTAAATATAATCAAGTATAAACATTACTTAATATAAGTGTAATCAGGGAAATTAGTTTAAAAGTTAACTGGGACTACAGTATTATTATTCATTATATCATTAGCTTATTATTCCCATAATATTACTGCAGTAACTCACCAGGAAAATGAACAATCTCAGACACCTGTGTCTACGTATCACTTTTAATTTAATTTTTATGTCCCTGTACACAAACAGGGACACATCATAGATTACTGCAAACCCAAAACAACAATAATCAACCCGTCCTATATTGTGCGGAGCAGCGTTCTCTGGAATCTTTTCAAGCGGTGGACTTCTACGTTCCGATTGGTTGCTGCCCAACCACGTCATAGCTCATTAAGCTCAAAGTTGCCTTGGATTTCAACTCTCCGACGCTCTCAACAACCAAGTCGCGGAGCGCCTCAACTCCGGCTTACATTGAAAACGATTGACTTCCGGCCACTTTGATGCTCTCGACGCTGGCAGTGTGAACGCACAGTAAGGCAGAGCACAATTACATATTTGCATCTGTGAGAGACAGCAAATTATTATTTTTTAGTTGGAAATCAGACAACGGATCATATGTGGTTCTAAGAACATAAAATAGCACAACGCTAGGGATATGCCGGTATGAAACTTTAATGTTGAAAAAATATTATATATTTCATAAACACCTAGGATGACATCAGGGTGAGTAATTTATGGCTTAGTTTTCATTTTTGTCTGAACTAACCCTTTAATGCTATAACATTCACAATGAGCAATAGCTACAAGTTATTAAAAGTTTTGAAAAGCATTGATTTTTCCAAATTCATTGTTCTGAAAAGTGAAGTGTACGCTGATTGGCCAGCTATCCAGTGCGTTGTGATTGGCCAAATGCCAAGTGTGTGATGGAAATGTTATGCCGCTTAACACTGATGCGGAGTGACCCGGCACGAGAAGACAAAACCTATAAAACCGATTACAAACGAGGCATTTGTTGCATTCAGTGGGGACATAATTATTGATTACAATGACTTGGACTGTCTTTTTAATTGTTGCGTATCACACTGCATTAACATAAAACCATGTCTGCATTTGTGATCGGAGAAACAAAAAACAAGCTCTAATGAGGCGTTCATTTTCTGCTGGTTAATATTCCAAGACGTGCTTTTACCCCAACAGCACTTGCATAAAATGGTTGTATGGTCGACGTCGGATTTTTGGAAACCAAAAACCCTCCTAACACCAGACAAGGCTCCTCTTTTTGCCACAAGTTCTTCTGTGTCACGTTCTACTAGTTCTGCAGCATCCATCTTTCCTGTAACGCCTGTTTCACACACACTCCGTCTGCAGTATGCAGTCTGCAGCACGGACTCACTGTGCTTTCACACCTGATATGCATCCGTTTAGTCCACAAACACAACATTTGTTCATTGGTTTTGATTTCATCATGCATTTTAATTCTAGGTTTGTATAATAAGCTGCTCAATCAAGCGCCAAAACATTTAAACACAATAATTATCCTACTTTTCTTGTTAAAATATTTAAAATTAAATCACCACAGACAGAAAGTCTCGTGCCTTTTGCATTTAAATTTCATATTTTTTCATAAATCGATGCTATTGGTCAGTCCCCACTTGGGTATGTTCATTTTACAAATTATTAACTAATCTAAAGTCTTAAGAATAGCTTAAGAGAATATCTTGTAACTCCATTGGACACTTCAACTGTTTGAGAAGTCTCGTAACTCCACCTCTTCTTCACACCATGGGAGATTCGCAGCATAAGAGTCGCAACGAATCCTCGTCAAGCAGCACGACCTCTGAGGTAAATATCCTCAAAACAATGGTTATTGATGATTCAGTTATATGAATTAAATAATAACAGTTTATATATATATTATTTATAACAGTTTTATGTCAAAGTAATAGTAGTGCTGAGGTGTAATGTGTCATTTCTGAGGATGCTAGATTCTTCTTTCTGCTAGGTCAAGCATTGGACGGTAGTTATCTTGTTGACTGAAATCTTCCATGGTTTTGTATCTGACGAGCAGAATGAATTTAGTGCACAAAAATTGCATGCAGTTGACTTAGTTTACCACTATGCATTGATTTTGTCATCATGTTTGGGAGATGGCTAACGTGATTTTTGTGGGGCTTAAAAAGAAATCTTGACCACCGCTATTTCTGTCGGTCGTCTGAGGATCGAAACTTAGTGCAAAACAATCCTCTGCAATGCAGACTAAACCCTGTGCATTGCAGATAAAACAGGACTGTAGCTTACAATGTCAAGGCATGCCATCATGTTCAACAAGTAGCTGCCTTTTCGGTCATGTTCATCACTTTAAGCAAGCTAGTTGGCTTCTTGCCTCGTTATCATACGTAAACATGCCGTTTAATTTAGGGAAATAATTTGACCTTTATTCATTTTATTTTTTGCAGCAACCATGTGTGTCTCCTTAGACTAGAGGAACTCTGTCAGATGCGGCCTTTATTCAGACCACCTGAAGATCAAAGAGCTGAAATTCAAACACCTCCAAGACCTGAAGGAAGTCATCCCAAAGGACTTTCATAGCTTTTATGACAATTTACTTCACTAGCTTAATATAGGATGCAGTATTAACTCGGTCAATATGATGGCAATGTTATCTGTGTTAAACTATGAAATCAGTTATTGATGCATTTCAAATATCTACTTATTACTAGGCTTATTATGCGTGTGCATTGAAGTGCAAGAAAATGTATCTAATACTTGAATTAAATTGGATGTTTTGGATACCACCATTAAATTATTGTTTTTATTGTTATTTTACTGACTTTAAGTTCAACTGTTAGGCCTACTTATAGACTATGCCTGTCTTTGCACTGTACATGTAAAACACCTCAAGTAGCAAGGTTTTTATTTATGGGAGAAAAAAAAGGCTCACTACTGGCACCAAGTAAGGCTCTTTGGATACAATAACGAGTGAAAATAGTTAGGTTAGATACATTTGACTAGACCTGTTTTGTTAAAAATCGATAGCTGTAATGCTTCGGTGCAGAAGGAAACCCGTGAGCATCGAAGGTAAGTTGGCGAGCAGATTAGACTAATTTCCGGCTATTAGACATCTTAATCAGCTCATCGTTTTTTTTGTATTGCATCACTTATAGCTCTCAAACCTTTAAAACAGAGTTTAGGAAGCTGTATGTAACCACATTCATTATCTTTAGTTAACTATTGAAGCCTTTTCTCGTCAAAAAGTTCAACGTGATCGCCAATTTTGCTTGCAGATTAAATTCTGCCTATTAGACAGCCTAGTCAGTTTATCGTTTTATTTTAGTATTGCATCACTCATAGCTCTAACTTTTAAAATAGAGTTTAGGAAGATGTAACCACAATCATTTGCTTTGATTAGCTCGTAAAGCCATGTCTCTTGTCAAAAGGCTCAACATGACTGCAGACTTTGATGAACACTGCTGGCAGCAGCGACGTCTGTGTCCGTACCATTCTTATCAATGAGAGCGGAAACTCGTATCTCCATGCTCCCAAGTCATAAAACTCGTATCTCCGATAAAACATGATTTTGGGGAAATGTTGTGTTAATGTTGGTACACAACAGTATATGATAGCAATATAAGGTATGATACCAATTTAACAATACAATGTTGAATATCTAAAAAAAATATCCAGGTTTTTTTTTATTTCCTAAAAAATTATGGTTTTGGAGATACAAGGATTCTGCCTGACAGCGACGATATGTACAAAAAGACCAAATGCACATGTGAACTAACTAAATTACGTGCTAATCAGAATGTGTAACTTCTGTTGTGGATGCACTCTTGGCTCTTCCCGCAACAACGCGCTGAAACATGGAAACCAAACCGAAAGTTTTATTATAACGGTGTTATTATAATGCTATATGACAATCTCAATCAGAGTTATTAATGTTGTAAGCTGCTGTTTAAGCTGCGTGCACTGTGCTAAAGATTATCACCAGCAAACTGAAGCACTCTATTAACCCTCATAGCTTAACCAAACACATTCTATGTGAGAAAAATCTGATTTATATGCATGAAATAAACAATATTACAGCGTTCAACTGCGCAAAAGACTGTAAATGCACAAGCAAACTTAACTGTGCTAGTCGTGTGGATCTATTGTGGATGAGCTCTTCCCTAAACAACGCACTAAAACACGGGTGAACAAAAATTCCATTACATTATTTTACAGTAGCTAATAATATCATTATTAGCTACATTATTAGACTTCCCCAATAATGATATTATTAGCTACTGTAAATTATTACTGTATTATTAGCCTGTGTTTTAGTGCATTGTTTAGGGAAGAGCTCATCCACAATAGATCCACACAACTAGCACAGTTAAGTTTGCTTGTGCATTTACAGTCTTTTGCGAAGTTGTACGCTGTAATATTGTTTATTTCATGCATATAAATCAGATTTTTCTCATATAGAATGTGTTTGGTTAAGCTATGAGGGTTAATAGAGGGTTTTTTTAGTGGTTAGAGAGTTGACTCCTAAACCTAAGTTTGTAGGTTCGAGTTTCAGGCCGGCAATACCACGACTGAGGTGCCCTTGAACATGGCACCAAACCCCCAACTGCTCCCTGAGTGCCGCAGCATAAATGGCTGCCCACTGCTCCAGATGTGTGTTCACAGTGCGTGTGTGTGTGTTCACTGCTGTGTGTGTGTGTGCACTTTGGATGGGTTAAATGCAGAGCAAAAATTCTGAGCATGGGTCACCATACTTGGGTGTATGTCACGTCACTTCACTTCATAATATGACAGACTTGCCCTGCGCATGTTGCAGTTCACTGTATTTAAATTTAATTTTTCCATTTATATTTCAAGCAATTAAAAAACATCATGGTGAGCAGGGAATAATTCATTATTTACCGGCTTTAAGATATCGGCCAAATTGTCTTACCTGTTCAATAATGATAACAAAAAAAATTACATTTATTGGCCGATACCGATATGGTGGCTGATATATTGTAGTGCCAATGATAACAATATTGTGCATATTCATTACCGTGATATATTGCACTACCAAATACCAGCACATGTCTACACAACGAAAGGTCACTGCAAACTTAATCGATAAAACAAATTCTATTCAGCGACAGTTTTCCTTCAGTAACAACAAAAAGGGATCAGAATGGAAAGGGAAAACTCAAAATGGAGCACTGACCTGGTTCTGGGGCAGGGGTGGCTGGGACTGGCCATCCGGAGCTTGGCCCTGACCGTCATTCCCTCCCACAGGGGAGCCACGGGTCGTGGCCGTCATACTCGAAACGGGGCAGATCTTTGCAATCTTGTCTGCTTATGTTGCTGGCACACCAGAAGAAATCAGTTTCTCCTTAGGAGCGACGGAGAACCGGCACACTTCTGAAAGTGAAAGCACCACCTGGGGGACTGGATATGTTGCAGAGACCATTGCATAACCTGAAAAATAAAGAGACTAACATCAGAATCTTTAAAACACACCTTTAACAAATGATTTCACATGTCTTTTATGCACAGATAATTTTTTTAATAATTTTATAGAGACTGCACTTAAAGAGCCCATTAAATATTTTAGAACTGAGTGTAAGAAATAAATGTAATTAAACTTTTATTAATTTCCATGTCCATGCTTAGACCTCATATGTTTTTATAATAAAATTAATGTGAATGTACTTCCTTTTCTGACATATAACCAAGTGACTAGAAAAAAAGAAAAAAAGAAAAAAGGGCGGTACTTGATTTTATCTATAGGGAATTGGATTGTGAAAAGTAGGTGTTGCACTTTGGAACGGAGCTAGACCAAAGGTGAGATAACTAAAACAATGTCTAAATTACTGTTTGACTATTGGTTAAAAGCACGTCACAGTAAGGCCTAACTGACAACAGCCAAAAAGGAAAAGGAGGAGCAAGTTTTTACATTATGATTCAAAATCACAAAGGCAAGACATGCACTGATGAACAACATGCACTGATGAATCTTGTGCAACAAGACCACATGTGTGCATTAAAATGTAAATAGGGTGCCATTTTGACTGTATTTGGATATTAAATTCAGGCTTACATTTAACTATTCTCAAAGCTCTTTATAATTCCATTTGTACAGATGTCAAGTATTTAGCATAAAAATATGTATTCACTGAGTTCAAATTAGTTTGGTCATAAAACTGAATGTCTGACATTTTTCACATTTAGTGCACAGACATGGAAGCACAGAATCGCTGTTCGGAAACAATAGTGAAACTATTTCTAGTGCCCTTATCTGGTCAAATATATTGCATAACAAAAACTACAAAAATACAAGATATATAGTTCAAAACAAGTAGCAGAGGTTTTACTTTTATAGTGCATGTTATACCTCCCATGAGGATGCTGCTGGCTAGTGCAAAGTGCATTAAATCATAGCATTCAAAACAGGTCTGGTTAGTACATAAATGCAAGGCCAAGTAAAGAAAAAGCAGTGCAGAGCACACACTAGCAGTGATGGAATGAAAGAGAAAAATATGAAGGACAACCACTGGATCTTTCTCATCAACACTTCTTAGCTAACTGGACGTTTTTCAGAATGCAAAGCATAACTGAAAAGATAAGGTGATGCTAAAACATTTAAAGACTTAGGTAGAAACTAAACTATGCCAATATAACATTATCTTGAACGTTCTACCAAATTCAACAGAATATATCAAAACTATTTCATTTTCTAGAGGCTGGGATATTTAAAATCAAACATGCTTAGCATTTCATTACAATAATCAGAGAACCTTCTTTTTTCATTTTGTGCCAGCTGACTCTCAAACAAATAAGGCAGAATAGCTGAAGCTTTACTAAATTATTTGTAATGTGCTAAACAAACACAAATTTCACAAAAAAAAAAAAAAAAAAAAACACTGAAGGCTTTCAAGCACTGATTTCTGTACAGTTAAGTGGATTTTTTTTTTTTTTTTTTTTTTAAATAAACCTCTTGGCACATCTTGGCTGCTGATCAGGATGATAATTCTTAGTGTTCATTAAAAACAGCCTTATATAAAATCAGTATTGCAGCAGATAAAAATTTAAATGCCTTCAAATCACATCAAGATTACATACAGTAATAGTCTGTTGAAAGACTGTTTGAAACTTTTAACTAACCTGCTGGTTTGGCAGTAATTATAAACATGCTACTATAAGCATTATGCATACAAAAACATTTCACTGAATCGATATGACATCACAATACAGAGACAAAACAATTATCTAATATTGATAGAACTCATTACAACAAACATTTTCACATTTGTCAAAATGAACCGCTCAGATGACTATAAACTGACAAGCGGAATATGAACCTACAGATTGACGTTCTCAGATAATGGAAAGAAATTAATTTTACTGTCACTAATAGCCAAATATGGGCGTTGCCCATACCGTCAATAGAAATATTGCTGCTATCAGAAATCACTAAAAATTCCACAAAACGGAACTGAACAGAAAAAATATGATATTGGCTGTATCTCAAAACACAGTGATCTGCCTACATAATCAGGCTGACACCCAAAAATGCTGTCAAAGTAGGGCGCTTACTAGTTTTTTCCTCTCAGCCAGTTTAAACGCTGCAAACGTGCCTACGATGCCCAAAAATATTGTCTAAGTGGGCAGCACACTTGCTTTTGAGACACAGCCATTATGTATTGGGCCTAGTTTGAAACTGTGGCAGTTCAGGCCCGTTTCCTCCTCCAAACACAATCGGAGTTACACCAGGTTATTTGTGTAACCAGCCATGCATAAAATGTTATTAAAGCTCTGAGGCTTCACATGACACCGTTTTTTAATATATAATCGTAGTTTATAACTCAAATAAGAGCGAAAGTGAATGTAAATACAGCAGCAGAAACAGGCTAACTCGCTAACGGCTAACAGCTGGACTCCAGCAAAACACAATCAGCTCGTGACAGCGAACTTAAAGCCATTAAAACATCAAAACACCCCTTATAGTTAGCAACAAGCTCAAGTTATAATTCACAAGCTGCCAAAAACGAAAAAGATTAACCAATGCAAAAAGACAACCGACCTGCCCACGTCAAAACCACTTGTTTAGCCACAAATCAACCACCTCAGACTGAACTGCCGTCAAACGCAAATGCTAATTAGCTTGAATAGATCAAATAATCGGCTATGCAGGTGAAGTGTGGGAGGATTAAAAATATGTAAGAAGTGACATATATCCAGACGTCTTTAAATTCGTTCATTGAGCTGTTCGAGCTAAGCTAAGTGAGCACTGACTTGCAAATCATCTGCTATTAGCCGCTAGCTTCCTTTAGCTTCACACACAACCCAACTTACCGAGAATCAAACTGGATCTTTCCGCCATACGACCCCAGATCGGATCATTTAAGTGCTGCTTTTTAATTACTCAGCCGAGTGCATGTGCCTGGCTGTCCCGATTATAAATAAAACGTCTGTGTTGAGATCAGATCATTGGTTTATTGTCTGCTGTTGGGTGTTTTTCCTGCGTCACCAGCATCGACTGCTGCTGCCCCCCTCCCTTAAACTGCCTCTAGCCGCTCTCTCTCTCTCCTGTGTCAGGCTGCTTAGAGACCCGTCACCGTGCTATGGATGGAAGTAAATGAGAAGTATATCCGTGCACGAGCTGCCTTGGACGTGTGACTCAGCTGAGCATGCGCGGTTTCGAGGACAGCTCGCCTACCTGACACCTGATTTTGTGACATTAAACAGTGTTGCATCGTTCTTCTTACAAAGAAACTAACGTTGTTGATTCTCCTGAATCTTTTTTATACTGGAAATGTTTCAAAAACTTTTTTTAGCAATAAAGTTGTAATATAGAAAATAAAATAATACATTTCTTATTAATAACAAATATTTATCTTAATAAACTATTGATCTGGCTTTTAATGTCCCATTGAAATTAAATGCATTATACACTTTTTTTTATTTGAGTTTCTGGAATAATTAGCAAAAGTATAGTTAAGGGGTGTAAAGACTGCACTTTAAAGATGACATTTTGAAATGTATTTTTGAAATGTTATTAATAAAAGGCTATGTTAAATTTGTTATAAAATATAGCGCAATACCAGGTTAAATACCATAAACTAGAAACAAACACTTAAACACAAAAATTACTGATCACATTTTAGAAATAATATTATCCTTTTAGGGTAAAAAAAAAATGAACTAAAAGTTGCAGCAGGAATAGAAAGATTAATGTATTTAAATTGTATATAATGTATATTTTCTGTGATATACAGCGAGTAAAATAAGTATTGAACACGTCACCATATTTCTCAGTAAATATATTTCAAAAAATGCTGTGTAATAAAATGGAATGATCCAGGGAAAAAGTATTGAACACGCTTACTGAAATGTATTTAATCATACAAATAGTTGTTAGATTTTGGGTCATTCTTCCACACAAACAGTCTTCAAATCTTGAAGGTTCCATGAGCCTCTACTATGAGCTCTGATCTTAAGTTCTTTCCATAGATTTTCTATTGGATTCAAGTCAGGTGATTGGCTGGGCCATCCTAGCAGCTTTACTTTCTTTCTCTGAAACCAATTGAGAGTTTCCTTGGCTGTGTTTGGGATTATTTTCTCACTGTGGTGTCTTGCATGGTGAGTGTGTATACAGGCCACCGTATGATGATCTCCATAAGTGGTCCTTGGCTGTTGGACACTATTCTGATAATTCTTTTCACTCCTCTGTCAGAAATCTTGTGAGGAGCACCTGGTCGTGGCTGGTTTATGGTGAAATTATGTTCTTTCTACTTTACCTTTATTTATTTTTTTCATTATCTTCCAGATAATGGCCCCAACAGTGCTCACTGGAACATTCCGAAGTATAGAAACCCTTCTGTAACCAATGCCATCAGTATGTTTTGCAACAATAAGGTTGTGAAGGTCTTGAGAGAGCTCTTTGCTTTTATCCATCATGAAGTGTTTCTCATGCGATACGTTGGTCATGAAAAACCTTTTTTAGGCCATCAGCTGGGACTGAACCAACTACAGTTAATTTCCACTGACTGGGTGAAGGATTGCTTTCTAATTACTGACAGATTTCCGCTGGTGTCTTGGCTTTCCATGCCTTTTTGCACCTCCCTTTCTTCATGTGTTCAAAACTTGTTTCCTGTGTCATTACACTTAATTACACAGGACAGATCTTAATTTCGTTTTCTTTGTATGTATGGATTACTTGAATTGTTACCAACATCTGGTGAAATATATATGTATGTATAAACATTAAAAAAAAAAAAAAAAAGCTCAGAAAAGATACATAAAATACAAATTAAATACATGAAATTTTCTAATGTGATAAACACCATGCACCTGCCTATTCGCACACTCACTATGAGCTAAAGGAAAGTAGAGTACTATGCAGGCAACATAAGCAATGTCTAGGAGAAAAACCGGTTGTATATGACGTTTTCCTGCATACTTGAAAGATTGGGTGATATCTTGCATGAAAGCCAACACATTAACATTAATAAACCCATGGAGTATGACATTATTTACATGGATCACACTTTAAAATCTGAAATTTGATGCTGTTTGTCTTGACACATGCCAAATTGTTTTATTAGATTAAATGTAATCAGGGCTGCAACTGAAACAGTTATTAACCCTTAATATATGTTTTGAAGAGTAGTTATGATACATGGATGTCACATGACCTCATCATTTTGAGTGGCATAAAGCAACCAATTTGGAAATAAAAGTGGTTCTTTTGCAGTTTTTTTCATTTTATGTGAACATTTCTGTCTGTCTAAAATAAAAATAAAAATAAATAAAAAGTTAAAATTGAGCAGCTAGTTCTAACAGCTAATCACACTAGAAATGAAGGGGGAATATTAGTATTCTATTCCGAATATAGCCAATCCACTTTGTAGACCAAAGCATTGATAAACATCCTTTACAACAACTGTTTGCTTTAAAAGAAAAAAAAGTGCAGTTGTTTCAACTAAATTCTAGCCTACTACAATGACCTGGTTGAATGAAATGCTTCATGGACAGGCCACCTGAATAACAGGAGTCACTCAGCTGGACAATCTCTGCTTGAATAGAGCTTGACCTCTACAATCCATCTGTGACAAGCATACAATTGATCGGTCACTCAAAAGCCTTTTGTATGGTGCAGAGAAACCCCCAATGCCTGACAAACTGTGGATGCCGGTTCTTGTAGTGTAAAGAATGGAAAAGACTAAAGTTTAGTCACCTGACTGGGAGAGGAAAGCATCTTCAGTATCAAGTCTGGGTTTTTCTCACTGCTGAGCTCAGCTGATATCAACGATGCTTTAAATATTCAAGCTCTTTATGACAACACATCAGCAGTGAGTGAGTTTAGTTATCGTGTCAACCAAATAAATTTGTAAACAGTAGTGAACCTTTCGGCAGCAGTTTAACAGTAGGCCTATTGCTTATCTAGTTATCTAGTTAACCACCAAATGATTTCGACAGACATTATGTACGTTGCTAAGCCATATTTATATTCAAGTGCTCATCACCATTTAACAACGTAATTCAAAAATCATGCATGGCAAAACTGTGTGATTGGAACATATTATTATGAATAATATAATAGTATTATTGTGTTGTTTCAATGGACACTAGATGTCGCTGTGGTTTCATGATTGGGACTGTGGAGAAATGGTCTATATATGTTTATGCATATGGCATAGAACGTAGCCAGAAAATGACAAAATCTAATACTTGATATTTTAACAGTCAATTATCATGATGGCTATTGAAATTTCGTGTCTCAATCAACATGATAAAACCATGTCAAAAAGAAGAGACATACTCATAACATGTATTGTGGGGTAATGTTAAACAGGGTGACTGTGAGCATGTGACAGTTAAAACATTTAAGATTATTTTAACTTAATTAAAATGTTAAAACAATAAGTATTTAACAAGCTTTCACAACGAACGTGCTACAGATTATTGTGTTGTCACTAAAACACAAGCTTACCAGTCATGCAACAGATTCGTAAAACGAATCAGAGGCTAATAAAGGGTGAATTGCCCTAATGTGGGATATTTTTTGCATTTCAGATTTCTGTGATATATTGCGATGTGTAACCAAAGCACTAAATCCACAACTAATACCATTTTAAAAACCCCAGGATGTGCCCCCAGCTTTGGTAACCCAGAGTTTCACTGGCATTCATGTATTTATGGGGGAGTTATAAACACGAAAGCTTAAGTGTCCCACATCAGGCAGTGTCCCACTTTAGATGTCTATATCTGCATTCAAGACTATTTAGCAAATCACGAACACTTCGGCTACTTAAACTTTCCAATGAAATGCATCACAATTGTTTTTAATGTTAAACAAATAAGAATTAATTCACATTTGATCCACTCTGATTGTCACTCTGATTGTCATCCATCTTCGCTGGTCCTGTAATTCTGTAATTCGGTAGGTGGATATGACACTAAAAAACTGCATGGCTCCCAAACTCTGGAATAGCCTTCCTGATAATGTTTGGGGTTCAGACACACTCTCTCTGTTTAAATCTAGATTAAAAACTCATCTCTTTCACCAAGCATTCGAATAACGCATCTCTTAAATTATGACTGCAGTTGCATCTGATCAAATGCGCATAATTATTCTTAAGCTCAAGTTAAACTAATTAATTTTACTTTGTTGGAACAGCAGCTATGCTAATGATCTCTCTATTTGTTTCCATGTTTTGTAACTAGGATTTACACAAGCTCCAGTCTGGATCCAGAACACCTGAGAAGAGATGATGCTGTCCCTCAGAGGACCCCAGATGATGCTAACCATGAATCAACAAACAGAAATAACAATTATTGCTACAAGTGTGACTTGCATCATATAATAATTGCTGTTAATAGTGTTCAGCGTCTGGCTGACTACGCCTTGTATTAATTTTTTCTGAAAAATCCTGTCATATGCACACAAACTGACAGTCACCACGTATAAGCTACTACTAAATATTGTAGAAATGTAATTTTCTGTAAAGTTGCTTTGTAACGATTTATATTGTAAAAAGCGCTACACAAATAAACTTGAATTGAATTTAATTGAACTAAAAATCTAAAAACCTGAAAATGCAGCCTCCCGTTATGCAGGCAGATGCTACTCGGTGCGTTTGAGAGGAAACTGCAGGGGGTTTGTGAGCTGATTAACAGCCAATAAATAATATATATATATATATATATATATATATATATATATATATATATATATATATATATATATACATATATTGTTTAACTGGTTTCATCAGAGAAGGGGCTTGCAAAGGTGCCGGTGCCCCAGGGACCCGCAGAAGAAAATCTGTCCCTGTTTGTTTATTGTAATGTTCCATTTGATTGAATTATTTATTGGCTGTTTCTCAGCTCACAAACCCCTTGCAGTTCCCTCTCGAACCCCTGCTCCACGTCATGAAACCACAGCGACATCTAGTGTCCAATGAAATATCATAATATTACGATTAAATTATTCATAATAATATGTTCCAATCATACAGTTTTGCCATGTATGCTTTTTGAATTGCGTTTTTAAGTGGAATCAATATGATATATATCAATATCATATATGGCTTAACAACGTAGTAGCCTACATAATGTCTGTCAAATAATTTGGTGGTTTACTAGATAAAAGAAGCAATAAGCCTACTGTTAAACTGCTGCCGAAAGGTCCACTACTGTTAACAATATATATATATACACACACACATATATGCCAAAGTTTGGATACAGTAGGCTATTATTTTATATTTTTGAAAGAAATCACTTATGGTCATCAAGCCTGCATGCATTTATTAGATCAAAATGTACTTTGAAATACATTTCTGATTTATTAAACCCGTTTTTCAGGATTCTTTGATGAATAAAAAAGTGTTATGTATATATATATATATATATATATCCATCCATCATCTTCCGCTTATCCGGGGCCGGGTCGCGGGGGCAACAGTCTAAGCAGAGACGCCCAGACTTCCCTCTCCCTAGCCACTTCTTCCAGCTCTTCCGGGGGGACCCCGAGGCGTTCCCAGGCCAGCCGGGAGACATAGTCCCTCCAGCGTGTCCTAGGTCTTCCCCGGGGCCTCCTCCCGGTGAGACGTTCCTGGAACACCTCCCTGGGAAGGCGTCCAGGAGGCATCCGAAATAGATGCCCGAGCCACCTCAGCTGGCTCCTCTCGATGTGGAGGAGCAACGGCTCTACTCTGAGCTCCTCCCGAGTGACCGAGCTTCTCACCCTATCTCTAAGGGAGCGCCCAGCCACCCGACGGAGAAAGCTCATTTCGGCCGCCTGTATCCGGGATCTTGTCCTTTCGGTCATGACCCACAGCTCATGACCATAGGTGAGAGTAGGAACGTAGATTGACTGGTAAATCGAGAGCTTTGCCTTACAGCTCAGCTCCTTCTTCACCACGACAGACCGGTACAGCGACCGCATTACTGCAGAAGCTGCACCGATCCGTCTGTCAATCTCACGTTCCATCCTTCCCTCACTCGTGAACAAGACTCCAAGATACCTGAACTCCTCCACTTGAGGCAGGAACTCTCCACCAACCTGAAGTGGGCAATCCACCCTTTTCCGACTGAGAACCATGGCCTCGGACTTGGAGGTGCTGATTCTCATCCCAGCCGATTCACACTCGGCTGCAAACCGTCCCAATGCACACTGAAGGTCCTGGTCTGAGGATGCCAACACGACAACATCATCCGCAAAAAGCAGCGACGAAATCGTATGGTCCCCAAACCGGACACTCTCCGGCCCTTGGCTGCGCCTAGAAATTCTGTCCATAAAAATTATGAACAGAACCGGTGACAAAGGGCAGCCCTGCCGGAGTCCAACATGCACCGGGAACAGGTCTGACTTACTGCCGGCAATGCGAACCAAGCTCTTGCTCCGGTCGTACAGGGACCGAACAGCCCTAAGTAGGGAGCCGCCGACCCCATACTCCCGGAGCACCCTCCACAGGATGTCGCGAGGAACACGGTCGAATGCCTTCTCCAAGTCCACAAAACACATGTGGACTGGTTGGGCAAACTCCCATGAACCCTCCAGCACCCTGGAAAGGGTATAGAGCTGGTCCAGTGTTCCACGACCGGGACGAAAACCACACTGTTCCTCCTGAATCCGAGGTTCCACTATCGGCCGAATTCTCCTCTCCAGTACCCTGGCATAGACTTTCCCAGGGAGGCTGAGAAGTGTGATCCCCCTATAGTTGGAACACACTCTCCGGTCCCCCTTCTTGAAAAGAGGGACCACCACCCCGGTCTGCCAGTCCAGAGGTACTGTCCCCAACCGCCATGCGATGTTGCAGAGGCGTGCCAGCCAAGACAGCCCCACAACATCCAGAGACTTGAGGTACTCGGGGCGGATCTCGTCCACCCCCGGTGCCTTGCCACCGAGGAGCTTTTTAACTACCTCGATGACTTCAGCCCGGGTGATGGACGAGTGCTCCTCCGAGTCCCCAGCCACTGCTTCCTCAACGGAACACAAGTCGGTGGGATTGAGAAGATCCTCAAAGTATTCCTTCCACCGCCCGACGATATCCCCAGTTGAGGTCAACAGGTGCCCATCTCTACTGTAAACAGTGTTGGTAGGGCACTGCTTCCCCCTCCTGAGGCGTCGAACAGTTTGCCAGAATCTCTTCGAGGCCAACCGATAGTCTTTCTCCATGGCCTCACCGAACTCCTCCCAGGCCCGAGTTTTTGCCTCCACGACTACCCGGGCTGCAGTCCGCTTGGCCTGCCGGTACCTGTCAGCTGCCTCCGGAGTCCCACAAGCCATCCAGGCCAGATAGGACTCCTTCTTCAGCTTGACAGCATCCCTTACTTCCGGTGTCCACCACCGGATTCGGGGATTGCCGCCTCGACAGGCATTGGAGACCTTACGGCCACAGCTCCGAGCAGCCGCAGCGACAATGGAGGTGGAGAACATGGTCCACTCGGACTCAATATCTCCAGACTCCCTCGGGATCCGTTCGAAGCTCTGCCGGAGGTGGGAGTTGAAGATCTCTCTGACAGGGGGCTCGGCCAAACGTTCCCAACAGACCCTCACAGTACGTTTGGGTCTGCCGAGTCTGTCCAGCTTCCTCCCCCGCCATCGGATCCAACTCACCACCAGGTGGTGATCAGTTGACAGCTCCGCCCCTCTCTTCACCTGAGTGTCCAAGACATATGGCCGAAGGTCTGATGACACGACCACAAAGTCGATCATCGACCTCCGGCCAAGGGTGTCCTGGTGCCACGTGCACTGATGGACACCCTTATGCTTGAACATGGTGTTCGTTATGGACAAACCGTGGTTAGCACAGAAATCCAATAACAGAACACCGCTCGGGTTCAGGTCAGGGGGGCCATTCCTCCCAATCACGCCCCTCCAGGTGTCACTGTCACTGCCCATGTGAGCATTGAAGTCCCCCAGTAGAACGACGGAGTCTCCAGTCGGAGCACTTTCCAGCACCCCTCCCAGAGACTCCAAGAAGGCCGGGTAGTCCGCACTGCCGTTCGGCCCGTAGGCACAAACGACAGTGAGAGACCTATCCCCGACTCGAAGGCGCAGGGAAGCGACCCTCTTGTTCACCGGGGTAAACTCCAACACATGGCGGCTGAGCTGGGGGGCTATTAGCAAACCCACTCCAGCCCTCCGCCTCTCACCATGGGCAACTCCAGAGTGGTAGAGAGTCCAGCCTCTCTCAAGAAGTGTGGTTCCAGAGCCCAAGCTGTGCGTTGAGGTGAGCCCGACTATCTCTAGTCGGTACCTCTCAACCTCCCGCACAAGCTCAGGCTCCTTTCCCGCCAACGAGGTGACATTCCACGTCCCTAAAGCCAGATTCCGTGTCCAGAGATCGGGTCGTCGGGGGTCTCGCCTACGACTGTCGCCCGATCCACTATGCACCGGCCCCTTACGCTCCCTCCTGCAGGTGGTGAGCCCACAGGAGGGCGGCCCCACGTCACTTCTTCGGGCTAAGCCCGGCCGGACCCCATGGGGGAAGGCCCGGCCACCAGGCGCTCGCATACGAGCCCCAACCCCGGGCCTGGCTCCAGGGTGGGGCCCCGGCTGCGCCATGCCGGGCGACGTCACGGTCCTTGATTTTAATTTTGCCATAAGGGGTTTTGTGAACTGTTCTTAGTCTGGCCCGTCACCAAGGACCTGTTTGCCTTGGGAGACCCTACCAGGAGCATATAGCCCCAGACAACATAGCTCCCAGGATCATTCGGGTACTCAAACCTCTCCACCACGATAAGGTGACAGTTCAAGGAGAGGTATATATATATTGACAGAATTTATTTAAAGTGTAACTGCTTGTTTTACAAACAAGGCCCAGTTTGATGCCGGATTTGCACATCGTTTATTTCTTAAGGATAATGCAGTCCCAACGAAAAAGGGTCACGATCCTGTGTTGGAACCGCAGGCGGTGAGTAAAACTGCTTCAATTAACTTAGCTATTGGCGAGTAAGCACATCAAGTAAACAACATGCGATGTTGTCATCAAACTGCACTTTCCACATGTACAGCTTAAAAAATAAAAAATAAAAAGACGACAAAGTGGAACTTAGTCATTTTCCAAAACAGCTAAGCAAATATATACAGTTTCAGTACATACCACATAGAGACGTCGTTGCTGATGCTGCTCTTGTTAAATTTCAGCCTCTGGATCTGATTCTGGATCATAAATATAAGCTGAATCTGACTGTTAGCCATGGTTTGTTTTGGATGATGGTTTTGTCCTCAAGATAATGTCACAGCTTCCACATGCTCTCAACTCAAAAGCCTACTGGCGCTTGTGATCCTTTAGCTCCGCCCACACGTCACGCCTCCAGCCTCTCGTGTTTTTCCGGGAAAAATCGGTACAGACTATCTTTCTCTTATGAATATAATAAAACTAAAGACTTTTTGGAGTTACGAAGGATGCAGTAGCTACTACTCTATAGGTACTCAAGATTAAATGGATATTGAGTGAAAACGAGCATTTCACCCCCCCTTTAATGCATCATGAGACATTGAAGACTTCAGTAATGATGCTAAACATTCAGCTTTGCATCACAGAAATAGGCTAAATGATATGATATTATGATATTCAGAAATAGGCTAAATGAAATAGGCACCAAAAATAGCCTCATGATTTTTTTTTTATGCCGGTATTATTTCATTAGCCTATAGAAATGGCACATTTTAGCCATGTATATGTAACAAAAAAGGGGGATCAAGAAAGATATTTAATAATTGTTCTAGTCTAGTCCGGTCTAGTCTAGAAAGTACGGGAAATGTTCTGCATGTACGTGCTGCTGCTAATCGTAATGCGCCTCGAACTTGCTGACGTTAATGTTAGCATCAGCAAACTATGTTATTATAACTTACAATGTAAAGACGTGTTTCCGCGCGTCTGGAGGTCTCGAGGTACGGTATACGCGAATTCTCTTCATTCGCGCATCTATAAGAGATTCTGAGTTATGAAAAGGACCATTGCAAGCTGATAGCTTTTGTGGTGGAAAATTGGCAGTAATACCCCCACCTTGCACAGCTGTACCCGAGTGTCCTGGGACATCAGAGCGGTCGGAGCGCGTCTTCTCAACAGCTGGACATATAGTAGTGAAAAAAACACGCTCTTCTCTGGACCCCGAAAATTTTGCCATGAAACTTCATGCCAATAAATAAGAAATATTGCTGACTTGAGAGTTTCCAGCTCTCTCTTTACGTTCGTCCGTTTATTTACGTTGAAAAAGGAAACGTCTTTTTGTTAGACATGGAAAATCGATTTTACAATCGATTTAATGAACACTTATGTCTTAAAAATCGAAAATGTTTTTTTCACAAAAGTGACAGCCCTAGTACTTATTGATGATTATTTAATTTAATTTATTCAAAGTGACATTGAATTTGCAAAAAAAAAAAAAAAAAAAGTCTGTATTATTTTGATATCTTTTTTATTTTGCTATTCTGTTGACTGTTTACAAAGTCAGCAAAGCTGTGAAGATTTTCTTTCTCTTTTTAGTGTTCTTAAGTTTTATACTGTGATGCTGCTATTGTGTGTTATTGGTAGCTATTGAGTTATGTTTGGTAATAAAAAGTTAAACTGGCAAAAACAAACGTTTTTTTTTTCTTTCTCTGGGTCGGGTGGGGTGCATCATAAAGGAATTATGCTTAGGGCACCAAAATGGCTAGCAGCGGCACTGTGCATAGTTATCAAAAAGTGTAATATGATAAAGTCCTCTGAACGCCACCATTTCACCAGCCTACACTTCACATAACAGGCCTGTAGGTGGCACTTGGGCTTCATTGACTATGATGGTTTCATGAAATAGTAAACGATGTAGCCTACCATTCATAAATATATGTGAATTAAATACTGATTACCATTATTGCGACTTTTGGTACTGCACGGCTTCATGCAGTGCTTTTGCAGTCATTTAGCCTCCATCTTCTCAGTGATGTAATTTGATTTATAAAACGAGACAAACCACAGGTCCAGATAGCTCAACAAATGTAAGCTCGTCTGTCCATATAGGCTAATTTTCACCTGATTTATGATTTATGTAAAAATATAATTGCTATTTGTCTGAGAGGGGCACTTTTGAATAATTTTGGAAAAGGGCAGGGACTTGAGCTCCCAAAGCAAAAGTTTAAACAGAAGTTTACAGCATTTCACTAATATTCCACCAAAATATGAACGGGTCACTAGGGATGATTTTTTTGCTGAGAAGATCTGAACAAAGTCTGTTAACTTACATATAGGCTATATGTTAATTTGCATAATTCGCATAGAACCAAATGGCCTAGACGCTCTAGCCTCACTCAAAAAAATAACTCTTTGAACGAACATAAAAAAATCATGGAAAGGATTTCCACATGATTAATTTGCTTTATTTCAGCATTATGCAATTCTGTTACTCCAATTTAATGTACTTACATTGGGTCAACTTAATTTATTAAGGTTGATTCAACTTATTTACTATGGTTGGGCAAAGCTTAATTTAATAGTGTCAGCCCAACTAATCTGCAATGTTTTGGACAATGTTTTTAATAATTAAGTTCATTTTACAAAATAAGTTTAAGTAAACTTAACAACCCTTAGTAGAGTCAACAAACAACAAATGAGTTAATTGTACCTGAAAATGTTAAATAATGACGACATAAAATTTGAAAAATGCCATTTTAGGAATGCCACCCCCTTGCATTAGGATCATGAGCAGCTGATTAATATTACTTTTCAGTGAAACCTTTCTATAATTACAGCTTATCAAGCATATCACAAACATATTTAAATTACAAAGCAATATTTCAAATTATTTGTTTATTTGTTTGTTTTGTTCTAAAACTTATTAGAACAACTTAATTGCTATAAATTGTATTACTCACCTACCTATCTAATGGTGCTACACTTCTCCAAGAGGGTGACAGAATAACAATTACCCATAATACACTGCAGAAATCCTCAGCCAATGAGATGCAAGTCTGTGTTGGTTTCACTAATATGTTACCTTTACGCAAAAATGTTATGTTGGCTGAACAAATAATTTTTAAGTAAAGCTGACAATACACACTTTTTTGTTGAATGAACTAGATTAAATCAAGTTCACATTGTTAAATAATTTTTTTTAAGTAATCATAACATGAACGGATTAAGTAAAATTAGCAAAGGTGAAAGTACATTTTTTTGAGTGCTGGAGCGTACTTTTTTCACCTTTTTAAATCTTGTTAAAATGCTTCTTTATATATATATATATATATATATATATATATATATATATATATATATATATATATATATATATATATATATATATATACACAATACTACCGTTAACAGAGATCATTTTCAAAATTCGTCATTCAATACAATTAATAATAATAAATAAAATCATGAATCTTTTAGTCTTGACTGGCAAGGCTCGAATTTACGCCTCAGCCAAACGGTTAAACAGAAAATGCAAGCAGCACGCGATGATGGAGAGAAAACGGCCAGGTGGAGCAGAGAGGGAAAGAACAAAGAAGAAAAAACACTACAAGAAGAAGCAGCAAAATGTTGCAAAATTACTGACCTTACCAACAATACAATTGATGAATTTATTTAGATATTTTTATTTTTTATTAAAGTTCTATTTTTTCACCCCTATAGTAGTTTTTTTTTTTTTTTTTCACCGTATTTTAGGAAGGGGGTTAAAACAATACAATCCTGCTTAGGGCACCCATTTGGCCAGCAGCGGCCCGGGATGCAATCATTTGAGTTTTTTTCACAGCATTTTATTGATTGTGTAAAATATGGATATTAGAAAATGGCTCGTCGGTTCTGCTTCACATTATTCTTACTTTCACACAAGACATTGTACATTACCATCTGATGAACTACTGAATATTTCATGGTTGAATTTATAGCTTTTCTAATCATTCCCAACACACAAGGCCACATACTACATGGCAAAAATAAGATCATGGCCTGTCCGGAGACAACAATTAACCAAGCAATTAATTAATATTCATACACATGCAGTTCCCACAAGTACACCCCCCCCCCCCCAGGAGATGCGGTGAGCTGGTCCAGGACAAGTCTGTTTTGCACAGCCAGCCGCAGCCCTAGTAATTCATATCCTCTAATTTCAACTTCAATTTGATGGCAGCTATTGTGGTAGGCCTCTGTGTGTAAGAGTGATGTTAAGCAGAAAGCTCATGCACATGTTTCTTGATGGTCCTCCATTGGAGGTTGGCCTACCAAACTTAATTTCAAAAGGACTCAAGTTAGACTGTTGTTCTTTTTCTCGTTCTCATATACATTAACACAATGGGGAGTGCTTTTACCCAAGACAATCCTGTCTGTTCACATAGAACCAAATGGCCTAGACGCCCTAGCCTGGAGCGTACTTTTTTCACCTTTTTAAATCTTTTTAAATCTAAATTTAAAAAGGTGAAAAAAGTACGCTCCAGGCTAGGGCGTCTAGGCCATTTGGTTCTATGCGAATTATGCAAATTAACATATAGCCTATATGTAAGTTAACAGACTTTGTTTCAGATCTTCTTTTTTATGTCACACCTGCGTGATGGCTTCATTTGCAAAGGGTGATCCATTGTCACTCAAATATTATATGATCAAATGGCTGATTTAGAAGTGGGTGTGCCACTTGAGGCATCGTTTGCCATCTGCCCACTTTGCTTGTGGCACAGATCACATGATTGAAAATACTTGTATGCAAAGTAAGTGAATCCAAGTGTGAACCAATATTGATTTAGCAAATCAAACATTCCCCCTTTACTGAAGTGATCTAGACCATGTTCAAGTTTTGCATAGTGTGGGAAAAAGTGTTTTGTGTTTGTCTTCAGTAATAAGACAAATATTGTTTTTCAGTTTGCCCTCTGCCTTCACCCATTATTTCTCCTCCTCTGGTGTGGCAAAAGCTTGCATGGCTGTAAAGAGAATCAAATGGGAGTGTGAATGAATCATTGTTAAAACCTTCTAACCTGTTAACCTGCACCTGAATTCTCTTTGTTTGCACGTGTCAGTGTTTACAAATAGATTAAATGAAATGGGACAAGTTTAGTCTTGACAAACTATATCATTATAAAGATCTAAGCTTCATGCATCGACGACAGATCGCTATTTTTCAATGGAAAGCTTATAAAGAATGTATTTGCTAAATGTAAGCAGTACACATCAAAACACAGTAGATAGCAGATTCGTCGTAATAGCGAGTCATAAACACATCCACAGCTGTAAATCCCGGTTTAGTTAGAAAGGTGGGGGTCTCTCATAGAGCACGTTTGTACCCCAGACGAAGCAATAACGTTGTAATATGGATGATAATTCCTTTGTTTACATTTCAGTTCTTCAGCGACAGAATTGTTTGTGTCTGTTATGGAATAACTCGCGCTCAGAAACTGCGTTTTGGTATTTAAAAAATGGCATGGTTTTGTGGTGTACAGTTTCACAAACAGTCTCTTGTGATGCGTGCTGTGACCCAACTGTCATCTGATGGAGGCGTAACTTAGCATGAGCAAAGTCACATCAGAGTACCCCACAATTTCCACTGAAGCTAAAATAACTTTTTCTTGAGATTCAATAGCACTCAGGCATTTTGGCATGACTGTCGTTACCAGATTGGGCTTACTTGAAAAATACGCCACAGGTGTCCCCCATGAACCTATAACAACAGAACAGAAGTCATGAACCCATTTTGTCATCAACAGTTTGTACAAAATTTGTCTCTGAGTCTGGAAGTCCCTGCGTTGGTGACATTTGTAGCAGTAATATTTTCTTAAATGCTTTCTCTGCTTCTGGGATCCAGGTCAGTTTTTCATGGGGTTGCAAGCCCTTCCTGCTCAGGGGCTATTCTTCAATAGCACAATTTGGAATAAATATTCCACAGTATGAACACGTGCCCAAAAATGACATTAGTTGCTTTCTCATGATAGGCTTTGGAATCATTTGATTAGCCTCTTTTTGTTTCTCAGATGGAGATTTGACATTGGTGATGAGATGACCTAAAAATGTCTCCTCCCTTTTTACAAACTTGCTTTGTAACCGTCAATAGTGTTGGATTGTATTCAACATTTTCCTCTGCTGTCTCCACCCAATTCATGTGAAAAATACACATTTTTTTCATATACACCACTGTCTTCCCTATAGTCATTTTTTAGACAATAAAACATGTGGAAGAGAATCAACAACATCAAAAAAACATTTGCTGTTCATTTCTCAATTCAACAGCAACAGTGCATCTGTTTTCTGTCCAGATTAACTATTTCAGGTCTATTGTGTCTATACATGAAACCATTTTTGTAATCTCTTCCAAATGATACATGTGCTGAGCATTGTAATTCAGAGAGTGATATAATTTCAGAATTAGGTGAAACTATGTCTTTTTTGCAACATTGACAAGCATTTCACATAATTCATCATCTTTTAGTTTCCACAGGTAAATATACAATTGCAATTGTTGCGTTGGTCCCGACTCCCCGTCCTTCTCCAGCTTCTGCTGGTAAAGTCTCTGTTGTCAGTCTGCCTTAGCTTTCTCTGGTCCAGCAGCCATTTAGTTGATCAAATGTGGACAGTGAAACTTTCCACTGTTTCCACTAAAACAAAACATGCCTAAATCATTTGAAAACTTTTGGGGTGAGGCAGGTTTGTCATAGCCTCTTTCAAGTCCTTCTAGCTCCGGGGAAAGATCTGATGTGCTCTCCTATTTCCTCCAGTTCATCCTCATTCAAGCTGTCCAGCTGCAGTGTCACTCTCTCATGAACTTTAGATATGGTGCTGACTCCAGTCACAGAGTATTTCACTGCTCTTATGCCATCGCTGGTGGCAGAGCAGAGGGTTTGGATGACGATGATGCTGTCGAAGTTGTTGCTGGCAGTTAGAAGAACTGTTCTTGTCTTTTGTCTGGCAGCAAGGACTGCGGTGCAAATGCAGTTGTGCTGTAGGATGGAGGCAGCGGTGGTGACTGAATCTGGTGCTGCTGTGGCATTTGTCGACAGGGGTGAGGCTAGGAGCCCAGATCAAAGTCCACTTTGGCACACTGCAAATGTTTAAGGGAATAAAGAGAAGAATTCTGAGTTATGTTAGAAGTTATGTTCTTTTATCTTCACATGCTACAGAACTATACTATTGAACTAATGAACTATTTTAGTTCATTCCTAAATGGCATTGAAATGTATTGAGAAATGCCTGTGATTTAATAAAAATTAATATGTTTCTGAAGCTTGTCTTTTTGTTTGTTTTTCCACTTTTTTTATTCTCTTAATTAGTTTTCACATTTTTCCAAGCTCTATTTTACTCTGTTCAGGGCTGTTATGCTAAATATATCTCTTTTTTTTGGAAAACCATGATTCTAAACCCAGGGTATGACTTACATAATTATTTCCCATATTTCTTTTTCATGTCATTGTAAATTGCACTGTCCAAATCATCAAGATCGATCTTAGATTTGACATTTCCAGACCCCATCCTGCAATCCAAGACTTTACATGGATCGCGCACTCTTTCCCTCACATGTGGCCGTCACCATCATGTGGATTCACACTTACTCGCATAAAGTCTTGTCACCCCTGAGGCTATTTATATATATATAGAACCCCTCCTAAAACACAATTGAAAATCAAAAGGATTTCAGGGTTATAATGGGAATTGTATTGGATAGAACAACAGTAATAGGAAGTAATAGCAAGCCAATAAGAACAGTAATTCCTATTGGAATAATGCCAAAAACAATGGTTTCATGGAAACTGTAAGAATTTCTGTTTTTCTTTCAGCAGAGTAATGACACTCATACTGTGCTGCACATTATTGATGATGTTGAGCTGAAGCTTGACTTTGCAAATTTAAAATCGCAAATCAAATTGTAATTGCAATATCTGTCAAAAAAATCGCAAATTAGATATTTTCCCCAAATCACAAAGCCCTACCACTCACTATCTTCCTCCTTAATCCCCATTGATGTGCTCTACTATCAATAGGGAAGGAAATCACCCCCATGCAAAATGGCGCCGATGTATGGCGACACGCTACGAGCCTCTCTCACGCTGCGCTTAGTGTTAGTTTTAATTTTATTTATTAGTTTGATAATACAGCCTATGTCCTCCTCTATTACTTATGATCGACAGACTTTATTGGACATTAGGCAAAATGTTCCAAAACTGTCTATAACATCTATGATACCTGTGGATATTAACAAAAGATCAGAAAACTGGCGCTCTGGAAATCAAAGGCGATATATGCGAAAGAGAGGAAGACGCGGGGGACTGCTGGTGAGGCTACGGAATCGACCTACACGGCCTCCAATACCAAGCATGCTGCTGGCAAATATGCAATCTATCAGCAATAAGATGGATGAGCTTCGCTGCCGTGTTAGTGTCCAGCGAGATCTGGGAAATTGCTGTGTGTTCTGTTTTACTGAGACATGGCTAACATCGGATTATCCTGACAGTGCTGTACACTTGGATGGTTTCTCTGTATTACGTTCGGACCGAGCTAAGGACACGACCGGTAAATCGAAAGGTGGGGGTGTGTGTTTTTTGGTAAACAACTCGTGGTGCACTGACGTGGAAGTGATCTCTAACTCCTGTTCACCAGCCCTTGAGCAGCTTACCATTAAATGTCGGCCGTTTTATGCACCACGAGAATTTCCATCAGTTTTACTCACTGCAGTTTACATACCTCCCCAAGCTAACGCCAAGGCAGCTTTGGATGAGCTCTGTGACGCTGTTAACAGGTGTGTGAGGCTGCATCCGCAAGCTCTCTCCATAGTAGCCGGGGACTTTAATCATTGTAATTTGAAGTCAGTGCTACCGAAATATTATCAACACGTCAGCTGTGTAACCAGAGGCAACAAAACTCTTGACCACTGTTATTCAACCATCAAGGGAGCTTATAAATCTATCCCCCGGCCGCACTTTGGGAAATCAGATCATTCCTCTGTATTACTGCTCCCCATGTACAAGCAAGAGATAAAAAGGGAGAAACCCACGGTGAGGACAGTACAGGGCTGGACTGCTGAAGGTGAGCTTATGTTGCAAGATTGTTTCGATTCTACTGACTGGTCAGTTTTTAGTGATTCTGCTACCTTGCATGAGTACACTGAAGCAGTTACGGATTATGTTAAATTCTGTGTGGACAGTTGTATTCCCACACATACTTTCTGTGTTTACCCTAATGAAAAACCGTGGGTAAACAAAAATGTTCGCGCGAAATTGCATGAGAGGACAGTTGCTTTTAAATCCGGGGATGATGCTCGTTACAAGAGCGCGAGATACGAGCTTAGGAATGCAATTAAATCTGCTAAAAAACTACATCGGGAGAAGATAGAGCGATATTGTTCTGAAGGGGACTCTAGGCGTGTTTGGCAAGGCCTACAAGTGGTCACCAGCTATAAGGCCAAACCTAGCGGCGTCATAACCAGCTCTACTTCTTTCCCAAATGACTTGAACAACTTTTATGCTCGTTTTGATTGTGCTGCTGAGGCACTGACGCGGGGAACATCTCCAACTGGGGATGTGCATGTTAAAGTACCTTCATATTGCTGTCTTAGTCCTTTATTATATAGTCTGTATACTTATGACTGTATTGCAAAATATCCCACAAATAGTATTGTGAAATTTGCAGACGATACTACAGTGGTAGGACTTATTGACAACAATAATGAAACTGCCTATAGGGATGAGGTAAGTAATTTGATCAAGTGGTGCGGAAGAAATAATTTGTCCCTGAATGTGGGGAAAACTAAGGAGGTCATCATAGATTTTAGAAGAAATAAACCCACACATACACCTGTCTACATCAATAACTCTGCAGTTGAAATTGTTAATACTTTTAAGTTTTTAGGCATTCATATTTCAGACTCCCTTTCATGGTCTTTCCACATCACCTGTGCCATTAAGAAGGCACACCAGAGACTTTACTTCTTGAGGTGTCTTAAGAAATATGGTATGTCTCAAAATATTTTAAAGAAATTTTACCGTTGTACAATTGAGAGTATACTGACAGGTAATATTACAGTGTGGTTTGGAAGGGCTACTTCAAGTGAATTGAATCTTCTGACGAAGGTGGTTAAAACCGCATCAAAAATTATTGGGGTTCCACTTGAATCACTACAGGATATTTATTGGAAACGCAGCACTGGGAAGGCACTGAGAATTATACAGGATGTTAGTCATCCGGCACATAGCCTCTTCTCCCAACTCCCATCAGGGAGACGTTGGCAAAGCATCCCAACACGTACGTCACGTTTTAGGGACAGTTTTTATCCACAGGCCGTAAGGCTACTGAACGATAGTGTAAGAGGAAGGAGGGCTGAGGTTTGAGCGTTTTTTTTTTTTTTTTTTTTTTTTAGTTTATTTTATTCTATTCTATCTTATTATTGACTGGTGCTGAGAGAGTGCTGAGGCACATTGTATTTCATTGCTGTGGTACTCTGTACGAATATGCATATGACAATAAAAACTGAACTGAACTGAACTGAACTGAATGCAATTCAGGAAGAACCTAATGAGAGGGCTGCTGGAGGAGTAAAGAACATCCCAATGTTCATCCAAAGGGGGTCGTCCTGCTTTTTGACACTCCTCTGCACCTTACAGCCAGGTATTTCCATCTGAAGTACCTCAGGCCACTTCCCAGGGCAGCTGGACCAGACGACACTGCAAGGTCTGCCTCCAGTAGACGCAAGAGCAAGCAGAGGCGCCTCACCAAATACACGTGTGTGCCATGCAACACTCCCTTGTGTGCTGCCCCATGTTTTGAGGAGTACCACACACTGAAGCATTATTAAGCCTGTAAAAAAAAATAAGAAAAGTTTGTGAAAAGCTTACTTTTTTTTTGTATCTTTGTATTTGTAAACATATTTCCATTATTCATAATTCCATTTGTAAAAAAAAATTGTAAATGTTGTAAATGCTACAAACAACATATATTCAAGATCGAAAGAAATGTTATAAAACATCTATGAAATATTTTGTATATTTTGTGATTTATAAACTAAAGGAAATCTAGATTGAAAGAAATGTAATAAAACATTGGATTTCTTTTTGACAAATGTCATATGTTTAATGGTATGAATAATGCTTGGTATGGTATGAAAAAAACCTTTTTTACTAAACATTTCTTAATAACAAAGCAGATAACAGCAACAGTTACATTTACATTTACATTTCCCGAAACATCAACAAGATTTGAGCAAGCTAATGGTAAGTGAGATACATGACAAGCGTTGACAACAGAACGGCAGATATGTGAACATCCACATTATTGCACATATTCATTCAACGCTTGTAAATAGTTAAGTGCTTCAAAAACCAAGAAAAAGAAAGAAAAAACTTAAACCTAGTTACTCACCAGTTTGTCTGCTAAGTGGCATGTGTGAGAAAATGCAAAGCCATGGAAAAAATAACTAAGCAAACATGTCAGCCAACAGTTTATTATAGTTTGAAAATGCTAACAAGTCATTTGAGAAGATTTGAACTTAAAATCAAGCAAAACATGTCCTTGACTACTTATTCTTAAAACCGCAGCTTTTTCTACGCAGTTTGGCCGTTCATCCACATGAAAACTCCTGCCAGGGAGAGGGTGCATTGCAAACGCTGCAACCTGTTCATTATTAGAATAAAATACAGTCAATCAAACATATAGATACACTATAGAGTCTAGATAGTGGTTAATTAAAACAGCCCGTAAAGCAACCAATCCGGGCCTAAGTGTCTTCACCTACTACACTGAGCCACAGGAACAGATCAAACAGTTACACCCTGTGTCAATGACTTATACACACTTGCCATCAAGAAGAGTATAAAAGCAGGGCTCTTTCTGGAACTTCACAAAATCTTCCTCTGAGATTTTGTAGGCAACGATCTGAAAACAAAGGTGAGTTTTTGGCACAGAGTTTTTTTGGCACTAAATAATCTTTCTACTTAAAGAATCTTTTTACTTTGTCTGTAAAATTAATTAATTTTCTTAATCCTGCTTATTTATTTCCAGGTTCATCATGGCAATCCTGAGAACTCTGCTTCTTCTTTGCATTGTGTTCTCCAATGCAGAGGGTAACCATGAGATATTTATAAAAAAAAAAAAAAAAATTAAACTTGGTTTTCTATTTTAACAACTTGTTCTATCAAACCTGAATTGTTGTTTGTTTGTAGCATTATGGAGAGGGAAAGCAGGAAATATATTATTTTAACTAATATTTGCATGAATAATAAGCATTCTACTAGTGTCCAAAATACACACATTTGCAGCACATAATTAAATGAGCTACATAAAATAACAATATTAAGATGTTACAAGAGACTTAATGTTTATGTACTGGATGCAGGTAATTTGGTTGAAAAATGCCCTTATGGATGGAAAAATTTTGGAGTCCGATGCTTCAAGTTCTTCCCTCAGACTGTTAACGTGATCACAGCAGAGGTAAAGTGCTGGCTGTAGGTGATTTTTACTTAAGTTGTTATTTTTCTTAAAGTAAAACTTTCTTTTCTGAGAATAAATAATACAGAGAACTGGTCATGAGCAAAATTAAGAATTGACTAAAACTTTTGTTTTAAAAAGTCACTTTGTGTTTCATGCTGAAAATATTGTATTTTGTACTGACAATTATAAACTCTGTCTATTTAGAGAAACTGCCAAAGTCTTGACTCAAATCTTGCATCTGTGCACAATAAAATGGAAAACGAATTTCTGATGAGTCTGTTGCCACCTTCTTCCACGCACTCTTGGATTGGTGCTCATGATGCTATACAAGTAAGATAAAATATGTGGACTAAAGAGACTTATTTGTTAGACTGAAAATTGATGAAACATGAAGATGGGTTGACTTAGCTGCTTACAGTATTCAGAGTACAGCACTATTTATAATCACTCTTTCAGGAAGGACAGTGGGTGTGGACTGATGGAACTCCATATGACTACACTAACTGGTGCTCTGGTGAACCTAATGGCGGTGGTTCAGAAAACTGTGTGGTGATTAACTGGAGCTGTAAGATAGTCTTTTTTTTTTTAAATAACATTAAATGACAAGTGCCTTTTGATCCTAACAAAACTGTGCTGATCAGAATAACTTATTTACTTTTTTTCCACCCTACAGCTAATGTTTGCTGGGTTGATATAACCTGTGCGACTTCAGCGGGCTATTTTTGTGCTAAAGACCTGTAAAATCATATGCAGTCGTCCTGCTCCACAGTTTCTTTGATTTTACTACATTTACATATTCTTGGATCTTATTCTGAAATTAAGCTTCATTAAAATTTATGCTAATTCTTCTCAATGCCTTTTCTGAAACTCTTGCAATCACTTAAATCAAAAGAAATGTATTAATAAAAGCATTGATAAAGCATTGTGTGTTGTGGAGTTATTTTTGTGTATAAAAATAAGTACATTTCATAGCAAGTTTGGCTATCCACCTTTATCTTGTTTTGAACCACTGTAATACTGATAAGCACCAAAAACAGGTGATGAGAAAGATACATGATAAATCAAAGCGCATCATACATAACAGCTCTTCCACAAGCTGAGATAGGATATACTTACTGTATATATATATACAGTTGCAATCAAAATTACTCAACCCCCTAGAGACTGCAGTACTTTACAAATACAAGCTTTTCTGAATATCCAGGATAAAATAAAAATTTTATCTATAACAGTTCACTGGCATATTAAAAGTGATATTGTCAATGAATAATGTAATACTTTTGAGTTACAAGATTTTTTAATAATACTGCTAAGTCATAAATATTGAACCCCTATTTAACATTGCTGTTTTTAAATCACTTATTTGCATGGTGGGGAATAAAACTCAATTAAGAAACACAAAACTCAGTCTCAAAACACAATTAAGCTTTTAGAAACTCTATTAAAAACAGAAATAGCTTGAGCCGTTACACATACAGTTATCCCATGCATGTGTTGAAGTTGAGAAGCAAAAAGGTCAACAGAGATCTCACAAAAGCTAAAGAGAATAAATATCGTGGTACTTTAGAAAGGCTAAGGCTATATGAAGATTTCCAAGACATTGAAAGATCCTGTGTCTCTCCAAGACATTGAGAGACACAGCTCTCAGCCTTATTCCTTAGCTTAAAGTGTGTTTTACCAGAAAATCTTTGAGGTTGTGGAAGAAAAAGCACAATATCATAAAATGTTTAATCAGAGCAACTGAGAAAAATCTGCAATGTTATAAGCCAAAGACTTGCAAGATGACCTGATGAAAGGAGGAAAACCATTTCAAAGCAGTGTGTAAGAAGATCAGACAAGTATTGCCTTTATGTTGAGACATCTTGCAGAATACCACTCTTGAACAAAGGACAACTTGAACTTGATAAAATTCATTTGTGTAGACCTGTGGAGCTCTGCAAGAATGTTTTATGGAGTGATGTGACCAAACAGGAACTTTTTGGACCCATGGATCAGTATGTCTGCTGCAAAAAAGGCAAATCTCATAAGCAGAAGAACACCATTTCCATCATCAAATTTGGATGTGGATCAGTCCTGTTATGGGGTTTCTTTACTGTAGAAGGAAGTGGAAATCATGACTGTATGAAGGACATCATGGATTCTTTAAAGTGTCAGGCCATTTTGACAAGAATTGTGATGCCTTTGGTGTAAAGACTGAAGCTGATGATCAATGGACTTTCCTGCAGGAGAGTCATCCCAAAGTACATCATCCAAATCTACTTCTGCTTGCTTCAGGGATCAGTCATAGAATGTTCTTAAGTGGCCTGTTCAGTCTCCAGGCTTAATTCTCATTTCAAATATCTGGTTGAATTTGAAGAAAGCAGTGGCAATGTGAAAACCAATGATTATCAGTGATCTGAAAGCTTTTTCAGGCGTGGAATGGGCCAAAACTGTAGTAGAGAGGTGACGGAAGCTTCAAAACACTTACAAACAGCGTTTATTAGAGATTTTAAAGAATAAAAGATTCTGCACAAAGGGGGTTGAATAATTTTGAACATGAATGTTTAGAGCCAATTCGAATTTTATCATGATTCATCAATGTTCCATTCTCAGAATCACTCAAAAGTGTTTTTCACAAACTTTCTCTAATACTTTATTGATGCCTTTGTTAAATTTCGTTGATTTCATAAAATGTTATCCTCCACAGCAAATTGTCTTGCAAGTCAAGGGGGTTGAATAATTTTGATTGCATCTGCATATATACCAAACACCATCATGGTAACACACATGAAACTGAAATAATGCAATAAACATTAATTTATCAACATTAGATGCGAGATAAAACCCTAATGTACACAACTGATATTAAAAAACTAAAAAAGAAACAGTTATTTCAATGATGAAAAAAACAAAATATGAAGTGTCATGCAGGGAATTCTGTGAGTGTCAATTTATGTTTTTTAGGGTCTATAAACTTGCAGGAAAACAACCTTATGTGGCAGAGAAACCTTTTGTCTTTAAACATCCATTTTAACAGTAGCTCGTTCATTTCTATTGCATTGCTGTTTAAAGTATTTAGCAGCTTTTATCATTTTATCATGTGCATTTTTTGAAGCGGATGTCTGTAAGATTTTAAAACGAGCATTTAATTAATATATTTGTACGACCTTACCTTCACGCTGTAGAAAAAAAAATGGAAGACAGAAGACAATAAGTATAGTGCTGAAAAGAAATAGGGCTACGTAAGGTCTATGTATATAACCAGAAAACAATCTTCTCCCATTCAAAACATCAAATTCTCAGAAGTTTTTTTATTTATTTATGTCATCATAAATGTTGATATTGTAAATATTCTTGAAATATTGTGATATAATAATGAGGCTATATCTCCCACCTCTACTTGCAAAATTGCTGAAGCACAAACAGTTACCATTTACACAAATTCTTGTTACTCTTTTGGGGTTCGTCATGATTTTGGGGCATTGTGGAAACAGAAAATTTCTTAAATCCAATGGCAAGCCTGTTCTACACCATGATAAAAAAAGCAGTATTGTTAGAAGCAATTTTGCTACCAAATTGCTATCTGCAAATGCATTGCACATTCCAAAAGTGACAATTTTGTGTCTTTAGGAAACTAGTAGCTGACACTGTGGCGAAGGACATAGCTATGAGAACAGAATCATCTATAACATATGTAACAGTTAACAATGATTCATTCACACTCCCTTCTGATTCTCTTATGGCCATGCAAGCTTTCACCACAGCAGAGGAGAAGAAACATTGGATGAAACCATATCTGCCTAAACACTTTTTTCCACACTATGCAAAACTTGTACGTGGCCTCTAGATCATGTGAGTATAGGGGCAATGTTTTATTTCCTGAGTTAATATTGGTTCACAAAGGGATTTGCATCCTTTGCAGACAAATATTGTCAATCATGTGATCTGTGCCACAAGCAATGTGTGCAGATGGTGACAATGACAATGATCTGATAAGTTTCATAAACACTAATAAGGTGATGGAAGGTATCAAGGAGGAACTACGAGGGTTGAAGCTTACTGTGCTGCAAAACCGACTTGTCCTGGACCAGCTCACCGCATCTCTTAGGGGGTTTGTGTACTTGTGGGAACTGCATGTGTTTGGATATTCCTGATAACGATGCTGATGGTCATGTGATAGACATTGGTATTAAGAACATGACTAATGCAATTAACAGGTTGAGAGTTTGAGAAGTAAATGTTGATTATGTGTGGGGATGGAATTGGTTTAAGGGTTTATGGCAGAAAGTAGAAAACATTGAGTTAATTGCTGTCTCCGGACAGGCTATGATTTTATTTTTGCTGTGTATGTGGCCTTGTGTATTGGGAATGATTAGAAAAGCTGTAAATTCAACCATGAAATCTTCAGTAGTTCATCAGATGTAATATACACTGTCTTGTTTGGAAGTAAAAGTAATGTGAGTTTTCTTTATATCTTGCTTATATTTTAAGAATGACTATGAAAAACAATACAAAATGCTGCTTTTCATCCTTATGAGTGATGGGGTTTTGAATCATAGTGAATTTATTTTTATGCTTGATGTAAACATCATGGGTAATGTGTTTAAAAATGGTATCTACATTAATCAATATAAGTGATCAATCATGATCAAAAGGGAGGATTGTTATGGAAATTTTCATTTAGTCAATTTTGAATTGATTGCATTAATCTCATTTAAGTACATATAAAACAGCATATAACTGTTGAATGTATATTTTTAAACATGCAATGATCAAGGTAGTATATAGTCCATAGGGATATTGAGTTTTTTATGTAATGTGTGCACATTACTAATTTAAGTTGAAAAACAACATTTAAGGGGAAACTATGTACCAAGGACAGGCAGTTCTGAGAGTAACCAGGCATCTACCATGTAATGTGCATGAGACGTACATGTGTTATTGTGTGATGTGCACTGAGCAACAAGATTGGCTCAAAGATCCTAATCTGTCCTCCGTTTTGCATATTATAAAAAGTGGACTTTTAGTCTATGCTCCGCTAGACTGCTCAACAGCTTTTTTCCCAAAGCTGTGAGAGCCCTGAACTCACATCACCTGACCCTCCTCTGAAACCCCATACAAACCCCTTATCTCCCGAAACATGGACCATCTCACCTCCAAGACCCCCCCCACCCCCTTACCTTACCACATCACAAAAATTGTCTGAAACTTTTTTTGGTGAACTTCTAAGTGTCCTACACACAGGCGAGTGGGCCTGTACAAACCACCTGAAGTAACACACTCTCCTATGCACACTAGACACTTTTCTCAAACTGTGTGTACATAATCCCAAAAAAGATATGTGTGTTTAAATTGCTCGTGCACCACAAATTATCTTGCACTATTCCACAGCCAGCTGCTTGACTTAGAATGTTTCTCTTTGCACATATACAGTAATATGTGAAGCATTTGTAGATTTGTATTTTTATGTACAGGCAAACATTTATGTATAGTATATTTTAGTCAAAATATGTCAGTAAGATAGTTGTGTATATCTTTATACTGTTTACTTAATTGTTGTATGTCAACAATTTATAGCACTGTGGTCCGGTGAGGCATGACATTTTGTTCCACTGTATGTCCACACATATGTAGCGGAAAGCGGAATGACAATAAAGCTAAAAAAAACAGCATTATTTCTAAAGGTGGCAGATATATTGATTATTACTTGTGGTTATAATATTGATTTTGTACATTAAATATCACAAGATATGATCTTTGAATTTTGTTCAGTTGCTTAAATTTAATTTTAGATCGTTTAGTTAAAATAAAACATTGTATTTTCAGCAGCCACATTCTACCTCCCAAGTAGGGCTCGCTGCAGCCTGCAGTGGACATCTAGCTCCGCCCACATCAACATCACATCAACTTTACTACGTTTTACTAATACACATTTTATTATTTTTGTATGTGTGTTTTGTATTTATAGCCTAAAATGGCACAACTATCGCAAGCAGATTTAGCGTTTAAAACCTTAGTTTGACTATCCATAAAATATATTTCAGATATTACAATTGTAATTCGGCGAATCATAATTATAATTTGACTTTTCAGAATTTATGGAAAGCTGTTTTAACATTTAATCTACAAGCCGTAGCCTACTAGTATCTATTTTCATGGTATTATTACTTGTTTTTTAGATACTACTGTCTTTTCCACTAAGTACTAGTACTTATTCATTATTCCAGTGCTTATTCTTTAGTTAATAGTGCTTATTCATTAGGTACTAGTGTTTATTCTTTAGATATTATTGTGTTTTGTAAAGTTACTAGTACTTATTCATTAGATACTGTACGAGTGCTTAATTATTAGATACTAGTATTCCAATAGTGACAATTATTTAATTGTACTCTTCTTGTTAAGAAAAAAAAATAGAACCGTTGTAACATTTAATCTAGAAACTGTACTAGTATATCTTTTATGGTACTAGTACTTATTTTTTAGATACTAGTATCTTTTCCATTAAGTACTAGTACTTATTCATTAGGTACTAGTGCTTATTCTTTAGGTGTTTCTTTTGTAAAGTTAGTACTTAATCATTAGATACTAGTACTTATCCCAGTAGTGACTAGTATTAAATTATACTCTTCTTGTTAAGAAAAAGTAGAACTAGAACTTATTTTTTAGTTACTAGTAACTTTTTAGATCAAAGATATCCTGAACTTATTATATACTAGTACTGTTTAAATGTGCATTTCTGCCCAGTATACTTCTATGTTGAATATTAATGATCCAGCAACATATATGAGAGATTAGACAGGAAACTGAAACAAAGAGATTGTTGTACTTTTTTGAGAAAACCAAATAGAAAAGAAACAATTATTTGTACACAAATTCACAAATTCACAGAAAACGTATTTTTGTAAACAGAGTAGTCTATGTGTTTGTTGGTCTTTGAGGGACCTCTGGTGGCAGGATGGAGACAAGACACCTATTGTATTAGCTGTTATTTCCCTATTTTTCCTCCAGTAAAAAAATATGTATATAATAAATATCATAATATATAATATATATATAGACTAATAATGATTATGGTTATTATTTCTAATTAAAATATTAAACCTAATAAGGATTATTACTTTTGTAATAACACTATTACACAATAATATACATATAGCTGCAAAAATGCACGCTTCTTTACCCTGAAGAAAAACGTAAGAATTTGCATTTTAGCTATTTTTATTCACATTAGAGTTTTGTGAGAAATAATAAGTACTCAATGTATTTTTTTATTCATACTCGTCGTCGGAAGGGCGCCCTCGCCCAGAAAATGCACAAGTGAGACTCATTGATGAAGTACCTGGAGATTCAGCTTTCACTGTTGATGTAGCCTAGTAGTTGAACAACATGAAGCTAGACGTTTTACTGATGAAACATGATGAAAATAAACAATGACAGCGGCAATTTAATGCGTTATCTCTGCTCTTCAAGTCATCTTGCGCTTTTTTAAAATAAGAATAAAGTTTAAAATAAAGTGCTAATCGATATAGCCTTTATCAATGCATTGAATAAAATATTTCTGCCTCGTTCTGTTTAATGAAATCACGTGCGTCAGATTACAATGATACGTTATTTCAAAGACTCGACTTAAACATCATCATAATGTTACGTATATGGACAACAGGTTTGTAAACTTTCCTTGTTTTCATGGTAACCCTTCATAATTAAATTACATAATCTGATTACACTACTGAGCTGATGTTAAACTTTATAATCAAAACGATGTTATGTAACAATGCTCTGGTATCAGAGTGCTATACTTTGTAAAACATTTTTACCATTTCAATAAAGCTACTCAAATATGAATTTGTCAATTTTTCCATGTTTTATGGTATTTAACTCTCAATTGTATATTTGGAAATTTTACTAGTGATCGATGAAGCTATTACATGAAGCAAGAATGAGTAACAAAATGCTTTCTTTGTGTCCAGATTTGACTAATGCAAAAACTTTGATAAATATGTATTTAACAATGTCTAAAGGGTATATCCAAATTCAAGTAGCTAATTATGTCAAGTTCCCAGCCACTAGGGAACATACAGTCATGTTTATGTTTATATAGAGAGTTAAACAGCCGTCTAGTGGTTGCACGATAGTATTACAGATGATAAATGGTTAATAATTTACAGATTAATATTTTAATAAATATTCTAGTAACATTTAGTAAAATCCCTTTAAATTACAACATGTTATATAAAAAAATTACTGTTGGTTTAAATATTATTTGTGTTTGAAAAATGTTTATCCGTAGACAGGTGAAGTATTGGGCTAGTGCAGATACTAGACCTTCTTGAAGTACCATCACAATTACAGTATAATATTACAATAAACTAATATGTCATATAAACTGTTGAGGAGGAGAAGGAAACTACACAGCTCGAAATTCAGTATGAACACATAGCCTAATGGTACACAACTTATAATTTATATATTTTTTACTGTGTGTGTAATTAAAAGTACCATTCTGGTAGCAAGAACGATCCTGAACTAGATGAAGATAAATGTGGCGTATGATGTGTTTATTGAACCAATCAGATAAGAGTAGATCAGATTTAGAAGAGAGTCAGCGAAATCCTCATTTGATTGGCTACAAGAAGGTGGTGGACTAGCCCTTCCCTGCTTGAAAAAGCCCAAGTATAGGTCTCTGCAGTAAAGTAATGGGAGTTACAAGATCAAGGTGTTTTTACACCATGATACATGATTAGTTGATGTAATAGTGACGTTAGGTTTAGGGGTGGGGTTGGGTAAGGGGGATCATTTAGACTGCATGATTAAGAAACACCCAGCAGTTTCAAAACACCCACATGGTGATAAACGCCCACTTTTGCTCTGCAGAGACCAAAGTATTGAAAAAGAGAGTGAGAGAATCGTGCCAAAATTGTAAGCACACAGAAAAGATGGAGCTGTACATAACGGATTATTTTGGGAACTTTTTGCCCTACATACACAACAAATTATTAGGCAACAGTTTTTTTACACATACAGATTGGTTCTACACAGTGTAGTACAAGTTCTGGCAGTACAAGTTCAAATGTGCTTTGACTTTTGCTACTCCTTTTGCGGCATTCCTGTTGCAAAACTCACTTGCGCAGATTCAAGAGAGCAGAGCCGGGGGTGGGGCTTTGGTGCAAATGAAGAATTTTATTGGTCGATGCCTGACCAATGAACAATGCCAAGAAAGAAATTTGTGTTTTATGCATATGTATCATTATTTGTAAAACACTGTGAACTATTTTCACTGAACATACTTAGCTTTTACAGGATTTTAAGACTAGATACATTTTGTCATTCAGATATTATCTGGTAGAGAAATAATGCAATATCTTTCATATGTATATGCCACTGCATATCGATGTACCAGAGTTGCAACATAACTCTATTTATAACTATTCATAACTATTTTTTTGTAATAAGAATGTAAACTTCTTCATTGGGTTTAATTCCCAATTTGCTTGTCAGTAATGTACCTTTTTAAATTCAACATAAAAAAAGAAAAAAAAGAAAAGCTTAATGTCTAAATTGTACATTAAAAAGCAAACCCTAAGAAATAAGAAGTTATGGCCAACAATACTGTTTTGAGCAGCTAAAGTAGAACTGAATACACATATTCATTAAACATCAATAAGGCATTACATAATGAATTATATCTTTCTGGCCACCAAATGCCTCTAATTTACCTCTTTGCACTTGAATTTAAACATTTTTTCTCTAATTAAACCCGATACTAAACTTATTGTAATATAAATAATAAGCATATTAGAAAATGTTCTATTTTAAACGGTCATTCATGGATCATAATTATTGTGCATATTATTTAGTACCAAAATCTCTTCAAATGAACTAAAAATGACAGAGATAAAATGTAGTACAGTTATTTTGGTTAAAAGTATATTGGTTAAAAGTTACACTTAAGGTTTAAATGGCTTTGCACCTTTGTATTTATCTGAATTTTTGATACCGTACGAAACAGGGAGATGCCTACGACCTTCTTTTAATGAATTTGCTGGTAGTTCCTAAAACTTGATTAAAGACTGAAGGAGATAGGGCATTTGCAGTAAGGGCTCCTAAACTATGGAATAGTTTGCCAGCGGACATCAGATCTTCTGAGTCCTTTTCTGTTTTTAAAGGTCGTTTGAAAACATATTTGTTTAGATGTGCCTATAATATTTTGGGAATTATGCTTTGTTTTTATTTTTTTATTGTGTACTGTTTTTTATTAATGTTTTCTTTTTGTGATTGTGTTTTATATTGTGTAAAGCGCTTTGTGCACAGAAGATTGAAAAGTGCTATATAAATAATTTTTTACTAACTTTTGATTTGTGTTTGATCACATTTGACTGCCAAGGAGTATGAAAACATAATGCTGTTTCATTCCCCATAATAAAATCCTATTGTAAAGCATAGTCAGTGTAGTTATCCATGCACAATCAATGCACAAATCACTGTAAATATAATGAAACTGCTGTCTGTCCCGATAAATCCAATTCAAACATATTGACAGTGCGATTTGCTTAGTATTATTGATAGCTCCATGAACCACATGACTAAATGGCAGTGAGTTCAAAGCATGTCACAACTGTTTCTCAGTGGCTCTGGTACAGCGGGTTTACTCTGCAATATGCAATAAGATATACATGTAGGATGTTGCATTATTTGTCTACCAGATAGTACCTGAATAACAAAATGAATGCAGTGTCTTAAAATCCTGTAAAAGCTAAGGATATTCAGTGAAAATAGTTTGCAATGTTTGACAAATAACTGATACATATGCATAAAACACAAATTTCTTTCTTGACAAGTCGTGGTGGTGGTGTTGTTCATTGGTCCAAGAGTTTTGCAGTGGGTATACTGCAAAAGGAGTAGCAAAAGTCAGAGTGCTAGGATTTGAACTTGTACTGCTTTATCTGAGAGGTTGTATGCCGACTTGACATTGTAAAACTGAAGTAAATTGCAAAAGTAAACATGTCGTAAACATTTGTGTATGTCATTTTCTTTGTATGAATGTCATTCTACACATTTGTAACTATTAATCTACAACTTTCAATTCAAAACACAGGTGTCATTGAAAGTTTCAGCTTTTCACATCAGAGCTCTGTGTAAATTTCAACTTACAATTTTGAATGTTAATATGACAAGTTCTCACATTCAGATTTTCAACCTCTCGAGTTTAGCTACTGATTTACCTCCAAGTTTTTGTCCAAAAAAGTCGCTAGATTTGTCGCTAGTCGCTTTTTTTGAAAAAGTCACTAAGGGGGTCTGAAAAGTACGGAGCCCCTCTGGTCCCACTTTGTCAAAAAAATTATAACTATCTTGTGGCCTCAAGATACTGACTCGTAACCTCAAGATACTGACTCGTGGCTTTAAGATACTGACTCGTGGCCTCCAGATACTCGTGGCCTCAAGATACTGACTCGTGGCTTCAAGATACTGACTCGTAACCTCAAGATACTGACTCGTGGCCTCAAGATACTCGTGGCCTCAAGATACTGACTCGTGGCCTCAAGATACTGACTCGTAACCTCAAGATACTGACTCGTGGCCTCAAGATACTCGTGGCCTCAAGATACTGACTCGTAACCTCAAGATGCTGACTCGTAACCTCAAGATACTGACTCGTGGCCTCAAGATACTGACTCGTAACCTCAAGATACTGACTCGTGGCCTCAAGATACTGACTCGTAACCTCAAGATACTGACTCGTGGCCTCAAGATACTGACTCGTAACCTCAAGATACTGACTCGTGGCCTCAAGATACTGACTCGTGGCCTCAAGATACTGACTCGTGGCCTCAAGATACTCGTGGCCTCAAGATAAGTAAGTCGTGGCCTCAAGATAGTGAAGTGTCTGACACATGGACCCTTTGTTATTAAACTGGACCCTGTACATTCTGTGCAATATTCTCTGTTTTAATATTCAGTGTAATATAGTTTGCTGCAGTTCTGCTTCCATTTATTTACTAGTACTGTTCATCACAATCAATTCATTTGGTAATACAGTAATGTAAATCTTGTAGGCTGCATATCCATAGTCCTTTATGTACACTTTTAATACAATTAAGCACACTTCTTTCTCACAAGGGCATTTTTGACTATAGTGGGACTTTACTTTTAAAAAACATTTAGTCTTGTTTTATAATGTCCACTTTTTGTGTGTAAAAGAGCTACGAAGGTGAACAAGTTCTGTGCAATTCTGACTGAAAAAACTTAAACATTTTCAGTCTAAACTTGCCGGTTCAAGGTCAGATGAATAAGCTAAAAACACTCTCTTGTTCATGGTCATTTTATTCATATGTGCAGAACATACACAAAATAAATCAGTTTAATAAACAATAACATATTTTTCCCTCAAGATAAATAAAAATGACAACATTCCAGAGAACCAACCACTAAATAACATGGAGTGAGGCTGTGGACGTCTTTACGTTTTCATAGTGCCATTAATTCTGCTTCACTTCACTTCAGTAAAATTATCACTCTTAACTGCTGTTAATGGGAACTATAAGCTTCTTATTTGAAGCTTATTTGTAGTTGCTATATTCCATATAGCAACTACAGAATGAGCAAAGATGTTTCATAATTAGAGCATTTATTTTTAGGCACTTCAATCAAAGGCCATGGTAGTAAACTAGCAGTAACTTTTGAGACCAAGACTATAACTGTCAAACCAGGTGCACTCTAAAAATGAAAGCAATGGCATAAAGACGTCCTTGAGGTCAAAACAAATATGGATCAAAAACCTTCACTTGAGTACAGGAATAAAAATGTGCATCACAATTCTTTTGCTGTAAATATTAACAGAGTATTAACTCAGAAAAGAAGACATTCAATAGCCACATAATTAGAATAAAGAAACATATTATCTTTAATTTAAAGTGATGGAGCAACATAGCAGGATAAAAGACATACAGAATGCAACATAAAGTCTTACAAATGGACACTAGATGGTAAACAACTAACATTGTCAATATTTCCCAACACACAGGTGAGCTTGCAAGAAAAAAACAGAGGTCAGAAAGTATAGAGAATGAAAATACTGCAAAGGGATATCAAGTCAAGAAATGACCAATAGCCCTACATACAAGTACAAAAATTCAATCAATAAATGCATTAACTGTTTGTTTTGACCATTATGGCCAATGAAACATGGCCCCATAATGTTTCATTTGGCTCATTCAGAAACCAACAGTAATGGAATGTGCAAAGAATGAACAGAACGCCCGCCTTGAGCCAGGTTAAAATACAAAGATGATATACATTCACAGCGTGTATGACTCACAATGGTCAGGAAATTCTAGAGACCTTAAACAACTTGACGTGCATTGATTAAGATTATAACACGAAAATTAGCAGGGTCCTTTAAACATTTCATGTAAACTATTATGCTACAAAGAAATTTCATTGCACTTTTGTCTTCATAGAGAAACCAATTACATTAATTACCAAAGCAATTACTGAAGTTGAGCAAAACATTTTAAGATTAGAATGTGATTTATCAACTAACTGTCCAGTCCATCAAGGAACTCTCCTTCAATGATGTGCTCTAGGCGTTTCATGACCCGATCACTACTGGGTGGTGGGTAATCAGCGACATAATGCGGGAGGTGTGCAGAAGAGCCATTAAAAGAGCAGCACAGGGTGCTGAAGAATGGAACCAGATCCACGATAGAGCAGAGAGAACGTAGTGTGAGCAGAGGAAACTCTACTCGATCTGTGCTCGACTCACCAGCTGTTCCATTCAGCTCCTGAACACACATTCAAGATATTTACAGGCTGAGAATTGGGTCTATTTGTGAAAAAGCACCAAATTTACTGGTTATTTCACAGATACATTGAAGCATGTGTTACTGTGCCTGGAGATCTTACCCCATAGCGTCGGTTTATTCCATCCAGAATCCTAACAATGTGTGGTTTACACTCTTGTTCACCTTCCAGCAGAGTGTTTCCTGGTCCATCATAATGGTCGACATCTACTTCAGGAATGAAAGCCCAGCGATACCTGCAAACAAGCAAATAAATACATACATAAAGTTCATATTAACAGATCATGAACATTGAATTTTACAGTGTGGAACAGATCAGAAGCCATTTTTGTTGTTTCAGGAATTAAAGGTCACTAGAAGTAAGAGGGAACCTATTGACCTTTACTGATAGCTGTAAATGTTGGGGCAACTATGACAGTCCATTTAGATTAAAAATGTAAAAGAGCAAGAGCTAAAACACACACACACACACACACACACACACACACACACACACACAGACTGGCATATAGTACTTATGAGGACAGTTAGCATTTATCATGGTTTACAAGGACAAGCCTTTCCCAACATCAGGGTATCAATTCAGTTATGCAAAATGATTAATTTATTGATTAATAAGATACATCTGACTTTATATTTAGCATATAATGTACATCATCAAGAAGACTTGCTACAGAAATTTCACAGGTTTATAAGGTCAAAATACAATCATGGTTTAAGGGGACATCATGGGTTATGAGGTCTATAATACACACATTTAACCACTTGCTGGTCTACGAGGACATAAATGATTAAGTTAATACTGAATGAATATTAGTAATACATTTAATGTTGAAATAGTTTTTAACATTTAAAAGTGATATTCTAATAAAATTGTAAATGTCATCTTTATGAGATCTTTTTAATTTTTCCTGCCATCATGTTGTGATTTTTCTAAATCTATGCAACAGATCCAATACAAGATCCAAATCCAAAAACACATCAGACAACATATTTATTGTCTTTATTTCAAGGAATATCTAAAATCTTATATACAGTAGTATTTTTGGCTAATTGCTTACTTGCAAATAATTTCATTTCATTTATTTTTACTTTTCTGTGTGAAACATGGAAATGAGAGAGGTGGTCCTTACAAAGCTCCAGCGGATCTTTACTGACTAAGCAACTGGAATTGGGAGTTGCTATGGAATGAGGCAAATCATTGGAGAGTTATTATAACTCTCATTAACTCTCATGTCAAATTATTTTTTAATGACCACTTTCCAAACACATAGGGCTGTGTGATTAATAGAAATCGTAATAAAATCACAATTTGAGTGTGCGAACTTGGAACTCTCCAGCTGACTTGACATCTCATAGCAAATTCTGATCACTATTCCTTAGTTAGATCTGACAATTGATGCTTCTATGTGTGGCCTCTTAACCAATGATTCACTGTAGCAATGCAATGACTATCTAAAAGGAATATATAGCTATGTGAAGCCTCAGATAATAATAAAGGAAATAAAATAATACAAAAATTAATTCAGGATTAAATTATCATTGAAAACTACTTCTGTTTTGTCAAGTCATTTATTCCTTTAATTTCCTATTACATTTATTTGTTTATTGTTTATTTATTCATCATTTCTGCAGATTTGGTCCTCCATCTACACTGGGTATAGTGTCTCTATATCACAGACATTTTGTATAAAAATTTTAAAAACTTTAAATTCAAATCAATTTATTCTAATTAGCAATATTCATTGTCAGTTCTTTTTCCTTTCAAAGTTTTTTCTGAATAGATCAGAAGTCTTGCAATGCATTTTTTTTATTTTTTTATTATTTGCTTTAAACACACTCCTTTGTTTCGGACAAAGTCCCTGATATTTTGATTATTTTTTGCAAGAATGGCATTCCTTTAGAGAGGTAAGATGCCCCTTGATTATATAGGTTTTAAATTGCCTGAAAACTGCTTCCACTTCCTGCTTTGCCTATGGCTTTTTTTACATAGTTTGGCCTGAGATACAAATAAAATATGTAAAATAAAAATATAAAAATATGTAAATTAGTTGCATTGTGATATTACTGTTTTACTTAAATTTAAACCATTTATTCTAAATGATCGTACAAATTCAGCGTATACCTTTGTTTGCAGTGATCCCGATATGGTTAACTGCATCATTTGTTTCCATTAATTTATCTGTTAATAAGAATTTGGAGAATTCGTCACTAAATGAACAAAACGTGGAATATGAACATTGAAAGTTACATGATGCTTAACAAAACATTTTTTTAATGTTCTCAAACTGCAATTAGTTAACGTTCTCCGAACTGTACTTAACCTGTACTTAACCAATTTAGTGAGCTTTGATGAAAACTAACGTACATTCTAAAACAAAACATAAAAGACTGCTAATGATATTATTCTTGCTAAACATCCATAATGTTACTAGATTATAAATTAACTTTTCCGTCACTTGAGATTACTGAAATACTAGCTTAGCTGTGTTCATAGACTTATCAACTGATGGCTGTGTTTCCAGAGAAAGAGACTCAATAATAACCGCGGTGTGATCGTTCATAAACGACTACAAAATCACAATCCAGTCAGTGACAAATGGACGAAGTCCATTATCTCCTCTTTAATTATAAAGTAATTTTTCAAGTGATTATATTAATATATTAATATATAGTAAATGGCTTATATATTTGTTCCTTACTTTGTTCCTTACCCAGATGCCAAAATTATACAATTGTTTGTGTTCTTTATGAGTATTGGAGAGCTAATACTCATAAAGAACACAAACATTTGTATAATTTTGGCATCTTGGTAAGGAACAAAGTCACTAAGTTGCTTAATTCTTACATTAAACAATTAGGGTTGCTCAATGGGAAGAATCACACAATATTTATCAAAACAAAATTTCTTCACAATATTGTCGATGTACATAAAATGAATACCAAAAAATAAATTCAAGCGCTTACATAACTATTGTATAGGAGGGTTAGTCGATCTCCATTTCCTCTCAGCCAAACAAACAATAAAACTTGAGTAAAAAGTCTTAAAGTTTGTCATATTTATTGTACTTAAGTTCAAAAGGATTTTTTTTATCTTCAACGTACTTAAGTATTGAAAGTACAAGTATAAGTAAATGCACAATGAAAAAGAAGCAAATACATGTACTTCTCAATAAATTAGAATGTAAATTAGAATGATTCACAGCCCTAAGTCATCCCATGCCATAATTCAGCTGACAAACAAACTGACATAATTATTGAATATTAATACTTATTGGTATTACTTAGCATAATTATTATTATTAGAAGTAGTAGTAGTATTACTACAACTACTACCATTGCTTGAAGTGGAAAAAATAAAGTGTTGGTACTTCCCTAAGGAGCAGGTCTTTGTTGGGGAAAAGGGTTAGGGGGAATTGGTTGCCCCCTCAATTGCAAAAGCGTAGTTTTGGTTTGAATATTGGTGGGTTGAAGTGTGAACCATTAACAGCGTCACAGGGCATATGCTAAATGGTCCAAAGATGGAAACTGGTTAATAACATAACTGCAGTAAAGTAGCCAATAGTTAATCACTTATTACAAGGTGCATGGGAAGTCAAATTAAATGTTTATTCAATAATTGTATATGCACATATATGTAATATGTACAACATATATATACGACATATATGATATGGAGAGTGATGAACTTTTGGCTATAGAACTACATTCACAAGTCCTGCGCCCCCTTAAAACCGTGATTGTACATATACGACATAGTGAGTGATGAACTGTCGACTATAGAACTACATTCACAAGTCCAGCGTCCCTGTACACCATGATTGTTTATACACATTTACAATTTAGAGAGCGATGAACTGTCGGCTATAAAACTACATTCACAAGTCCTGCGTCCCTGTACACCATGATTGTTTATACACATTTACGATATAGAGAGCGATGAACTGTCGGCTATAAAACTACATTCACAAGTACAGCGTCCCTGTACACCATGATTTTTTATACACATTTACAATATAGAGAGCGATGATCTGTCTGCTATAGAACTACATTCACAAGTACAGCGTCCCTGTACACCATGATTGTTTATACACGCGTACGATATAGTGTGCGATGAACTGTCGGCTATAAAACTACATTCACAAGTACAGCGTCCCTGTACACCATGATTGTTTATACACGCGTACGATATAGTGAGCGATGAACTGTCGGCTATAAAACTACATTTACAAGTACAGCGTCCCTGTACACCATGATTGTTTATACACGCATACGATATAGTGAGCGATGAACTGTCGGCTATAAAACTACATTCACAAGTACAGCGTCCCTGTACACCATGATTGTTTATACACATTTACGATATAGAGAGCGATGAACTGTCGGCTATAAAACTACATTCACAAGTACAGCGTCCCTGTACACCATGATTGTTTATACACGCGTACGATATAGTGAGCAATGAACTGTCGGCTATAAAACTACATTCACAAGTACAGTGTCCCTGTACACCATGATTGTTTATAAACACGTACGATATAGTCAGCGATGAACTGTCGGCTATAAAACTACATTCACAAGTACAGCGTCCCTGTACACCATGATTGTTTATACACATTTACGATATAGAGAGCGATGAACTGTCGGCTATAAAACTACATTCACAACTACAGCGTCCCTGTACACCATGATTGTTTATACACGCGTACGATATAGTGAGCGATGAACTGTCGGCTATAAAACTACATTCACAAGTACAGCGTCCCTGTACACCATGATTGTTTATACACACGTACGATATAGTCAGCGATGAACTGTCGGCTATAAAACTACATTCACAAGTACAGCGTCCCTGTACACCATGATTGTTTATACACGCGTACGATATAGTGAGCGATGAACTGTCGGCTATAAAACTACATTTACAAGTACAGCGTCCCTGTACACCATGATTGTTTATACACGCATACGATATAGTGAGCGATGAACTGTCGGCTATAAAACTACATTCACAAGTACAGCGTCCCTGTACACCATGATTGTTTATACACGCGTACGATATAGTGAGCAGCGTACGATATAGTGAGCAATGAACTGTCGGCTATAAAACTACATTCACAAGTACAGCGTCCCTGTACACCATGATTGTTTATACACATTTACAATATAGAGAGCGATGATCTGTCTGCTATAGAATTACATTCACAAGTACAGCATCCCTGTACACCATGATTTTTTATACACATTTCGATATAGAGAGCAATGATCTGTCAGCTATAGAACTACATTCACAAGTATAGCGTCCCTGTACACCATGATTGTTTATACACATTTACGATTTAGAGAGCGATGAACTGTCGGCTATAGAACTACATTCACAAATCCTGCGTCCCCATAAACCACAATGATTGTTTATACACATCTATGATATAGAGAGTGATGAACTGTCGGCTATAAAACTACATTCACAAGTCCTACGTCCCTATAAACCACAATGATTGTTTACACACATTTACGATATAGAGAGCGATGAACTGTCAGCTATAGAACTACATTCACAAGTACAGCGTCCCTGTACACCATGATTGTTTATACACATTTATGATATAGAGAGCGATGATCTGTCGGCTATAGAACTACATTCACAAGTCTTGCGTCCCTGTACACCGTGATTGTTTATACACGCGTACGATATAGAGAGTGATGAACTGTCGGCTATAAAACTACATTCACAAGTCCTACGTCCCTATAAACCACAATGATTGTTTACACACATTTACGATATAGAGAGCGATGAACTGTCAGCTATAGAACTACATTCACAAGTACAGCGTCCCTGTACACCATGATTGTTTATACACATTTATGATATAGAGAGCGATGATCTGTCAGCTATAGAACTACATTCACAAGTCCTGCGTCCCTATAAACCATGATTGTTTATAAACATTTACGATATAGAGAGCGATGAAAGGTGGCTATAGAACTACATTCACAAGTCCTGCGTCCCTGTACACCATGATTTTTTATACACATTTATGATATAGAGAGCAATGATCTGTCGGCTATAGAACTACATTCACAAGTCTTGCGTCACTGTACACCATGATTGTTTATAAACATTTATGATATAGAGAGCGATGAAAGGTGGCTATAGAACTACATTCACAAGTCCTGCGTCCCTGTACACCGTGATTGTTTATACACGCGTACGATATAGAGATCGATGAACTGCCAGCTATAGAACTACATTCACAAGTCCAGCGTCCCTGTACACCATGATTGTTTATACACATTTACGATATAGAGAGCAATGATCTGTCGGCTATAGAACTACATTCACAAGTACAGCGTCCCTGTACACCATGATTGTTTATAAACACGTACGATATAGAGATCGATGAACTGCCAGCTATAGAACTACATTCACAAGTCCAGCGTCCCTGTACACCATGATTGTTTATACACATTTACGATATAGAGATCGATGAACTGCCAGCTATAGAACTACATTCACAAGTCCTGCGTCCCTGTACACCATGATTGTTTATACACATTTACGATATAGAGATCGATGAACTGCCAGCTATAGAACTACATTCACAAGTCCAGCGTCCCTGTACACCATGATTGTTTATACACATTTACGATATAGAGAGCAATGATCTGTCGGCTATAGAACTACATTCACAAGTACAGCGTCCCTGTACACCATGATTGTTTATAAACACGTACGATATAGAGATCGATGAACTGCCAGCTATAGAACTACATTCACAAGTCCAGCGTCCCTGTACACCATGATTGTTTATACACATTTACGATATAGAGATCGATGAACTGCCAGCTATAGAACTACATTCACAAGTACAGCGTCCCTGTACACCATGATTGTTTATACACATTTACGATATAGAGATCGATGAACTGCCAGCTATAGAACTACATTCACAAGTCCAGCGTCCCTGTACACCATGATTGTTTATACACATTTACGATATAGAGAGCAATGATCTGTCGGCTATAGAACTACATTCACAAGTACAGCGTCCCTGTACACCATGATTGTTTATAAACACGTACGATATAGAGATCGATGAACTGCCAGCTATAGAACTACATTCACAAGTCCAGCGTCCCTGTACACCATGATTGTTTATACACATTTACGATATAGAGAGCGATGATCTGTCGGCTATAGAACTACATTCACAAGTCTTGCGTCCCTGTACACCATGATTGTTTATACACATTTACGATATAGAGAGTGATGAACTGTTGGCTATAGAACTACATTCACAAGTCCTGCGTCCCTGTACACCATGATTGTTTATACACATTTACGATATAGAGAGCGATGATCTGTTGGCTATAGAACTACATTCACAAGTCCTGCGTCCCTGTACACCATGATTGTTTATACACATTTACGATATAGAGAGCGATGATCTGTTGGCTATAGAACTACATTCACAAGTCTTGCGTCCCTGTACACCATGATTGTTTATACACATTTACGATATAGAGAGCGATGATCTGTCGGCTATAGAACTACATTCACAAGTACAGCGTCCCTGTACACCATGATTGTTTATACACATTTACGATATAGAGAGCGATGATCTGTCGGCTATAGAACTACATTCACAAGTCCAGCGTCCATGTACACCGTGATTGTTTATACACATTTATGATATAGAGAGTGATGATCTGTCCGCTATAGAACTACATTCACAAGTCCTGCGTCCCTATAAACCATGATTGTTTATAAACATTTACGATATAGAGAGCGATGAAAGGTGGCTATAGAACTACATTCACAAGTCCTGCGTCCCTGTACACCATGATTGTTTATACACATTTATGATATAGAGATCGATGAACTGCCAGCTATAGAACTACATTCACAAGTCCAGCGTCCCTGTACACCATGATTTTTTATACACATTTATGATATAGAGAGCAATGATCTGTCGGCTATAGAACTACATTCACAAGTCCTGCGTCCCTGTACACCATGATTTTTTATACACATTTATGATATAGAGAGCAATGATCTGTCGGCTATAGAACTACATTCACAAGTCCTGCGTCCCTGTACACCATGATTGTTTATAAACATTTATGATATAGAGAGCGATGAAAGGTGGCTATAGAACTACATTCACAAGTCCTGCGTCCCTGTACACCGTGATTGTTTATACACGCGTACGATATAGAGAGCGATGATCTGTCCGCTATAGAACTACATTCACAAGTCCTGCGTCCCTATAAACCATGATTGTTTATAAACATTTACGATATAGAGAGCGATGAAAGGTGGCTATAGAACTACATTCACAAGTCCTGCGTCCCTGTACACCATGATTGTTTATACACATTTATGATATAGAGATCGATGAACTGCCAGCTATAGAACTACATTCACAAGTCCAGCGTCCCTGTACACCATGATTGTTTATACACATTTACGATATAGAGAGCAATGATCTGTCGGCTATAGAACTACATTCACAAGTACAGCGTCCCTGTACACCATGATTGTTTATACACATTTACGATATAGAGAGCGATGATCTGTCGGCTATAGAACTACATTCACAAGTCTTGCGTCACTGTACACCATGATTGTTTATACACAATTACGATATAGAGAGTGATGAACTGTTGGCTATAGAACTACATTGACAAGTCCTGCGTCACTGTACACCATGATTGTTTATACACAATTACGATATAGAGAGTGATGAACTGTTGGCTATAGAACTACATTCACAAGTCCTGCGTCCCTGTACACCATGATTGTTTATACACATTTACGATATAGAGAGCGATGATCTGTTGGCTATAGAACTACATTCACAAGTCCTGCGTCCCTGTACACCATGATTGTTTATACACAATTACGATATAGAGAGCGATGAACTGTTGGCTATAGAACTACATTCACAAGTCTTGCGTCCCTGTACACCATGATTGTTTATACACATTTACGATATAGAGAGCGATGATCTGTCGGCTATAGAACTACATTCACAAGTACAGCGTCCCTGTACACCGTGATTGTTTATACACATTTACGATATAGAGAGCGATGAACTGTCGGCTATAAAACTACATTCACAAGTACAGCGTCCCTGTACACCATGATTGTTTATACACGCGTACGATATAGTGAGTGATGAACTGTTGGCTATAGAACTACATTCACAAGTCTTGCGTCCCTGTACACCATGATTGTTTATACACATTTATGATATAGAGATCGATGAACTGCCAGCTATAGAACTACATTCACAAGTCTTGTGTCCCTGTACACCATGATTGTTTATACACATTTACGATATAGAGAGCGATGATCTGTCGGCTATAGAACTACATTCACAAGTCCTGCGTCCCTGTACACCATGATTGTTTATACACATTTACGATATAGAGAGCGATGATCTGTCGGCTATAGAACTACATTCACAAGTCCAGCGTCCATGTACACCGTGATTGTTTATACACATTTACGATATAGAGAGCGATTATCTGTCGGCTATAGAACTACATTCACAAGTCTTGCGTCCCTGTACACCGTGATTGTTTATACACATTTACGATATAGAGAGTGATGATCTGTTGGCTATAGAACTACATTCACAAGTCTTGTGTCCCTGTACACCATGATTGTTTATACACATTTACGATATAGAGAGCGATGATCTGTCGGCTATAGAACTACATTCACAAGTCCTGCGTCCCTGTACACCATGATTGTTTATACACATTTACGATATAGAGAGCGATGAACTGTCGGCTTTAGAACTACATTCACAAGTCTTGCGTCCCTGTACACCATGATTGTTTATACACATATATACGATATAGAGATCGATGAACTGTCAGCTATAGAACTACATTCACAAGTCTTGCGTCCCTGTACACCATGATTGTTAATGCACATTTACGATATAGAGAGCGATGATCTGTCGGCTATAGAACTACATTCACAAGTCTTGCGTCCCTGTACACCATGATTGTTTATACACATTTACGATATAGAGAGCGATGATCTGTCGGCTATAGAACTACATTCACAAGTCTTGCGTCCCTGTACACCATGATTGTTTATACACATTTACGATATAGAGAGCGATGATCTGTCGGCTATAGAACTACATTCACAAGTCCTGCGTCCCTGTACACCATGATTGTTTATACACATTTACGATATAGAGAGCGATGAACTGTCGGCTTTAGAACTACATTCACAAGTCTTGCGTCCCTGTACACCATGATTGTTTATACACATTTACGATATAGAGAGCGATGAACTGTCGGCTTTAGAACTACATTCACAAGTCTTGCGTCCCTGTACACCATGATTGTTTATACACATTTACGATATAGAGAGCGATGAACTGTCGGCTTTAGAACTACATTCACAAGTCCAGCGTCCCTGTACACCATGATTGTTTATACACATTTACGATATAGAGAGCGATGAACTGTCGGCTTTAGAACTACATTCACAAGTCTTGCGTCCCTGTACACCATGATTGTTTATACACATATATACGATATAGAGATCGATGAACTGTCAGCTATAGAACTACATTCACAAGTCTTGCGTCCCTGTACACCATGATTGTTTATACACATTTACGATATAGAGAGCGATGATCTGTCGGCTATAGAACTACATTCACAAGTCTTGCGTCCCTGTACACAATGATTGTTTATAAACATTTATGATATAGAGATCGATGAACTGTCTGCTATAAAACTACATTCACAAGTCTTGCGTCCCTGTACACCATGATTGTTTATACACATTTACGATATAGAGAGCAATGAACTGTTGGCTATAGAACTACATTCACAAGTACAGCGTCCCTGTACACCATGATTGTTTATACACGCGTACGATATAGAGAGCGATGATCTGTCGGCTATACAACTACATTCACAAGTCCTGTGTCCCTGTACACCATGATTGTTTATACACATATATGATATAGAGAGCGATGATTTTGTTTGTGCGTGGCAGCCGTCTGCGAGGGTCTTTCGTGCTGTTTTTTGTTTGTTTTATTATTAAAGTCTTCATTTAAATGTCCGCCGGTTCCCGCCTCCTTCTTCCCGAGATTATGAAGTTTGTACTCTGTTACAATCGTATTTTTTATTCGGTACTGTTCTGAGTAAGATATTGTACATAAAAGATGTTTACATTTAGTCCACAACACAAAAACATTACTGAACTATTAAAAAAGGTACAAACATTCCCTGATGTTCCAGAAGGAAACACGATGGAATTTAAAGATCAAGGTAAATTGTACTTAATTTGTGTTCCAGGAAATATACAAGTATCTTCTGTTGCTTATGAAGGGCAGAACTAAATGGAAAAAAAAAATATTTCAACAAAATAAGAAAAATGTGGACATCTTCATCGTGTTCAAAAGTTTTCAACCCCTCTCTTATTGCATCTTGTTTCCTTCTGGAGCATCAGTGAATGTTTGTACCTTTTTTAATAGTTGTGTTTGAGTGCCTCAATTGTCCTCAGTGTGAAAAGATGTATCTCAAAATCATACAGTCACTGCTGGAAAGGGTTCAAATATGCAAAGATGCTGGCAAACTGAAGAATCTGCAGGACTTAAAGATTTTTCCGAAGAACAGTTCTCAGTTTAATTGTTCAGAACAAACAAGGGACTCATGCACAACCATCACAAAACAGAAAGACAGTCATGTATCATCAGGTAACCACACACAGTATTAAGAACCAAGGGTTCCCAAACTTTTGAGTGTGGTCATTTTAATAATTTCAGCAATATTTTTTTAGCATTGTGGACTAAATGTAAACATCCTTTATATACAATATCTTACTCAGGACAGTACTAAATAAAAAATAATATGCATTTAGTATTATCTCTTTTATTTTGTTAAAATTATTCACATTTTCACAGATTCTGCAAGGGGTTCCCAAACTTTCGCATGATCATCAATCATAGCTCCAAGGTTTCTGTCTGTTTTTGAAGGAGTTATGGTTGATGTGCCTGGCTTGATGGTGAAATTGTGATGAAACGATGGGACAAGCTGAGATGTGAGCAGCTATCATAGGATCATCAGGATGGAATGAGAGGTAGAGTTGAGTGTCATCAGCATAGCAGTGGTATGAAAAGCCATGTTTCTGAATGACAGAACCTAATGATGCCATGTAGACAGAGAAGTGGTCCAAGAACTGAGCCCCGAGTCCTTAAAATTTTATTGGTTCAATATTGTATTAATAAGCTGTCAATTTCAGTTTGATCTTTGTGGTTGATGTTTCCACATGGCTTGCAACACGTCAAAAGTAAATTGGTATCCATTAAAATATGGTATAGAAATTGGTAACACTTTATAATAACTGCACACTATTAATCATTAATTAAGCATTAGTAAACAGATAATTCATAATTTATAAAGCATTAATAGACAGTAATAAGCAGTTTATAAATACAGATATAAATGCTTTATTCTTGATTTAAAAGCATATCTATAATGTGTTTAATAATTGTATTTTCATACTTTATTCATGATCAATTTATCATTTCTCAATTAAGTATACCATTATTTACAAACCAGTTATTTAGGAGTTGCCAGTGATTCATAAGATCACAAGAAATGTAGTAAATTCAGGTAGTTATAAAGCATTTAGTAGTGGTCAGTTAACTATTTATGTGAGCTCATCTAAAGTGAGTCTAGTTATGCCTTTTAAAGCATTTATTAAGGATATTTAAAGGCTCAGTTATCTTCTAAACAAAAAACGGAAACAAACACCACACAGTGATACAGAACATAGAAATATTAACAGCCTTTAAATCTCATTTGTAAAAGCTTTACAAGGCAAACATAGTCCTCACTTTAGATGAGCTCACAAAAATAGTTAACTAACAACTACATATGTTTTATAACTACATGAATTAACCCTGAATTACAGTAGAAATACATGTTAATAAACCATTTATTAACACTATAAGTAACTATTACTATATGTCTGAATAAAAAGATGTATGAATGCATGTTTAAATAGTTTATTAATCATTTATTTACAATTTCTAAGTGATCTTATGAACCATTGACAACTCCTTAATAACTGGTGTGTAAATAATGCTATACTTAATTTAGAAATGATACATTGATCATTAATAAAGTATGAAAAAACAATTATTAAATACATTATAGATATGCTTTTAAATCAGGTATAAAGCATTTATATCTGTATTTACTGTATAAAATGCTTATAAATGTCTATTAATGCTTTATAAATGATGAATTAACTGTTTCCTAATGCTTAACTAATGATTAAAAGCATGCAGTTCTTATAAAGTGTTACCTAGAAATTATTATAAAATAATACAACGAGTATACATAATTATGTAAATATTATTCAGAAACTGTATTTGAAATGAATAATTAGTAAAAATGATTAAAACCCATTATTAAAAAAGGTCACATATTTGAGTTGAAGCATGACCAGCTAACGTAAAACTAATTTTAACATCTTTGGTCCCCCTGGCATTCAAAAAATAGTCCTACCTTGAGTTAGCATATTAAGAGGCCAAATCTGAGTTGATTTTTACAGCCCAGAAGCACCTTTTTGCTTAAGTATGTGTGGATCTCAAAACAGGGCACATTGCTTGACAGTCTGTGCTTCCATCCGCCCTGTTTTACTTTAGATATGCTTTCATTTATGCCATTTGGAATGCAGTACTATTAAAGGCACAAGACTCATGTACTGACAGACTTTCACATGCACTTTGTGTTTGTTATCCTGAACCTCAGTTTCTGCTGCGGTTAAATGCACTTGCATTTTCAAATACTTTTATATGAAATTGATGTACACACAGTCAATTATGTTTTCAGAGCAGGACAAAACATCTGATATCAAAATAGATCTGTGCGTCAATACAACCTGTTAAAGCGGCCACTTTCTATGATCTCATCAGTAATAATCAAACGGCAATAATGCTGAGGAAAAAAAGAAAAATCCTTAACTATTGTCTGTACCCTTTTGACTTTGGACACTTAAAAAACACTTATTTTAAATAAGTTATTGTTTAAAAATATTAATAATAATAATAAAGTTGATTTTGAACCAAATAAATTTGATAAAAAATGTAAATGAAAATGTAGCCATGTAATGACGCTTCGTGATATTGAGTTTGATAATGATAATTGTAATTTAAGTAAATTGTGAAACCAGTGAAGATTCACACCCCTGTTTTTAAGATGCCAGTACTGACATACAGAGATTTCAACTATAAACAAAAAGCATATAACTGCAGTTTTTTTAAGATGTAAAGTTGTATATATGTATTTGCACAGCAGAAGAATTAATTGGAGAAAAAATGTAGATGAAGAATCATTTTGGAATTGGATTGTGACTCCCATAATTGGAATAGGATCTGATCATGAAGTGCCTGAAGATTCCCACCCCTAATAGATGTACAAGATTGTATGACAACATTGTGATGCATTGATGCATCAGTAATCATAATTGAATCGAATTGTGGGCCTCTGAATCTCAATCAAATGGTATTAATGAGATACCCATAGATTCCCACCCCTAATCTCACACTGTCCAATAGAAAAATTAGATGATCTTACTTTACAAATTGTAATAGCTTGAAATGTTATTACAATGTCTGTATCTACACACACTTTATTCAAATCATTATCTGGTTTAAGAGGACTCTTTACACATACACAACATGGTATATAAGGTCATAGTTGTAATATATACACATCCACATTATGGTTTATGAGGTCAATTCTAAAATTCTTTGAAATCTTCATACAGGCCTTTTTTTATGCATAAAATAATCATATATTGCCTTTGTTTTATGAGGACACTGATATGTCCTCATAAACCCAAGTGTCCTCATAATGCTGGTGAGTAACCTGACATTTTGTCCTTATAAACCACATATGCCAGTTCACACACACACGCACACACACACACAAACACACACACACACACTTGTTTCTGTGAATTGTGGGGACTTTCCATAAACTTCTATTATTTTTATACTGACCAAACAATATTTTCTATCCCCTAAACCTAAACCTGCTCCTTACAGAAAACCTGTTTGCATTTTTACACTTTCAGTTAAACACCATTCACTATTGTTATTCATTTTTTTTCCCTCGTGGAGACCACAGGCCGGTCCCCACAATTTCAACAATTTCTGATTTTACTATCCTTGTGGGGACATTTGATCCACACAATTTAGCATAAATAAGTACACACACACACACACACACACACACACACACACACACACACACACACACACACACACACACACACACACACACACATGTATTTCAAGTATTATATATTCTCTGAAAGAAAGCTTAGAATTTAGCACACAGTCATATAAACTTTAATGGTGATTTTTGGGGTTATTTTGGCAGTAAAATCAAACCATTTTCACTTTATGGAATATATTGGCCTTAAAAGATGTGAGGGCAAGTAAAATGATGACACAATTGTAATCTTTGAGTTAAGTCTTACATACACTACCATCAAAAGTTTGGGGTTGATAGGATTTTCAAATGTTTTTAAAATAAGCGTCTTATGCTCAGAAAAGCTTCATATAAAGACAGAAGTATTGTAAAATATTATTACATTTTAAAATGTAATTTGTTCCTGTGATTCAGCAGCCATTATTCCAGTTTTCAGTGGCACTTAATCAATTTTTACATATCATGTGCTCCTGGGGAATCAAACCCCCAACCTTGCGCTTAATAATGCAGTGCTCTACCAATTGAGCTACAGGAACAAAAAACCTAGAAAAGAATTGCATTTGTTTGATTTTCAAACATTTAAAAATTTAATCACTGTCATTTCGAATCAATTTAATTGATCCTTGCTGAAAAAAGTAACAATTTCTTAAAAAAAAAAAAAAAAGAACAACTAAAAAAATTTATTTTACTGACCCCCAAAACATTGATCAGTAGTGTATTTTTCCCATGTGGCCATTAGACAATGTCCAACCACTGATTCTGTTCTTAAGAAGTTTAAGTGAACTAAAATTATGAAAATTCATAAAAAAATGTATCACTGATATGGCAAGAGTAAATGGTGACAAACATTCACTGGTGTCTTACATTTGAAACAGAGGCATGTGCTCAGGAGGGAAGGACACAGCGGTGTCCAGGAACTTGCAGGCTGACAGGTACATGTCCAGCTCTGCTTGAGGGAAGAGTAGACCATTCTTGTCATTGCCACCCCGCAATTTACTCCTGAAACAGAAAGAGATATATATATTTATTTATTTAAAAAATTATAATAATTAAGCTGCAAAATATATACTAACAGCATTTTTCAGAAAGGAAGACTCACTTTGAAACTTTATCATCCAGTAGTGTCTTCTCAAGACGGTTAAAAATGCGTATCTGAAATATTAAACAAATATTCAAACTGCATTCAGAAATAACATTCAAAACAACCAAAAAACAACTACTCTTAGTGCAGCGTATTTCTTACCAGCTCGGTAACCATGATTGGCCAGAGAGAGGTGAGATGTTGTGGTGAGATCCTCAGCAGGAGAACACGGAACATGAGGAACATCTGGGCTGACACTGATGGGATCTGTCCCACACGCAGGTTCTCTGTTAGACGCTCTAGAATATATTTGATAAAGAAAGTGTCTATTGTTCATTACTAAAGGACTTTACAAGAAACCTTTATTTGTTTTCCACACAGACTAAGTGATACCTTGTATGAGAGGCAAATAGAAGTGGTACTGGTCATTCTCTCCACTAAACATGGCAAAAGCTTGTCGTTTCAGTAACATAGGCTTCTGGTCAGCGCTGCTGAAGAGCTTTAAAGAACTGCTCTGCATGCCTGCACATGGTACAACATGAACACACGCAATACAAGTCAATACACTGATCATACAAAAAATAACTCATGCAAAAGAATGAACATATACTCACTCATCAAGTCTTTGAACATTGTCTTTTCATGAGTCAGAAGATGGTCTATGATTGATCTCCAACTAAAGCAAAGTATGTGAGATTAGTGGCTTCAACTTCAAACACTTGATTTTGTTGTTTACTTGCTGCATTTGTTTGGTCAAAACTACAGTTAAAACAGTAATATTGTCAAAATATTTACCCCTGTGAATGCAAAGCTGAATTTTCAGCAGCAATTACTACAGTTTTAAGTGTCACATGATCTTTCATTTTATTATTCTAACACACTGATTTGGTGCACAACAAACATCTCTCAAAGTTATCCATGTTTTGCTGCTTAATATTTTTGTGGAAACTGTGATAAACCAACATTCAAACGTTTGAAAAAAGTACAGTACTGACTTCTTTTATTCAGCAAGGATGATTATACATTAAAAAAATGTTAGCCTGAATGCACTGTAAGTCACTTTGGATAAAAGCATCTGCTAAATGCATACATTTATTAATTACATTTATTTATTTTATACTGAAAATAAAGACATGAAATTGACATGACATACAGCCAAGTATGATGACCCATACTCACACACACTGTGAACACACACACACCGTGAACACACACCCAGAGCAGTGGGCAGACATTTATGCTGCGGCGCTCGGGGAGCAGCTGTGGGTTCAGAGACTTGCTCAAGGACACCTCAGTCGTGGTATTGCCAGCCTGAGACTCGAACCCACAATCTTAGGGTTAGGAGTCAAACTCTCTAACCAGTAGGCCACGGCTTCGCAAAAAACATTCATAATGTTACAAAAGATCGCCATTTCAAACAAATATTGTTTATTTTATTTATATTAATCAAATAATTTTGGAAAACAATCATGTTTTTCACAAAAATATTTAGCACATTTAGAAACATTATCAAGTACTTAATCATGTGACTGAAATAATGGCTTCTGAAAAAAATCTGGTTTGCCATTACAGGAATACATTACATTAGAAAGAGTAGAAAACAGTTATTTTAAATTGTAATAATATTTCACTGTTTTAACTGTATTTTTGATCAAATAAATGCAGCCTTGGTGAGCACTGAGCATATGCTAGGAAAATTATTTGAGCAATATTTGACCATTTTGACATTATGAGCATGCCTTGAAAATGTATAATGTTGTGTAAGTGTATCTTACTGGCAGGAACACAAGGACTCCATTGTGAAAAACATTGGGTCCATGAAGAGTTCCAGCACCTCTTTCTTCCACGCTCGCTTAGTGTAGGCATATCCACTCAGACTGCTCAACAACTGAGCACCCGCACAGAAGCTAGGCACGTTATAGGCACTGAGAGATAGAAATTGAGAAATGAGTTCTAAATAAAAACTGCCATATATATTTATACATATGGTCACTGCCAAATTAACAATGAATAGACCAAGTTTTTAAATTTAGCACTAACTAAGCATTTCTAAAACACTGAAGAGCATTTTTGGCATACCTACCTGTGATTTTTTAGATAGGGAAAAACGTAGTACATAAGCCGGGAAATAAGAGGCACGGCTTTCTCCTTCTCATCACTGCGATAGACCATGTCCAAAAGAGGAGCCAAAACCTATAAATAATTAGCACAAATTAATTCTTGACACCTGTTGATTTTGTCTAATCACATGAGCATAAATTAAATTCAGTAAAAAAAATACTGCCATGTTCACTTACAACTGCACTTAATAATAATTTAATTAATGCAATTATATATATATATATATATATATATATATATATATATATATATATATATATATATATATATATATATATATATATATATATATATATATATATAAAATTTTTGCATTAATGACAATTAAATTATTTCCAGTATTGCTACAAATCCCATTGAGTTACAATCTGGAGCTCTGTGTGTATGTATTTCTTCTTGTCTCTTACCTCAGCAAGCAGAACCAGAGCTTGTACACTGAATACAGATGGTGCTGAAGATGACACCATAGCACTGCCCTGGCCTGCACACTCTGAGAGGAAGACAGAACCGAGTACAGTTTAATAATGCCTCTTAACAGTAAACAATATTGCTAGCCAGTATTATTATCAGATTATATCTGCAATTGTCAGCAATGGACACTTTACTGAAAGCACATGTATTTCAGAGTAGGTTTACCCTCAGACTCGTTGCCATCATGGTCATCTTCATCTCCCTGAATACAGACTTGAGGCTGTGCTTTCACTTCCAGGTTACGACTGAGCCAGCTAGTCTGCTCCAGAGATGAGCCAGCCACAGCTCCCACAGCTTCTAGTATGCGCTGGCTCACTTCCTGTTGAGAGTACAATTACCATGTACTTTAACAGGTTGGTTAAGTATTATGTTGGGTTTTGTTTTTCTTCTGCTTAGCAATCCAGACAAGACATGTCTGTTTAAACTTTTAGTTTTCACTCACTATATCAACACAATACTGGTTTTGCTGTCTCTCGCTTTACCGGTCTTACCTGCAGTTCTTTAGTATCCCTCTTGTTGTCGATATTGGGAAGTCTATTTACACAGTCATTAAGGATGCTGCAATAGTAAAATCAACAAAGATTGGAGTTTCAAAACACGTTTTACCTTTCAATAATATCTAACAATTGTTTCATGTAATTAATAAGGGATCTCTAAAAGAGTCTTCTGGCTGCCTTCTTCTTGAAATGTTGCATCAGACAACTAGGCAGTTTCATACTGGTCTATTTGCACTTGTTGTACTGACACCAAATGGTCCAGGACATGTTATGCACCAGTGGTTAGTATTTAAGATTAGGGTTTGTTCAAATCACTGAAGTCAAGGATGAGAAAACATAATAGTGACCACATTTTATTTACCCGAGGAGTAAGAAGTGTCCAGGAGGGGCGAGATTAAGCTGGAGAGATTCCCTGAGCAGACAGAGGAGTGGATTGATGTTCTCCTGAAGAGCTTGAGCAGAGAGACTGCAAAAAAGACCATATAGGACATTTCCATCAATACTACACTAAAAACATTCACCTTGTACAAGAATATAGTCAGGGGTGGATCTTCCAATAAACAGTAAGTGGCATTAACTTTAGCCATGGGCATGAATTAGATTGCAACAGTTCACTTTGGTCATTTTAAACTAAATGACATCATATGATAGCAAATAATGTAAGTATAATTAAAATATGAGAATGATGTTACCTTTGAATGTAGACATAGCTGAACTGTAGCATTGGAATGTCAACTAATGCAGTCTTCTGATAATGAGAAAGATTAATACATATTTTTATCATAAAAATTCAGATTTTTTCTTAGTATTAGGGTTAGTACATATAACTACCTCTATACAAATACAAAATATGTTTATATGGAGTGTTACCATTTAGACTGCTACGTAAATGTGTGTATGCAGTACCTGGTCTCCTTTGATCTGATGGGGTTTTTTCACCACCTCTCTGATGAGCTGCAGTATGGTGTCCGTACGGAGTGTGTTTAGTGCCTTCACTAGATCCACCAAGGTCATTTGAGAATCACTAGCATCTGGTAAAATCTATGTATGCGTACACAAACACACAACCAATTTAAAAGCATAATTCCAGACACTTACTGGATGATATATAGGGATGGGTACCGAAACCCGGTATAAAACTGGCCCCGGGGCTAAATTATGAAAGACCGTAGTATCAGTAAGATCTGACGGTATCGCTTCTGCTTTTGGTACTGGTGGAAAAATCTGCGAGATCTCTCATGCGCGCCGCGGAGGCTGTTTGTCAGTCACACAAACACACACACCACAACGAGCACGGCGCACACACACGCATAAGGGGCCGTTCACATATCGCATATTTTGTGCGCTAAAGTTTGTTATTTCAAATCTATGGAAGAAACCATTATGAACGCGGTGCGACGACCTCGTTTTTTCCAGGCGCGTCTGCACCGCATAGAGTTAAAAACATCTCAACTTTTCAGAATGCAGAAGCGCACTAGCTTCTTCACCTTTTCCGTAACAACGTTGAAAGCTCAGCCAAGATGAAGGAACAGCTGATAGCTGTATGTGGATTTTTAAATTAATTTAGTAGCAGTGCTACTGCAAGCAGTTTTTAGTGCTGCAAATCCATTTATCCATTGATGAAATTAGTGTGTCTTCATGGAGAGAGCAGGTCATGGTTGCTTAGCAATGGCAAATGACAAGTGCCCGAAGGCTTTGAGAAAAAAAATCAGAAAGCGGCGTGCCTAGCGTTTTCCACACGTTTTTAGACGCGATATGTGAACAGCCCCTTACAGTATGAAAACTCCCGCTTAATACAAAGAGTGAAGATGGTGGAGACAGCAAAACGTTCCAAAGTGTGGTTATACTTCACTAGAGTTGATGCAGACAACGCTGGTTGTCATAAGGGCAACAAAATTTTTGCTTGTAACGGCGGAAACACAAGCAATCTGTCAAAGCATCTTTCAACAGTGCATTATGTGCAGACAGAGAAATGCAAAGTTTTCGACTGCCTAACACAACACAAAGTACCGATAAGAATACCGTTAAAGTACCGGACCGTTAAGCAGTATCGGTAAGAGTAGTAATACCGTTAAAACCCTAACGATACCCATCCCTAATGATATGTCATTTTTGCATTCTGATATCTATAGTTAACCTTGTTTCTGGAACGTCTTTTGCGACTCTTCCTGTTGCTCCATACAGCGGCCACAGAGGCCATGACCTGCACCCCAAACTGATGAGTCAGTGGCATCAAGAACTCCAGAACCTTTTGTCTCAAGATCTACAGAGAACAGAAACACGTGACTGGCACCAGTAAGCAGACAACAATACAGCAGCATCTTTATGTCAACTAAATTTTTGTTTACTTCATGTATCAAATGTACCTTTGTGCCTTTAAAATACACAGAAGTGGATGAGGCTCTGCTGCCATGGGTGGAGTCACAGCCCTTGACCACACCCCAGAGTAAGGCCATGCTGCTAATCATGTGCGGAAACTCCTCCAGAATGGCATTGCTAGCATTTCGTAGGTCTGGGACATCAGAGCCTGCAGTCTACAAAACAAGAAAAGACAAGACAAAACAAAAAACAACAGTCACATTAATGTTTTGAAGTTTTAGTGGCAATCCTGGCATTTTTGATACACATTGCAAGATCAGAGTTGTTTGCAACTACAACTGTATATCAGTGGATGTACAGTATATTAAGAAAAGGAGAGTATTTGGTCAGTGTGAATGGATGATACAACAGAAATTTGGCTCCCTAGGTGAATGTCCACGTCACCTTTGCCAGGATCGGCCACTATTTGCTTTAGCAGGTGCTTTTATATCTTACTTTCTTGTGGTCTAGAAGACAATAGTGTGTGATAGTGGTCAGTCCTTCCAGCAGTGTCAGAGGATAGTCAGGTGCTATGTTCTCCCTCTTTAAGGTACTACTAAATAGAACAACGAAATAGGCATTCAATTCAAGCTATGGTTGCAATAAAACAACAAAAAGTATATAGACATCTCATCGATCAACACTTAATGTGCACCCACTCTCGCACAGATGCAAACAACCACATACATTACTTACTTGTGTGAAGCTTTGACTCCATCGTGCTCGTGCTGTTTAACAAGCTCATCCAGGTTCCTGCAGATCTGGGCAATTATGGGTGATACAATGATGGCCAGTGATCGTCCTAAATACGGCAACACTTCACAAAGTAGAGTCACCCAGGCTGGGTGCATGGCACAGCCATACTGTGGGTGCAAAGCTCGGGCTGCTGCCGACACAAACATGCCCTGAGCGGTGATAGGCTGACTGGCTACGTAACGCACTGCTTTGATTGACTGCTGGAACATCACAGCTGTTTGCCACTCTCGAGCCAAGGCTGAAGATGGTGGTTCTGCATGTCGCTGTGGGTTGGAATTGCTTTGATCATGATCTTGTGCTTTGGTGTGTGGTGGACACACGTGGTGCTCCAACACAATAAGAACTTTTAAAAGTTTCAGTAGGGCAATCTGAAGTGGGTGCTCAGCCCAGATCCCATCCCGCCCAAAGTTAATCAGGCTCTCTTCTGAGATCTCCCCTTCATCTCCTCCTTGGTCTTCTTCAGGCAATTTGTGCTGTTCTGGCCGATCAGCTCTCTGGCAGACATACATGGAGGCAGAAAGCGTTAGAAGGACGTATTGTTGAACCTTGTAGCCCCAAAGAAGGTTGCGCACCGCCTCCAAGCTAGCAGTTCCCTTTGCTTCCCCGATTTGAGCTTGCTGGGCGACCCTCACCAACTGGATCATCAGTTCTGTCAGCACCTCCACACTTTTCACCTGGACCTCCCGATTGGCCTGGAGTTGGCGAGTGGGAACGCTAGCATAGGAGGGATAGTGAGAGCGGAGATAATGCATACAAAGGCAGGTGAGTAGCTCTAGCAGGAGAGTTGGTGGAGAGGAAGGAGAAGATGGTGAATGGAGAGGAGAAGATGCTGGCTGGGGTGGGTCAGGAGTGGCTCCACTTGGTGGAGTTGAGGTCTGCAATCGACCATAGAAGCTGCCACCATCCTGAGCCTGACGGTGCCTCTGCAGAAGGTTCTGGATGAGGTTGAGATGGGCAATGGAGCTGCAGTCCAGAGAAGTACTGGAGAGAGCCTCCACAAATGGCCCTGCACTAGTCCGGAGGATGGTGTCTAAAATAGTGAAGGCATAGAGAATTCGACTGCTCTCATACTGCTGCTTATAGAGCAGAACATGGCGGAACAGCGAATCTACTGCCTCGCGTTTTTCCCGCTGACGCTTGAGCAACCGGGACTTAGCAATAGCCTCCAACTGACCATCATCTTCATCACTTGAGAGCGAATCTGAAACCTGCGTGCGTTCTGAATCCACCCTCTGCAGGCCATTGGCCACACCCTCCTCCTCTACACTACCATCATCATGGCGCTGCAAGTAAGGGGCGGAGCTTGAGCTGGAGTTTTCAGTGGAGTTCTGAGTGCCACTGGTGTCTGCAGATTCGGTGTGTTCACTTTCCTCTTCTTCCTCTTCTTCTTCGTCCTCTCCCTCAGTCTCTTCGCTCTCACTCCGGGATATTGTTGGGGAGTCTGGAGGCGTTAGTTCTGGATCTCGTTCCAACTCTGCCCACAGTGCTTCACGGTCTACTATGGTGATGCGTCTGATAGGGCTTTCTTCTGTTTGGCAACTAGGAGTGAGGTTGTCTCCAACACTTTTTGTGATGGATCTGTCTCTCCAGGTCAGTGCCTTTAAATTACCTAAATCACATATACAGAAGAATCAGACCTCACAGCGAGAACAAGAATGAACTCTTGCTATTACTTTCAGTCTTGAATGGTATTTGTGCAAATTACTATATTCATTATTTTAGATATAGGGGTATATATAACAGTTTACTTAATATTAGTCTCACGTAGCCAGACCTTCAGACCAACGTCAGACATTTCTTGGAGCCTTGAATGGTCTAGGAACGCCCAAGAGGCAATATGACTGACAGGTAAACCAACCAAGCACGTTTTGTTTTGTGCCATGTCATGTTTAGGGGCGTAGAAATGTCCCCACAATAACAGACTGGTGTGTAAAACTCTTGGATGTATTTTAAAGATTCTATGCCATGAACTTTACATATTTCACATAGTTTTTAAAATCTATCATTGAGTTGATCATGATAAGCGCTCATTGTCACAGCTGTAAACACAATGGCTTTCTTCTTCCATAATGGGGTTTGGCGCCAGTGCACTCTTTGTTTCCAGGTGGAATGTTAAAAAAGCTATTCTGAAGAATTCCAACAATCAGATGCCGACTTCGAAACTCCTGAAGTGTTTCCAATTATATGTGCTATATGCATCAGTCCGTGGGTGTGAAGTCTGCGGCTGAGACTACCTTCATATTATAATTGCCTTACAACAATTGAAAAGGATTCTTATCGCTAATTACGGTTTCAAATTTGTATTACATAAATCTGTTTCATTTCAGTTTTTTTTTTTTTTTCTTTCAACTTCTAAACTCAAGCATAGGTAACATTGTGTGTGGTAATCTGGTATGTGTGCATGCGTGTGTTTTGATTTCATACCAACAGAGAGATTCTGTTTGATGCTTTGTATAGGTGATCTCTGTGTTTTGGGGTCCAACAGTAAGAGCAGCACCGGTTCCAAGATACGGACCACATCATTGAGGGAGAGAGCCCGCACCAACCAGTTCTGTGCTGCGGCACTAACACTGCCATCCTGATTGTTCAAACTATCTAGTACCACAAACAGAGACCTAAGAAAACAGAAAAATATATAGTGAACTAAGTGTATATGGCACAAAAATATGGATGAATATTACTGAAGTAAGCAAAAGTTTAGATAAGAAATATGTATATGACTTGTCAAAGGAGCGGTTGAGAGAAGTGCTGCGACTGGTCTGGATCTCTCGTGTCAGGTGCCACAAAACCGAGAACCTGTGGAGCGCCTCCAGACACACAACCTAACACACACACACACACACACATACACATGTTAATAAATGTTTACAATAGTGTGTAGATATTAAATGAGGAAAATGCAGTACCTTGTCTCCACTGAGTAAACCCAAGCAGACGATGTCCTCGCAGATGGATGCAGATGGAGCCAAGCAGTGAAGCCGATAGAAGAGCTCCACACAAGATACGTGATGCTCTCTACGCTCCGTGTCCAGTTGAGCCCATAAAACCTGAGATACACGCTACAAGAGAAATAAAAAGATAATTAAAATGAAGAAAAAAGTCACATTGAAAAAAAAAGTTAGATAAGGCAGCTATTTTTTATGTAGACGATAGGCACACAAGTACAACTCCTATCTACTTGAATGGAGAAAGGCCAAATTAAACCATTTATTCCTCAAATCATGCTAGTCTGAGTAGTCCAGATAACATACATGCACCTACGCAGAATAAAAAGAAATAGGTGATGCCTCTATCAAAAGGGCAATTGGTTTCTATTAACTAAAATGCAGGACTTCCACAAAATAATGTGTATTACCAAGTAAAAGTCTGTGGAATCCTCCAGAGTTTTGAGAACATCTGGGTAGATGGGAGGCAGGGTGACCATTTGCAGCTGTCCGCTGAGTGGGTTTGCGTCAGAGTTCTTATAACGTTGATTTTTATCCTGAATGACGAGGGCTAAAGACTGAGAGTGATTGATCAGATCCAGCAAAGAGGAGATTGCAACATGTTGCACCTACAGACACATAAACAAAAAAGATGTATTATAAAAGTTTTGGCAATGCAACCATTAAAGGTATTTTTTCCATGTCAAAATACTTTGTCCTACTGTGCAGAGGCAACTCTAAGTAAGCGATTTGCAGGCCAACGATCCTGAATATAAACAGTGCATTGCTATCAATACATTGTTCTGTTTGTTTGACAACATCAACTTCTGACTCAACCAATAGTTTGGGGGTGGGACTAACTGATTCTAAGAACATTGGTAGACGGTGTGTGGAAATAAATTAAAGGTGGAAATAACAGACAACAAGGTTTCTGAGAATATCATCTTGCATGTTCCATTGAAGAAAGAAAGTCCTATATCCTTGGAATGACATGAGAATGAGATGATAAGAGAATTTTCGCTTCTGGGTGAACTTGTACCTGGTAGTCTTTTGTCAGGCAACACAGAGTCATCAAAGACCTCAGCCAGTCGGGAAGGGTTCCCTCAATCCCTGAGGAGAGAAACAATCAGTTTTTGAGAAAAGAACAAATCTGTGTGCTGTGACATGCTACATGAAAAACACAGTTTAAAGTAGCAGTGGAATACATTTCCTTTATTCACCTGTCTTGTTGAACATAGATGTGTGCAGGTCTTGGTTCTCTTCCTCAGTAAAATAGACGGGAAATGTTATGCATTCCAGTAGAAGCTGGCAGATCACAGTGAAGGCCTGGTGGCACGACTCCGTTATCTCCCCTTTGCTCTTTGACTGGAAATTTCCCATCCACTCCAGCTCGGTTGGTCTGTGGTCTTTACCTCCATCCGTAGAAGACCCATGAAGGGCATGGATCCTCAGTTTACTAGGGTTGAAGAACTCAGCAAGTCTGTCTTTGATTAAGCCCAAGTCTCGACTGCCTTTCCGTTTCGATGGAGACCGCTTACTGCCTCTAGGGGAAGCACTAGGATCTAGCTGACTTGCTTCTTCCTGTTTCTTCTTCTCTGGATCCATGACATCTAACAAATGCCTGAGAGATGAACATGAGTGAGAGAGAGAGAGAGAGAGAAAAAAAGCAAATACAGTGAGCGTACATGCTGCTACTTGCAGGGCCATAAGAATACTAAGAATACTATTAGAATATTTAACCAGGGAGTCAGGGGCCTCTGGGGGCCTCAACAAACTTCCAAGAGGGATTATTTAAAACACTTAAAATAAGACAAATCAAGGTTTAAAAGTGTGCCTTCTATATAGTTAATACAACTCCATGTGAACTTTTGTAATGAATATAGATTTGTTTTACTAATGCCAAACTTAAACTTTAACATTACTTTTGAATTTTTGAGAAATATATATATATATATTTTTAAATTCTTACCATCACTATTTATAATCCTTTTCTAGAAAATAAAAAAAAGAGGTGTGTTCCAAAATACTTGCTTACAAGAAACTAGGCAATAGACACTGTTTATGGATTTTTTAAGTATTATGAATACAAAATGCAATGACCTCACTATGTAGCATTTTATTTAATCCATCTAGTTATTTTAGTAAAACAAATAGTTTGCTCTTCTTAATCAAATTACATTATATGCAAAATTACACTTTTTATGTGCATTTAACACAATGCTAATGGAAGGTCAAGTCAAGTGCATTGCATTCTGGAATGTATTATTCCTTGCAGTATTTTCTGGTTGTACAAGCACATTTTAATTTTATTATTTCATGCATAGAGAATATATGCATGTTGGGCACACACAGTATATACTAAATTACCTTGTGATCACAGATGCCAGTATGTCCTGCACACATTTGGACATGTTTTCTATAGTTCCTCCTTTTCTCCACACATCCTCTGCTTCAGGGTTCACATCAGAAGCAGGATCTGATCCATTACGGCCTGGTAGGAGATGCTGTTCAGATGGAGATGCACTCAGGCCTAATCCACTGTCTTCAGAGCGCAAAGGAGGGTATGGAGCTACACCTGGCTCTGCCTCTTGTGTCTCTTGTCCATTTAGACCACCCTCACTGGAGCTGTCATCATTGTTACCATTCACCTGGTCACTTTCCTTGACTTTGGTGTTGCTCATCACAATCTGTATTTGTACAAAAATAGAGCCCTTTTAAAAAACACATTTCCAAACTATAATATGAATGGCATTTAAACGTTAATTGTCTGATCATCAAAATGATATACTAAATGTATTGGTAAAAATATACAATACCATTAAAAAGTTTGAGGTAAGTTTTTTATATTATTATTATTATTATTATTGTTCAGTAGGATGCATTAAGTGATACTTAAGGCTGTTCCTTTGTTACAAAAAATCTTTAAAATGAATGCTGTTCTTCAGAATATTCTATTCATCAGAAAAAATATCACATTTTCCACAACAAAATAACACAGCCTAACTGTTTTCAACATTGATACTAATTAGAAATGTTCCCTGATCGTGATGTGTGAAGGATCATGTGACAGTTAAGACAGAACTCAGCTTTGCCATTATTATTTAAAACTGAAGTAATATTTCACAATGCTAGTGTTTTACTGTAGTAAAACAAATGCAGGCTTGGTGATTATAAGAAAAAAAATTATAATAAACCACCAAACTTTTGGATGGTAGCGTACAGTAAATCTGACCAATCTTACCTGTGTTTGCTCCAGATCTTGCGTCTGTGATTCAGCCTCCACTTCCATATAAGCCACAGGCATCTGGATCTTACTGAGCACTTTATAACACGCTCTCATGGCCTGCGTGAGCTCCTGTAGGCTAAGGGATGTCATGTGACTATGCAGTGATTGCAGCATGCTGCCCAACATCTGTGGCAGAAACTGCATCTGAATGTCTGCATAGAGTTCCTAATAAGAAAGCCAAGAAGTGGAATGAGACCAAATGACCAAAAGTTTTTAAAATCTCTCCAAAGATGAATGACCAGATCATACCAAAGGAATAACATCCAACAGGAAGATAATGAGAGTTGAGAGCTCAGTCACTGAGGGAGGGCTGCTCCAGTCTTTAGATGGATGCTTACTTGCTGGATCACGCAGTGAACTGATAAACAAACATAATAATAGGCCTTATCACATCATCTCATTTATGTTCATGTAATGCTGTTTATTATGAGTTTGTGTGTGTTTACCTGAGACAAATTTGGAAATGTCTTGTCATGTAGTCCCAGAGATAATTACTGCTCATGGCACTCACAAGCATATTGACCGTCTTTATGATCTCAGAGGAGTTTTTGTTCTCCTTGATTTTACTGCACAGATAAATAGACAGAGAACAATCAGAAATAGCATTCATTGTTGTGTTAATTATTTTTGTACATTTCTACTACCATTCAAAAGCTTTGGGTAGGTTCGACATTTGGAAACAAGTTTCATATGTGCACCAAGGCTGTATTTATTTGTATTTATTCGTACATATTGTAAAATATTTTTTACAACTTAAAATAATTTATAAATATTTAACACATTAGTTGTGTTGCTTAATATATGTATGGAGACAGTAATACATTTTTTGCAGGATTCTTTGATGAATAAAAACGTAATGCATCTTTGGTAAATAAAAGTATTACTTAAAAAAAAAAAAAACATAAATAAAAATCTTACCGACCCCAAACTTCTGAACATTAGTGTATATTCACTTACAGCAAAATTAAATTTTATATAGGATATAGAGCTGATTGACCAATTGCAGCATTTTGCAGTCAAAATATTTTTCTATAATTAAACTGAATGTATTGACTATTATCCCCTATAACCAGTTTTGAACTTTGTGATAGTTTCACAAGTTTCGTAGCACTCTGCAACCACATATAAACAAAGTTCACTTTTATTTGGTAAATGGGCAAGTAATAAGTGGGATAATGTACAGTCAGTTAGTCATAACTGTAAAATAATCCCCTTTAGGATGATAAAAGCCTGATCACCATATCAGGTTAACTCATTAAGTCACTAAAGCAGGTTTTTACTTCTCTTTTGAACCCTTGTGTAGTATTAGATCTGGACCGTAACATTATTTGTGTTCTCTGGTAATTAAAACCATGTGTTGCTAATATAATTCTCTCTCTACTAGTTAATCTATGGGGGAAAAAATGAGCATTGATTCCTTTCCTCTGACCTGTTGAGTTTGCTGCCACTGAGGCTGGAGTTGAGATTGTCCTCTCCCAACATCACTTTACAGTAGTTGTAAAAAGCTCTGACCACCTCTAGCAACACATCAGACAACACCAATGGTCCTGTGTGTGTGTGTGTGGGAGAATGCAAAGATATAAATAATTGCGTAAAACAGATTCAAAGTAAAGCTTTTTACAGTTTGAACCATGTGGGTGTCTTTACCTATTTCAGATTTGTCCAACAGGCTAATGATGATGCGAAACGGTCTGAGATACTCGATTAGATTGTCTGGGTTGGCCTCTATATCTTTCTGCTTCAGAATATTCACCACAGCCTATGAACAAAATGTCAAAAACGAGTTGTGTTCACCATGCATGTACAGAATGCAAACACTGACATATAGGGAATGTGTAATGTGAACTGCAGTTCGGTAAAACTTTAGTATAGGGACTCTTTAGTATAGAGAAAACTCTACTTGATACATTGACTAAGCTGTTATGTAAAGTATTTGAGTTGGGCTGAGTCGAGTGAGTGTGTTATCTTCTATACCTGCACCAGTAATTCTCTGGAGTGTGTACTGAAGTAGAATGCAGTGTATTCCTCCACAGAGTTAAAGCGACTGGAGTCTGCAGCCACCATTCCTCCTTTGATGTTCAAGCCTGAAAATACACACAATCACTCATTCAATACTTTTCAATTTTGAGCCTAACTATTCTTTTCATAGATGAATTCCATTTATTTTATGAAACCGTATTTCTGTGGTATTGTGGAATTTTCTGGAAATTTGTCAGCGATACCCAGAATCCATGCGTAGAGGCGTCGATTCAGAGACATATCTCTCCTGAGCAGGGTGAGTGAGGCAGCAGACACCACACTGATCATCTCATCTCGATTCAGTGGAATGGCATGTTCCTCAGGATCCTACAGACCGGATTATTTTAATTAAATATTTCACAGATGGTCTGGGACAAGTTTATGGGTGATGACTGGTTACGCAAATATAGATGGAATTTAAGAAAGAAAAAAAAAAGAAGACGGATAACCTGGCAGGTAGTGAAGGGGAAGAAGTAGAGAAGGATTTCCAGCATGTTTCTCTGGACCAGAACATTAGAGTCTTGTAAGGCAAGACAAACAGCTTTCACCTGGAACAGAGAGATGGGGAGGAGCAAGGTGTACATTTCAGTTACGCAACTCCTTTATAACAACAGACCTCAGTCAGGGTTAGACACAATGTGGAATTTGAACCGAACGACTGACTGTGAGGAAATAAAGAATAGTCTGTAAACACTTAAGTAAACACTCACCACTAGTCTGTGGTCTGTTCCAAGCATATTCTTCTGTTCTCGAGCAGTGACTGAATGGTCAAAGTGTGCGACGATGAAGAGGGAGGCTGGGAGCCGTACCAGAGGACATATAAGCAACGAGCCCCACAACGCCCCATAAAACACAGACTGACCCACAAACAGGGACAACTTCACAAGCAACGCATCCGTCCTGAGACAGGAAGAAAGACAGTTAAGAACAATAATAAGTGCTGTAATGATAATGCAGCATTTTCTTAAAGGGGTAGTTCATCCAAAAATCTAAATTTAGTCATAATTTATTCACACTCAGTCATATTTTTGTCTTCAAAATATATTTTGTGCTTAAAAGATGAAACTCATACAGGTTTGTAAAAACATGAGGGTAAGCAAATAATGACAGAATATATTCCAGTAACATTTTTTAGAAACATTTTCAATACTTTCAAACAATAGCTTATAACATTACTCAATGTTACATCCGTTTTCTAAGCTTGACTTTTTTATGACTTTCCACGTTGGCAAACAATCCATCATATTCTCTGACAAACTTAATGTCTTGACTAATCTAAGTCATTTTAAAGAATTTATTCAAAAATATTTAAAAATGTTGTTGCTGGGCCACTTACAACAGTGACACAAGAACCTGTATTTTAAGATCAATAAGGCTGCATACTTTTACTCCAAGCTAATCCATGTAATCTCACTTAACATTAAATTGGTTACAGATTAATTGAGACACAGTTGTATTGAAACTGACAAAGTAGTTCAGGGTACAATAAAGAGTATGTTGTAGAAATATTAATAATGTTTAGGATACACTCTCTAGAGTGTCACCATGAGAATCATTTATTGTCTGGTGTTAAGTTGCACCTCTCATAGACCTCCGCGCCCTCCTCTAGTCCTGGCAGTAGGCCCATGATGAAGGCCTGCAGGCTGGGTAACAGCGCCCTCTGAAGAGGCAGGAAGTACCGCTCGTACAGCGTCAACAGAACTGGCTTCACCGACATAGCTGCATGACCCAACAATGGGAACAGTCCTGAGCTGTATACACACAAATACAACCATAACTGCCTATGAAAGTAAATCTCACAAAATCAATATTTTAAATATGTGTGTTTGCCTATTTGTATCAGTTCTCATTATTAGAATAAAAAATGCATTAATATTATTATAAGATACTACGGAGCCCTGCACATGACATGCAAGAAAAAATAAATAAATTGCGCACACGATTACTATTGCGTTCCCTCGATTTACTATTGCGTTCCTTCGATTTGCTAAATCGTGCGCACGATTTAGCAAATCAAGGGAACAAATTAGTAAATCGTGCATACAATTAATAAATAGAGTGAACGAAATAGTAAATCGAGGGAATGCAATAGTAATCGTGTACACGTTTTAGTACAGTGAGGAAACGAATTAGTAAATCGTGCACATGATTTAGCCTTCAATTTTTTTCCTGCATGTCATGTGCGGGGTTCCGTAAGATACATTTAGAAATATATAAAATAAATGTTAAATATATTAACACATTTATAAAAAATATAATTAAAACATTAATTGTGTTGATATTAATGTAAGTGAACATTTACTGCATTGAAAAAGGGAATGCAGTAAATGTGCTTGTGTATCATGAATATTAAAAAAAAAGAATTCTATATATATATATGTATATGAAATATGACCTTCACATCTCTATGTAGGATTCACCCAGTGTTTATCATTAACACTAACCTGTATATGAAGAGATCCTTGGCAAGCCATTTTGTGCCAATGATTTTGAAAATGACCTCATAGGTCTCAAGTGCTTTGAGATGGACGCCGCTGGGCAGAGCAGGATGCAAACACTGAGCCAGACGCTTCCCGATGATCAGCCTCCGCGGTAACAGTGAATACTTTAGATTACTCTGGAGAGCCTGAGAAACACAAAGAATGGAAGAGCAGAGCAGGATGGATGAAGTAAATAACTGCTAAATTATACTGACAGTTCAAAAGTTTTTTTATAAGTATCGATATAAATCTAAAAAAATTTACAGACTCTAAACTTTTGAATGGTAGTGTTTATATAAACTAGTTGAAAATGATTGTACATACATAAACTATACCACTAAAGCAAGGCTAATTGTAGATTGATTACATCAGTAAAATAAAATGACTGTCAGTCTAAGTTACTAGCAGTCCACACATCAACACATATCTCAGTCAGCAACCACATTTCCTGAACAGTTTTTCAAACAAACAACCAACAAGATCTCAGAGGAGGAACTAGGCTTAGTGTGTTATTGCCCAGCTCTTGAAACATGTTCTACAAGACATACCATCGATAATGTCACCTGATATACAGAGTAAACATACTCTGAGTGTGTTAAAAAGGAAGGTGTTGATCATAGCATCACATAAGAGTGAAATATCTGAAACAAATACACAAAACCTAATCAATATCCCTCCTTTCCATGTTGTTTTGAAACTTGCCTAATATCCGGAAAGTCCCATTGAGCAAACAAGAAAATCACATGCCATGTAAAGGATAGGGAGAGAAAGAAAGAAATTTCACATGCAAATGTGTTTAGAAAAAAAGGAAGAGGAAAAGGGAGGTTGAGATGAAAAGTACAGTATTTGTCTAATCTTAAGGACAGTTAACATGTCCTGTTCAACTCATTCAAATCAGCTGCACTTTGTCCATGAGTGATGTGTTTGAGGTCAAGCAGTAGTGTTATTCTCATGGCCTTTTTTTCAACAGGACTGAAGATTAGAAAGGAAAGTCTCACTTCTCTTAAAAAATGAACATAAACTGAAATAAGTAAACTTCCTCTACTTGCAGAGGGAAGTAAAGCCAAAGTGTGCCTTTTTAAATTCTAAAATATTCTCTACTAGTTTAATGTGAAATTATACGCAAGACATTTAGAAATTGATTTCTCTGAAACATAAAAACTCTCTGTTGAGCTTTCTGAGTTTTTTAAAACAGGAATCAGTAAAGAGCTGATATTGACTCTGTTTTCCAACTGAAGTGTATTGATTAGTTTTTTTCCAGACTTTACCTTGTTGAGTTTTCCTAGCGAGGAGATGAGATCGGCCCATTCACTAGATGATTCAAAGTTGCGCAGCGCCTTCTCAATGACTGCGGCGTAACTGCGATAACGGTAGTCATTCTGAAGCTCGGCTTCCTCGGGATCCATAATGCCTCAGTCCCTTCCCAGCATGCTTAGTATCCGTCTATGAAACAAAACAGACTTTTCAGGAGAAATCCTGCATCACAACTCATGATTGCACAAAGGAACAAATGCAACAAAGTAGGGTGAAAGTAGGGAGAAATCATAAAAAACAAAAACTATACTTCAAATCATATGTGGCTTATTAAGGAGTGGTGTGCTATCACTTTTATAAGCAATCAGGCTCATGATTATTACCTCATGCCCAATACTTGGGTTTAATACATTAAATGGAAAGAGAGAACCAAAACATATTTAGCAAGTAGAACCCACAGACTAAGAAGAGTAAGCAACCTTAGCAACTCAATTATGAACATTTCTACAAAGTCTATAACGTGAAACTATGGCAACAGAGTATACTGTTGTAAACACATGCCTGAAACAATTTATAATGCCATTTAAATGTTCGGGGTCAGTAAGCTGATGTTCACTATGACTACATTTATATGATTAAAAATATAATAAAAATGGTATTTAAAATGTCAGTTTCCATCATTTTATGTATTCAGCAGCCATTACTGCAGAGCAGACTTGATTCAGAAACCATTCTAAACATGTTGATATGCTGCTCAATAAACATTTCTTTTACCACAGATAAAAACTGTTATTTAGCTGATTAATATTTTTGGTGAAATTGTTTTTTTTTTTTCAGATTTTTTTTAAATGAAGGTAAAGTGCAAAAGAACCTCAAACTGTAAAGTAGATGTCGATTATAATCTTCCATTTCCAGTACTCAATTTCTAAGTAAAAAAAAACAAACTTAAATGGTAGTATACACACATCAGGGGTGTCTTCTCTCAAGCGAGGCACTGCCTCCTGAAAAAAAAACCTGGATGATAAATAAATAACAGTACAAAAATATAATCAAAACAAGTAGCATATAATCCACAGATTTTTTTCTAAAGTAATACAGTCCAAAAGAGACATCAGCAGATTACAGAGGGACACAGCATCTCTTTTGCCTCCCCCGAGCTCATTGTTCTCACAGAGGTTCATGCCATGAATGCAGGGGATAACAGCAAAATACAGGCAACAAATCACATGAGAGCAGTCAGTGCATCCATAGCACTATTATTGGCTGATTACACTGTCAGTATAATCATACTCACAAATCTGCAAATCAGCCTTAATGAGTCAAACTGATGGAAATGAATGGATTAACGGCAGAGCAATGATTCTGAACATAACCAGTATCAATCAAATGACATATTGACAAAATAATAGCAGAAAATGCATCTGCATTATTCTGTGTTGACCAGCTCATAAACAGACATTACAAATGAATACACACCAAAAACAACAGACAGTATAAGCTAGATTATGGTCTCTGATTAGATATGGGGACATCTGTTAGCTCTCCGGTAATAAAAGCCCTGAAAACACACACACATACACACATGGAAACACACACTGTGACACTTACATCTGTTCAATCTAATGCTGTGAGCATCAAACGGCATCTAGAGATTTACAGAGGATTTAACAGACAGAAGCAAACCCCAAAACACATGCCTGTTGAACACAAACCCACCTAAACAGTCTGATCATGTTACTGATTCACACTACCTGTTCTGCTTTCTGTTTTTACCACCCAGAAACGTACAAGACAACTCCCATTATGGATTTCGACTCATTACAGTCCAATTAGTAAGCTGCTGAATATCAAGTACTGATTTCAGCTCCTGTACTTCATTCACACATCAAAGAGATTCTGTGTATGGCAGGGGGAGGCACAAAGCCAATATAGCGAACACAGACACTCACACATTTATCCTGGCTTATGTTTTTAACATCATCAGCAGCTTACGGTCATTATAACAGCAGCTCATTGAAAAGGCTGCAAAGAAGCAACAACGAGCCTTTAAAATTACGATGGATGTTATGTCTTAAAAATTAGAGATCCACTTTCAGAAAATAAGGTAAAAAAATTGCCAGTGGGGCTGTTCCTTTTCAAAAGGTAAATCTTTGTACCGAAAGGGTGCTTATTGGTAACTTAGGGATACATATTAGTACCTGAAAGTAAAATGTACCTTTTGAAAAGGTACTGCCCTAGTGACAGCTTTTGTGCAGCATTGTTATTATCATCCAATTTCGACAACTTATATACATACTGATACATTTTCTTTTTATTTGCAATAGAAATCTTTTGTAATATTATAAATGACTTTACTGATACTTGTAAACAATTGAATGTGTTTTATTTTTTTGCAGAATAAATATATAAGTTTAATTATCAATAGAAGTGCTTCTTTACAATAAAATCCTATTGACCTAAACTTTTGAATGTTATTGTAAATGTCATGTATAATCGCCTATTTACAGGACTCAATTCATGCACCACATATTGTGAACAATCTCCACCTTCTAAAGCAAGGAAACAGGATTGATTGTCAGCCAATCTACAAAGCATATACTGTACACAACCAGCTTTCCCGAGGCCATGCATTTATGGTACAGAGTTGCACAGAATGATATTGGTCTATTGATCTAATCATTAATCGTGCTCCTCTTAGAAGCATACCAGTGAAAACAGTGCACTGGGAGCCAGAGAAATGTACAGCAAACGGATATACTGTATATGTGCATGTGATAAATACCTAGGCCTTCATTTCTGCAGTTATAAAGGAGGGGTTTTGCTAAACTCCTTTCACAATATTTGAGCAACAGTTTCATTCAAGCAACAGTGAAGCAACACAACATACACAGACCTGTTATGCAACTAAAATCTATCCTTTTCGCATCCAGTGACTTCATGGCTACACCACAGTACATCATGCATATTCATTCTTTGACCTTTAATCATTGCACATTTTCTATATTTCTAATGGAAAACGTGTGGCATTATGCTGGATGGTTGAATTTATTTAAATAAGAATAATACAATACATTTAAACTAAAGAAGTACACATTTAAAAAAAAAAACATTCCACTTAATGCTGGAACAATAATATGCAGAATCAATCACATATAAATCTTATTTTTTTTAACTACAGTATTGATTACATATATACTATTAGTACAGCATTTACAATAAACTAGCCATTACATTTTTATGACATTCATTAGGCTACACCATGTCGGATGTTATTGAGAGAATTGAATGACTCACTCACTGCAGCAAAACAGGATGGTCGACGACAGATCACAGGGACTCGTGCCAAATAACCAAACGATGCTAGATAAATCGACGGTTTAAAAACAGTAAAAGGCGAGCGCAAGAGAGGGCAGATACGCCATATTAATATTCAAGGCTGTAGACAGCAGAAATTGAATCGCTCAGCTGATTTCCACCGAAGAGTTCATTTGTGTACACTTCCTGATGGGCGGAGGGGGACGAACCACGCGGCGATGACAAGGGGGTGTGGCTGAGACATACAGTTTTGTACGCTTCTATTGCATGCCTAAATTATATCGAGTTCGTTTAAATAAAGACACGCTAATTTTTAATAACATTGAATGTAGTATCCGTTTTAGTGCTGGGCGAAAGCAGGGTGTTTATGAGAGAGCTACATTCTTGGCCAGCTTCACCCCTTTCGTTGGTATCTTCCAGGATGTCATCTGTTTACTTTACTTGCACCAAGCTGTCACATTTTGTGGCGGCTGACTATCAGTGCATTAGTGATAATAACAACGCATGACAGATTATGAAGCAGTTTACCAAGGCCTCGTTACACCATAAATGGTGAATAATTTGTGAAGTAGTTGAATGAGCATCAACTGAAAACATGGCTAGATAAAAAGAGAGAGACTGTCAGACAGATGTGTAACATTATATAAATATCACATTTATATAGTGCATACAATTCACTGTTATTTACTTGTTTATTTATTGAAAACTAAGAAGAAATTAATACTTGTATTCAACAATTATGCTTTAAATGCATCAAAAGGGATCGGGAAGTAAAGGTTCGAAAGATTAGTTTAAATAAATGCTGTTGGTTTGAATTTTCTATTTATCAAAGAATTCTAAAGTTGATGTTAAGAAACGATTCTTGAGCATAAGAATGCTTTCTGAAGTATCATGTGAAACTAAAGGTTGAAGTTACGGCTACTGATAATTAAACTTTGCCATCACAGGAATAAATTACATTGTAAAATATATTCAGGTATAAAATGTAATAAAACTTCACAATTTTATTATTTTTTATCAAATAAATGGCACTTTACTGAGCATGAACGTTTTCTTTACATTAAGCAACTAGTATAATAGGCTATATTTTAAATCAAATAAATGCAGCTTAAGTGAACATAAAATACTTTTTTATAACCTTAAATAGTATAGTAGGCTATATTAGAAAATGCATTAATGCGTTTAACACAAACTGACCCAGTGAGATAATCTACAGAAAAAAAACATAAGATATTTTCCACAGCAAACACTGGTCTTAATTTGAGTTACAATTTAAGCTACCAGTAACAAAACAGTTTTGCTCCTGAAAAATGGCTATCCAGATACAGAGTAGCATAGCTCAGTAGGTGGCCCCTTTTATGTAGCTATGCAAAGCAGCTCTTATCCAGTGCACTGTTTGAGTTCTAAAGTATTTTTCAAGATAGCACAAAGGTTTTCACTCTAATTCTGGGGTTAAAACTTGTTAGGTATGAGAGGAATATCAAACATTTTTTGAAAGGACAGAAATAAAAACCTCTAAATGAGTACCACTTGAATGAGTTGAGCTATGAAGGTACCTTTGGCACAAAACAACTGAGCGTCTGTGACAGTGGAATTTGTAGCTGTAGAGAATAGCAACATGTGTACCAGTAAATTTTAAGTCACAGACAAAAGTTCCAAACATGTATGTAATTTTCACTTTGCAGGCAAACCAATCCTATTCTATGAACCACAAATCAAGAAATGTGTACGCTCACATGTTTTGCTACTGTTGTTGCAGTGAATATGGTGCAAAACCCATTCACAGATCTGCATAAAAAATGTGAAGTCACAGTCAAATTTTTGCATCTGCAAATCAGTATGTGAATCTTTGCAATGAGATTTGCACACTTGCAGAATGTTTTCTTATATATTTTTTTTCCCGGGAAACTGCTGCTAAAAAAACAATGCTTTTTTTTTTTAACCCTTTTTCTGAATTCTGAATCTGATCTGTGACTTTGAATGGCATTTGGTGGCACCAGGTTTGATTCTTGGAATGAACCTGCAAGCACAAGAGAGAGAAAAAACATTCGGTAACACTTTCTATGAATCCCATATTTACAGTAGAATACATTAAGGGTATTCTTAAGGCATTATAATGAATGCATAATGCATTATAAAAGCCCTTATAATATGTTGTATTATCTCATGAATAATCATAACAACAATTAAAATACATAATATGTCACGCTGCCAGTCTTTGTTTTCCTGGGTGTTCCCTAGTGAGCTCACTTCCCCTTAGGCACTTCACCATAGGCACTTTAATTCCGCTAGTCTGGTTGTGTCTTCACAGTAATTGCACTCCAATTAGAATCGCACAGGTGTTGACAATACTCTGTCATTAGTTTCCCTATATAGAGCTGTCTTTCTCTGTTGTCATCATGGAGTCCTTACCCTTTGTGTCTCATGCTCTCGTTCCCCTTTGTGTCTCATGCTCTCGTTCCCCGAGACTTCCTCTACCTTCTTGTTCTTCTGAGTTCCCCGTTTCATCCGGTTCCCTCTTTTGGTTTTTGTTTGTCTCTCATGACTGTTTATTTTGTATTTACCCTTCCGTTCAAATAAATCCCTTACCTGCACTTGGATCCACCCTCTCTTTGTGTTTCATCTAAACCCTACCGTGACAGAAGGACTCCATCATCAAGGATCCAGCGGTATGTCTGCTGCCATGTACTCATCAGCCAGCAAGCGTAATGGTTTTGAGGGCTCTCGCCTAGTGGTGTTCCGGGGGACCAGGGGAGGTCGCTCCGGAGCAAGCGGTCGAGAGGAGGTCCGGCAGCGATCGCCACTGTGGCCTCCCATCGATCCGAGATTCGGATGGGGGCGGCCATTTCCCCAAGATGTCCCGAGAGGAGAGGGGAAATGCAGATCGGCTGAGCCAGCGCCGTGGTACCAGATGGCCGCCAGTCCTGTACAGCGGCACCAAATGGCCGCCAGCTCAGCGCCACAGCACAAGATGGCTGCCAGCTCAGTCCCACAGCACAAGATTGCTGCCAACTCAGCCCCACAGCACAAGATGGCCGCCAGCCTAGCGCCACAGCCTAAGATGGCCGCCAGCCTAGCGCCACAGCCCAAGGTGGCTGCCAGCCTAGCGCCACAGCCCAAGATGGCCGCCAGCCTAGCGCCACAGCCCAGGATGGCCGCCAGCCTAGCGACACAGCCCAGGATGGCCGCCAGCCTAGCGCCACAGCCCAAGATGGCCGCCAGCCTAGCGCCACAGCCCAGGATGGCTGCCAGCCCAGCATCTCAGCACAAGATGGCCGACTCAACGCCACCGACTCTCCATCGTAGAGGGCGGAGGAGGAGACAGGCAGCTACTGTTCCTCAGGACCCGGAGAACGTTCCCGAGCGGGCCGCTGCCATCCATGAGGCCATTCCCGATGCGGTGCCCGCGGCTGTTTCGGAGGCGGTGGCTGAGGCTGTTCCCGATGCGGTGCCCGCTGCGGTTCTGGAGGCCGAGGTGGTGCCCGCTGCTGTTCCGGAGGCCGAGGCGGTGGCCGAGGCCGTTCCCGATGCAGTTCCCGAGGCTGTTCCCGAGGAGGTACCCGATGCTGTTCCCGAGGCGGTGCTCGATGCAGTTCCCGAGGCGGTGCTCGATGCTGTTCCCGAGGCGGTGCTCGATGCTGTTCCCGAGGCGGTGCCCGATGCAGTTCCCGAGGCGGTGCCCGATGCAGTTCCCGAGGCGGTGCCCGATGCAGTTCCCGAGGCGGTGCCCGATGCAGTTCCCGAGGCGGTGCCCGATGCAGTTCCCGAGGCGGTGCCCGATGCAGTTCCCGAGGCGGTGCCCGATGCTGTTCCCGAGGCGGTGCCCGATGCTGTTCCCGAGGCGGTGCCCGATGTTGTTCCCGAGGCGGTGCTCGATGCAGTTCCCGAGGCGGTGCTCGATGCAGTTCCCGAGGCGGTGCTCGATGCAGTTCCCGAGGCGGTGCCCGATGCTGTTCCCGAGGTGGTGCTCGATGCTGTTCCCGAGGCGGTGCCCGATGCTGTTCCCGAGGCGGTGCCCGATGCTGTTCCCGAGGCGGTGCCCGAGGCTGTTCCCGAGGCGGTGCCCGATGCAGTTCCCGAGGCGGTGCTCGATGCAGCTCCCGAGGCGGTGCCCGATACAGTTCCCGAGGCGGTGCCCGATACAGTTCCCGAGGCGGTGACCACAAGGCCGTGGTGGTCTTCTGCTCCGCCCTGGGGGACGTGGTGGTCGTCCGCTCCGTCCTGGGGGACTCTGGCGATGACCACGGGGACGTGGTGGTCGTCCGCTCCGCTCTGGGGAACTCTGGCGGTGACCATGAGGACGTGGTGGTCTTCTGCTCCGCCCTGGTGGACTCCGGCCTCGACCACAAAGACGTGGTGGTCTTCCGCTCCGCCCTGGAGGGCTTTGACTTTGACCACAAGGCCGTGGTGGTCTTCCGCTCCGCCCTGGAGGGCTCTGGCCTTGACCACACGGCTGTGGTGGTCATCTGCTCCGTCCTGGTGGACGCCTCAACATGTCCTTCATGGACTTATGTTTTGTGTTTTTTGAGTTCTGTTTCTGTCTGTTCCTTTTAGTTTAAGTCTGGCCCTCCTTCCCTCCCCCTGAGCCTCCACCTGTCCGCCTCCCTCCTGGACTCCTTGTTTTGTGTTGCACCTTTCCATTTCTCCTGGTTGCTCCTGTCCCTGTTTTCTGTCCCTCCGTCCCTCCCCCTGGTCCGCCGCCGTTCCACCTCCCTCCTGCCTCTTTTTCTGTTGGGGTTTTCCTGGGTTTAGGTGGAGCATCTGGTAGCTGCTCCGTAGGGGAGGGGGTAATGTCACGCTGCCAGTCTTTGTTTTCCTGGGTGTTCCCTAGTGAGCTCACTTCCCCTTAGGCACTTCACCATAGGCACTTTAATTCCGCTAGTCTGGTTGTGTCTTCACAGTAATTGCACTCCAATTAGAATCGCACAGGTGTTGACAATACTCTGTCATTAGTTTCCCTATATAGAGCTGTCTTTCTCTGTTGTCATCATGGAGTCCTTACCCTTTGTGTCTCATGCTCTCGTTCCCCTTTGTGTCTCATGCTCTCGTTCCCCGAGACTTCCTCTACCTTCTTGTTCTTCTGAGTTCCCCGTTTCATCCGGTTCCCTCTTTTGGTTTTTGTTTGTCTCTCATGACTGTTTATTTTGTATTTACCCTTCCGTTCAAATAAATCCCTTACCTGCACTTGGATCCACCCTCTCTTTGTGTTTCATCTAAACCCTACCGTGACATAATAATACTTATGTATTGGTGGTTATAACTTTTAAGAGTATGATTATTTATAACACAATGAATATCAAATTAAATTTACTACATTTACTTATATATGTATTACTGTATATATTAGGTTACATTTTATTTTGATGGTCCCCTTATAGTCTATTGACTATAAGCAAATTTGCAACTACATGTCAACTTACTCTCATTAGAGTATTAGTAGGCTTAGGTTAAGGTAAAATGTTGACGTATTTGCAAAGTTTTTATAGTCAGTTTGTCTGTTGTTGCACCATCAAAATAACCAAACTGATATTACAATAAAATTAGTTCAAACAGATGTGGCATATTACACATTAATATGGTATCTGATCTAACAGCTGTTTGAGAAAAAAATATATTATTGTTATTATTTATAAGTGGTCTTTGCTTCATGTAAAGTAACATTAATAACATGGCAAGATATATGATTTATAATACATTATAACAATGAAAAATATAATCCAATGTTACTTAAGTGGATGCAACATGTTCTTTGTTTTAAATCATCATACTCTTAAAAGCTATAACCACAAATAAATAAATATTATAATTCATTAAAATTAATTTTGTTTTTATGAATATTCATGATACAACATATTATAAGCTTTTTTTATAATGCATTGTGCATTCATTATAATTGCTTAAGAATACCCTTATAATTTATCGCAGTGGATAAGACACATGCCTTTGGTGTGAGAGACCCGGGTTCGAATCCACTGTGAGACACCAATGTGTCCCTGAGCAAGACACTTAACCCCTAGTTGCTCCAGAGGCATGTGAGCTCTGACATATATAGCAATTTTAAGTCGCTTTGGATAAAAGCATCAGCTAGATGAATAAATGTATTAAATACACTATCTGAATGCACCTACAAAGAAAGTGCAATTAGTTTATACTCCATCACAAATCTTCAAAGCTCCTTTCCTTACAATGCATTCATTTTGTCTGGTCAGAGGAAGACTGGCCCCCCAACTGAGCCTGGCTTCTTCCAAGGTTTTTTCTCCAGTCTGTCACTGATGGGCTTTTGGTTCCTTGCCGCTGTCGCCTCTGGCTTGCTTAGTTGGGGACACTTCATTTACAGCGGTATCGCTGACTTGATTTGCAAACTGAACAGAGATGACATCACTGAATTCAATGACGAACTGCCTTTAATTGTCATTTGCATTAATGATACACTGTTTTCCTAATTAATGTCATTCAGTTGCTTTGACACAATCTTTTTTGTTTAAACCACTATATAAATGAAGGTGACTTGACTTGACTAGATCAAGCAGTAAAGCAAAGTGCTATATAGAGTTAATTCCCAGGAAATGGATAACGATAAAAACAAATAACAATACAAATATTTTAACTAATTTACTTCCTCGGACTGGAATGTATTGCAGATGACATGATCCAGAACACAAACTAGAAAATAAAAAACAAAGGAAGTACCTGAAAATAGGATACTGTTTGTATAACCTAACTCAATAAAATGTGTACCTTATGCAGCACAAGTTGGTTTGGATTAAAGCATCTGGCATGAATGTAAATGTAATGCAAAATCAAAATATTTTGGGTTACCGAATTCTACGTTTCAATAAAATGGACAGCTGGCCATATAATGAGCCACTCATAATCAACATCTGTGCTTTTGCTTGGAGAAATCTCATGTAACAGACAGTCATAACGGCTTTTTATAGTTTATGGTCAGAAAAAAACTACTACCATACAACACTTAAATAAACAATATTTGTTAACCAATCTTGCTAATACAGGTCCTTCTCAAAAAATTAGCATATTGTGATAAAAGTTCATTATTTTCCATAATGTAATGATAAAAATTAAACTTTCATATATTTTAGATTCATTGCACACCAACTGAAATATTTCAGGTCTTTTATCGTTTTAATAGTGATGATTTTGGCATACAGCTCATGAAAACCCCAAATTCCTATCTCAAAAAATTAGCATATTGTTTTAATACTGATGATTTTGGCATACAGCTCATGAAAACCCCAAATTCCTATCTCAAAAAATAGCATATTTCATCCGACCAATAAAAGAAAAAAAGTGTTTTTAATACAAAAAAAGTCATCCTTCAAATAATTATGTTCAGTTATGCACTCAATACTTGGTCGGGAATCCTTTTGCAGAAATGACTGCTTCAATGCGGCGTGGCATGGAGCCAATCAGCCTGTGGCACTGCTGAGGTGTTATGGAGGCCCAGGATGCTTCGATAGCGGCCTTAAAGCCTATCTTTCAAGTTGAAGATCCCTGTGAATGAACGTGTAGATAAACAGTGTAGGAACTCGACTTGCGTGAAGAAATGAATCATAAATGTGCATTAAAACAGTTTTTTAAAAGAAATTGTGAGTAAAATTACTTCCGTTGTGAAAAACGCTCTGATCGGAAGTGACGCAACGGCAGGTAAACATCGTCTCTTCGTAATGGAGTCAGACAGTGAAGAGGTTGCAGTAGGGATAAATGTCAGCTCTTACGATGGGCCATTGCCGTATAATTACGAGCCGCCTAGGCGAGAGAGGGGTCAGGCAGAGTTAAGGGGAAGGGTAAATGGACAGAGGCGAGAGATAGAGTTGTGGTGTGAGGAGAATCGGTTGAGAATTGGGCAGGTTTCTTGGTGAGTGACCACAGGCTAATTGTGGCTAACGTTCTTTCCATGTTTATCACATTGCAGTATCTTTAATAAATCATATTTAGCAATATTGCTGTCGACTTTGTTGTTTTTCAAGCATCCATGTAGATTGTGAATTTAACCGAGAAGTAATGTGCGAATGCGACCACATAAAATTTTAATTATAAAATTTTAAAATTTCTGGAACCCTGTCTTAATAGCTCAATAAAATAAGTGTCAGGAGGCTCATGTGCACACTCACGGGGTGTAACAAGAGTAAGCTGACTGCAGCTAGGCGGGCTTTCGTGCCATGCCAAGACTAATCCATTATAACGTCAAGAAAAATAAATTTGCAGAAATTACATGCTAATTAGAGCTACATTTCGCTGCAACAATTTGTATATGGTATTATAAGACTTACTGTGCAAAGCTCCCATTTTCGACACGCAGATTCTCTGCTAGTGCTAACATTAACGTTAGACTCCTCACTCCCGCCAGATTTTGCAGGTGGACTTGCATGCACCGATGGCACAGCTCCATTTGCCAGCCTAACCCACTCTTTTCGTTGAAATCCCATGCGAAATTCCATAAGATCTCCTTGGTTGTAGCTGTCCTGTGTGAAGTGTTTTTCACATACCACCGTGTGTCTTGTCAACGAGGAGGCAGCGAAATTGCTTCTCTTTGCCTGGACGAAACGTATCCAAGCACGGAAATCTTTGTGTTTCTTGTTTGGAAATCGGTGGACCCGATGGCCAGACAAGTTGGAGTTGTTGCATCCAAAACAAACACAAGAATTCACCATTGTGACAACTCAAACCTACTATAACTATAATAACGATAACGACAATCTCTTTTTTGGAGCGTAGCTTAGAATAGGCACACTTTTTTCCTAATTTCTGCCCATGGGTGTTGTAAAACATATGTATTCTTATATATGTCTTTTTAAATTTACATTTTCATACAATATTCTGTATAAATTAAGTTATAAAATTAAATTGAAAGATGGCCTTTAAGCTCATTCAGAGTGTTGGGTCTTGAGTCTCTCAACTTTCTCTTCACAATGTCCCACAGATTCTCTATGGGGTTCAGGTCAGGAGAGTTGGCAGGCAAATTGATAACAGTAATACAATGGTCAGTAAACCATTTACCAGTGGTTTTGGCACTGTGAGCAGGTGCCAGGTCGTGCTGAAAAATGAAATCTTCATCTCCATAAAGCTTTTCAGCAGATGGAAGCATGAAGTGCTCCAAAATCTCCTGATAGCTAGCTGCATTGACCCTGCCCTTGATAAAACACAGACCATCACTGACTGTGGGTACTTGACACTGGATTTCAGGCATTTTGGCATTTCCTTCTCCCCAGTCTTCCTCCAGACTCTGGCACCTTGATTTCCGAATGACATGCAAAATTTGCTTTCATCCGAAAAAAGTACTTTGGACCACTGAGCAACAGTCCAGTGCTGCTTCTCTGTAGCCCATTTCCTGCACACGCCTGTGCACGGTGGCTCTGGATGTTTCTACTCCAGACTCAGTCCACTGCTTCCGCAGGTCCCCCGAGGTCTGGAATCGGTTCTTCTCCACAATCTTCCTCAGGGTCCAGTCACCTCTTCTCATTGTGCAGCGTTTTTTGCCACACTTTTTCCTTCCCACAGACGTGCCTTGATATAGCACTCTGGGAACAGCATATTCGTTCAGAAATTTCTTTCTTTGACTTACCCTCTTGCTTGAGGGTGTCAATGATGGCCTTCTGGGCAGCAATCAGGTCGGCAGTCTTACCCATGATTGAGCTTTTGAGTAATGAACCAGGCTGAGTTTTTAAAAGCCTCAGGAATCTTTTGCAGGTGTTTAGAGTTAATTAGTTGATTCAGATGATTAGGTTAATAGCTCGTTTAGAGAACCTTTTCATGATATGGAAATGTTTTGAGATAGGAATTTGGGGTTTTCATGAGCTGTATGCCAAAATCATCAGTATTCAAACAATAAAAGACCTGAAATATTTCAGTTGGTGTGCAATGAATCTAAAATATATGAAAGTTTAATTTTTATCATTACATTATGGAAAATAACGAACTTTTATCACAATATGCTATTTTTTTTAGAAGGACCTGTATATAGCTAGTCTCGTTCTGTGGGTTAATGAAGAGCAGCAGCTGGTGGCTAACTCGGCTAATATAGTTGTCGTTAGCACCGCTACGATTACAGATGACATGACAAATGACCACAACCTGAAAATAAAATACAAAAGATGTGCATAACAAGGGTGTTTATTAACTCGGTTTTCTTTTATATTTTAACGTTAGCTAGCAGTTATGCAACGTTATGTCTGACATTCTCCGATAGTAATATCGGATAGTGTAGCTGTTCTGATTTGCCAAAACTCTCTGAACAACAGTGCCTTAGTTTCTTCTACAGTGACTACACATTTTTGATGCAGGTGTGTGAATGTTTTGCATCATTTTCACTGAAACAATAGCAGCAAAACGTGAGCGAGTTTCTTGATTTGTGATTCGTAGAATATGATTTGTGCACCTGCAGTGACGGAAGAAGGTGTAAGTGTTGTTGTTTTTTACAAGTTTGCAACGTTTGTCTGTGACTTCAAATTTACTGGTACACGTGTCTACAGACGCTCAGTTGTTCAGCACCAAAGATACCGTCATATAATCTACATGTGCAAATTTTGAGTCGCTGGCGCCCTCTTGTGTTTATCATAAAATCAAAATATAAACGCTGGGGTTTGACAATGAAAGCAAACCTATTCAAACCTAAGTTAAAAATTATGATCCAATGAAAAATTTAGATAAAGATAGATTTAAATAAATAAAATAAAAATAAACTTTGTTTTAATAATGAAATAAATATATTTGAAGACCCAGAGAAATGTCCAACTACAACTGCTGAAGTAAAGTCAGTGGATACTTTTAAAACCTAGTTTATAAAACATTTAGAGAGACCAAAATGTTTAGCAGGTCAAGGTGGAGTTATTAAACTTATAAAAACTGAAAAAGTACCCAATCTAAATATTAGTGTAGCTATCGCAACCAAAACAAAAAATAAATTACAAAAATTAAAGCATAAATTTGCATTATCACCCATGAACTGTATTAGTTTGGTTTTGGAACTGTGGTATTAATGTAATCACATATTCATTAGAAATATGGTGTCATGCAATATTTCATTTAAAAAATATTTAAAAAATAACACATACAAGTTTAAATGTTACATAATATTTATTTTGTTCACAACTGGACAAGATAAATCAATTACACAATAGCAGACAGAGGTTGTTCTTTCGTCACCCCCTGAATCTTGGTTTGATTAGGTCTGGTCAGTCCACAGGACTTAGGTCTCCCTGATCAGCTTGGTGAGCTTCTGGATCTTTGTCTTGGTAGACATGTCTGCATACTTGTCACCAATGCTCACGATCATGCCCCCAAGGATAGAAGGATCAGACTGTGAGGAAAAGAAACACATTAAACATCTGTAATAAATCCTTTTGAGTAAAACAATCATTTATTATGCATTCAAATTCATAAGGTTGAGTGAATGACGAGACAAAACAAGGTCATTTTATAAAGGTTTTGCCTAATTCTAACTCAATGAGCAGATAACGTTTTAGCACTCTTTCTATGCTTTGATAGATGAAGATCATCATCCTTTTAAACTTCAGAGAACAAAATCTAAATCAAAACATTATGCTTACCTGAATACCCTTCATTTTAAAATTAGCACTTTAGAATATAATGAAGCCAACTTTTGGGAACAAGCCCTCCTACCTTGGTCTCAAGTTTGATGGTCTCTCCCTTGGCCAGGAAACCATTCAGTGCCACCTTAAGCTCTGCAAGACTAGCTTCATCTAGAGGCTGTTCACAGACACAAAAAGTTTCATTAAAAACTTTAATGAATTACTAACACAAATATTTTACGCACCCAGAATACAAAACATTTACTTTAGTATTGATAATAACATGTAAATGTATTTGTGCATAAATGTATGCACAGCTTACCTGAGCGGTGGTGACTGAGCATGTGACCTCTCCTCTGTGGGCACTCATCATTTTGCCAAAGGCTGTGATGACATCAGGGGTCAAGGTCAAGCGGCCATTTTCTGCTAGGACATCTGAAAACAAAAATAATTGTAAATATTCATATATATATATATATAAAAAAATACTCTTTCAAACCTATAAATTACTCCTAATTTACTAAATGCAATTATCATGAATTTCAATGCTTTTTTAAGTCACTCTTCTACACACTTTTCACTTAATATGTGCAATTGTTTTTTAATTGCATCATAGTTCTCATTGAATCAACCTGGGTGATAGTGAAAATAAAGGCTGGTTGGAAAACTCACTGATGAGGTTGATGGTGATGGGAGAGAGTTTGGCCTTAGTCAAAGCATCAGTGAAAGTCTTTTGTTTGACACTGCGCTTCACATGAGGATTCATCACGATACTTGACAGCTTAGGATCCTTAATCAGGCTCTAGGATGTGGGAAAAGGGAAAGATGAGCCAGAATTGATTGAAGCATTATGGATAACAAGCAGAAACAAAGACACGCAAATCCAAAGTGTAACTCACAGAAACGCGGCCAAGCTCCTGTTCGACCTTATCGAGGCTCTTCTGCTTGCTGGCCGCAGAGAACAGGGCAGTAGCATAACGGCCCTCCACCCCATAGATCTGGATAGGAGGCTGAAGAAAGATACTTTGGTAAGAATACAGCTAGCATTTATTTTTAAAACACAATAATACTTATATTGCTACAGTGTGCATATATGCATATATATATATATATATATATATATATATATATATATATATATATATATATATATATACACACACAAGTTAGTTATATATTATAGTATATATTTATACACTGGCATGGATGATTTTTAAGGCTTACCCTGACAAGTTTTGCTACTGGTCGGATCACAGAGGTGCTAAACTGACGCACCTGCGGAGAGAGAAACAGTAACTTGTACACATTTTTTGACAGATTTAACAGACTCTCAATGACACGACCAGGTTATAAATATAAATATATTCTCGTATTCACATACTTTAAAACGTACAGTATAAGGAGCAGAACGTAAAAATAATCCATGTATCGAACACAGCTCAAGAAAGAGACGATAGTGAACATTATTAAATCAGGCGACTTTTACAAAAGGTTTGAATGATTGTAACAGGCTGCGGATTAGGCGATGCCCGTCAAGGCCTCGGTCCGTTATCAGAAAAAGCGGCTTGATTCACATGGACAAATACTTTTATTTTCCAAAGATTACTTATATTTAACTAAACAAAGCCATACAGCTCGTGGTTTACCATACAAATACCAAGGTTTTTCAGAATGTCCTACCTGCAGCCCCACTCCAAGCGCTGCCATTTTCTCCTGCGACTGTGTAGGTCAAAAGCACTGCGCATGCGTGCAAGTCTGGGAAGAACTACACAGCAGCTGCGATCATGCATTGTGGGAAATGTGGTTAGTCATGACAGTGGAAAATTACTCCGAAAAAATGACGGAATACTTAAAAAATAAAACGTTTTGGAAACTTATTTATAAAACTTCCACTTATTATTTATTATTTTTATATATATACACTTTTTTATTTTTCCCCCTTGAATCAACTACCTATTGGTAACGTAGCCTAGCATTCATCTTAAATCTGGTGGCCAGTCCAAAATAAAAATCAATTTAGGTTGGCCAAACCTGATATACAGGTATTACAGAAAGCTTGGAAACATGCTTAAAGATCACAGTTCTAACCTTCAATCCTGTATTGTAAAATGATCAAGGTGATCCCTATACTGACTGCAGTAATTCCTCCAGCATTTCTTTATTAAATTAATGTGTCTAAAAAGATTTATGTGCCCTTATTCATAAATGACAGTACCTCATCTCAGCTGATTTTAAACAACACCTTAATCTTACGTACTGCTATTTAATTAAATTGCACTTTCTCATCTGTTTATTTTGTTTAGTGAGAGGACAGATGCAGCTCACCCCATGAGCAAGTACGTCAGCTGCATATGACATCATGTCACAAAATTATCTTGATCCTTTCACCCAGATACAGACTATTGATAAAGATATACCATAAGCAATGACTAATTGTGTTTGTTTTTGGTGCGTTCACTACTGTGTGTGTGCATTTTGGATGGGTTAAATGCAGAGCACGAATGAATTCTATGAGTCACCATATTTGACTGTATGTCAAGTCACTTTTTCACTTTTTACATTGGATGATCTTGGATGGACCTTGCGAATCTGTTGATAGACTAGAATTCTGTTCTGTTATTTTCTATTCTATTCCATTCATATTATATTTCTATTCTTATTCCTTATGACAGAATGGCTGTACAATATATTTATTTGTTGGATTAAATGCTAGCATAGATACAGTAAAACTAAGGCAAACTAACTTAGTAAAGAACATGCTTAATGAGCACTGTGGTGCATTTCCAGATTGTTCTTATATCTGCAAAAGCCCTGCCTAATGATTTAGTCCAGGAGGTTTGACCGTGGCTAAAGACGATTTCTAGTAGTTTCCAGTATTAACTAAAGGACTGCAAAAAAGTTTAATCATGTAAGGCTCTTAGGATAATCTCTTGTATGGGGCGTGGTTTACCCGTCGATTACACGCACTGGCCACGTTACAGACCGAATGTACAGCAAGGAAGGACGTTTACAGAGGAAAGATCAAGAGTGGATGTACGTTTATAAAAGGCGCATTTGGGGCACCATTCATTCCGAAGGAATGGAATTTTCCATTTCTGAACTTTTAAAGACGCTGTCCGACAACGAACATATCTTGCCTCCTTCCGCATTGAAGCTGTCAAGAATTGATGTAGATGATCAACATCGCTTGGAGCCCTTCCTTCATTTTAGTAACACGCGCTGCTCAGTTCTTTATTTCAAGACTGTATCATGAAAATGGTAAGTTGTATCTCAAGTGTAACTGTTGTATATTGATCAAACAGGAATTTTGAAGGTAACTAAACCGAGCCACGCAAACATCTGCCGCTGGATACTATTGGCAAACATATACTTGTAAAGAGACTGTTGCCGTACAAATGCGCCATATTTGAAGAATTTAGTGATTTAGTAGTAAATATCTGCAAGATATATAAACAAGTCTTGTTAAAATGGTTTTTTCAAATGGCATAACGAAAAATACGTCGTAAATTAAATGGATAGATCATTTAAAATTATTTACTTATTTATTTATTTAAGGAGGCGTGACAGCTTGGAAAACATTCACCTTTATCATTTAGCTTTTTTGAAAATTATAGGGTGACAGAAGAAGAAGGTCAGTACAGGTTTTGAGGGTGAATACGTAACGACTGTCTCGGTCACTATAAAACATTACAGCATAAAGCATCGTTTTTGACAGCGAGCGGTGCTTCTAGAAATTTCGCAGGAGTCAAATGGATGTTGTTAGAATTAAAGGGATCTGATGGTTTATTAAAAAATGAAAATTGTCATCCCCCAGTCCCCCATTTTGACAGTTTTTTTGGAGATGTTAGGTAGAATATTTGTGACTGACTTAATGGTGATCAAGACTGTCATTTTGCCTAACATCTCCTTTTTGTGTTCAAGTTAAGAAAGAAGGTCATATGGAGTTGGGAATGATATGAGGTCAGTAAAGGATGACATAATTTAGGTTAACTGTCTCTTTAACACCTAGTTGTTTATAGTATTGACTTAATATTTTGTCATTTGTGATGTGTTGTCAGTTAGGCTCAATTTATAGCGACGCTGTTGAGCAAATGCAACCTGATAATATCAGCACAGGTTGTGATATACAGTTACAGTAGCATGTTGTTATGGTGGTGTGCTTTGATACATAGATAAAGCCATGACAAAAGGTATGCTTGTAATCACCACCGTATACAGTAATTCTGACCTAGGCTTGGGCTAAAAAAAAAAAAAAGAAAGTAAAGAGGAATGATAATTATTTTTTTCCTCATTGTGTGGATTTAACCTAGACTGGTGATAAGGGATTTTGTTTTGTAATAGTTGGGCACATGGCTTCCAGTGTTGGGCTGTAATGTAAGAAGTACAGAGTTGCCATTGTTCTGACAGCATATGTCAGATACATATGTGATATGCATCTTAAATGAGTTACAGTAGCAGTTTCACATTATAACCAATAGGTAGCAGTAGTCATTGTTTTTTGACATTCCATAAAGTTTTTTTTTTCTTTGCTAAATGGCATAAGGATCTGGTAGTATGTTACCATTGATTACTTTTAAATCTTTGTTTCTCACTTCCGCTTTAAAGCTCAACATTAAACGACCAAACTAGTTGTCAGGGCTGTTGCAGTCTGACCTTTAGCTTGCTATTAGATGGGATGTTAAGCTAGCGGTTAGAACCAACCAGTGTAGTGTTATGCAATAATCTGCCCTATGATTCACAAGGAATTACAGCCTGAAGTCCGAGCTGGTATAGTGTTCAGATGGCAGAGCTCGAAAAGTGATGCGGCACATTTGTCTATGTCCAGTGTTATGTAAACATTAAACTCCGGCAGTGATTGGAGACAAAGATTTGACAACACTATCAAAAATGACTGGAAGGAGAAAAAAATTGAAAGGAGTATAATGATTATGATGAATGTTTGTTATTATTTTATCATAATATAGCTTATTTGAAAACGGACAGAGTGAATTAAACAGTGTTTTTCATTGCTGTTATTCATTTCTTCTAAGGATACACTGATATTAAAAGTCTATATTAATTTAGGCAGCATCACATTATGTGCAGTTAAATTAATTTTGAGATTTGCTGAAGGTTGTATTTAACAGTGTTTAACTTTGCCTCACTTAATATTTTAAAATACTAATAACACTGTTAATCTAAATGTAAAATAAGGGAAATGAGAATGCACAATTAAATATCCAATATTGTTCGATACCAATTAATGTATAAAATGTTAAATATTTTTTCTTCCTTTGTAAATCATTGTGTATTGTTCAGAATAACATCTGTAAGAATGTTACTAATAAAATCGTTATAAAAATTTCTGTTTTGTGGTGATTATAGTAAATGGCTAGTAATAATGAATGGGGTTGAGAAAATCTGTCATTAGCTTAGTCTTTTGATCCACACATGATCTAATGCATGCCCTGTTTTGTCTCTTTCTTTCTGTGTTTGCTGTCTTGCAGGAATGTAAACTCTTGCCATTTCTAGACCAGAAGCCAGAGACATCCTCCCCAAAATAACTCTCGTGCTTCATGAGAGCACCGTTGGATAACGAATCAAATCAAAACCAAACACAAACCAAATAGAAATTCATCTGACAGACGGATGCTTTCGTTTCCTTCTAGAAAAACAGCAAACCAAAGGAATAAGAGTTTTCATGTGCTTTTACTTGCAACTTTACCCAGATAAGCCAGTTTTTTGCAGACAATTGCATTTTGAACAGTAGCTCAAACATGTTAAAAACGGGACCAGTGATGGAGGCGGCAGATATTGCAGTTGTTGCACTTTATTTTGTGCTTGTGCTTGTAATTGGCCTGCTCGCCATGTGGAAGGCCAACCATAGCACTGTCAGTGGCTACTTCCTGGCAGGTCGAACTATGAATTGGTTTGTGATTGGCGCCTCACTGTTTGTCAGCAACATCGGCAGCGAGCATTTCATTGGACTTGCTGGTTCTGGTGCAGCCAGTGGTTTTGCAGTGGGTGCCTGGGAGTTCAATGCCCTCTTGCTTCTGCAGCTACTTGGTTGGGTGTTCATTCCAGTCTACATCTACTCTGGGGTTTACACCATGCCAGAGTACCTCTCCAAGCGCTATGGGGGCAAGCGGCTAAAGATTTACTTTGCAGCCCTCTCACTTCTGGTCTACATCTTTACTAAACTCTCAGTGGACTTGTACGCAGGAGCTCTTTTCATTCAGGAGTCTCTTGGCTGGAACCTCTACCTGTCAATCATCTTGCTTATCTCTATGACCGCCTTGCTGACAGTTACCGGTGGACTGGCAGCTGTGATCTACACGGACACTCTACAGGCTGTGCTTATGGTTGGCGGTGCGTTAACCCTTACCATCATCAGCCTGGTCAAGGTCGGTGGTTTGGAAGGGGTGCGGGAAAAATATATGGAGGCAGTCCCCAATGTCACAGCCATCCTGGCTAACAGCAACTTCAGCTTCCAGTACACAAACTCCTGCCGAATCCATCCAAAGCCAGATTCCCTCAAGCTCCTACGAGGGCCACTGGATGAGGACATCCCTTGGCCAGGCTTCATTTTGGGTCAAACACCCTCATCCATTTGGTACTGGTGTGCTGACCAGGTCATCGTCCAGAGAGTGTTAGCTGCCAAGAACATTGCCCATGCAAAAGGCTCCACACTTATGGCAGGAATGCTGAAGATCCTTCCCATGTTCATCATTGTTATTCCAGGGATGATCTCACGAATATTGTTCCCTGATGAGCTGGCATGCATTGGACCAGAGCACTGCATGGCTGTGTGTGGCAGTCAGGCTGGCTGTTCCAACATCGCCTACCCTCGGCTGGTTATGAGCGTGATGCCGGTGGGTCTCCGGGGGTTGATGATGGCTGTGATGATTGCTGCCCTCATGAGTGACCTAGACTCGATTTTTAACAGCGCTAGCACCATCTTCACACTGGACATTTATAAAATGCTGCGTGTATGTGCCTCCTCCCGTGAGCTGGTGGTCGTCGGCAGGTTATTTGTGCTATTCATGGTAACTATCAGCATTGCTTGGGTGCCTGTCATTATTGAGATGCAAGGTGGCCAGATGTACCTGTACATCCAGGAAATTGCAGGATACCTGACTCCACCCATTGCTGCCCTTTTTCTACTTGGAGTCTTCTGGAAGCGTTGCAATGAGACCGGCGCATTTTGGGGTGGCATGACTGGGTTCGTACTAGGCACTGCCCGCCTCTTCCTTGGGTTCATATATCGTGAGCCAAAATGTGACCAGCCGGATGAACGGCCGGCTTTCATCACAGATGTCCACTACATGTACATTGCTGCCGGGCTGTTTTGGATCTCAGGGCTGGTGGCTGTGTGTGTCAGTCTGTGCACATCTCCACCAGAAGAGGAGAAGGTCAAGCGTACCACAATATGGGGCTTGAAAAAACTTAAACGCCTTCCTGTGACAAAACGAGAGGAGATGTACAAACTCACTAATGGCAGTGGCGATGGTGTTCTCAAGAAAGATGTTCCAGAAGATGTCCAAAAGGAAAGATGTCTTGATGGGGCTGACATGACCCTCCTTATGCCCTCCCCTTGTGAGCAAGATCCCATGACCCCCAGCACAGAGGCATCCACACCGATGGAGCTGTATGCCAATGGTCATGCAAACCTTGTAAAACAGAAGAATCAAGACAAGTGTGATGAAGAGAGCTGCCTGCAAGTGTTTGACTGGATTTGTTGTCACAAAGAGAAAACATCTGGTGTCGAACCCAAAGTGGTTGAAGAAGATGAAGGAGCTGTCCGTGAATTGCTTCATGAGCCTCCTAAGATCAAGCTCTTACTTAACTTAGGCCTGGTATTTGTCTGTTCACTGGGTGTTTTCATGTTTGTGTACTTCTCCTTGTAATATGCTGATCTCGCAGTACCATAAGGCCTGTCTGAAAGACAACACATTTATATAAACTATTTGTTATTATAAGCCATTTAGGGTCTGTAATATTTACAGTGTGGTTTATTTTTATTTTTAAAACTTGCTTCTCCATACTGATAGAGGTTATTTATTCATTAACCTTTGTTCTGTCATACCTCCTTGAAAATATTCAGCTGTTCTTTGTGTTGTGTTGACAACCAAATAGATTTCTGAGACCATAGCTTTTTTATAGTTTATAGTATACTTGGTTGAGCTAAGGTAACGTAGGATGTACTATTTTTATTCCTTTGTGAATTTTGCCTTAATGTGTGCACTCCTCCTAACCAAAATGTGACCCTGAAGCACAAAACCAGTTATAAGTGATGTATGATCATCTGAAAGCTGAATAAATAAGCTTTCCATTAATGTATGGTTTGTTAGGATCACCTTTGAAGTTGTCCAAATGAATTTCTTAGCAATGCATATTATCAATCAAAAATGTATGTTTTTATATATTTATGGTAGGAAATGTACAAAATATCTTCATGGAACGTGATCTTTACTTAATATCCTTATGATTTTTTGCATAAAAGGAAAATCTATAATTTTGACCCATACAATGTTATTTTGGCTATTGCAAAAAAATATACCCTAGTAATTTAAGACTTGGTTTTGTGGTCCAGGGTCACAAATGAAGGCAGTTTTTGGCCTCAAGCTATTTTTTCCAATCATATAGTAGTATGTAAATGTGTAAGGAAATTGTCTTCTGCATTTGCAGACTGTTAGGACTAACGAATTCTTAAAACCAGACCTCACATGTAAGTCTGTCACCTGCGTAACTGGAATAGTGTTTCCAAAGTTTTAAATGTGTGATAGAAATGGTGAAAATGAAGAATTTACAGTGACAATAGGTGGGTATCATGATGTCAATTTTTTTATTTAAATAGAGCATAAGGATATGTGCAGAGCCGTGAAGACATTGTTTTTTGTAAATATAACACTTAATGTGAAAAAATAAATAATAATAAAAAAATAGACTTCCAAGATGTTATCACTACAAAACAACTTAATTCTAAAATGCAGAAAGTGGTTATATGGATGTTACTAAATGACCATAAGGGCTGCCATAGAAAAAAGATTCTAGCTGAGGAACAATGTCATTCAAATGTTAATAACTGATATCATTACTGATATTATGATCCCAAAACATGAAGACTTGGATGTCCAGTTTTGATTGCTGCACAAAATAGTATCTTGTTCTTCTAGAAGAAGAATTTGATTGTGGCTGCAGTAACAGGCGTTGCCTGTTGTTGATCTGCTGTTGAATGCACTATTTGTTCAGAGAAAGGGGAACTGCTGGATGGCCTTAGTGAAAATGAGATGTGCGTGAGGGATTTATTTATTTATTTACTTATTTATTTAAGTACAAGTTCACAATGTTGTATTAATACTTTGAGAAGAGACCTTAAATGTAATGTCATTTAAATTCAGAAATTGTCAAAAGAGTTGTAGAAAGGTTTTTTTAATGGGACTGCAAAAGGTAACTTTTTATCATTCCAAATAAAGTAGGGATAGTCAATGGAGAGCTATTGTTTTACATTATAATTTATATCTATGTAAAATCACTCCATATGTTTAAATCCATTTTTGTACAGATATCTATTTGTAAAAGTGGTACATAAATAAAAAGAAAATGTTTAATAGACATTCATTCTTTTATATGTATTTTCCACAATTTGACGATTTGGTTTTGGACTCTTGTGGTCCTTGTGAATGTTACTGAAGTGATTCCTATTTCTTTGCAGCTATCAGCTCAGTCATATCTAGGGATGCATCGATCCGATACACAATATGTTTTTTTTTAGCTGGATCGGATATCGGTCAGATGAGATGTATAGCACAGGAATGGTGGCAGCAACATATGATAGATAGGACTCTTATATATTGCTTCCTTCATTACTGTGCTATACAATTGGTTAATATTTATATATAAATGCATTAACATGTTTTCATGTATTTTACAATATAAAGAGCAATGTAACATTTTACCAGATTTAGCCATACACTTATTCTCTTTTATTCATTCCTCACTAAATGATTAGATTTTATAAAATTGTGCACTCATGATTTTTCAAGAATAACCTTTACTGCTAAATTATCTGCTAACCTAGTTTAAAATAGTATTTTTGTTATAGATTATGATTATATATTATATATATATTTAACACAAAAGAGTGACGATAAGAAGTATAGAAATTCTACATTGATTTAAAAAAACAAAAACGCTGGTATCGGATCGGAATCACCCGATACTTGGATCGGAACGTATCTGAAAAAAATTGTAATGTTGCATCCCTGGTCATATTAATGCATAAGCTGTAATCAAATTTACAAAGTTTAGCAACTGTTGCGATTATCTGAGGCCTAATTGATTCAGATTCATTGTTCTCATCATCCAACCCTGACATGATTTCCTTGAAATAACAATATACATTATCAGTTTTCTTCTATTGTCTGTAGCAGACACACAGTAGCACACATTGGACACTTATATAATGCATATTACCTTTTTTCTAGCAATGCCATACTACTACTTGCTTAGGGGTGTGGAATCTTTGATTGCTGGTTTTGGAAACACCACAAATTTTCAAACCAACACCCAAATGTTTTGAATACTTGTCCATTTATTTAGTAGTGAAATGATGATGGGGTTCTGTCTTTTTTTGAAGGCACGTATATGTTGTTTGTTTTGTGTTTAATAATGTGAATTGTAAATGACCGTTACATTATTTAATTCAACATCATTGTCTGAGATTCTTATTTTAACATGGCCTTTCATAACAATAAAATGTTTTTTGTGATTATATTTGATTTTGTTTTAAGTAGTTCATGTTTTGTATTGAATCATTTGTCATTGAATGGTTTTCAAATATTTATGTTGTCTGATTTAGTTTAGAATGTGTACATTTCTTATGATGTTTTGTGTTGCAAGAAATCTGGCTTTATCGATTTATTGTGATGAGTTCCATGAGCTAAAAAGATACATATGGAGTTTATTGCTTTCGATCTCTGATCTTATCAGAAATACACAAATGTTTTGTACATTGTACATTTGCTGCTTTTATTATCAAAAGTTGCGGATGAATAAAAATACATTAATTTGAGAACTACAAACTGTATGAGCTTGGTTATTTGACAATTAATCTTATATATTGTGCTTTTTATTTGAATGTTGTTTAATTACATTCACATTTATGCATTTAGCAGATGCTTTAATCCAAAGCGATTTACAACGTGTGCAAGCTATACAATTTTATTTTACCAGTATGTGTGTTCCCTGGGAATTGAACCCACGACATTTTGCCCTGCTAACACAATAGTCTACCACTGAGCCACAGAAATTATTTGCAGCTTTAATTAATGTCATATTCATATTTTCAAACACCACTGCATTTCAAAGTTCTTGTTTATCAATCATTCATGGCTCCTCTGATAATCATTTCTTGCGCTATCATGATATTGCATGAACAATGGCATCAAAATTGTGCATAAAGTTATTTAGTCCTGTTGTTTTTCCCCCATAAATGAATATTCTGCATAAATATTTTAATCCCTCTGCAATAGGAAGATAATTACTATACACACGCAGAGAATCAACCATTTCAATAACATATACAGTGCACATTAGCTATATAAAGTCACACAGTAGTTATATTGGTAGAACATAGATATAAATTAATATAAATATGCCTTTGAAAGAATATAAAATAAAGATTTGAGATTTTGCATTGCTTTGAAATGACTTGTAAAGGATACAGTTTCACAGTGCTCCCTCTCTTTCTCACTCTCTCTGCAGTATGACAGTTTTTCTGCACAGTACTTTTCCACTGTCAGCTTCCATTTGATTTGCATTCAGATTCATGTTAGGAATGGAGGTGACCGAGTGGAAAACTTTCCTGAAGATGAAAATGCGTGGGCGAATAAATGTTTTGAGCCAACCTCCACCTCGCACCTTTGTTTGGCAAAGCCCTGCAGGTTTTTAGGGTGTGTCAATCCTCTGTTTGATGTTTCTGAGAAAGATTAAAAACAGAAATATGTTCCAAGAATCTGTTTTGACAACGTTCCAAATATATGACAATCACAATCTACATGCTGCAAGCTCTTGAAACCAAGCCGATGCGATACATCCTGTGTTCACCTGCATGGGAGATTCAACATTCCTCGTCTAATCATAGGCATAATCTTGTCTAACCTTATCGCTATCCATATCTGGTTTGAACTACTTATCCATGAGCAAAGAAAAAGAATTATGACAAGACTGTTGGACTTGAGAATGAAGAGAACCAATGCAGTACTGAGAAGTGCAACATTGGAAAGTCTGATCTCATCCATTCAACAGGTGATATTTTACCTCTTCCGTACCACTCAACCTAACAGCATCTTATCAGACATAGAGCAGTTCTGTGAAAACGTATACCCGTTTATTTGCTCCTATATTTGGTTAATGTTACTATGACCTCTTTTTCTTTCTCTGCATTTCCTCCTGAGGCTGGTGCTGATACTACAGGCAGTGGAAAAGTACTGGCAAAACAATGCCGGGGGCTGCTCTTTGTTCTTTGTTGCAGCCGGACTCCAGTAGTGAATAGTCTATTAGTTATTAGTCTAGAATAGTTTTGGACTGACTGCTTCATTTTTACTACTAAAGGCCATAAAGCTGTGGAAATTGCACTGGTAGCAGAATATGCCACTCCAGGTAATGCCCAATTCAAAAAAAACAATGCACTTTGCATGCAAATAAGTTGCAAGCAAGGCTGATTGTAACTGTAATTCAGAAATAATATTTTAAAGTTTTACTTGTTGGAAATAAACTACCCCAGGTGAAAAAAACCTTCCATAATGTACATAAAAATGTATACTTAAGCATAATTTATTCGTATGTACTTTGGTATAACTAAATGTATTTGTGGCACACTATAAATTAGTATACTTAAAGTTTGTTAAATTGGAACAAATTTTGTACTAAATTAATTTTAGTTGTGCCAAAGCATTGCTTAAGTACAACTAAAGTTGTAATAAATATACTTGTTTGTGCAAAAGTGGAAATAGGGGAAATAGTTTAAGTATATTTCAGTACAATTTAAATATCCCTTCTTGTATTTAAGTTTTGAAATGCAGAATTCACTCAGCATAAACAAATGTATTTTGCTGACATTACAATTACACTTTAAGAGTGTTAAATGTGCATTAACAAACTGAGGTCATATCCTTTACTTTTAGTAACTTTAAAATGCACTGCAATGGCATTCAAAGTAAACTTGTGTGCTAATAAAATCATTGTCAAAATCATCTTTTAATGCAAAAACATTGACTCTTTAACGATTATGATTATATAACATAATTTATAGATTATTACTAAAATAAACTCTCTGATCAAGTACGTGAATGTCTTTCATCATTTCAAACTAACTTGCGATATGTTTACAACTTTACTTTTTGTAACGACTTTCTGTATGTATGTAAAGCTGCTTTCCAACCATGCAAAATTGTGAAAAGCACTAATGTGAAGTGTGGTAAAAATGTGTGTGTGTGTGTATATATATAGATATATAAGGTAAAGGTCATAATTATAAAAAAGTACTGCATAATTATGAATTATTTATTTGTATCTAGGGGCGTCGGACTGGGGGTAAAACCAGTACTGATTACCAGGGCCCCAAAGGAAGAAAGGGCCCTTGGAAGTCTGGAATATATTTTATTTACCTGGATATTTTCATGGGCGGGGCCATGGCGGACCATTAGGACTGCCTATGCATAGGGGCCGGATCTTGTGCAATGCCCCTGTTTGTATCTATACTATTTTTATACTCAACAAGTAAAATTGAAATACAGTGCATTATATCATAATATTTATCATAACAGGTCAAGATAGGATTCAATAAAAAATAATTACTAAAGTATTACTTTACAAATTTAAATGTCTTATTTGCAAATTGGTTTTACATTTGTGCTGCAGGCAAAAGTTACGTTTGGAAATTCTGGTAATTCTGGCCCTTACAGCACCTAGCAGAAACATAGTAGATGTTTCTTTCATTTTCTTTTATTTGCCCAAAAAGAAAGTCTCATAAAAGAATTACACAGCTTCATCTTCAAATAATTTCATTATTCTCAGATTTGAAATACATGGTGAGACTTGTGTATTTAGCTGGAATGAGTTTCTAGACTAAAGGTTTCTTCTGCAACACAGACTCCCAATAATCTGCACTCTACTGGGTTCAGATGTTTCGCAAAAGTACAACAAAAATGGATTGTTAGTGAATTTCACAGTTTGTGAAAGTTAGGTGAGGAGAAACTGACTTATCCCAGGTAGCACTTATCAAGCCCCCTTTACTGAACATACTGTAGCTTATATTTAGGCCGACGTTAAAATCACATTATTACAATGCTTGAGACACTTTTAAGGAGCGAAGGAACCAACAAATATCAATAAACAGAATGTGAGGTGATTCATGTATGCTATTGAGTTATTTCATGTAGATGTTATATTTGCAGAAGCAATATTCTTACATTAGCAGGTCTCTGTACAAGTCTCCAGCAACAGCGGTGTAGCTGATCTATTCGGCCAAGACCAAATACATTAACATTGTCATGTACATTACCTACCAATCACTGACCTACATTTAGAATAGACATGTCTATCTGTTTTTAGTATACTTATCATAAAACAAATATATTTTAAATGCAATTAAGTATATTTATTTTTCACAAGGGTATCCAGATGTTTTTCAATTTTATTTCTCGGTAAAATGTATAATGATATGTAATGCAATGATATAATATTAATGCAGAGTGAGCGTACTTTAGTTTTTGGCCATGCATAGACAGTATTTACTTGACTGTACACTTTATAATGCATTTGCTTTTTTTATTTTTATTAAAGTTTTATTACTTTCTGAAAACAGTGTATGTACAAGTAATGAAGTGAATGAAGAAGTAAATTTAAAATTTACTAAAAAATGTGACTTTTGTAATGATATTCAGGTTATTTAATAATGTACTTTGAAAGTAAACTTTCAACGCATTGTTACAATGATCATTTTCTGCACACAGTTAAAAAATATTCATAAAGTATATTGAATTAAAGTGAAAAAAAAAATATTTATAAAAATAAACAGAACTATCAATTCAAGTATCTATTTTTTTATATATTTTTTTGAAAATATACTAAATTAGAATTGTTTTAAAGTATGCTAAAAGTTGTAATGTGAAAATAGGCAAAATCATGATGCTAATATACTTTTTATATGTTTAAAGATTTACATTTTTTGTTAGCATATTTGGAATGTACTTTTAAACCAGGGAATATTTTACAAAAACAATAAAGTATACATTTTTTTACACAAGGGTGACAGGACAAAAACATAAGTGAATAGGGAATTACAATATACAGATTGACAATTGTTTACACAGGTATATTAGAATAGACAGTTGTGTATGTACAGGTATATTATGTGCAAATTCGAAATGTAAACTAAGTATGTGTGTTAGATAAATAAGTATATAAGTGTATAAATGTTGTGTGTTCCACAATTATTGTCAAGTGTTCATAAGATGAATTGCCTGAAGGAAGAAACTGTTTCTGTGCCTGGCCGTTCTGGTGCGTACTAGTGCTCTGTGGTGCCGACCAGATGGCAACAATTCAAAGAGGGAGTGTGCTGGATGTGAGGGGTCCGGAGTGATTTTGCCAGCCCTGTTGTTCACTCTGGTCAGTTCTTGGAGAGTAGGGAGGGTTGTACAGATTAGTCCTGTCCCTTTAAGAAGTTACTCCTAATGTCAGCTTGTTACCTGTCAGCACAAACTGTATCTTCCATCCTCTCGCACCACAATCAGGAAAGCATTGTGGTCAGATAAGACCAAAATGTAACTCTTTGGTATTAACTCAACCCGCCGTGTTTGGAGGGAGAGAAATGCTGGCTATGACCCCAAGAACACCATCCCTGCAGTCAAGCACAGAGGTGGAAACATTATGCTTTACGGCTGTTTTTCTGCTAAGGGTATGGGAACACTTCACCACACTGAGGGTCAAATGTACAGGGCCATGTACTGAAAAATCATGACTAAGAACCTCCTTCCCTCAGCCAGAACACTGAAGATGGGTCATGGATGGGTCTTTCAGCATGACAATGATTCGAAACATACGGTCAAGGCAACAAAGGAGTGGCTCAAGAAGAAGCACATTAATGTCATGTAGTGGCCTAGCCATTCTCCAGACCTCAATTCTATAGAAAACCTGTGGAGGGAGCTGAAACTTAGAGTTGCCAACAACCTTAAGAAACCTTAAGGATTTAGAGAGAATCTGGAAAGTGGACCAAAATCCCTCCTGAGGTGTGTGCAAACCTGGTGACCAAATACAAAAAACGTCTTAGCTCTGTGCTTGCCAACAAGAGTTTCTGCACCAAGTACAAGTCATGTATTGCTTGGGGATCAAATACTTATTTCACTCACTGAAATGCATATCAATTTCTAACCTTTATATAATGTGTTTTTTCTGGATTTTTTTGATTGGTATTCAGTCTATACATGTTAAATAAGTAATAAATAAATATTTCTCCCACTGTATAAAAATGACAATTATCCTCAATCTTAAAAGGTATGAATCATGCTTGTGGTTATAATACAAAGTAGTTAACTGAATCATACAATGTGAACAATCCCTCAAAGACAACATCTCTGTCAAGCCCTAGGAGTAATGTAAACCTGTCACAAGTCATCACACACCAGGGCAGAGGCACATGGAAAACAGCATTGTTCAGTATCTCATACGATGAATCATACTGTTCTCCACCACAACCCACAGCAAAACAAACACAGATGACACGCATTCCCAAAATTCAATATAGATGGCCGATTAAGCAGTTCCGCTGTGCAGGAGATTCCTCATCTAATGCAATTATTACTAAAAATGGCATCTGAAAAGAGAAATATTTATGGACTGTGGTAACAGACCTCAAAGGATCTACACTGCCAAACCAGTTTAGCACAAGGTGCAAAACACATATTTAACTACTAAACGCTACTGAAATTACTATTTAAATTGACAGAAGTAAAGATGTATCATTTTACATCTGCTCTTGCTGCCTGCTTAGCTGATGATGTTCAGCCCTTGACCAGTCATTACCATGAGTTCTCCTTCTTCTCATGCTTCTGTTTTTCTGCTCCAGTACCTTGGAAAGTTACATTGCTCCACACCCTTCAGGTCAATTTATTGTGTTATGTATTAAATCACCCTTTTGATTCTAACCATTAACTGTCCCTTTTAAGGTCTGTGTTGTCCAATGTGTAATGTATGCAGCTGCATGCACCTTCTACACTGGTTATCTTTAGTGAAACCTGATGTACTTTGCTTAAAGATACTTCTAAAATAAGTAAATATAAAGTGTAAATTTTCAGCATCATCTTGCAAAAAAACAAACAAAAAAAAAAACACTAAAAAATAAAAACATAAAGGTAAATGATAAAACCTAGTAGGGTGGAGGGTAACGAGGGTGTCACAGATCAAACTACAGAAACTGGGTGAGGCACGTTAACGCTAGAAGGGACGGACTTCATGGAAAATTACCATGATGTCTTCATATTTTTTCATCTCTCATCTCTCTCTCCATGACCGTCTAAGAATATTCTGAGAAATCTAAAGTTATATATATATATATATATATATATATATATATATATATATATATATACACACACACACACACACACACGTATATATATATATATATATATATATATATATATATATATATGTGTGTGTGTGTGTGTGTGTGTGTGTGTGTGTGTATAATGGTAAAGTGCAAAAGCAATTGTGAAGTAATTGGGGACAGTATTAGAAGTGATCATTTTAGTGCGTAAGATATGTGGTTCAGAACAGTACAGTGCCAGAATGCATAAAACAATAAAGCTAAATATTTTGAATATATTTGACATTCTGAGGAGACTACCTGAGTTAACACAAGCAGGATATAACAGCTCCATTAAAACCAGTGTATCATTAGATCATCAGGTTCTCAGACAAACATAAATGCAAATGACTTAGCTTAAAAATCAACTAGTTTATAAAACTTTAACTTTTCTGGAATAGTAATGAAGTAATTTATCTCAATGCAGCTATTCTGTTACAATATACTGAGATTTTTTTAAACAACACAATGCAATTTGGCCCTCATAATGTTTTGGCTCTCTAGTAGTTAAAGCATAAAACTGCTAGTTACTTGCAGATAAATATTGTTTTTGTAATTATGTGAGTTTTACTTAGGCCATTTAACTGAGTCTATGAATCTGATGGTTTGAGGTATAGTGTGTACCCTCCCCTGCATATGATCGACCCCCACATCAAAATACATAACCAAAGAAAGTCAGATATCCCAAAAAAACTTTCTGCAGATTTAGTTCCAGTCTTGCTTCAACACACTTGTCAGTTATTTTCCAAGTAACCCTGAAGACTTTAATTAGCTGGTTATTATTCAGGTGTGTGGGGTTGGATCAAGGTTGAAGACCTCTGGCACAAGTTCCCCTTCAGCTCATGATGCCGTTTCTCTGCTCCAGTAACTGTTATTTTATACCCCTCAACCCCCAGGCCACTTTACTGTGTTACTTATTAAAATGTCCTTTTGATTCTAATCAGTAGCAATGCTTTCTAAACATCATAGCGTTCTTACGATAATGCATTGTGTAATTTTATTTGCATGCACTTTGGTTCACTTCAGAACCCTTTGTGTGTAAACCAAATAAACAATCTCTTGAATATGTGTCTGTTTTAAATGAGAGAAAAGGGAGGAAATGTGGAACTGATGCAGTGATGACCTTTTTTACTTGTAATCTTCAGAAATTTGTAAACATTTCATGTTCCATTGGAAAGTCATATGTTTCCATCACCTTTCCCCCTCTTTTCTCTCTCTCTTACTCAATTTCTCATACTTTTTTCACTTTGGCCTTCAGTATGTCTTAAAGGAACATCACAGCTTTTCTGTGCTGGAAAGAGAGAACATATAGTGTGTATCTGCAGAGACAAACTTTATTATATATCCAGAGAGATCACCTGTCTGTCCAAGCTCATTAATTAATTTAAATAGTCTACTAGTACACATTATTATTTTGTTTTCAGTCAAATAGGATTCAAAATCATTAAATCATAATGTATTCATAGAGTATCACTTGGTTCAAATCTGGAACTAAAAATAACTCAGAGAGAAATGATGGCCATTACATAAAGAGATTGAGGAGATTGAGAGGTTGTAAATTCAGTGGTGCTAGTAATGAAAATTTCCACAGCAAAATCCACAGCAGTAGGCTATACTTGAATCAAACAATATGCCTCTGTGTTAGTGAGGTATGCTAAATGCTTTAAATGTCAGTGCTAACAACAACACAGAAAACAGTCGGTGCATTTGGAACGTCTAAAGCTGGGTTTCATTTAGGATGTTCAGCTTAATGTTTACATTTCTTTGAGAAATGCAGAAACCTTTGTACTGCAGTTTCTGAATGGCTGTATTGTTTGCCACACCATATGCAGGCTTCAAATCTTGTGTGATAAACTGAAAGGGACCGTACAGGTGTGGCTGGAAATAAGTTTTCATGAAAGTAGTAAACATAAAAAAAGTGAATATCTGGGGTGTAATTTTCATTCACATTCATACACATAAAAGGACCTTCCTTCCCTCTCACCCCAAACCACATATAAATGGAACTGCATTCAATGGAGCTTAGATATGATTTGTTGAAAATATGTCTGACATGGGACACACATGCCATCTTGTGGTTTCAGTTAGAAACTTCAATTGAGACAAATAATGAACTGAGTGACAACTTGGAGCAAACAAATGTACTCTCCAGTGCTTCTTTTCTTTCGGTTTTACATTGTAAAATGTAGCCTCCACCTGTGAAGTCAGTCCCAAACACCATGACTAAAATCATTGAGAATTAAGCACCATAGCTTTATCCAACAGCCTACTGAGAAAAACATTTACAACTCATCTGTGATGCTTGTTATGTTGTTGTCAAATACTAAGCACAGTGAAGACCAAGAGAAGGGAGCATAACCTACCACCAGTAGGATACAAAGAGTGAGTCTGGTCTTCTCAGACTAAGGCATACGTCCGCTGTTCTGTTACCTGCCCGACATAAAATGAACCTTTACCCTTGGACAAAACAGCTCTGAAAAAAGTTCCAATAGGATTTGCAATGGTCTGCATAACACGAGAGGCTTGTAAAGCACATTAGCAGTTAATTTTATTTAAGATTTATGTGTTGATGTTGTAAGACTACTTTTAAGACATTGTGACTGTATGAGAAAAAGATCTTTGAGGAATGCTGTGTCTAAAGCAATTAGAAAGGAATCCTTGAGACAGCTGATCCTAATTTGGGCAAGCATTGCTGGTGTTATTTCTATGTCAACAAACTCTATTTAAAGTCAAACAGACTTAAAAGGTTCAGTTATAAAATGTGATTTAACAAGCGTGAGTACTAAAAAAAAAAAAAAAAAAATTCAAACAAATACCCCCCCCCCCCCCCCCCCCCAAAAAACAACGACCTTTTTAGAAGCCTGTGGGTATAATTTGATTAATTACAGTACATATAGTTTCAGTCAAGTCAGTGTACACTCACTCACTCACTCACTCAGTCACTCACTCAGTCACTCACTCATTTATTCTTTCATATTTGGAGTAATCAATTGCAATTGAATGGAAAAAAAAAACAAAGTAAGTATTAGGCTAAAAAAAGTTTAATGGTGTTTTTTTTGTCATTTGAACATACAATTTCACTCTTTGAGGGTTCCAGTATTTGTGTAAATGGCTTTGCAGAGCCCAAAACTCCAATCACCAAATTTAACAGCACATAAACATTGTCCGCTTAACTTGTGCACACATGTAGTGGGACATACATATATGTACACAGGTGTCCAGTTACAGTACAGTACAGTGCACAATGACTTTTTGTCATCAACAGCAAGCTGTTTTCCAACTCGCACACACGAACATACAGGAAAGAGTCCATTTGCTTCTGTTTTCATTTGTCTTATGTTGCAGTGAAGTCTTTATATCACTCCTTTCCCTTCTTAGCATCAGATGTCATTAGCTGAAGCCTAATCACTCTCCCATAGTGCTCTTTTCCCTTTGCTGTACAACTGGGGTATTTTTAGCTCTGAAACAACTGGGCTCCTAAAAAAGGGTTAGAGGAACACTGCTATGTAAGGTATCCTGTCTGCTCTCTCTCATCCTATTACCAGCTCAATCCACCAACCACTCTTTGTCTGTGGTTAGGAGAGAAGGCAGAGAGTCAAGGGTTTGCCTGAAGAAAGCTGAATTTTCAGAAGAAGGGCACGCACACTGTCAGAAAGTACTCTTAAACCTGGTGGAGCTGCATGAAGAGCCACTGTTTCTTTTCAGAAAGGTCTTAAGTCATTAGTATAGACCATGCAGACCACCTGGATCCTGCTGCTTGCCTCTCTGGGTCTCTCTGCCCTGGCTGGTGCTGAGAAAGGCCTGGAATTCCCACGTTATGATGGCAAAGATCGTGTCCTGGACATAAATGAGAAGAACTACCGCAAAGGCTTGAAGAAATACGACATGCTGTGCCTGTTCTACCACGCTCCTCCACCAACTGCAAAAGAGCTGCAGAAACAGTTACAAATGACTGAGTTAGTGCTAGAGGTAAGAGAGGAGAAGACATGAGTGAATGTATGGTGTAAGATATAAGATTGAATGGACTTCAGTTCAGAGGGTGTTATTTGGATCAAAGCAACATAGAATTTCCTATACATGTGCAGTAAACATGATTCAATGTTTTTAAATATATAATTTAAAATATTTTGTTTTTTTAAAATTGCATTTTAATGTAAATGGGTTGCAAGTATGAAATGTAATAATAAAAATAAATGTAATATAATATAGGTTCAAATATATATTTTTGTAAGTAGGCTAATATCAGTACTCTAGAGGCCCACAGGCTGCAGCTGACCGACATGTCTATCTTCACATCTCTTTTTCACTTAAGTATTTATCTGGATTAAAAAGTGGACATCATCAGTCACCATGTTAATCAGACTCTTAATGTTCAGTGCACCTGATAGCTTCTGAATGTGGGCTCGGGAAACTGCTCCTAGAGTATTGCCATTTACTACTCACATCATGATGAAAGCAGAACACTGTGGGTATTTACGGAATGAGAACCCTTCAAAAATGAATACATTTTTGTGTGTGGCCTCCTTAACTCTAAATTCATGGCTCACAGGTTCACGTTCTAGACAACGATGCCAGTGTGACTCAGCGGTTATCCACGTTCTACTGATATTCTATAAAACATGCATACATACATGAATAAACTAAGGTTATATGTATTTTATTAGACTTGATTTTATTTTATTTTGTTTTACTTGACATTTTGAGCTTGAGCTAATAGTTAATAAAAAATATGACAAGAAAACAAAATAACAAAAAATACAGCTGTTACAGTGCTAACCATGATTTGTTTTTTCCACAGTTAGCTGCTCAAGTCCTGGAAGAAAAGGATATTGGCTTTGGAATGGTTGACTCCCAAAAAGATGCTAAGGTTGCCAAGAAATTAGGTGAGGTGAAAACTCATATGCAAAACTTATACAGTCTATGGGTGCGATATCTGAACGAGAATCGTCATTGAAATGTTTATGCAGAAATGTAGTCTGTGTAGAAATGCAGTGTAATTAATATCAAATTAACAGTAAAAACACAAAAAATAGTCATTTAAACTGAATTGCCAAAATTAAATAAATGTTTAAATGAAATTAAATAAGTATGTAAAAAATTATAATTTTGGTCTCATGAAAAAGCGACAGAAGCAACAGTGCATTGCAGTGACTATAGAGAGATACAAACATGACTATGATCTACCAATGATACAAAGCATGACCTTAAGACATCTTCTAAAATGCTGTGCAAACATCCCAGTAAAACAATTTTAGAACAACATCATTGTGTAAACAGAAATTTGAATAAAGAAATGCTGATAGACTATACATTATGTCTATTTGCTTGGACAGTGTACTACTTTACATTGCAATGATGAATGTCTATGTGTTTCATTGGAAGGTCTGCACGAGGAAGGCAGCGTCTATGTCTTTAAGGAGGACCGTGTGATTGAATTTGATGGCCTGCTCACTGCAGACACTCTTGTGGAATTCCTTCTGGATGTAAAGAATCTGTATTAATTTTGAACCTAGACATCTAATTTGTTGTAGTGCTTTTATATGCCATTTTATTTTTCTGCCTCCATCTCTCCCTCATGCTCCAGCTGTTGGACGATCCGGTTGAGATCATTGACAATGCTTTGGAGTTACGGGCTTTTGACAATATGGAAGAAGACATCAAACTCATTGGTTTCTTCAAGAGTGGTGACTCTGAACGTAAGTATGTGCATGCAGACTATGAGGACCAGTTACATTCTTCAGCTGTGGTTATCAGATCTCTGTACTTTCCAAACCACTTATATACCTCACAGTATGCAAAAATTAATACCATGTAATAAATGTTAACACATTCATTTTTAAATGTCCTACATTCCGGTTATGTTTTTTAAATGCAAGCCGAAACCTCTTGAGTATTGTAGGCTACTACTCTTTCAAGCTATAGTTGACATTTAAAGGTCATTTATTTCAAGTCACTGCTCTGGTAGGCTACACTGTCAAAAATAAAGGTCCGGTTGTGATCAAAATGGAATTTACAACTTTTGATTCAGTTTCCTTTTAATAAACAAACAAAAGCTATCTTTTTCTTTTTTTTCCTCTGGTTTCCTAAGATTATCTTGCTTTCCAAGAGGCAGCTGAACAGTTTCAGCCTTTTATCAAATTTTTTGCCACTTTTGAGAAATCTGTGAGTATTGTTTTATTTTATACTCAGTTTATGTTTAGAATATATTGAGGCTATCATTGTCCCATTATTTTCTTTTGGGGAGTGGAGAGTTCTCTACTGATGGCAGAAGTGTTGTGTTTCAGGTTGCAAAAGAGCTGACTCTGAAGATGAATGAGGTGGACTTCTATGAGCCTTTCATGGAGGAACCAGTCACTATTCCAGACAAACCACACTCAGAGGAAGAGCTGGTGGCCTTCATATCCGAACACAGGAGGTAATCAGTAAAAGCTTATCTAAGGATATTCTGAAGGATGGATAGACAGATATTTGATACTGATGTCAAAGTCATGTTGATGACATCTGTTGACCTCCACAGACCAACTCTAAGAAAGCTCAGGGCAGAAGACATGTTTGAGACCTGGGTGAGAAATATTTTTAAACGAAAATGTTATGGAATTGTATGATTGTTGTATTTTATATGACTATCATTATTTATGGCATGGCTTTCTGGAAAACTCTTTTGATTGGTCAGTTGCATGTCAGTTATTGGTTGTCATAAAAATGACTCAGATGACTTCACTATTAATATTATTATATCATATTACATTGGACTGTTTATATTGTCATTTATTGTTTTTCTAATAAGCATTTATTGAAACCCAAATCAATATTTTATGTCCACATTGCCAGATCACTAATTTATTGAGAGGCTATGTAATAAGCCGAACAGTAAAATTGCTAAATAAAGCATTGTTGTAGAGCAGAGAAATAGCTGTGGATATCATAAAGTGATGAAAAAGTTCTCTTTTGCAGGAGGATGATTTGAATGGAATCCACATTGTAGCCTTTGCAGAAGAAGAGGACCCTGGTATGTACAATTCCAGGGCACCTATTCATTCCTTATAAAGCCAAATACTATTCATTTGGTGTGAGCAACATCAAAAGGATTTGACATTGAATATGATTTTCAGATGGTTTTGAATTCTTGGAGATTTTGAAGGAAGTGGCAAGAGACAACACACACAATCCAGACCTGAGTATTGTGTGGATTGACCCAGACAACTTCCCACTGGTGACTAAAATAAGTCTGGATAGATGCATGACGATATTTTGAATCACTAATACTGTGATGACAAAAACCGGAAGACAAAATCTTTCTTCGGTTGAACCCCTCTTTATATTTCCTGTCTTAGCTCATTCCTTACTGGGAGAAGACCTTCAAGGTTGACCTCTTCAGACCACAGATTGGTGTAGTTAATGTTACAGATGTAAGTGCACTACTTTCATTTTTAACCAGATCCGCTGAATTCATTATGAAAGCCCTCTTTCTCATGCTTGGATCTGTCCCACTGCCATGGCCTCTTTGACAGGCGGACAGTGTCTGGTTGGAGATACCTGATGATGATGAGCTGCCTTCACCTGAAGAGCTGGAAAACTGGATAGAAGATGTGCTCTCTGGAACAGTGAATACAGAGGATGATGATGATGACGACGATGACGACGATGATGATGACAATGATGATGACGATGATGATGATGACGAAGATGATGATAATGATGATGATGATGAATGATTCATATACTGTGAAGCTCAAAGAAATCTGCTAAAAAGAACTTTCTTTTACAGCAAAATCGTTATGTACATTATGTACACTGCAGAGTTATCCTAATGTTAAATTGAAATTATACAAATCAAAGAAGTCTCTTATTTATTTAGGTGAAAATAATTTATTTTATTCACTTTTAAACTGGGGGAGTCAAATGAAATTCAGCAGAGCAATTTTGTCACTGCATCAATCATTATTCTCCTGTACATTTTCTACTGTAATCATTCACACAAGACAATAAAACTTTACAACAGGTTTAGGAAGTGTGTTCCTATTAAAAATGTGAGGCTTCATGGGTTTATTGGAATATGGGAATATTTTTTTTTGTGTAGACCAGTCATTTTTAACAGGAAAGGAGGGAGAAAAAAAAACATTTTGTTTTCACTAAATTGTTATGGGCTACCCCAAGTACATGGCTTAATTTGTGCTGGAACATGTCAGATCTTTGGTCACAAAGACCAGAGATTGTTGTGGACTTAAGGAAACAGACCAGAGAACACCATCAATGAGAGAGTAAAACACTTTAATTATTTTGGTTCATCAGTGTCTATTCTCTTGAGCAAATTCATAATTAGATCCTCAGATCATTCTACACATGGACTGAAAAGAGCATCCTTTCTAGCTCTATTATTATTTGGTTTGGTTACAGTACTGCTGCAAACCACAAAGCACTGCAGAGAGTAGCGCAAGCATCCCAGCACATTGTTGAAGAAGCGCTTCCTTCCTTCCAGGACATCTACAGCATGTGCTGTGTGAGGAAAGTTCAGATGATCATCAAAGATTCTCACCACCCTAGTCATGGACTCCTCTCCTTGCTACCGTCAAACAGACAGTACAGAAACATGGACAACTGATCACGCACTGTCTGAGAAAACTGGGATCGCGCGAGAGAAAGCGCTTCTGATGTGTGTCACTCAGCATGATTCCACCTATCCCGTCTTTACTAACTGCAAGCTAATCTATAACAAATTGTATTTGGAGGCTAATTTTGTTCTACGATGAGCTTGGTTACCATTGATTAGGCATGATTACTTGCTTCAGAGCCCTCTCAAACTCATCCTCAAAGATAGTGATAACATCATTGTCATGTCAGGCCTACCTGGTTCACAGTGTTACTAGCAAATAACTAGTTACATGTAACTGAATAACATCATTTAATGTATGAGACACCAATGTTTCAGGAGTCTTGAAGGCAGAATGGGACACATGCTTACTTGCTAACTGTTTTAGTACCTACATGGGATGGGATGCAGTAACGTCTGATTTTGTGGTGCATGACCACACTTTAAAATGTAATTATTGTAATCTTAATTCAAGTGAAGAAGGATTTTGAAAGTCTGAAAGTAATTAGTGTTGAGCACTCCTATAAGATTAGGCCTAACTCTGCCTGTTTTAAACGTCTGAAAATGATTAACAGTTCAAAACATTCACTAGAAAGTTAGAAAAGTAATCAAATGTAACCAAAAGTAATCAGATACATTCCATTAATAAAGTAATTGAAATAGTTACACTACTTATTACATTTTAAATAGGGTAACCTATTATCTGTAACCTACTAAAATACAAAATACAAATTGCTTTTCTGGCCTTCTAATAACCATATTCTCACAATAATATTATAAATGATTTTGATTTAACACCACAACTCACAAGCTTTGCTTAAATGTGTTTATTGATTAGAGGATCAGTATTGAGAAGAGATTAAAGTTATACATGTTACCAAGATAAGAACAGAATATGTAATTATAGTGCAGTCAAAGTAACCGTGGAGCAGGATGACTCCATGTGATCTCACAGGTCTTTAGCACAAATATAACCCATTGAGGTTGAACAGCTTATATCATTCCAGCAACGGTTAGCTGTAGGGTGGAAAAATGAAATAAGTTATTCTGATCATTATAGTGATGTTAGAAAATTAGGCTTTTTTTTAAACTTGTAAATATGAAATTATAGAATTGTAAATAATCACTGAAAGCAGAAACCACACTGCATTCTTACAGGTCCAGTTGATCTCTCCACAGTTCTCAGTATTCAGATTGTTAGGTTCATTAGAGCACCAGCTGGTGTAGTCATATGGAGTCCCATCACTCCACAACCACTGTCCTTCCTAAAGAGCAAAAACAGTTATTATAAGAGTGCACTACTCATACTCCATAAAGAAGGTCATTTAATCTGACTTTGAAGAATTCAAACCATCTACATTAGAAATTTTAGTTATAAAATGTTATTATAGACAAGCAAAAAAGCCTCATTAGACCACACAATTTAACTTACTTGCACACCATCATGAGCACCAAGCCAACAACGTGTGGAAGAAGAAGGTATCAGACTCAGCAGAAAATCGTTTTCAGGTTTACTGTGCACAGACGCCAGATTTGCATCCAGACTTTGGCAGCTTCTCTAAAGAGAGAGATATTTTTTTAATTGTCAATACAATATATATATATATATATTTTAGCAAAAACCATAAATTAACATTTGAAGTCCCTTTCAAACAAAATATGTTGTAAAGTAGCCTAATTTTAAAAATAACAAAAAATCTTATTGTTGTAACTAACACTTTACCTCTGCTGTGATCCAGTTAACCGACTGAGAGACGAACTTGTAGCATTGGACACCAAAATTTGTCCATCCAAAGGGGCATTTTTCATCTACATCAACTGTATCCAGTAAATAAATATTAATCTTCATGTTAATCATTACTCTTATTATTATGCAAATAGACAGAATAATGTAAATTCAACAGAACAATGTATATTTCTTTATATCCCTCTACACAAAATGCAAATGATTTGGCAAAACAAACTTTTAAAATAGAATAATGAGGATTTATATAAATAAATGTCTTGGTTACCATCTGCATTCCCCATGGAGAACACAATGAACAGAAGCAGAAGATTTCTCAGCATTGCCATTATGAACCTGAAAATGAATAAGCAGCAAAAGTTGATCTGCACTCATATGCTGCAATATATTTTAAAGACAAAGTTATTTATTAGGTCTCTGTGTTAAAAACTCACCTTGGTTTTCAGATCGCTCCCTTTAGAATCTCAGAGGAAGATTTTGTGAAGTTCCAGAAAGAGCCCTGCTTTTATACTTTACTTGAAGTCAAGTGTGTATACCGTAAGTCACAAGGACGACACGGAATGTGATTGTTTGAACTATGGACATGTGTACACAATCCAAATCCAAACATA